>NC_092336.1:418510000-419134166 GCF_046630445.1 Rutidosis leptorrhynchoides
ATATTTAGTTTTTCAAAACTAATTATATTTCAAAGTTCCTTTTAAAAAAATTGTTTACAAAATATTATAAAACGTAACGTTTACTCTTTAAAACTTAATTTCATATTATTCATTTACGCATCCACATTTATTTTAAAAACATATCTAAATATCAATCGAATCAAATAACCAATGTTACTATCGTTTACTTAACTAATTTGAAATCATATATATTTTCAATATTCATAAACACGTTTTAAATACACGTTGCGAGTTATTTAATTCTAATAATTAATATCCTATTCAAATTATGTTATTTAAACAAAACATTTTAATAATCAAAATTTATTGAATCGAAAAACGTTTCAGCACGTTTGAAACTAATCAATTGAATATTATGAACTTTAGTTCTCCACTAACTTTTGTCTAACTCTCGTTATTTGACACTTTGTTCCCACTTATAGATTACTTTACCAATTATTCCGAATATCGTTAAAATGCAACGATCTCTTAAATCACAGTGGACCTCACAACAGAGACCCGTAATCATATCATAATGTATCTGATAACTCAATCATTTGGTATCATCTTTTAATTCCATCGGTAAATACGATCATGTAAAGTATTATACCTAATACTTTGTTTACGTTTTCAAGTTATAATATATATACACATATATATATATATATACAATCATATCCATTTGTATAATGGTTTGTGAATCGTCGAAATTTGGCCGAGGTTAAATGAATGTATGAACACAATTTAAAATTCTTGAAATTCAACTTAACAAACTTTGCTTATCGTATCGGAATAATATAAAGATAAAGTTTAAATTTGGTTAAAAATTTCCGGGGATTGGGATGTTATGGCTGACAAAAAGTATGTTTTCATGACGCATACGAGCTGAAAATTAGAGTTTTATCATCAGCGGGTAACGTGGATAAAATAATTTGTTTATGTGGAGCGTACGAGTGAAGTTATCACAAAAGAGTGAATTGAGTAAATGCAGATTCGTTTTAACCAGTGATGTAGTCACAGTTGATTTTCAAAATTTAAGGGATTTTAGAGGAAATCTTCGTAATAAGATTTGGTTCTTCGGTAATTAAGGAAATTAGAATCCTCTTTGGTTAAACGCGATGATCTGTCTCGATTGCTCCGTCCGATATTTCACTATAAATCCACCCTCTTCTTTTCCTTATTTTCACAGCTCATACCTTCTATTCATTCTCCCTAAATTCGTACTTTAAAGTATTCGTTAATATGCTCCATCCAGTTTTGATCCTTGATCTTATTCTGACTATCACAATAATCATCCTCCTATTCCAACTCCCACTGGAGGAGCATGTTTACTTCTACTTTGCTCTTGGGGTAGTGATTTTTATAATCCTTCCTTGCATTTGTCTTTCCATAATTATTGACATCTACAGTTAATGATCTTTTCTGTTTGCTGCGATTTATACTCCCCTTTCTATTTCGAAGCTTCATACTTTTCTTTTCTTTTCGCAAGTAATGGTCCAGAATTTGTAGGTATGGAGTTTCGAATTATGATATACAAGGTAGAAAGGGAAGGTAGTAGCACAATTTGATTTGTCAAATTACTAGAATATCCAGAAAAGACCGAATCATCAAGAAAATATTTTCTTGATATTTTGGAGGTTAAATAGAATACAAGAGTCGTGTAACATGGCACATGATGATGGTATAGTATGTGAATCATCACGTTCAATTTAGAAACTTAGCATGACTTACTGTAATATAATCACGTTGATCAAGTGTCATTATATTATACTAACTCATGCTTCAGTTCCCAACACTACTTCAAAAACATTCATAATTTAAACTCGAAGATTTCAGAATTTAGAAACTAAAATAGTTTCTTTTATGAGGTAACACAGATAGCGCGAAGAGGTAAATGATTTCAGATAAGAATAGTTATGAAAATATCTTC
Organism: Rutidosis leptorrhynchoides; assembly: GCF_046630445.1. Classification (NCBI taxonomy): domain Eukaryota; kingdom Viridiplantae; phylum Streptophyta; class Magnoliopsida; order Asterales; family Asteraceae; genus Rutidosis; species Rutidosis leptorrhynchoides. Next base: position 418,511,931 of record NC_092336.1, read on the forward strand.
AGAAATATCGAGGATATTTATAATGAAATATACGATGATATCTTAGAATTTCTAATATCGATGGATGATGAAGTAGATTTGTCCGTAAAAGTTTAGAGTCGGGAGTAAGGTATTCGTTAATGACTTCAGTAGATACTGAATCATTTGGATTCTTTGAAGGCATATTTAGTCTTTGTGATTTGTCCACAGTCTCCTTCATAGTTTGCTGAATCCGTTTTCCAGTTCCAAACCTTCACTTTTTCTGAGTTTTTCCAACACATTATTCTTTATAATCAAACTTTTGACTGTTAAGGTCGTTTACAGTTTTTGCTACTTCATCAGCATTTTCCAAAAATTCGGAGAACTAATTCGCAGTTTAGGGTGTTTTTCAAAAACTTCACATTCGCAGTATGTAAGTCTAGGAGATAGACGTTATATGTATACATATATATAACTGTTGGTGTAGAATTGCTGCGAAATTCGAGAATAATGATTCAAGCTGTTTAGTATGGCAACTACCGTTATAAGATGCAGATGAGTACATGATAGAGTTTCAATGAATAAGTATAGTGATTTTTCGGAGAGGCCTAAGTCAAAGGGTAATGAAGTTGTTGATACGTTTACTGTTAGTATGGTGAAATGTAAAAGGTTCCCCGGTAATGATGGCGAATAGGCAACATATATATCGAAGTTATAATAAGACTATTTCAACTGAAAAGTCGAAGTTGACTTGCTGGAGCTGTGACAAAACTGACTACTTTGGAAAGGGATTGTAAAGTTATTTTTGATAATAAATGCCAAAGGAGCTGACACAGATATGTATTAGTCTATGACTTTGGTTTCGAGAGTTTCTAGGTGTATCGCTATACGTATAATCTTTCTTTCCGTTGATAACGTATGGTTGGATCATCATCTCGATTGTTTCTTAATTGAGGTGTTTTTCTAGAATCATGAAGGGTTTTGAATGTAGATTGTAATCGTCAATATACATATGATGTTCTAGAATTTTGAAAGGTACGAATATTTTTCTGGATTTAATGAATAGCAATGATGTTCTAGCACAGTTTTGAAGTCAAAGTATAGTTTTGAAAGCTATAGGAATCTAAGAGTGATGATATCGGTTATATCTCGACTTAGATTCTGATATGTTAAAAATCAGAATATGTAATTGAATTTGAATGAGTATGGTTGTTTTGATTTTTATGAAAGAATGAATATCGTTGTGAAAGTAATGCGTATAATTAATGATTTGTGAATCAGAATCGAAGAACGTAACATATTAATTGTGAATTTATAAATCTCTCGGGTATTACCTACTTGTTAAAAAAATTTCACAAGTAATATTTTGTACCAGAGAATTTTATCACAGTCTTTATGAAAATATATGTATATTTTCTTCGGATGTAATACGGATTTAATGAGTTAATATTAAACTCCTTTGATTTTCGGCCGGAACTAGAAATGAATAATCGTTATCTTCGCGGATTATTTCTTCAGCGTAAATGAAATCATGAATCAATACTTCATTATTCATTTTTATTGATATTTCTTCGGTGAATGGTGTTAGTGTTTGTGGAATTCTTGTGAACTTTGCAAGATACGAATGATGTTGTCTGAAAAATTTCAAGTACATCGATGATGAAAGTGTAAAATCAAACATATATTTGAATAATACACTTGATTTATTATGAAATGGAATTCATTGAATTGAAACAGAGATTGTAGTTAACGATGGTTAAGTCACTGACGAAAGATGTACATCATAGCATATTAGTAATATGAATTAACCGAGTAGTTAAGATTCACTCGTAATAGCTTAGTACGGAAAGATTCATTATGGTTTCAAAATTTATATATATAATATATACATATAAATTCTTCAGTGGTAATGAGTTCATACTTCATAACTTGTTGATATGACATACTTGTTGTTGATTTGTGATGATTTTCCGTGGTGATTATAGAGTTGACGGAGCTTGTGATGTTGTAGATGCTGCTGGTGCTGGTGATGCTAACAGTACTGCTAGTACTGGTGATGCTGACGGTATTGCTGCTATTTGTGTAAGTCTCGCTTATAAATCACGCACTATTTTGGTCAGGGTTTCTACTCTATCTTCTATCCACTCATCTGATTTACGGTTAAGGCTAGAATAGATAATCTCTAATCTTTAGAAGTTACATAATCGCCGTACAATGTTTCTCCGATGAAGTTATGAATCAATACTTCATCGGTTATTGTTGTTAGTATTCCTTGATATCTACATGGCGTATGACGTTGATGTTCGTGGGTCAGATTGTGAAGTTTAGGCTTGCGGTGCGGATGTGGATGTTGTGGGTGGTGGTACTGGTACTGTTGGTGATACTGTTGATGTCGGTGGTGTTGCTGGTGCTTGTAACCTTTGCACCATATTCTCTAAAGCCACTACCCGAGCGCGAAGCTCGTTGACTTCTTCTATTACACCGGGGTGGTTGTTGGTTCGGACGAGTGGATGGATAAGATCTAGAATCTGAGATAGTATATAATCGTGACGAGATACTCTGGAAATGAGAGAGAAAATGGTGTCTCGAACAGGTTCACCGGTAAGTGCTTCGGGTTCTTCGTCAAGAGGGCAATATGGTGGATGGAAGGGATCGCCTTCTTCTTGTCTCCAAAGATTAAGTAGACTACGAACCCATCCCCAATTCATCTAGAATAGATTATGGCTAATTGGTTGATCCATTCTGGTTACGCTACTTTCGAAGCTCGAGTGAAACTCCATATCGGAATCCGAGGGACTTGAACTTGTGGCGAGTTCCATTTCGTATGATTGAATAAAGGATTTTTCGATATGAAATGATTTCCGGTTATCGGACGGTATTCTAATTACATAGAACATCTATATATATAGAGCAAAAGATTTCGTAGATTACGGAGGAATTTACGGAATATGTCAGGCAAAGTTTACAGTAACAGATACGCTAAGATATGAATTAGTAGATACGCTAAGATATGAATTTTTGTCTATACACTATTTATGCAATCAATGCTGTAAGATGTGTCCAGACTAAGAATGATAAGCATATAATTTCCAACAAGAAATGATAAGCAAAACTTTTTGACATGCAGACACGGTCGAAGTCCAGACTCACTAATGCATCTTAATAACTATCCGTTAGACACACTAATGCAAGACCTGGTTTGCTAAGACCACCGCTCTGATACCACATGAAGCGACCCGTCCTAATCCATAAGGATGAATACAATAACATATGGTTCCATTGCGAGGTATTTGACCTCTATATGATACATTTTACAAACATTGCATTCGTTTTTAAAAGACAACTTTCAGTACAATGATAATTGACAATTATATATGCCATTTCACAATATTTCCAACTATAAATGACTTAATCTGTCATTTATTTAATAATAATCTTTATGAACTCGTATGACTCGAATGCAATGTCTTTTGAAATATGCCATGAATGACTCCAAGTGATATGAGCAAATGCACAGCGGAAGATTTCTTTCAAACATGAGAATAAACATGCTTAAAAGTGTCAACCAAAAGGTTGGTGAGTTCATTAGTTTATCATAATCAGTCATTTCCATCATTTTAATAGACCACAAGATTTTATTTATTTAATAATCATACACTCGCAAGTGTTTAAAAATCATTCGTATGATGAACACCTGGTAACCGACATTAACTTTAATGCATATAGAATATCCCCCGCATACTCGCAAGTATGCTATATACTGGCAATCGCAATCACCATTTAAATCGAAGTACTAAAGCAGTTCAATTCTCTGACTGGGGCTGGTCTGTGCCCTTAGATCTACCTTTAGGATTCGCGTCAATTAGGGGCCATTTCCCTAATTCTTAGGTTACCAAGTTAAAGGGGCAATATTCGGTATAGTAATCCAACCATAAAATGTAGTTTCAAGTACTTGTGTCTATTTCGTCAAACATTTATAAAATAATGCATGTATTCTCAGTCCCAAAAATATATATTGCAAAAGCATTTAAAAAGGGAGTAATGAAACTCACAATACTGTATTTCGCAGTAAAAATACATATGACGTCATTGAACAAGTGTAGGGTTGGCCTCGGATTCACGAACCTATATTAAGAGTGTATATATATATATATATATATATATATATATATATATATATATATATATATATATATATATATATATTATATATATATATGTTGGTCAATATCTGTCTAACAATTTAGGTCATGTCGTAGTGTATCACAATCCTAATGCTCGAGACCGATATGCAAAAGTTAACAAAAATCAGTTTGACCCAAAATGACTTTCAAAATCTATACATGTTTATTATATATCTTAAATATAGTCATTTTATATATTTAAAAATATTTATCAGATTTTATTAGAGTAAATAATACAAGTCATATATTAATAAATAAAAATTTATATTAAAATTTATATATGATAAAAAAAATATACTTTTATATATCTCGAGTAATAAAAATTATATAATTCACTCAAAATCATAAACATATAGTGGTATGTATTATATTACGTGTGGTAAAAATATCTTTGTATCACATATTTATTTGATAAAATAATATTGATAATAATAATAATGAGTAAAAGTTGTATTATTTTGTAATAATAATGATAATATTAATAAAGATAATGTTATTAAAAGTGTTTAATATAAATAACAAGGGTAATAATAACAATGATATTACTAATACTAATAAAATTGATAATAACGATAATTTTAATAAAACGGTAGTTTTAAATTCTATACTTTTAATAATACTATATTCTTAATAAAAATGATAATTCTTAATAATAATAATAATTTTTAATAGAATGATAGTTTTAATAAAAATTATAAATTTTAAATGATAATAGATAGTATCGATACTTTAATATTAGTAAAATGATATAATTTATCTTAATAATAATATTTACTATATATAATAATTAAAATAATAAGATTATTAATAATAATAATTTATAAAATAATTCTATCAAAAATGATAATTTTTAATAATAATCCTAATATGATAATAATGATAATATTTTATAATAAAAATGATATTTCTATTAGAAATGATAATTTTAATAAAAGTGATAATTTTTAATATTAATGATACTTTTAATAATAATAATAATGATACAAATAATAAAATGATAGTTTTTATAAAAATGTTACTTTTTAATAATAAAGATAATTTCAGTAATAATATCAATACTAATAATAATAATAATAATAATAATAATAATATTAATAATAATAATAATAATAACCTTAGTGATAATAACAATAATGATAATAATAATAATAATTTATAGATAATAATAATAACGGCGATAATAATAACGACGATAGTAGTAGTAGTAGTAGTAGTAATAATAATTATAATAATAATAATAATAATAATAATAATAATAATAATAATAATAATAATAATAATAATAATAATAATAATAATAATAATATTAGAGTTAACGATAATTCAGTTGACCATATCTTTAAATCCGTTCATTGAAATCACACGACTTCTAAATGAAAAGTTAATAATTTTTCGACAGCTTTTCAATGACATGCATATCATATACCTTATATTAGTATTATATGTATTAAATTCGTGATTCATCATACACTATTTAACGACAAAATAAAACATACAAGCATGCATGATCATATCATGTTTTCTCTGAGTTCTAGATAATTTTGTCACAAAATTCATCGTTATGTGTTCCCATTTCCACTCTGGAATCTGTAACTGACTTAATGAACCATACGATTTCTGATGTTCTACCTTCACTTGTCTAACGACCCGTCCTAATCCATCCGGACGAATACATTACATTTGGTTACATCGCGAGGTACTTGACCTCTATATGATACATTTTACAAACAATGCATTCGTTTTTAAAAGACAAACTTTCATTACATCGAAAGTTGATGGCATGAATACCATTTCCTAATATATCCAACTATAATTGACTTAGTAATAATCCTGATGAACTCAACGACTCGAATGCAACGTCCTTTGAAATATGTCATGAATGACTCCAAGTAATATCTCTAAAATGAGCAAATGCATAGCGGAAGATTTCTTTCATACCTGAGAATAAACATGCTTTAAAGTGTCAACCAAAAGGTTGGTGAGTTTATTAGTTTATCATAATCATTCATTTCCATCATTTTAATAGACCACAAGAATTTTATTTCCATTTCTCATAAATATACGTCCCATGCATAGAGACAAAAATCATTCATATGGATTGAACACCTGGTAACCGACATTAACAAGATGCATATAAGAATATCCCCTATCATTCCGGGAAATCCATCGGACATGATAAACACGAATTCGCAGTACTAAAGCATCCGGTACTTTGGATGGGGTTTGTTAGGCCCAATAGATCTATCTTTAGGATTCGCGTCAATTAGTAGATCGGTTTACTAATTCTTAGGCTACCAAGAAAAAAGGGGCATATTCGGCTTCGATCATTCAACCATATAATGTAGTTTCGATTACTTGTGTCTATTTCGTAAAACATTTATAAAAATTGTACATGTATTCTCAGCCCAAAAATATAAAGGGTAAAAAGGCAAATGAAACTCACAATATTGTATTTTGTAGTGAAAATACATATGACGGTATTGAACAATGCAAGGTTGGCTTCGGATTCACGAACCTATATCATTTATATATTTATTAACAAATATATAATCGTAATCGTACAAATTGATATATTCTATCTTAATTTATATATTTTATATATTTAATTTGTGTATATATTTAAAATGATTAATATTTATATAGTTATATTAATATCTATATATGATTAGTATTATATCAAAATACCTAATTTCTTATATATGAATATTTATATAAAAATGTTAATATGAACAATATATACTTATATGTAATATTAATAAAAGTATATTTTCATATACAACTTATTTATTTGGTAACATAATATCAATAATAGTAATAAAAGTTGTATTTACTTATAATGATAATAATACTACTACTTATAATAATTAATAATAAAAAATAATAATGATATTCTTACTAAAAATGATTTTTTTTAATAATACTATAGTTGTTAAAATAATAGAAATGGTAAAAATGATACTATTAGTAAAAATGATAATAAAAGTATTAATATAGTTGTAAAAATAATAATTTTTAATAATAACGATACTAATAATGATAATAATAATGTTAATAATAATAATAATAATAATAATAATAATAATAATACTTTTACTAAATGATATTTATAAAAAAAAAATATTTTTTAACAATAATGATAACAATAATAATATCAATGATGTTAGTAATAACAATAATTGTAATAGTAGTAGTAGTAGTAGTAGTAGTAGTAGTAGTAGTAGTAGCAGCAGCAGCAGCAGCAGAAGCAGCAGCAGTAGTAGTAGTAGTAGTAGTAGTAGTAGTAGTAGTAGTAGTAGTAGTAGTAGTAAAAATAATAAGTGTTCTACCTTTAAAACTTTTCCAAAAAGAATATGTCACAGACCGAACTCGAATCTGAGACCTCTCGCTAACCCTAAACACTCTCAACCATTCCACTGCACGTTACCTTCTTGGACTAATCCCACGTTTAATCAATTTATCCTATTTCTTCATCATATACTATACACATTTTATCATTTCATGTATATCAATTAACCAAATGCTCGTACGTCCTCCTCTTCTTTCTCCTGGGTCTCGTTTCATTCAGCCCAACCGACATATTGGGTTTATCTCGGCCCACTTAGTAAAGTGAATATAGAACATAGTGGCCCAAGAATAACTATTTAATATAAATTGGCCCAACATGTATTCTGGCCCAACAGTTTCAATTGTAAAAAAAATAAAACGCCATAACCTGGTTTCGAACCATCTGATCTACTACGCCTTTCTGTTATAATAATCATTTTAATTACTTTTCTATATATATATATATATATATATATATATATATATATATATATATATATATATATATATATCAGTTTTTATCAGAATCATCATCATACCTTCATCATCATCGATCATACTTCATCTTCATCATCTTGTACGGTCTATCATCCTCACATCGTTATCATCATCTTAAATTATCATCTATCCTCATCGTAACACAATCATCATCGTAAATTATCATAATCATTATCTAATTATTATTTAATCATCTTCTAATCATTATCTTCTCATCAATTGATCAACCTCTAAATCTTTACCACTGTCATTATCAACATCATGAAACTGTAACATAAATCATCTCATCGATCACATATCATTGTAATCACCATCAATATTCCTAACTATATATATTATCACGTACATCATCAATATATCAACATAAAATCACCTTAAACTATTTCATTATCACAATAATTCTTATACTCATAGAATCTCATCATCAATTTAATTTTATTGTGTTTATCATTACCCTTAACCTTCATTGCCAACGTTCAGTTCCAACAGAAAGAAAACACTCGTTTAATTCACAGCCCAACAGAAGAATACTTGGATCTCGGCCCACTTGGATACGGCAGCCCAACTTGCAAATTAAAATTGGGTTTAGTGGCCCGTTAGCTTGATAGGTGAATAATGCAGCCACCAGAGAAAAAAAATAAATAAATAACAGGTTTCATTGGTTTAAAGTTGTCGGCTAATATGTAATTCAATATAACACAAGAACTGTATTATTCAATTAATTATTATCAAGTGGGTTGTTGAGTGGAAAGCAAATCGTACAGCTGTAGCTTTTAATCACGGTTGTAGATAGCAAGGTGGTTTTTGTGATTTACAGCGAAAAACAGAAACAACTTAGATTTAAAAGTGCAACAACTATAATCCTGGGTTTCGAGAAAATTTATAGCAGCAGTTATGTTTTTGGTTTTAATGGTTGTAAGATACGTACGAGTAACAGAGAACCGAAACAGAAAGAGATCATCAAGTTTCATGATGTATGCGGGATTGGATTGATTCATGATTTATAACTTGAAACTGAATAGTGGTGTTTCGATGATGAATAATGAGAAGAAGATAAATACTTAAAAAAAAACAGCAGCAAGTTCACCTTATTAGTATATTGTGTTCTTGAGTGGTGATTGATTGAAGGTGGCGAGTGTTGTTTGTTTGCAGTGGTTATGGCTTCGGTGGTGTTTAGTGGTGGTGTGTGGCGGTTTAGAGTGGTCACCGTGGTTCTAGTGGTGATTTAAGGTTGGCAATTGTATGATGAGGTTTTGGTTGTAGATGGTATTTGAAATAAGGAGGTAGTGATCGAATAGTTTGAAAGAGATTAAGTGGTGTGGCTTCGTTGATCTTCAACAATAGTTGCACCCAGGAGTGAGTTGGGTTTGAGTAGAAATATATTAGAAAACAAAGGTGTTCTCGAATAGTAGTAGGTTACAATGGTCATGGGTTTTGATAACCGCAAATGGGTGTTGTTCACGACAGGGAAACATAGATGATATTAACAAGTTGTTTGTTTGATGGTGTACCTTGGCCGAAGGTGGCGATGGTTAGGGTGATTCTCGGTTGCACAATGATGAGGATGGTGGTTTAATGGGTTTTTTGATAAATCAATAGAAAACTGAAAGATGAAATGTGTAGGTGATAGTGGTGACTCTATTTCTCAAAGTATCTATATGTATATCTTAAAAAGTAGTAAAAATCAAAAACAGTAACATTTAAAACAATATTAATTAAAAACGTGTACAATGAATTGAACTTGAAAAATAGTAATGCAGCCTTAAATTTAAAACTTATATGCCGACAGTTTAATAGGGATAGTCTTTCGTACTCCGTTGTCAATTAGTGGCGGATAAAAAGTCTTCGAAAAAATTCTATATTTTTAAATTAATTATATTTATTTATTTTGGTCATTATGGTATAAAATTCGATCATTAATTTATTAAATAAAAATTACATCAACTGTCCCTCTCATTTATGGGTGAAATATAAATAGTGTTAAAATTTAATAACTAAATCCTAAATACATTTTTAGTAAGCCTAATATTTATAGAACTCATTTTCGGATCACCATTTATTTTAAAATCATATAAGTTCGAATTAAACTCCTCTAAATAATAATCAAAACATCCAACGAGTATTACAATCATTAAATAATTATATTTAATATACTCTATACATATATTTATATTTATATGTATACAAATTTATTTACAAATAATGGTTCGTGAATCGTCGAGAATGGTCGAAGGTCAAATGATTTCATAAAATAGTTCAAAAATTTTGAAATTCAATTTAGTAGACTTTGCTTATCATGTCGAAACCATATAACGATTAAGTTTAAATTTGGTCGAAAATTTTCGGGTCGTCACAACTTGCACGCAAATATGATACTTTTCAACAAAACGAGCAATATCTGTTTTCATAGTCTGCAATCAATACACGGATTTCATGTCAAGATACATCTTATTACTGTCAATCTGGATTTGTGAGCTTCTGTCATGATTAAATCTCTCAAATCTCCAAGCTTAGGTAACCAAACACGGTTATTTAAAATCTTAAGTCCACGTGAGTCATTGATTAGGTCAAATTTTTGTTTAGTCATAAGTTCAGATTTAATATGATCATCCCTCCAAAGCACATGCTTGAACAGTTCGTAATTGGTCAATCAAATCTGAAGTTATACTCATATGCAAAAATTTAACATTCTCACCTGACTTTTTGCGCCTTAGCACATCTGCTACGACATTTGCTTTACCCGGATGGTACTTGATTTCACAGTCGTAATCTTTAATCAGCTCGTGCCACTGTCTCTGATGTATATTTAGTTCTTTCTGAGAGAAAATGTACTGCAAACTCTTGTGATCTGTACATATTACACAATGTGTCCCATAAAAATAATGTCTCCATAGCTTTAAGGGTAACACTATGGCAGCCATTTCTAAATCGTGTACAGAATAATTTCTTTCATGAATTTTCAACTGTCTGGAGGCATACGCGATCACTTTATCTCTCTGAATTAATACATAACCCAACCCGATGAATGACGCATCACAATAGACCACAAAATCATCTAAACCTTCTGGTAATGCTAACACTGGAGCCTGACATAATAACTGTTTCAAGGTCTGAAAAGCCTTCTCTTGATCATCACTCCATCGAAAGGCTACGTATTTTCGAGTCAACTTAGTCAACGGACCTGCTATTTTCCAGAAATCGTTTTATACATTCGGTAATACCCAGCTAATCCCAGAAAACTCTTAATTTCTGTCGGATTTCTTGGCGATTTCAAATTCATAACCGCATCAATTTTGGATGGATCAACTTTTATACCCTCGGTACAAATTACATGACCCAAAAACTGCACTTCTCTCAACCAGAATTCACACTTAGAACATTTTGCAAATAACCATTCCTGTTTCAATAAATTCAGCACCTGTCTTAAATGTTTAACGTGTTCGACCTCTGTCTCTGAATACACTAATATGTCGTCGATAAACACAATCACAAATTTATCTAGAAACTAATGACGCACCGTATTCATCAAATCCATGAAGACTGCTGGCGCGTTCGTTAACTCAAATGGCATAACCAAGAACTCATAATGACCATACCTAGTTCCAAACACTGTATTTGGGATGTCAGATTCTGCAACTCTAACCTGATGATACCCAGATCGTAAATCTATCTTTGAGAAGTATGAAGCACCCTGCAACTGATTGAATAAATCATCTATTCTAGGCAGCGGGTACTTATTTTTTACTGTTCTCTTATTCAACTCTCGATAATCTATACACATACGCATGGTACCGTCTTTCTTCTTAACAAATAAAACTGGTGCACCCCAAGGAGAAGAACTCTGTCTAATAAACCCACGATCCAATAGCTCCTGAATTTGTGACATCATCTCATGAATTTATGATTGCGCTAAACGATACGGGGTTTTGGCAACTGGAGTGGCTCCATGCACCAATTCAATCTTATAATCTACTTCTCTTACCGGCGGTAACCCTGGTAACTCATCTGGAAACACTTCCGAAAACTCTGAAACTACCAGAATATTGGTTATTGCTTTCTTTTCTTTCTTACCATCTATTACATAAGCTAGGAACAATTCACACCCTTTGGATAAAGATTTCTTGGCTTTCATCATTGATATCAAAACTATACCCACCCCGTTCCCCTCGGGCTAAAACACGGGTTCCATCAGCTAAATGAAATGAAATCATTTTCCTATCACACTTAATACTAGCTGTAAGTGGGCTCAGGCAATCCATTCCTAACACTACATCAAAACTAGGAATTGGTAACACTAAACAAGTCATAGGGAATGACTTTCCATCAATATCAATATTAACCCCAGTCACAAAAGTTGTGACGGGTGTGGTCTTTTCATCAGCTACCTCTACTTAAACCAGTTCAGGCATCACAGTAGCAAGTAAATTCAACTTAGCACAAAAGTCTAACGACATAAAAGACTTATTCGCAACACAATCAAACAGTACACGAGCATGTATTAAGTTGATTAGAAACATACCGGTGATCACATTGTCAGTTTAAATAGTTGTCTCAACTGACATCTAAAAAGCTCTGGCCTCTGCTGTGGGAAGGTTCTTCCTCTTCTGCCCACTCGAGGCAGTAGACCTTCCAACTGATGCCGAATGCGCACCTGACCCTGCCCCGAAACTCACACTCTTTGACTAACAACTTACTGCATGATGCTCTGGTTGATGACAACTACAAAATACCCTGGAAATGAACACACTTGGGACTTATGCCCTATAACAACACACCTTAAACACCATCTTGTTGCTTCCAAACATTGACCATTGTGTGTAGACTTACAAGTGTGGCACCAATCCCCTCTACCTGATCTAGACCCTGAACCACTCTGTTGATTCTTACCTTTTTGTCTAAACCTAAACGATTTCTTTAACTTACCACTGGATTAACCACCCGTTTGACCACTTCGAGTCATCATACTCCTTGACATCATTCCTCTTGCCACTTTTAAGTTACTTTCCACCATTTTGATCATAACAAAGGCCTGAGACAAGCTCGTTGCCATTCTTACTGACATTGTATACTCTAGAAAGATCACATTCACAAAATGTTGAATCCTTGATGCTTCAACTGGTACCCACTGAGCTACAAATCTCTACTTATCCATAAATTGACTAATCACTTCATCGATTGACATATGAGGCGTCATTTTCATTTTTAAAAACTCAGTCTTCAATCGGATAAGTCAAACGAGGTAAAATATTGCTCATAAACTTTTCCTTGGAACTTTTTCAAAGTAATCTGCTTAACATTCTCATTTGGAATACTTGACGTTAATGCATTCCACCAAACGATAGCTCTACCCTTTAGCAATTTACTAGCATACACAACTCGCAACTCTGGTTCACATTGACAGGCCTTCAAAGCCCTTTCAACCTCCATCAACCAATTCATATTTTCTGTCGTGTCAGAACTTCCCGAATACTCTGGGAGTTTGCAATCTAAGAACAGTTTGTAAGTACATTTCCTATGGGGTTGAAATAACAGTTGTTGAAACATCTGCATTTGGTACAAGTTTATTAACATTGGATTTTAAAAAGGAAAGGTGTTTTGTGGTGGCATGTAATGCAGTTGGGGTATCTGATTTTGCACTGGGTATTGAAATTGAGTCTAGTTCATGTTGGGTATTGTTTGTGTAACACCCATCCCACATCGGTTAGAGAAATATATTGTGACTCCCTTATAATCTGAAAGTTGTGGGTAATTAGTATCTCCTACCATGGTTTTAGTTGTTAACATGGAGATACCCGATTAGTCCACTGCTTTAACTTGCGAGGTACGATTTTCTCTCGAGTTGTGATGGGCACTCGGCTTGTGCATCTCTGGGGCCGATTTGAGGATCGCTTCATCTGGTATCAGTGCCATAGACCTCTCGGGGTGTGACAGATACTCGGTTCGTACATCTCCTAGGGTATCCTAACGGGGTGTGACGTGAAAAATGCTCATGCACCTCATGAGTATGGATCCTGGGTATGGTTTATGTTTTGGCCTGACGAGAACGTCAGGAATTTAAGTGGGGTAGTTTGTAACACCTATCCTACATCAGTTAGAGAAATATATTGGGAGTCCCTTATAAGCAGAAAGTTGTGGGTAATTAGTATCTCCTACCATGGGTTTAGTTGTTAACCTGGAGATACCCGGTTAGTCCACTGCTTTAGCTTACGAGGGACGATTGTCTCTCGGGTTGTGACGGGCACTCGGCTCGTGCATCACTTGGGGCCGATTCGAGGGTCCCTTCATCTGGTATCAGAGCCATAGACCTCTCTAGGTGTGACAGACACTCGGTTCATGCATCTCCTAGGGTATCCTCATGGGGTGTGACGTGCAAAATGCTCGCGCACCTCATGAGTATGGATCTTGGGTATTGATTATGTTTCGGCCTGACGAGTACATCAGGAATTTAAGTGGGGGAGTTTGTAACATCCATCCCACATCGGTTAGAGAAATATATTGTGAGTCCCTTATACGCTGAAAGTTGTGGGTAATTAGTATCTCCTACCATGATTTTAGTTGTTAACCTGGAGATACCTGGTTAGTCCACAGCTTTAGCTTGCGAGAGACGATTGTCTCTCGGGTTGTGACGGGCACTCGTATCGTGCATCTCTTGGGGCCGATTCGAGGGTCGTTTCACCTTTGGGATTGTGTTGTCGGAAATCAGGCGGTGTATAATCATTTCCCGCAGGATTTACTAACTCAAGCTCAGCAACTCTATCTTAAGCTTCTTTTAGTTTACTTTCTAACTCGTGAATATAACTCCGATGATCATCATCAGACTCAATACCCTTGTCTGGTGCTCTTTATATTCCGGGGTTTGTCGGGCCGGTAGCATTTGCATCTATGTCAGCCATACATGTGCTACAAAACAGCTCACACAAAAGCTTAGTGGATAACTGGTTAGCTCAACACAACTAATGTACACGTATCCCTACATTCACTTAGCCTACCCACGGATATGTTTGACTCCACTCAAGGTTTGAGAATAAGATACACACATGTACTTGCTGTCAAACATATGCTATGATACCAACTTGTAACACCAACCATTGTTTATATATATCACAGCAGAAGACATTTGATTACCAAACACAACATCATTAATAATAATTACAGAAAACCACGTAATTAAGTTTAACATTCACAAACGGTGTTACGTTATTACAAACACGGTTACAGTTGTCCACATCAAGGTTACAAGTCAAACATGTCTTCTACTTCACGGCCCAATCTCATCAGCAGTACCTAAACCTGCAGGGGCAGAAATGTGGGGGATTAGCGCACTACTAAGTTAATGGAATCTATCTACAAACTAAGCTTAAGAAAACCATCATACAACAATCAACTAACATGCTTACAACTAACAAGCATACAAACAAAGACAATACGAGAATTGGCGGCTTGTACGGGCACACGAACTAGTTGATCAGGCTAGCATCTATCGGTATTTCTTATATGTAGACCCCAATGATAATAACAACTCATAACAATATATATGTATAGAGATATGAAATTAAAGAGATGTAAGGAGTTGGATATCATTGGAGTTATTGAAGTTTAATGAAATCAGCAACGTAATTTTATAATCTTGAATTCAACACCATCGTTCTTGAATATATAATAACACTACATATAACAACATCCATTATTACAACTTTACTTATTCATACCAAACTTGTAGAACACAGTCAACACTTAGCTATTACAACTATTTCCTCCATATGACTATAGTGTTTTGATGTTTATTTGGGGAGAGTGTGTGTGTAGAAATTAGAAATGGAAGAGTACAGAGTCTGTGTTTGAGAGGTGTGAGGTGTAGGTGTATGTTAAAATAAAAGATTAGGGCATCTATTTATAGTAGAATGGGTCGCCAGTTAATGTGTAAAATCGTGTCTATAATTTATAATGGAAAATACCAGTTTAAAGATTACTACACACTAACGGGCAGTGTACCCGATCGTGCGTTAGTATAAAGTTGGTAAATCCGAAATCGTTCCAAGGACAGTTTAAAAGTGAGAATTAAGATTGTAACTAATGGAAATAAACTAAGTTAATCTATTAAAATTGAAAGTACGAGATAATGGGTTTTGTGGCTATTTAACGATTAGCCAAATCAAGATTTGATCGAAAGTAAAAACAATATTTTTGGGTTTTAGATTTATAAAAATTAAAACAAGAAAGCAATTAAGATAGTTTTGATATCAAATGGAATGAAAATACTCGTCTAGACCTTTTACCCTCGGAATTGGATGTTTTTATACTTTAGCTCGATTTAATACTCAATACATGCAAATTACTCAGTTGACCCGCCAAGAGTTCTCTTTAGCAAGTACTCAAACTAGAATTACTAAATGTAGGGTTCCCTAGCACCTAAGACCTTTTCGTTTGTGACTAATTAATTAACTAGATCAAAGATTTGAATAACAATTGCCTTTGCATTCGCTCTACACAATTCACCCCTATATCGTCTAACAGTTTAAACTTAATTTACCCCCTTGGTCTGGTTTAGCAAACAATCAATTAAGACAAATCAATTGTAAACTAGTGTATTAAATCGACAAGAGTTCTCTTTATCTAACAAATACACTAATCAATCAAGTTTATAAAGTTAAACATCAATAAGAATTGATCTTTTATTCAAACTATTGAAATAAACATGCATGAGTTCTTAAATCATAAATCGTAACATTCAAAACCTCGGTTATTAATCTAGACAAGCATTAAAAGTTTAGCCAACAATCATGGCTGAAAACAAAATCATAAATAAACAATTAAAAGAATTCATTATGTTGATAAAGAATTAGACCTAATGAAAATAGTGATCTTGAATGATGAACGAATCAACACGCATTTCCAGAATGATTGAGTTGATTGAATGATGTTGGGAGTCCCAAAAAATCACCAAAGTTCGCTCAAAAGCTGCTGGAATTCGTCTGGATGGCAGAATGAATATTAGGGTAGAAATTCGGGCTTTAAATAGGCGTCCAAAAAATGCTGACCGACACTAAGCTGTGCCGCGACTTTATTGGCCGCGTTGCGCCTACTGAACAAAATTCGAACCCCTTTTTAATAAACTTTCTGTCTTGCAAAATGCCTTTGGCTCGCGTCGCGGGCCTAGGACCCCGCGTCGCGGCTCTCCCCTGTAGCTGAAACTCCTCTTTTACAAATTGTATGTTATCAAAATACACTAAGACACGCGCCGCAGCCCTTGGACCCCGCGTCGCGGCCCTCTTCTATTCCAGATTCTAGCTTGAAATTTTTACGTTCATCCACTAAAGCTCAAACCACTTTGTCATCTTAACAAACATAGGTACTTATAATAACACGATCTAAATTGTACCTCAAACGTCTTCAAAATATGCAAATCAATGTTTCTCGGTTCCTAAACTCGAATCTTCACAAAATCAACTAAATAACCCCAATTCATATCCAAACGGACCAAAATATGGCCGATATTGTGAGAGAATTAATAGATGAAATGCGCAATATCAAACCACCCCACACTAGAGTCTTTCTTTTCCTCAAACAACATGACTCGAAAATAATCTTCAATGATAGATGTTGAGTCAGAAACGAACCAATCAACAAATGAACACTAGTGCGGGTACGAACTTGGATAAAGTGACAACTATATGACTTCCACTTGTGATTCCCCAAATAAAATTCCCACACCTCCATTACCGTAATGATCATAAGCATAAATATGTCTTCAAAAATAAATAACATAGTAATGAGGTAAACGAATCTCGAACCTTAGTGATAAATGTTCAATGCGAACCAGGAATATAAGCGGAAGTCATGAACCAAGAAAATAGAACCCTCGAACCATATAAACCATACGAACTATACGGGCTACCCCGCGATTGGTCAAGCCAATGCCTCCCACAGTACCTAACATCGCGAGATGTCGGTAAGAAAATAATGTGCTTAGGAGGATACACATTACGTCCAGATATCATCGATAATCATGAGGTGATCATCTAATCCGTTAAGTCAATCATAAAGATTGAGGTCCATCAGGCTTAAAAGCTGATATCTTACCTTTCCGAAGGTTATCCACTGGGAATCTGATCAATCACTGACATTTTGTGTATCATGATGCGCTCCCCATGTGGCTAGAAAATCTCCTTCATTGAGATAAGCTTTGACAACCAGTTTCCCTATTTGATGTTGAGGCCTGATAGATTTACAGTCAATTTTAGCAATGACTTTTCAAGATTTTTCATCACCCCACAACTGGTCTGGACTACAACTTCTGAAATGAATCAGCAAGTTTGTCATTCGGGAGACTTTACTCCCTTTAGGATGGAATGGATACATCCTGTGTGGTCATAATAAGTGGTCGGGCACAACATTGTCCTTGTTAGGAGTAACAATGAGGATCTCCCTATTAAAGTTTTCGATCTAGTGCATGGCCCGGTTTTGACCATGCAATCTAATCACCGCTCTTACGGTTGACACCCGTTTTTGGTACAGGTGACCTACGATTGAATTCTTGAAGAATTAGTAGGATTTCACGTCCAATGGTAATGAACGTGTTTGGAAATTCAAGATTTCCTCTTCCCACAGTACCTTATATCGTAAAATGATATTACTATGAAATGGTATAGTTTAGGAAGTCTGCTATACCAAGTAACAACGTACACTCGGAAGACTTTACTTCCTATCTAGGATGGAAACGATACATCCTAAGGGGATTGGAAAGTGTCACCCACAGTTCCCCTTGGTTTTAGGAAAACGACACGGAACAAGCATAATTTCCGAGCCAACTAGACTCGGGTTCGGCGTAGGGTGGAAAGAACATAGGAAACGACATTTTGTACCCGTCAATTCGTAGGTAACAACTTGCCAATTTGTATAGCAAAAGGGTTTTGGCAGAATTTTCAATTGTTTTTCTCTTTTTTTTTCTTTTTATACTAACTTTTCTATATATATTTTTTATTTTTCCCCTAAAATTTTCAATTTTTTTTTACGACCAAAACCCATGAAACGTCGAGACTTTTTAGATCAAAACGTATGATGATGATTCAATTAACAGCCAACCCGAGAGATTTTACATCCCCCACCCCACACTTGAGATCAAGTAAGTAATGTCCTCATTACTTGAGATCAAAAATAGATTAAAATCGAAATGGTAATGTGAGAAAGAAAATATAAAAACTTATCGAGTTTTAACCACTGATCGCGGAATGCCAGTGACTGATGGCGCTGAACTGACTGCCAACATAAGAACATCGTCCATTCTCGATCATCACACCAATATCATCAATCATGCAGTTTTGCTGAACTTAATGCCATACTTGAAAATTCGTTTCACCAACCAACCTACTAAAAGAAAAGAAACATAAACGGGACAAGATGGCTTCACCCGATCGCCTAAACGCCTTGTCCCCACATAAGATTCAAAAGTACATAACCAAATAAGAAATTATCCAAGTACAGACCAAATAAAATAAATAGTTCAAACAAACAGTACATCATGATCATCGGGCTCGCAGGCCCTCCTCAATAAAAATCTCCGAAAAGCCAGTTGCCTTGCAGAAATCGCTCCTCAAACTGCCTTCGGGTCTTGTCCATGGCTTCACGTGGGTCGTATGTTGGCGCAGTAACCCGTGGAATAATTGGGTTACGGTAATAAACTGGCTCTTGATGTGGCGTATTCATATAATCATTAGGGTAATTATAGTAAATGCGCGCATTGTGACGCTGCAAGTCATTACCATACGCCATCCACTGTTGATCATGCAGTAATTCCCGCATCATTTCCTCCAGCTGTAATGTACTTACCTCAACCCGAGATACCAAACTATCCCACACCTCTTCAGAAACCGACCAAGGCTGACCACCCGCAGGAACATTCGGAGCAACCGACCCCTCATCATCACCACCATCGTTACCTTGTTGATTAACTCCACTACCACTCACTTCACCTAGAACTTGGTCCACAAAATAATCCAACCCAACTCAATTATCATCCCACTTCGCATACTTAGCATTGGTGTAGAACTGCATACCAAAAACTTTCATCTTATCTCTTACCACCGTTGATGTTGCGTGCGTTACAATACATTTTTTTACCCTCTAAATTTATATTTGACTTAAACACTACAATCAAGCACACAAAACTAACGAGCACTTAAAACCCGGTTGTTATAGCACTTTAATGTAAGTATTTTTATCAAGTTCGTCCCAAGGGAAACGGTGTAAGTTGGTTATTTGAAACTAGTAATTGTCCTAGGATTTGTTTGATTGGGGGGGGGGGGGGGTTGATTGATATCAACTAACAACTAAAACTTGTGCAATTAAACAAACCTAAATTAACAAAGTAGACAAGTATTAAAGACTTAAATAAATTAACTAAGACGTGTTCACTTATCCAATCCTCTCTATGCTTGGCTTGCCCCGTTTTGCCTATTTTGTTATCTCATAAGTTGTTGAACTATTAAATGTTAGAATCACTTCTAAACCTCAATTCGAATGATACTCCACGAATTCACATAAGCTTTGTATCCTAAGATCGAGTTAAGCATGATTTGATCATTAAGATTGAGCTTGAGTTAAATTCACTTAAAACTCCCAACTATCGAAATCACTTAAGATAATCGGCACTACTATGTTGACTAAAGGCCAATTGAAAACCAACTTAGATCAAGAACACAATCACTTGTAATTCCCTAGCTAGTTGTCTAGATCACCTAAGGTGTTGAAGCACACATTGATTCACTTCTCAAATCACTAAGAGAGCTACTCAACATATGTAATCAAAGTCAAGCCTAAAACAAACTCATAGCAATGGTTATTTAGCCAATCTCAACAACACATGATCATGTAATTCTTTCAAACAACAATATTCAATTGATTTGGGGCAAACACTAGCATTAGAGATTCATAGATAAGTAAACACAAGAGATTTAGCCAATCATGGCTAAAACTAAACTAATAATAAGCATAGAAATGTAAATCATCATCATATTCAAGCTATTACAAGTAATCAAAGCAAGTATTAATATTAAAGTAATGATTACAACTAAATATTGCAAAGTAATTAAAGTGAAGTAAAGATTACAACCCAAAATGTAAAGAAGATGAAGATCTAAGCTAAGTGATGATGAATCTTGAACAATCTCCCTTGAATCCTCCCTTAATCTCTAATAGATGATGAAATTAAGGTTTTGTGTGTAAAATTCAGACCCTAGGCAGCAGCTACAAAAGATGCATATGAAAAATGACCTAATCTCATCCCTTTTATAGTGATGAAAATCTGGGCTGAAACAGTGACAGGAGCGCCGTTTTTGCTTCAGGAGTGGCGCTTTTGACTATCTTCAGGAGCGGCGCTTTTGATGAATAGCGATGCTTTTGGCTCTGATCAGGAACGACGCTTTAGCTTGAAGAACGGCGCTTTTGCCCACTGATAAGAAATGAAGACAAATCGTGCATAATAGAGGCGCTTTTAGTTCTGGAACGGCGCTTTTGATCTTGTAGGAGCGGCGCTTTTAGGCCAGGAATGGCGCTTTTGGAGCTGTTTCCTGCACTTGTCAATTTCTAAGCCAATTTTGCCTAAGATTTGGTCAATTTTATACCAAATCAACTCCTTAGCCCAATATTTACCAAATAGCTCAATTACACACTAAATGGGTCTCGAGATAGTCAAAACCGAGCAAAGTGAGGTAGATATCGCGAGATAAAAATATATAAATTGAGCGATAACAAATCCCATACATTTAAACTTTGCTTGTCCTCAAGCAAACAATCACAAAACAAGCTTTGGAGGTAGAGAATGAACAAGTGAACAATACCAAAGTGATGTCAAAGCAGAGGGGTATAAAATACTATTAATTTTTACAAGGAAATACTATTAAATACGATACAATTTTACACAAGATATTTATTTATTTAGAGAATGGATATACTTAAACCTTGCTACAACACTTATAGGCAGTGTACCTAATCGTACAGTAGTGTAGTTTTTAGTAAGTCCGGTTCGTTCCACAGGGAATCTTTTTAAACAAAGCTTAACGCTATATTAGTTTACTTTTATAAAAATACAAATATATATATATATATATATATATATATATATATATATATATATATATATATATATAAGTAATATTATTATTATAAAGGGGGGTTTTTACCGTTTAATGACCGGTTTGTCGATTTTAAAACTTTAGTCGCAGTTAAAACCAAATGTAAAATATTAAAAATAAATACAAGACTATATATATATATATATATATATATATATATATATATATATATATATATATATATATATATATATATATATATATATATATATATATGGCGAATAATAAAAGTGTGATAAAATAAACTTGCGATAATTAAAGAGTACGATAATTAAAAGTGCAATTAAATAAAATAACAATAAAAATGCGATAATTAGAAGTGCAATTAAATATAAAATAAAGGAAATTAAATATGAAATAATTAATTATGCTTATTTAAACTTCCGTAATCATGATGTTTGACGTGTTGATTTTAGTTTTATGCCCATGGGTTAATTGTCCTTTGTCCTGGATTATTTAATATGTCCGTCTGGTTTTTGTCCATAACAGTCCATCAGTCATAAATATAAAGTGCGAGTGTCCTCGTCAAATTATCCTTATACCCGAAGTTAAATTTTCCACTAATTGGGGACTTAAACTGTAACAAGATTTTAATACTTTGTTTAATAATTACACCAGGATGTCAACTGAGTGTAACCCAAGGTTTTAATATTTTGTTATCAATTATACCAAGTGTCCCTGTACATAATTTCACCCCTGTTTTAATTATTCTAGTGGCTATTAATCCATTCCCGTGTCCGGTTAAATGAACGATTATTCGTACATATAAATACCTCGCCCATCGTGTCCGATTGAGTGTATATGGTAATTTATAGGGACGCCCAATTGTAAATCTTTATATTAACATTAACAAACTATCATTTAGTTAAACAAATATAAAGCCCATTAATAGCCCATAGTCTAATTTCCACAAGTGTCGTTCTTTTGTCCAAACCCCAATTATGGTACAAAGCCCAATTACCCAATTTTAGTAATTAGCCCAACATCATGATTACTTCGGATTAAATAAGCATAATAATAACTTAGCTACGAGACATTAATGTAAAAAGGTTGAACATAACTTACAATGATTAAAAATTGCGTAGCGTTACACGGACAGAATTTCGACTTACACACTCAAACGATCTCTATCATAAATCTTATTATTATCATAATTTAAAATTAAAATTAAGATTATTATTATATCTTATTAAGTTAACATTATGATAGAGATATAGAATATAGATATTGATAATTGATATTGATAATAGATAGATGGATCGATATATAGATAGAAATATGATAGAAAAAGGTGTACATAAAATTGATCGACACAACTTGATTTTATAGGCGAATTATGAAATGAAATTTTCACTTATGACCCCTTAACTATGCTCAATTAACAACTTTATATTATTTATTATTATTCTTATTATGAATTATTTAAATATTATATTTTATTCTTGTGCATAGTTGACTCATAATTTTTACACCGTTGCGTCGAGCGTTGAGAGTTGACTCATGTCCCGGTTCCGGATTTTCGAACGCCCTTGCGTACTATTTTATATCGTGTACTTTGTGTTTTGTAACTTGTACTCTTGTCGTTTTTAGACGTTCCTCATCAATAATTTGAACCTTTTTAATTGTATCTTGTACTTTTGAGCTTTTTGGACCTTTGTGTCTTCAATTCGTTGTTTTCGCCTTTTGTCTTCGCACTTATTTAATATAAACGAATATTACTTGAAAATGGAACAATTGCAACTAAAATCTTGTCTTTCTTGGGGAATGATGCTATGAAATATATGTTCCTTTTTGGCATTATCAATATTCCCACACTTGAGCGTTGCTTGTCCTCAAGCAATATAGTCTTGAAAAACACTTGAATCACTTCTTTATTCTTCACACTTTGTACATCAGTGACTTCAATACGGCGGTATGAACAATGATAGTAACGATGTGGTTAAAGGTGGGTGTGTCATTCACAGTTGCCTTGGGTTTAGGTCAACGACACTTTCAATCAAATAGCCGATTTACTTTCGGTTTCCAAAGCAAAGTGCACATTTGAAAGGCGGTTTACAGTCCCACATGACTATAAAAATTTAGATCCTTTAAGGAAATTTGATCTTTATGAAAACATTTGATCTTTTGAAAATTCAAGCTAGATTTTACCCTAGACAAGTTTTCTGATTTGATCCATCATTGGTGTTGCAAAATATATTTGTGGATCAATATTTTGGCTAAAAACTTTTAGGTTCGTGTAATCCACTGCTATCCCGGTATCGGAAAACACACATCCAGTTTACTTGTTCCGTATATTACCTTTCGGTAAACTACCGTCCGGTTGTAAAGGAAAGCGATGAACAAGAAACTGTTAAGGCAATGTCCCGTGACATGCAAATGATTATGGTCTTATTAACGTGTCGGATGCTAGAACTATCTTTTGTAGGAGCAATAGTAAAGCTCACCCTTATGATTTTTCGGTATGGCACAAGGTCCTGTCTTTGACCACTATGCAACCACCGTTCTTACGGTTGACACCCGATTTGGTTCAGGTGACCTAATGAATTCCAGGTGAATTCCTAGGATTTTACGTTCAATGGTAATGAACGCATTGAAAATGGGTTTTCAGAAAACAAATCGGTTTGTATTTTTTATCAAAATATTTTCTCGTTCAAGCTCGAGTTTAGATATCATCGAATTCCATGAGTTTGAATTCTCAATCTTTAAGGTCAATCTCTAGGATTGAGTAATATCAGTCTTAAAAGCTGATTTTTACTCTTTAAGGAGATTATCCTTTCTGGGGGTCTGATTCATTAGTCTTATCAAGCTAATTTGCACGGCGTCCTCCCCATTTTACAAGACAGATCCTCTCATGGTTAGGATAAGTCTGACCACTTGGCGACCCTGTTTAATGCTGAGGTCCGTGGATCTCCTGCTGATTTTAGTGATGACTTTTCTAGATTTTTCGTCAACCTACAGCTGGTCTGGACGACAACTTCTTGACCTAAATCAAGAAGCGGGTGTCTTTTTCGGAAGACTTTACTTCCTTTTAATGATGGAATTGATTCATCGTGTAGATCCATCTTTTTATCTTTATTATAATATTGCGGGTAAAACGGTCAATTTAGTCCAAAACAAAAGTATCTTAAATTATTTGTTACAGAAATATGTTACATATGTTTAAAATAACTTGGTGAATTTTCCCACACTTGACTTTTATTTTCTTTTATTTGCCTTTTTGTTCTCCTCTATTCCGTTCTTAAACGAATTTTAACATTTTGGTTTGTTTCTCAATTTATGTCCTTTCCGAGGTTACAATAATTTCGGTGTTAAAACCTAGTTTTATCGTTCATAAATTTGTATAAACATGATTTTGAGTTCATTTAATTGAAAATTTTGAAATTTTTTACTAGAATTGGGTAGTCAGTATATAAGACTAGGGCTGTTCTTTATTATCAGAGAACACTAGATTCTAATACAACTACTGCTTTACTAGTATTTTTAATGGTAACCCAGTGTTTAAGATAAAAATTTTAAAATCCGAAAGAATTTAACCCCTTCCCACACTTAAGATCTTGCAATGCCCTCATTTGCAAGAAATCAGTAACAATTTAAATTATTGAGGGTGATTTGCGTAGAAAAATGATTAAATTTTACCAAAGTTTCCAAACATATTGGATTTTTTTTTTAGAAATCTTTAACTTATAAAAAAAATATTAATTAATTTTAAAAAATTGTTTCTCTTGTTATTTAGGACGAGGTCGTTTCGGATCGATGTCCTAGTCCGTCATTCGACAAAATTTTAAAATTTGTCTTTTTGTAGCGATTGTTTTAAAAGCTAAGATTTTAGGGTTTTTTTTTTTTTTTTTTTTTTTAATGTTTTTGGCATACTTTAATTCAATAAGATTAAAAATAATGATAATAATAACTCTCGTCCCTCCCTCGGGTAAAGCAATTTCGGTTCAATGACCTAGTCTTCAACTTACGACGAATTTTAAAAATCATATTTTTAACTTAATGAGATAAAGTAAATTTTTGTTTTTAAATTCACACAATTTAAATATAAAATTCAAAATTAATATTAAAAATTCACACCAAACTTATATTAATTTTTCAAATATTTACAATTTTAAATATATTGTTTTTACAAAGTTTACAATATTAATTTAAGATTTATATATTAATTTTAAAAATATGGTAAAAATAAAATTAAAAATCTTTTTGGCTTTTTATCCCACTTTAATCAATCAAATATTATCAAAAATATGCGCCCCTCTTTTCGGCAAAGTAATTTCGGTTCCAAGACCTAATTTAACTCATGACGAATTTTTGAAATATTTTGGGTTGATTGATTAAAGATATTTATACCTTAAGAATAAACGTTAAATTTCGCAGTGATGTAATAAATTTTTGAATGATATCAATAATTTCGATCGCCAAACCTAATTTTATTCAATACCAATTTAATACTTTTTAGCGAACAAATTAGCGTTTATTATCAAAAGGTTAAAAATAAAAATAAAAATAAAAACTGTACAGACATACCTGTGAAATAGATTTCTTAGTTATATGATCTATCTCATTCATAAGATAGTCGGTTTAATTGGTTTTCCATGGCTACATAGGCGTAACCTCGAGCATTCAGTGTCTTTTCTTCTAAACATATGAACGGTCCGTCTCTGCATAAAGTAACAAATTCGGTATTTGAATAGGTTTGATTATTTGAACATTTACCTCCATGTGACCATTTTCCGCATTTGTGACATCTTTCTAGGTGTCGTGCTCTTCTTTTCGCTGCGGATTTTGATTTTCCTTTACCAAATTGTAATTTATTATCTTCGCATCTGGATTCTTTTCTAACTCCGTCCATTCTTTATCTGATTACTGATACTAATTCACTCGGTAGTATGTCATTATTACGTTTAGTGATCAAAGCGTGTAGCATTAGACCATGGTTTAGTTCACAGGCAGTCTTCATTTTGTAAAAACCTAAAAAAAAATAAAAATTCAGAATGGGGGGAGAAGACTAGTTCTTTAGGGTCTGCTAGGGAAAGACCATTCGGGTTCCATTTTTGAGAACTACACGAAAACAGACAATCTAACTCTAACAGAAATACATATTATCCTTTAAAGACTTGATTCTCCCCACACTTAGTTAGCTGTGGTGTCGAAATTGTGATTAACTTCGTTGTCGACTTCCATCGGACCATGTATGTAATGTTTAACTCTGTGACCATTAACTTTAAATTCAATCCCATTTGAATTTATTAATTCTATCGTTCCGTATGGGAAAACTTTTTTGACTATGAATGGTCCAGACCATCTTGATTTCAATTTTCCAGGAAATAGCTTGAATCGTGAATTGAAAAGAAGAACTCTGTCTCCTTCTTTAAATTCTTTTGAACTTCTGATTCTTTTATCATGCCATTTCTTCGTTCTTTCCTTATAGATTAACGAATTTTCGTATGCTTCATGTCTTAATTATTCTAATTCATTTAGTTGACTTAATCGTAGACGTCCAGCTTCATGTAAATCAAGATTACATGTTATCAAAGCCCAAAATGCTTTGTGTTCAATTTCTACTGGAAGATGACATGCTTTTCCATAAACAAGTCTAAAAGGTGTGGTTCCAATTGGAGTTTTGTAGGCTGTTCTAAAAGCCCAGAGTGAATCCTCCAATTTAATGGACCATTCCTTCGGATTTGATCCTACGGTTTTCTCTAGAATACGTTTTAAGGCTCGGTTGGTATTTTCAACTTGTCCACTTGTTTGTGGATGATATGCGGTGGAGATTTTATGAGTTACTCCATATCTTTTAAGAACTTTCTCAAGTTGATTATTACAGAAATGAGTACCCCGATCACTTATTAAAGCTTTCGGTGTTCCAAACCTTGCAAAAAGACGTTTTAAAAAGTTGACTACAACTCGTGCATCGTTAGTTGGGAGAGCTTGTGCTTCCGCCCATTTAGATACATAATCAATGGCTACGAGTATATATAGATTATTATGAGATTTTGGAAATGGACCCATAAAGTCAATACCCCAAATGTCAAATACTTCACATACTTGGATGACATTTTGTGTCATTTCATCACGTTGACTTATTTTTCCGGCCCTTTGACAAGCATCACAGGATTTGCAAAGAAGGTGTGCGTCTTTGTAAATTGTAGGCCAATAGAATCCAGCTTCATAAACTTTTCTTGCTGTTAGTTGAGGCCCATAATGCCCTCCTGTTGCTCCTGTGTGACAATGGTTTAATATTTTACTAGCTTCATCTCCAAATACACATCGGCGTATTATTCCATCGGGATAACTTTTAAACAGATGTGGATCTTCCCAAAAATAGTGTTTTATATCACTGAAGAATTTCTTTCGTCTTTGATACGATAATCCTTTTTCAAGGAATCCACATACTAAATAGTTTGCATAGTCTGCAAACCATGGGATTTCTCTATAATCTATCTTCAATAGATATTCATCAGGAAAGTTGTCTTGTATGGCTGATTCATTTAGAACTTCTAATTCGGGATTTTCAAGACGAGAAAGATGATCAGCGGCGAGATTTTCTGCTCCTCTTTTATCTCGGATTTCAATATCAAACTCTTGTAAGAGTAAGATCCAACGGATTAATCTTGGTTTAGCATCTTGTTTTGAAAATAGGTATCTAAGAGCAGAATGGTCGGTATAGACCACTGTTTTTGCTAGAACGAGATATGATCGAAATTTGTCAAAAGCAAAGACAATAGCAAGGAGTTCTTTTTCAGTAGTTGTATAGTTCGTTTGTGCTCCTTGTAACATCTTACTAGCATAATATATAGGTTGAAATCGTTTTTCAATCCTTTGTCCTAAAACGGCTCCCATTGCAAAATCACTTGCATCGCACATTAGTTCAAATGGTAGATTCCAATTTGGTGTGATCATGATCGGCGCATTAGTGAGTTTTTCTTTAAGAATATTAAAAGATTTGATGCATTCATCCGAAAAGATGAATGGAGCATCCTTTTCTAGGAGTTTATTCATAGGAGTGGCAATTTTAGAAAAATCTTTTATGAAACGTCGATAAAAACCGGCATGCCCTAGAAAACTCCTAACTCCTCTAACATTGGTGGGATGTGGAAGTTTAGAAATTACATCTACTTTAGCTCTATCCACTTCAATTCCTTTCTTTGAAATTTTATAACCAAGAACGATGCCTTCTTTAACCATGAAATGGCATTTCTCCCAATTAAGAACTAGATTTGATTGCTCGCATCTAATAAGCATTCGTTCAAGATTAACTAAACATGATTCAAAAGTATCACCGAAGACTGAAAAGTCATCCATGAAAACTTCCATGCATTCTTCTATCATGTCGTGAAAAATCACCATCATACACCTTTGAAAGGTTGCAGGGGCGTTGCAAAGTCCAAATGGCATTCTTTTGTAAGCAAAAGTACCATAAGGGCACGTGAATGTGGTTTTCTCTTGATCTTCGGGTGCTATTGGAATTTGAAAGTATCCGGAAAAACCATCTAGAAAATAATAGTATCTGTTTCCGGCTAACCTTTCCAACATTTGATCAATGAAAGGTAAGGGAAAGTGATCTTTTCTGGTGGCGTCATTCAATTTTCTATAATCAATACACACACGCCATCCTGTTACAGTCCTAGTAGGAATAAGCTCATCTTTTTCATTTGTGATGACAGTCATGCCACCTTTCTTAGGTACATATTGAACTGGGCTTACCCATGGACTATCGGAAATTGGATAAATTAAACCTGCATCTAGCAGTTTAATAATTTCTTTCTTAACAACATCTTGCATATTTGGATTTAGTCTTCGTTGACGTTGCACATACGTTTTATGACCTTCTTCCATAAGGATTTTATGTGTGCAATACGAAGGACTTATTCCTTTAATATCATGAATCTTCCATGCAATGGCTGGTTTATGAGCTTTCAACACAGAAATGAGTTGTGATTTCTCATTTTCAGTAAGAGAAGACGATATTATTACAGGTAATTCAGATTCACCATGTAAATAAGCGTATTCCAAATGGTTTGGAAGTGGCTTTAACTCTAATTTCGGAGGTTCTTCTATCGATGATTTGTATCGATATTTGTCTTCTTCTTTTAGCATTTGAATTTCTTCTGTTGTTGGTTCATATCCATTAGCTATTAGTGTATCTAACATTTCAGCTTCATCAATTTGTTCTGTTCCTTCTCCTAAAGAACATTCTCCTGTTCCTTGTAATTCTGGAAATTCTTCTAATAATTCTGCATGTGCATCTATAGTTTGAATATAATAACATGTATCATCTGCAGATTGCGGTTGTTGCATTGCTCTATCAACTGAAAAGGTAACACTCTCATCCTCTATACTTAGGGTCAATTTCTTACCGAACACGTCTATCATTGCTTTAGCCGTGTTTAAAAATGGTCTTCCTAATATGAGAGGAACTTGAGAATCTTCTTCCATGTCCAAAACAACAAAATCTACTGGAAATACTAAAGTACCAACTTTAACTAGCATGTTCTCCATTATCCCTCTAGGATATTTTATTGATCGATCGGCTAGTTGTATGCTTATTCTTGTTGGTTTCAATTCTCCAAGGTCTAGTTTCGCGTATAGTGAATACGGCATTAAATTTATACTAGCACCTAAATCTGCTAATGCTTCTATTGAACTAAGACTACCCAGAAAACATGGAATTGTGAAACTTCCTGGATCAGATAGTTTTACTGGTATCTTATTCAACAGCACTGCTGAACAATTAGCATTCATAGTAACAGCCGAGAGTTCTTCCATTTTCTTTCTATTTGAGATTAGATCTTTCAAGAATTTAGCATATCTAGGCATTCCTGAAATCACATCAATGAAAGGAAGATTTACATTTATCTGTTTAAACATATCCAAGAATTTGGATTGCTCGGCTTCAAGTTTTTCTTTCTTCATTTTACTCGGGTAAGGAAGTGGTGGTTGGTATGGTTTAACATAAGGTTTATCCTTAACTTTGTTATCTTCATTAACCTTCTCAACTACCGGTTCTTTTTCCTTTTCTTTATCAGATTGTGGTTCTTGTGGAGTAGGAATAGAATCATCTGAAATTACAGGTATTTCAGGTGGTTTAAGTGTAATACCACTTCTTGTGGTAATGGCTTTAGCTGTTTCATTCCGGGGATTAGCATTTGTATTACTAGGTAGACTTCCCGGTTTTCTTTCACCTATTAATCTTGCTAGGTTACTTACTTCTTGTTCCAGATTTTGAATAGAAGCTTGTTGATTTCTAAATGCTTGAGCATTTTGTTCATTGGTTTGTTTTTGAGATGTGAAAAACTGCGTTTGAGTTTCAACTAGCTTCGTCATCATATCTTCTAAATTCGGCTTTTTATCATCGGTTTGTTGTGGTGGTTTGTTTTGAAAATTAGGTCTTTGCTGATTGTAAGTATTGTTGGATACTTGTTGATTGCTAGGACCTTGTTGGTTGTTGTATGGAATATTTCGGTTATAGTTCTGATTTTGATTGTAAATAGGTCTTGGCGGTTGATAATTATTCTGATAATTATTTCCAGGCCTTTGGTTTATGTATGAAATATTCTCTCTTTGTTCCATTGTTAATTCAATACTGAGACAATCTTTTGTCAAATGTGGTCCTCCACACTGCTCACAACTAATTCGTATTGAGTGAATATCTTTAGTCATCTTTTCCATTCGTCTCTCCACAGCATCTATCTTTGCGGAAATGGAATCTAAGTCATGGCTAGAATCGGCTCTAGCTGCTTTAGATGATCTAACGATATCTTTTTCTTGGTGCCACTCATGTGAGTGGGAAGCAGTGTTATCAGTAATTTTGTAAGCATCAGTTTCGGTTTTCTTCATAATAGAACCACCAGCTGCTATATCTATGTCTTTCCTTGTAGTGATGTCGCATCCTTGGTAGAATATTTGTACTATTTGACAGGTGTCTAAACCATGTTGCGGACATCCTCTTAACAACTTTCCATATCTTGTCCACGCCTCATATAGAGTTTCATTTGGCTTCTGTGTGAACGTAACAATTTCTGCTTGAAGTCTTACGGCTTTAGATGCAGGAAAGAATTGTTTAAGAAATTTTTCAACTAAAACGTCCCATGTATCAATCGCCCCTTCAGGTAACGATTCCAACCAATCTTTGGCTTCTCCCTTTAAAGTCCAGGGAAATAACATGAGATAGATTTGTTCGTCTTCTACTTCTCGGATTTTGAATAGTGTACAAATTCTATTGAAGGTACGAAGATGTTCGTTTGGGTCTTCATTCGGTGCACCACTGAATTGGCATTGGTTAGTCACCATATGTAGAATTTGTCCTTTGATTTCATAATCTGGCGCATTAACGTTTGGTTGAGTAATTGCATGACCTTGGCCAGTACGTTTAGCTCTCATTCGGTCTTCCATACTTAGAGGTTCTAGATTTTCCATGATTGGAAGTGTTGAATCTGAATCACTAGAGGATTCTGATTTAATGGTTTCTTCCTCAACAATCTCTGTTTGAATGATTGGAGGTTCTGGAGGAATAATTAGTGGATCAGGATCTCGGAATTGTCCCTGAGTATTCTCCGGATTCTCAATTGTGAGGTTTGTTTCAAAAACTGGATTATCGGAAATTTGAGTTTGAGTATTCGGTCGACTTGATGACGATTCTAAAGAAAAATCAACGGCGGCGATATTTGTTAAACGATGTCTTGATCGAGTTACAGGTGGTGAACGTATGACCGGCGGTGAACGTCTTGCTCGGTGCATTCACAGAATATCCTATTAGTTATAAAAATAATAAGAAAAACTTATATAAGCTATCCAATTAATAGACTTTTCTGATTTTTGCCCACGTTTCGAATAGCCAAAAGATGCAGCAGAGGGGCAGGATTCGTTTGGTCTCAATATAATTGAGGACTGTTTGGCTCCAACAACCCGTTCAACGTACAAATCCAACTATTACTACGAACCAGAAAAATGTCAACGTCTATTAATTTAACCACTTAGATAATTTCTCTTTCCGTTTAAGAAATATTAGATAAGAAGTAGATAAAATTCTATGTCCTATAACTAGAATGACGAGAAATAAGGAAGAAATAGATTGCGCGTCGAAAAGTGTCGAAAAATAAAAAGGCGAAAAGTGGCTTAAAAAACACACGACTAATCCAACCTTATTACTATCACTATTTTAAAATTAAAATTACAAATTGAGATCACTAATTGGAATTGTAATTGATACATAGGTAAAAGGCGTCGAAAAATACGAAATAAGAAAATAGCACGAAAAATGGCGTCGCAAAATTCTAAAGCACCTAATACTTAGTCTAAGGAATAAGCACTTAAGGGATTTTACGGCAAAGCCTAAAAATCTAAAAATAAAAATAACTATGGCAAAACTAAACTTAATACTAAAAGTTGTGACTGAGTCTAAAAATCTAAAGGTAATAAAACTTAAAATATTTTTATTTTATTTTTTAAAAAACGATTTTTTTTTTCACACAATTTTTTTTTATTTTTAATTTTTTTTTAAATGGAGAAGAATGAAGCTATTTTATGGGATAAGGAGAAAGTTGGAAAAGTTGTTTTCTACATACATATACGGAGTATCAGCTTACATCAACTGTTATGGGCACACAAGCTTATGCAAAAAAAAAAAAAAAATTTGGTCCAAATAAATATAGAGTTCTACTATTTGGACTCCTTGATACAATAAAATGCCAAAAATAGAAAAAGGAAAACAAATTAACAAGGTATAACAACCACTTTATTTGATTTCCACTCATCTCGTTTACAACTCAAATTAACAAACATGTCCCAATAGTTGTTGTCCCAACAGAACCACAATTGACTACCCACTTTAATTGATTTTGTCCAAATATAAAAAGGGAAAGCATAAATCACGGCCAAAAGGGATAGTGGTGGCCAAATTGGTTTTTAAAAAAAATAAAGTAGTAATAACGTGTCAAGTGGATTTCGGTTTTGACCAAGAAAGATGATATAGCTTTTATAAATAATTTGAGTGGAAGAGTGGGTGATGTCTCCTTGTCCCACCACACTATAATAAATATTTCAACTTTTTTTTTAAAACCAATTGAATTTTTTTTTTATTTTTAATTTGGGTGGTTTTTTTTACAACTATATTATTATTATAATTATAGGAGGTTCACTAATTCTTAGGAGATTCACTAAAAAGCTCAAACGGACACGATTAAAAATACGATTTGTAAACGCTATATCTTTAGAGAAGATATAGAGAAGTTTAATAATATAGAGTTTTCTATAAATAACACGATTATAGCGTTTTCTCAAACTTATATATAATTATATTTTTACAAATATAGATTAAAAATATAGCGTTTCGCCGAGTTCACCGGCAGCGGCGCCAAAAATACTTGATGTCAAAGCAGAGGGGTATAAAATACTATTAATTTTTACAAGGAAATACTATTAAATACGATACAATTTTACACAAGATATTTATTTATTTAGAGAATGGATATACTTAAACCTTGCTACAACACTTATAGGCAGTGTACCTAATCATACAGTAGTGTAGTTTTTAGTAAGTCCGGTTCGTTCCACAGGGAATCTTTTTAAACAAAGCTTAACGCTATATTAGTTTACTTTTATAAAAATACAAATATATATATATATATATATATATATATATATATATATATATATATATATATAAGTAATATTATTATTATAAAGGGGGGTTTTTACCGTTTAATGACCGGTTTGTCGATTTTAAAACTTTAGTCGCAGTTAAAACCAAATGTAAAATATTAAAAATAAATACAAGACTTAAATTAAAGCATAAAGTAAATAACGATAATGAAATTGCGAATAATAAAAGTGCGATAAAATAAACTTGCGATAATTAAAGAGTACGATAATTAAAAGTGCAATTAAATAAAATAACAATAAAAATGCGATAATTAGAAGTGTAATTAAATATAAAATAAAGGAAATTAAATATGAAATAAAAGAATTATGCTTATTTAAACTTCCGTAATCATGATGTTTGACGTGTTGATTTTAGTTTTATGCCCATGGGTTAATTGTCCTTTGTCCTGGATTATTTAATATGTCCGTCTGGTTTTTGTCCATAACAGTCCATCAGTCATAAATATAAAGTGCGAGTGTCCTCGTCAAATTATCCTTATACCCGAAGTTAAATTTTCCACTAATTGGGGACTTAAACTGTAACAAGATTTTAATACTTTGTTTAATAATTACACCAGGATGTCAACTGAGTGTAACCCAAGGTTTTAATATTTTGTTATCAATTATACCAAGTGTCCCTGTACATAATTTCACCCCTGTTTTAATTATTCTAGTGGCTATTAATCCATTCCCGTGTCCGGTTAAATGAACGATTATTCGTACATATAAATACCCCGCCCATCGTGTTCGATTGAGTGTATATGGTAATTTATAGGGACGCCCAATTGTAAATCTTTATATTAACATTAACAAACTATCATTTAGTTAAACAAATATAAATCCCATTAATAGCCCATAGTCTAATTTCCACAAGTGTCGTTCTTTTGTCCAAACCCCAATTATGGTACAAAGCCCAATTACCCAATTTTAGTAATTAGCCCAACATCATGATTACTTCGGATTAAATAAGCATAATAATAACTTAGCTACGAGACATTAATGTAAAAAGGTTGAACATAACTTACAATGATTAAAAATAGCGTAGCGTTACACGGACAGAATTTCGACTTACACACTCAAACGATCTCTATCATAAATCTTATTATTATCATAATTTAAAATTAAAATTAAGATTATTGTTATATCTTATTAAGTTAACATTATGATAGAGATATAGAATATAGATATTGATAATTGATATTGATAATAGATAGATGGATCGATATATAGATAGAAATATGATAGAAAAAGGTGTACATAAAATTGATCGACACAACTTGATTTTATAGGCGAATTATGAAATGAAATTTTCACTTATGACCCCTTAACTATGCTCAATTAACAACTTTATATTATTTATTATTATTCTTATTATGAATTATTTAAATATTATATTTTATTCTTGTGCATAGTTGACTCATAATTTTTACACCGTTGCGTCGAGCGTTGAGAGTTGACTCATGTCCCGGTTCCGGATTTTCGAACGCCCTTGCGTACTATTTTATATCGTGTACTTTGTGTTTTGTAACTTGTACTCTTGTCGTTTTTAGACGTTCCTCATCAATAATTTGAACCTTTTTAATTGTATCTTGTACTTTTGAGCTTTTTGGACCTTTGTGTCTTCAATTCGTTGTTTTCGCCTTTTGTCTTCGCACTTATTTAATATAAACGAATATTACTTGAAAATGGAACAATTGCAACTAAAATCTTGTCTTTCTTGGGGAATAATGCTATGAAATATATGTTCCTTTTTGGCATTATCAATATTCCCACACTTGAGCGTTGCTTGTCCTCAAGCAATATAGTCTTGAAAAACACTTGAATCACTTCTTTATTCTTCACACTTTGTACATCAGTGACTTCAATACGGCGGTATGAACAATGATAGTAACGATGTGGTTAAAGGTGGGTGTGTCATTCACAGTTGCCTTGGGTTTAGGTCAACGACACTTTCAATCAAATAGCCGATTTACTTTCGGTTTCCAAAGCAAAGTGCACATTTGAAAGGCGGTTTACAGTCCCACATGACTATAAAAATTTAGATCCTTTAAGGAAATTTGATCTTTATGAAAACTTTTGATCTTTTGAAAATTCAAGCTAGATTTTACCCTAGACAAGTTTTCTGATTTGATCCATCATTGGTGTTGCAAAATATATTTGTGGATCAATATTTTGGCTAAAAACTTTTAGGTTCGTGTAATCCACTGCTATCCCGGTATCGGAAAGCACACATCCAGTTTACTTGTTCCGTATATTACCTTTCGGTAAACTACCGTCCGGTTGTAAAGGAAAGCGATGAACAAGAAACTGTTAAGGCAATGTCCCGTGACATGCAAATGATTATGGTCTTATTAACGTGTCGTATGCTAGAACTATCCTTGGTAGGAGCAATAGTAAAGCTGAAAGGACCCGTTCATATACATTATAAACGATTCACAATAGTTGATTACATCGCGAGGTATTTGACCTCTATATGATACGTTTTACAAACATTGCATTCGTTTTTAAAAGACAAACTTTCTTTACATCAAAAATTGACGGCATGCATACCATTTCATATTACATCCAACTATAATTGACTTAATATTAATCTTGATGAACTCAATGACTCGAATGCAACGTCTTTCAAAGTATGTCTTGAATGACTCCAAGTAATATCCTTAAAATGAGCTAATGCACAGCGGAAGATTTCTTTAATACCTGAGAATAAACATGCTTTAAAGTGTCAACTAAAAGGTTGGTGAGTTCATTAGTTTATCATAATCCATCATTTCTGTAATAGTAATAGACCACAAGATTTCAGTTTCTATAAATATCCGTACACTCGCAAGTGTATAAAAGTATTCTATAAGTTGTAGGCACCCGGTAACAAGCCTTAACGTTCATGTTTTACCCTCTGAAGTACACCAGATCAGGTGTGTTTAAA
This sequence comes from Rutidosis leptorrhynchoides, assembly GCF_046630445.1. Lineage (NCBI taxonomy): Eukaryota > Viridiplantae > Streptophyta > Magnoliopsida > Asterales > Asteraceae > Rutidosis > Rutidosis leptorrhynchoides. Next base: position 418,549,589 of record NC_092336.1, read on the forward strand.
ATAACCTCGAAGTACTAAAGCATCACATAGTCAGGATGGGGTTTGTCAGACCCAATAGATCTATCTTTAGGATTCGCGCCTACCGTACATAGACAAGTAGTTTAATGTTACCAAGCTAAGGGTATATTTCTGGTTTAAACCCACATAGAATTAGTTTTAGTACTTGTGCCTATTTCGTAAAACATTTATAAAACAATGCATGTATTCTCAGCCCAGAAATATATATAAAAAGGGAGCAAATGAAACTCACAATACTGTATTTCGTAGCAATTATGTATATGACGGCACTGAACAAGTGCAGGGTTTGTCTCGGATTCACGAACCTATATTAAGTATATATATTTATATGTTGGTCAATATCTGTGTAACAATTTAGGTCAAGTCGTAGTGTATCACAATCCTAATGCTCGAGACCGACATGCAAAAGTCAACAAAAGTCAACTTGACCCAAACTGACTTCCAAAATCTATACATGTTTATTATATAACTTATATATAGTAGTTTTGTATATTTAAATATATTTATCAGATCTTATTATACTAAATAATACAAGTCATTTATTAATAAATAAAAATTTATATTAAAATTCATATATGATAAAAATATACTTTTATATATCTCAAGTAATAAAATTTATAAAATTCACTTAATATCATAAAAATATAGTGGTATGTATTATTAATGTAATTACATTACGTGTGGTAAAAATATCTTTGTACGCATATTTATTTGAAAAAATAATATTGATAATAATGATAATGATAAAAATAATAAAATGATAGTTTCAATAAAAATATTAATTTTTAGTAATAAAGATAATTTTAGCAATAACATCAACTGATAACAGTTATAATAATCGTTTTAATAATAATATTAAAATTAATGATAATTCAGTTGACCATATCTTTTAATCCGTTCATCGAAATCACACGATTTCTAAATGAAAAGTTATTAATTTTTTTCTTCAGCTTTTCAATGACATGCATATCATATAACTTATCTCAGTAGCATATGTATCAAATTCGTGATTTATCATAAACTATTTAACGACGAAACTAAGCATACAAACATGCATAATCATATATACTCGAGCACTAGTTAGGGATACACTATTAATATATAAAAGATAAGATATGAATGCTCACGTATCAATATTGTGATTCAATATTGCAGGAAAGTACGTAGACGCAACAAAAATGATAAACGTTAGGTTGACCTCACGAGCAATACCCTCGATCAATACCCATAACCTTCATAGCTATAACCCATAATTTCCTTAGCTCTATCCCATTTGAAAACTTATTTTGAAATCGTCTGAATATAACTCCGTCGTAGTATTTTATGTATACTAATAATATCTTGAAATAATACTAAGTAAATATATATATATGTAATTCGATTGAGAGAGTTTAGAGAAATATATTTTCAAGTTTCTATGAAATAATGAAACCTATTGAATTCTATTTATAATAGATTTTTGAATTATTAAAGTGAATTATTAAAGTATGAATTATTAAAGTGAATTATTAAAGTATGAATTATTAAAGTGAATTATTAAAGTATGAATTATTAAAGTGAATTATTAAAGTGAATTATTAAAGTATGAATTATTAAAGTGAATTATTAAAGTATGAATTATTAAAGTGAATTATTAAAGTATGAATTATTAAAGTTAAAGTAAAGTAAAAGTAAAGTAAAGGTAAAGTTAAAGTTAAAGTATAGTAAAAGTATAAAACTATGTACGTATAATACGCGTATAAAAAATATATATATAATATTAATTTAAATCGTTTTATATTTTTAATAAAATAAAATATAAATATCGTTATCTTTATCATACTGGTTAAGTATTGAGTTGTCAAAAAGAATAGATTTCTTAAATCACAGTGGACCTCATAACATAGGCCCGTAATCATATCATAATGTATCTGATAATTCAATTATTTGATATTATCTCTTAATTCTGTCGATAAATATATCGAAACAAATATGTTCATGTAAAGTATCATATATCTAATACTTTGTTAATGTTTTCAGTTAATATTATATATTATATATACATATCTATATACACATAATTGTTCGTGAATCGTCGAACACGGTCTAAGGGTAATTGATTACATGAATGTAGTTCCAAACTTTTTGAGATTCAACATTACAAATTCTGCTTATCGTGTCGGAAACATATAAAGGTTAAGTTTAAATTTGGTCGGAAATTTCCGGGTCGTCACATTACCTACCCGTTAAAGAAATTTCGTCTCGAAATTTGATCGAGGTCGTCATGGCTAACTATAAAAATGTTTTCATGACGAATATGAGTTGATAAATAGAGTTTTATCATCATTGAGTAATATAGATAAAACAATTTGATTACGCGAAGAGTATAAGTGAAGCTATCGCAAGAGAGTGAAATGAGTAAACGTATATTCGTTTTAACCGATGACGTAGTTATGATTGATTTTCGGAATTCATGGGATTTAGAGAAAATCTTTGCAATAAGATTTGGTTCTTCGGCGATTAAGGAAATCAGGATCTTCTTTGATTAAATGCGATAATCTGTCTCGATTTCTCTGTCTGATATTTTACTATAATTCCACCCCCTTCGTTTCTTTATTTCCACAGCTCACACCTTCTAGTCTTTCTCCCCAATTCATACTTTAAAGCATTCGTTAATATGCTTCATCCAGTATTGATTCTTGATATACTCTTAACTTTCATATCTGTCATTCTTCTTTTTCATCTACCACCGGAGGAAGTTATTTTCTTCTACCATTACCTTGGGGTTATTGTGTTTTTTTATTCTCCCGTGTCTTTATATTGCTATACGCATTGATATACACGATTTGTAATTTCGGGATTGTTATCGGGCTTTATATTCTCCATTATATTTTGGAGCTTCATGCTTTCGTTTTCTCTTCCCGACCTTAAGTCAAGCGGATAATGGTCCAGAATTCATAGATATGAATTTTTGGATGAACATAGTTAATGTTCCAAGAAGAAAATCTTAATGGCACGATCTTGATTTGGCAAATTACCAGAATATCCGAAAATATAGAGCTATCAAGATGATATGTTCTTAATATGTTTGGAAATTGGGTAGAATGTAAGAGTCGTGTAAACAGTACATGATGACGGTATGTTCTGTGAATCATCACGTTCCATTAGAAACTCAGCATGACTTACTGTAATATAATCACGTTGATCAAGTGTCATTATATTATACTAATTCATGCATCAGTTCCCAACACTGCTTCGGAACATTCCTATTTTAAACTCAAAGGTTTTAGGACTTAGAAACTAACAAAGTTTCTTTTATGTTGTAACGCAGATATTACGGAGAGATAAATGATCCCAGATAAGAATAGTTGTGAAGATATCTCCAGAAATATGGAGAATATGTATAACAGAGGATATGAAGATATCTTATAATATCTAAGATAAAATGATAATGAAGAATATCATCTGGAAAGGTTTAGAATAAGGAGTAGGGTTTTTACTAACGGTTTTAGCAGGCACTGAATCGTTTGGATTCTTTGAAGGCTGGTTTAGTCTTTGTGATTTGTCCACAGCCTTCTTCATGGTCTGCTCAATCCGTTTTCCAGTTTCAAACCTTCTCTTTTTCTCAGCTTTACCACCATACTATTCTTTATCATCAAACTTTTGACTGTTAAAGTCGTTTACAGTTTTTGCTGCTTCATCAACATTTTTCCAATTTCGGAGAACTAGTTCATAGTTTGGGATGTTTTTCAGAAAATTCACATTCTAAGTATGTAAGTCTAGGAGATAGAAGTTATATGTATAACTTTTGACGTAAAATTGTCGCGAAATTCAAAATACTGATTGCTAATTCCCAGTAATTGGTGTGACAATTATTGTTACAGGATGTAGGTGAGTACATGATGGGGTTTTAATGAATAAGTATAGTGGCTTTTCAGAGAGGCTTAAGTCGAAGGTTAATGAAGTTGTTGATAAGTTTACTGCTAATGTGGCGAGATATGAAAGGTTCCCCGGTAACAATGATGAAGGGGTAATTGTTATAATAAGGTTTATTCGTATAAACAAATGAAGGTGATTTGCTGAAGCTGTGACAAAACTGTCTATTTTGGAAAGAGATTGAAAAATTATATTTGGTAATAAATATCAAAGGATCTGACACGGATACGTGTTAAACTATAACTTTGGTTTCGAGAGCTTTTCAGATGCATGACAGTGGGTAATATGTGGTTGGATCATCATCTCGCATGTCTTTAGGAATTTTGAAGTGTTTGAACACATATTGTAATTGTTAATATACATATGATGTTCTAAGATTTTGAAAGATACAAATATTTTTTGTGAGTTCCATGAATAGAAATGAGGTTCTAGGACAGTTTTGAAGTCAAAGTATAGTTTTGAAAGATGTAGGAATCTAAGAGTGATGATTTCGGTTATATCTTGAATCGAATTCTTAGATTTCAAAATCAGAATATGTAATTAGATTTTGAATGAGTATGGTTGTTTTGATTTCTATAAAAGAATGTATATTGTTGTGAAAGTAGGGAGTATAATGGATGATTTGCTGAATCAGATTCGAAGAATGTAACATATTAATTGTGAATTTATGTATCTCTCGGGTATTACCTACCCGTTAAAAAAAAATTCACAATTAATATTTTGTACAAAAGAATTTTATTACAGTCTTTATGGAAATATATATGTGTATATTTCTTCAGATGTAATATTGTTTTAATGAGTTAATATTAAATTAAACTCATTTGATTTATGGTTAAGGCTAGGATAGATAATTTCTAAACTTTAGAAATTACATAATCGTCGTAGAATGTTTCCCCAATGAAGTTATGAATCAATACTTCATCGTTGTGGTATTCCTTGGTATCTACATGGCGTATGACGTCGATGCTCGTGGGACAGATTGTGAAGTTGAGGTTTGCGATGCGGTTATTGTTGGTGGTGGTAATGGTACTGTTGATGTTGTTGATGGTGGTACTGGTTATGCTGCTGGTGCTGCTGCTGGTGTTTGTAACCTTTGCACCATATTCTCCAAAGCCACTACCCGAGCGCGAAGATAGTTGACTTCTTCTATTACACCGGGGTGATTGTCGGTTCGGACGAGCGAATAAATAAGATCTAGAATTTGGTGTAGTATACAATTATGACGAGATACTCTGGAAATGAGAGAGAAAATGGTGTTTCGGACATGTTCGCCGGTAAGTGCTTCAGGTTCATTGCCAAGAGGGCAATGTGGTGGATGAAAGGGATCGCCTTCTTCTTGTCTCCAATGGTTAAGTAGATTACGAACCCATCCCCAATTCATCCAGAATAGATGATGGCTAATTGGTTGATCCATTCCGGTCACACTGCTTTCGGAGCTCATGTGGAAATCCATATCGGCATAGCTGTCGGAATCCGAGGAACTCGAACTGGTTGAGGGATCCATCTTGTATGATCAGGGAAAGAATTTTTTTTTGGGTATGAAATAGATTGTAGAATTTAGATTTGGTATTCTTCAATACATAATTTACATATGTATATATAATACCAAAATCCCATAAATTACGGAGGAATCTTTGAAAGATGTCAGTCAAAGTTCACAGTAACAGATATTCTAAGATAAGAATTCGTCTATACACTATTATGCAATAAATGTAGGAAAACGCGTCTAGACTTAAGAATGATAAGCAGGTAATTTCCTAAGGATGGTAAGTAGATGATTTCCGACTAAAAATGATAAGCAAAACTTTTGACATGCAGACACGGTCGAAGTCCAGACTCACTAATGCATCTTAACAACTATCAGTTAGACACACTAATGCAAGACCTGGTTCGCTAATCTATTTCACCTCTATATGATACGTTTTACAAACATTGCATTCGTTTTTAAAAGACAAACTTTCTTTACATCAAAAATTGACGGCATGCATACCATTTCATATTACATCCAACTATAATTGACTTAATATTAATCTTGATGAACTCAATGACTCGAATGCAACGTCTTTCAAAGTATGTCTTGAATGACTCCAAGTAATATCCTTAAAATGAGCTAATGCACAGCGAAAGATTTCTTTAATACCTGAGAATAAACATGCTTTAAAGTGTCAACCAAAAGGTTGGTGAGTTCATTAGTTTATCATAATCCATCATTTCCGTAAAAGTAATAGACCACAAGATTTCAGTTTCTATAAATATCCGTACACTCGCAAGTGTATAAAAGTATTCTATAAGTTGTAGGCACCCGGTAACAAGCCTTAACGTTCATGTTTTACCCTCTGAAGTACACCAGATCAGGTGTGTTTAAAATAACCTCGAAGTACTAAAGCATCCCATAGTCAGGATGGGGTTTGTCAGACCCAATAGATCTATCTTTAGGATTCGCGCCTACCGTACATAGACAAGTAGTTTAATGTTACCAAGCTAAGGGTATATTTCTGGTTTAAACCCACATAGAATTAGTTTTAGTACTTGTGCCTATTTCGTAAAATATTTATAAAACAATGCATGTATTCTCAGCCCAGAAATATATATAAAAAGGGAGCAAATGAAACTCACAATACTGTATTTCGTAGCAATTATGTATATGACGGCACTGAACAAGTGCAGGGTTTGTCTCGGATTCACGAACCTATATTAAGTATATATATTTATATGTTGGTCAATATCTGTGTAACAATTTAGGTCAAGTCGTAGTGTATCACAATCCTAATGCTCGAGACCGACATGCAAAAGTCAACAAAAGTCAACTTGACCCAAAATGACTTCCAAAATCTATACATGTTTATTATATAACTTATATATAGTAGTTTTATATATTTAAATATATTTATCAGATCTTATTATACTAAATAATACAAGTCATTTATTAATAAATAAAAATTTATATTAAAATTCATATATGATAAAAATATACTTTTATATATCTCAAGTAATAAAATTTATAAAATTCACTTAATATCATAAAAATATAGTGGTATGTATTATTAATGTAATTACATTACGTGTGGTAATAATATCTTTGTACGCATATTTATTTGAAAAAATAATATTGATAATAATGATAATGATAAAAATAATAAAATGATAGTTTCAATAAAAATATTAATTTTTAGTAATAAAGATAATTTTAGCAATAACATCAACTGATAACAGTTATAATAATCGTTTTAATAATAATATTAAAATTAATGATAATTCAGTTGACCATATCTTTTAATCCGTTCATCGAAATCACACGATTTCTAAATGAAAAGTTATTAATTTTTTTCTTCAGCTTTTCAACGACATGCATATCATATAACTTATCTCAGTAGCATATGTATCAAATTCGTGATTTATCATAAACTATTAAACTACGAAACTAAGCATACAAACATGCATAATCATATATACTCGAGCACTAGTTAGGGATACACTATTAATATATAAAAGATAAGATATGAATGCTCACGTATCAATATTGTGATTCAATATTGCAGGAAAGTACGTAGACGCAACAAAAATGATAAACGTTAGGTTGACCTCACGAGCAATACCCTCGATCAATACCCATAACCTTCATAGCTATAACCCATAATTTCCTTAGCTCTATCCCATTTGAAAACTTATTTTGAAATCGTCTGAATATAACTCCGTCGTAGTATTTTATGTATACTAATAATATCTTGAAATAATACTAAGTAAATATATATATATGTAATTCGATTGAGAGAGTTTAGAGAAATATATTTTCAAGTTTCTATGAAATAATGAAACCTATTGAATTCTATTTATAATAGATTTTTGAATTATTAAAGTGAATTATTAAAGTATGAATTATTAAAGTGAATTATTAAAGTATGAATTATTAAAGTGAATTATTAAAGTATGAATTATTAAAGTGAATTATTAAAGTGAATTATTAAAGTATAAATTATTAAAGTGAATTATTAAAGTATGAATTATTAAAGTGAATTATTAAAGTATGAATTATTAAAGTTAAAGTAAAGTAAAAGTAAAGTAAAGGTAAAGTTAAAGTATAGTAAAAGTATAAAACTATGTACGTATAATACGCGTATAAAAAATATATATATAATATTAATTTAAATCGTTTTATATATTTAATAAAATAAAATATAAATATCGTTATCTTTATCATACTGGTTAAGTATTGAGTTGTCAAAAAGAATAGATTTCTTAAATCACAGTGGACCTAATAACATAGGCCCGTAATCATATCATAATGTATCTGATAATTCAATTATTTGATATTATCTCTTAATTCTGTCGATAAATATATCGAAACAAATATGTTCATGTAAAGTATCATATATCTAATACTTTGTTAATGTTTTCAGTTAATATTATATATTATATATACATATCTATATACACATAATTGTTCGTGAATCGTCGAACAAGGTCCAAGGGTAATTGATTACATGAATGTAGTTCCAAACTTTTTGAGATTCAACATTACAAATTCTGCTTATCGTGTCGGAAACATATAAAGGTTAAGTTTAATTTTGGTCGGAAATTTCCGGGTCGTCACAAAAGCTCACCCTTATGATTTTTCGGTATGGCACAAGGTCCTGTCTTTGACCACTATGCAACCACCGTTCTTACGGTTGACACCCGATTTGGTTCAGGTGACCTAATGAATTCCAGGTGAATTCCTAGGATTTTACGTTCAATGGTAATGAACGCATTGAAAATGGGTTTTCAGAAAACAAATCGGTTTGTATTTTTTATCAAAATATTTTCTCGTTCAAGCTCGAGTTTAGATATCATCGAATTCCATGAGTTTGAATTCTCAATCTTTAAGGTCAATCTCTAGGATTGAGTAATATCAGTCTTAAAAGCTGATTTTTACTCTTTAAGGAGATTATCCTTTCTGGGGTTCTGATTCATTAGTCTTATCAAGCTAATTTGCACGGCGTCCTCCCCATTTTACAAGACAGATCCTCTCATGGTTAGGATAAGTCTGACCACTTGGCGACCCTGTTTAATGCTGAGGTCCGTGGATCTCCTGCTGATTTTAGTGATGACTTTTCTAGATTTTTCGTCAACCTACAGCTGGTCTGGACGACAACTTCTTGACCTAAATCAAGAAGCGCGTGTCTTTTTCGGAAGACTTTACTTCCTTTTAATGATGGAATTGATTCATCGTGTAGATCCATCTTTTTATCTTTATTATAATATTGCGGGTAAAACGGTCAATTTAGTCCAAAACAAAAGTATCTTAAATTATTTGTTACAGAAATATGTTACATATGTTTAAAATAACTTGGTGAATTTTCCCACACTTGACTTTTATTTTCTTTTATTTGCCTTTTTGTTCTCCTCTATTCCGTTCTTAAACGAATTTTAACATTTTGGTTTGTTTCTCAATTTATGTCCTTTCCGAGGTTACAATAATTTCGGTGTTAAAACCTAGTTTTATCGTTCATAAATATGTATAAACATGATTTTGAGTTCATTTAATTGAAAATTTTGAAAATTTTTACTAGAATTGGGTAGTCAGTATATAAGACTAGGGCTGTTCTTTATTATCAGAGAACACTAGATTCTAATACAACTACTGCTTTACTAGTATTTTTAATGGTAACCCAGTGTTTAAGATAAAAATTTTAAAATCCGAAAGAATTTAACCCCTTCCCACACTTAAGATCTTGCAATGCCCTCATTTGCAAGAAATCAGTAACAATTTAAATTATTGAGGGTGATTTGCGTAGAAAAATGATTAAATTTTACCAAAGTTTCCAAACATATTGGATTTTTTTTTTTAGAAATCTTTAACTTATAAAAAAAATATTAATTAATTTTAAAAATTTGTTTCTCTTGTTATTTAGGACGAGGTCGTTTCGGATCGATGTCCTAGTCCGTCATTCGACAAAATTTTAAAATTTGTCTTTTTGTAGCGATTGTTTTAAAAGCTAAGATTTTAGGGTTTTTTTTTTTTTTTTTTTTAATGTTTTTGGCATACTTTAATTCAATAAGATTAAAAATAATGATAATAATAACTCTCGTCCCTCCCTCGGGTAAAGCAATTTCGGTTCAATGACCTAGTCTTCAACTTACGACGAATTTTAAAAATCATATTTTTAACTTAATGAGATAAAGTAAAATTTTGTTTTTAAATTCACACAATTTAAATATAAAATTCAAAATTAATATTAAAAATTCACACCAAACTTATATTAATTTTTCAAATATTTACAATTTTAAATATATTATTTTTACAAAGTTTACAATATTAATTTAAGATTTATATATTAATTTTAAAAATATGGTAAAAATAAAATTAAAAATCTTTTTGGCTTTTTATCCCACTTTAATCAATCAAATATTATCAAAAATATGCGCCCCTCTTTTCGGTAAAGTAATTTCGGTTCCAAGACCTAATTTAACTCATGACGAATTTTTGAAATATTTTGGGTTGATTGATTAAAGATATTTATACCTTAAGAATAAACGTTAAATTTCGCAGTGATGTAATAAATTTTTGAATGATATCAATAATTTCGGTCGCCAAACCTAATTTTATTCAATACCAATTTAATACTTTTTAGCGAACAAATTAGCGTTTATTATCAAAAGGTTAAAAATAAAAATAAAAATAAAAACTGTACAGACATACCTGTGAAATAGATTTCTTAGTTATATGATCTATCCCATTCATAAGATAGTGGGACCCACCCCATTCAATATTTTGGCCGAACCCATGGGGGGAGGATATAGGCTCTTGTTTTCCATTTTTGATTTTATTCACATTTTCATTTCAAAATTTCCCTAAACCTAATTCCATATTTTCTCTCAACTTTTCTCCTCCCTCTCCTCTCCCTTCTTGGACGTCACCCAACCTCACACCATCATCATCATCTTCAATCAATTATAGCTTGGATCAAAGGGCTTTTCACATATTCGGATTCCACACAACGATCTCTACGCGTTCATACTCTTTGATTCTTGATTAGGGTATAAACCCTAATCCTAACTTTTTGATTTTTCTTTAATTTATCTGTTTTTATATGTTATTATTATAGTATAGTGCTTGTATGTTGTTGGATTATTGATTGTATGCGTAGAATCACTCGTTAATTCATGATTTCGGTTTGATTGATTTTGGACAGCAGAGTAATTGGTCTTTTCGGTAAACTTAACTGATTTTTTTGTAAAAATAAATCATTTAGATGTGTTCCTCTCATCGATACATTAATTTTAGACTCCGGATTCATGTTATTTCGATTCCCGAAACTTAAGTTATGATTAAAATGGTATTTTCATGAAATCAAAACATAAAAACGAATGTGTTCAGGTTTGGTCCGACTTTGTGACCATTTTTGGAGTCTCTAGGGTGTACTAGTGTGTTAGGATTGATGATTAGTGTGCTTTCATGTTCGGGTCATCGAAATTCGAGCCACGGATCACCCGGTATAACTAAAACATGTTTTTGAACGGATTAAATCTCCAAGTTGATATATGACTGTTGGTCACGACTTAGGGGCTGTTCTTGGAGTGTTCTTATGTATGCTAATGTGTCGGATGGTTCGGTTAGGCGAAGATATATATAAGACTCGCCGAAAATCGATACCCGAAGCTCAAGTTATGACCCGATGAACTTTTAAATAAAACTTATGGTTATAAAATGGAACTTATGTTATAAATAATGATTTTCATTATTATTAAATTACTTATGATATAAAAGTAATTAATTTAATTTAAGACTTATGATATATATTTATTATATCATTTATTAATTACATTATGATTTAATTAAACATTTAATTAAACTTATGATTAATAATACTTTTATTATTAATGAAAAATACTTATGATAAGTATTAAACTTATGTTATTAGATTATTATAATAAGACTTATAATAAGGATTAATTAATTATTTAATTATTATAAGGCTTAGTTATTATTTAATTATAATTTAATTATTAAATACTTATGGCTTAATAATTATAATTAAATACTTATTATATAATTAATAATTCATTATTAATTAATAATACTTATGATATGATTAAAAATTTATTATTAATTAATAATACTTATGTTATGACTAATATTTAATTAATTAATTAAATACTTATGTTATATTAATTATATCATTTAAACTTATGTTAACTTTAATAATTCAATTTAACTTAATTAAACTTATGTTATGACATAATTATACACATATGACTTTAAGAGCACTAGGAGTGGGGGGATGTCACTCACCCGTCTCCCCCATGTCACTTAATGACACCACTCCCCACTCCAATATACCCCATGTCAGTCCCTCCAATATACACCATGTCAGTCGCATATGCGACGTAAGTTTACCCCATTTTTTTCTTTTTGCTTTTTTTAAAGGAATTAATTATTAAATATAATAAAATATTATTTTAACACACTAACTAACACACTAACTGACATAGGTCACCACTTCCCACTTTTTCTGACTCAACAAGTCACGTCTGACATGTCAAGTGACCTCAGTCACCACTCCCAGTGCTCTAAATAACATTATAACTTATATTATTATTATAACTTATACTTTAAAAATTAATGTTGACTATGTTTGACCAATGTTGACTTTTGAGTTGACTTTGACTTTCAGTTGACTTTTGTTGACTTTTTAATTAAGGAAACTTTCCTAATTTATAAACTTTCCAAAAATATCAACTTTCTAAATATGGAAACTTTCCAAAAATAGAAACTTTCCTAAAATATAAACTTTCCTAAAATAGAAACTTTCTTAAATTAGAAACTTTCCAAAAATAGAAACTTTCCTAAAATAGAAACTTTTCAAAAATAGAAACTTTCCTAAAATAGAAACTTTCTAAAAATAGAAAGTACGTGTCCTTACGCTGTTCTGATCAAACCGAAGCATGTTGTGTGTTGTTCTATGTTTACTTGAAACAAGTACTATAGCTATCATATTAAGACTTGACCTAAGTTAGTTATTTATATCGACCTGCTTTATTTATAGGTCGGCGTTGTGATCATTCTTGATCACTTTACTTCATTTGATGTTCGCTTTCTCCGTGGTTACTTCATTTGCTTTAAGGTGAGTTATAGTCCCATTTTCATACTATTTTAAAGTATTTTGGGATGTGATTACATGCATTTTATTTTACGTTTAGACACAAGTGGCAATTATATTTAAATTATTCATTATGAGTTGAACGAAAATATTCCCTAGTCTGGTAACTGTAATCACTGGTTTCTACTGGTGAACGCGAATCCTATGGATAGATCTATCGGGTTTAACAACCCTATTTCGAGCTAGTCTCGCTAGCAATTTATAATCGGAATGTATTAGTACTTCGTATTTATTTGAAGATACACTTGTTCAGTGTATATATATTGTGTTTGGCAAGGGTAAGTAAATGGTTAAGTGGTTACCAGGTGGCTCATAGATAATGGAATAATGTTTTATGTTTTCTAACATTTTAAATCTCGTGGTCTAAAGTTTATTCGTTTATTTAAACCTATAATTCACTTAACATTTTTGTTGACAGTTTACTCGCATGTTCTCACAGGTACTTGATTTGTTTGGTGCTTCCACTGTGTTAGAAGTGTCTGCATGCATTTGGACAGATTTTGTTAAACAATTTATGAAACATTAAACTTGCATTCTCTTTTTGGATATTTAAACTTGTGGGTATTTGGTTGGCTATGTTTTGTGTCAAATTTGGATATTTAATATGTTGGGTTTGTTTAAACTACATATTTTGGTAAATTTCCTTTTTGGAAAACTTTTTGAATAAAAGAATGCAATGTTGTTTAATAAATTCATTTAAAGTTCGATCAAGCTGTGGTACCAAGTGACGGAGCCATTAAGTGTATTGACGGGGCCATCACAGCTTTCGAAGAGAATGCTCACCTCATCAAACCGCATTAGCTATCCCTCTTTCACCTCCATGCCCCCAAAATACCTATTTTTCGTCAATTCCAAATATAAACCGTTAATTCCAAGAATGATCGTCAATTCCGAATATAAACCGTTAATTCCAAGAATAGGGTTAAGGTGGGTGTGCCAAAGGTAAGGGAATGGTTACCCCACCTTTATTGGTCAACCCGGGCTCGGGCCAACCGGCACTCATCAAGCTTTCTATCACAACTCTATGGTTTCTCTCATAGTAGGGCGAAAGCATTGACGGAGGTTCGTGGAATTAGGGCCCCACGTGGCTAAATAAGAGAGTCCGCCAATTCCAAATTTTTGAAGCACTAGGAAGACTTTAACTTCCTTTCAAGTGGTTGAGTTTGACTTGGGAGACTTTACTCCCAAGTTTGGAACAAAAACTTTGACTTGAAAGACTTACTTTCAAGTTTGGTACATGAGAATACTTGGAAGACTTTACTTCCAAGCGTTGTTCTACTTCCCACATAACAAGCTTTTATGCTTATTTTAAGAAAAGATAGGAAGTAGTTACTACCTTTCCGTTAATTGCAAGCGCTAGGGTGCAATAGCTTTTGGATATGGGCTGTGTTATCTAGCAACGCTAGCACGAAGCCATTGCTCTTCATCAAGAAGATAGCACATGTTGAAGCTCGGTGGCTCCTCTTCCCTCGGTATGATACATCGGTTGAAACATCGTGAAATGATGAGACAACCAATGTCAATATAAAATGGTGTGGATTAGGAAGTGTCCCACACCAAGTAGTACGACATTCGGGAGACTTGACTCCCTTCAATGGATGGACTCGACTCATCCGGAAGTGTTAAAGCATAAAGCTTTAAACACTTGGTTTTGGTGCACGTGCATTGAAAGACTTTAACTTTCAAGCACAAACTTGATTTTTCTCAATTTTTTTTATCATTTAAGCTCAAAATCATATGGAAAGTGAAAGACTTTACGTTCACTTGGTGGAATACAAGCATGAAACAAGGAAAAGACTTTACTTTTCCAAAAAGTTTAAATTTTTTTCAAGTTATAACCATTTTAAGTTGTTTATGATTTGATTTAGTGTAATGGTTAAAAACTTGTTCCAAAAATTAATCGGCATTGCAAGCTTCAAACTTTGTAGCATATGCGATATACATATATACCCGAAAAAGTTTAAAAATGGCCCGAAATGTTAACTCTCTCCCCCTACATTTAGCGTATGCAATGTTCTCATTGCATTAAAGCGATAGAGTAAGTAAAAATGAGGGACATTTTGAAATCAAAAAGTGATTAGGGAAAAGAAAATAAAAACCGGCCAAGATCAAACGATCTTTGTTGTTACCATTCGAGTAATATGTAGTCACCAAAATCACTTGCATGTCGTTGTACCACTTGATGAGCCAAAAGAAGGGGACAAAAGCATATGGCGTTCCCTACAATTGAAGTATGCTCACAAGGTACAAATGTGTGGGGCCATACTCGGGAGAGCATGTACGCCCACAATAAAGTCATAACGCGCCAAAAATATCAACCAATTCATACAAACATTCATCAACATGATAAGATATTCAACCAAATTACTCATCTAACAAGATCACAAACAAGATAGTATCACCATAATTCAACCAAACAAGCATAATTTAGTCAACTATCAACCTCACAAATGCAATATCCAACAAATTCATCAACCAACAACAAATCGATATTAAACACACACAATCAACATTAATAAAACATCACGATCCCTAATTGTTCTTACATTATTACATGCCATAAACCAAATTCAAATTGTTTTAATTCGGGAACTACAAACCTTCCGGATTTTACCGTCATCACACAAACATACTTAATTGTTCCAAACACATAACCATCGTTACTAGTTGTTCAAATTTCCCCAAACCAACCGCCCTTAAGTGTTACATGCCAACAAGTTCAAATAAAATGTTCCACACATCAACCGACATAAAAATTAACTACTAACAAGCATAAGAGAGTGAGAATGTAACCATAGGAATCACCACCAATTGTACCCACCATAGTATGAGCTCGCGCTCCCGTATGATTAGTCTTGATCGGGGTATTGGTCATAATTGGGTGGACTATTCCATGCGTTTAACTCCTGCGATTGTTGATTCCTCAAACTTTCAAAGTACGCAAACTCCTCGGCCCTCCTATTCTCTTCATTTGCATCGTAGTTAATCAAAGGTTGGGTTCAAGGGTGTGTGTAATCATATGGGTTAAAGGTGGGAGCAAATGGCCTCGGGAAAGTTGGGGCCACATGATGAAGTTGGCTACAATGAGCCTCCCATTGAGAATATGCCCGTAGACCCAAAAAGTTGTAGTGCGCCTCATACTCTTGGTTCACTTAGTTAATGTTAATCTGATTAAATCGACCTTCAAGCCACGCATGATCATAACCACTCAGCGCACCACTACTACTACCTCCCACACCTTGTTCTCCTATATTACCCGTTTCATATTCATGCCTCACCCTTTCCTCTTCTTCTTCTTCATTTCTCCGGATTGCATTCAGATCAAACCACCTCCTCATTAGTTTATTCGCGTCCCTTCTCAAAATCTTACCTCCCTTAAAGTCAACATACCCAAAACTTTCCATTTCTTCGGCCCTGAACCTCGAAATATCAATTCTCAAATAGTTTGCTATCCTTGTCACAAACACACCACCCACAGTACCTCTCTTCCCTTTTGTCATAGTCTTGTCAAAAAGATAGTCAGCAATAAGGTGAGGGACATGAATATTCACATGATTTTTAGTTCGATCAGTGAGCCAAATGTCCAAGTTAGACATCTTTTCATTGCTATGGAAACGGTAGTTGACCGTATTCGCAATGAATCGGGCTATGATTCGAAGTTCATGTGTCCGAAGGGTGTTGGCCACAGTTTTTCCTGGGCAGAAAACCCAGTGCTCATTTCACGCCAAGCGGCTGGAAAGTTAAACTCGTCAGTGTTGGTGGTGGGGATTCGGCAAGTCAAGAGATAAGCCCAAACGGCATCGGTGTTGTTCCTAAACTCTGTATAAATCCCTAAAGCTCTGATAAATTAGAGCATGCTCATTTTTCTTTGTTGGCAACCCAGGTAAAAGGTCATGTATTCTGGGTCAGTAATTGTTTTTACCCTGAAATCGAAAATAAGGGTGGAAGTGAACTCCAATGTTGGGACCATGTAAATGGGCTCATTATACCTAAAGATTGGAACCCAAGGGTTGATTTGCTTATTCTTATATTCAGCATTAAAAAGGGCCTCAGCCACATCAATCATACTGGCCTCCTGAAGAAGCGACCAGTCGATGCTTTTCCCCGGATAGAAACTGTCCGTGAGCCTAAGCGCTAAACCATCTCTAAAGCGTGGGTTCATTAAAATCTGTTGTAACCATGGGTCTGCTGAAAGTCTTTGTATGTCATCTGGAATCTGTGGCGTCTCTTTGCCCTCAACTTCAACCTCAGGCTCATCGTCAGCAATATGTTTTCCCCTACCCTTGGCTCCAGCACTTTTCTGGCGTTTTGATCTAGTTGATGGGCCACTGTGTGACTTTGTTGGTTGGTTAGTCTACAAAATAAGACAACAAGAAACAAACATTGTGGAGAAATAAAAGTTAGCACATGAACAATTTGATTCAAATTCCAATCATAACTTCCAAGTTTATTTCACAAATTCACAATAAGTTTCATCATGCAAATCATGTCAACATTTAGCACACATGACTAAAACAAACGTGATTAAAGCATTATAAAGCATGAAATCCCACAAGGTGAACACTTGGCGAAATTTCAAACTTATAAAAAGTTGCAACATTTAGCTTTTGCAATCAATTTTCAATCATATATAGCATCATAAACTAAACATGCATTGTATTCAACTATTAAGCTCATCTTGGTCAAACATGGTTAACATGAATCAATTGCAAAAAGTCAATCCCTAGTCAAAGCTTAATTTGTGCAAAATTTGGCTAAGACAATAGTAATCACTAAAATATATCAATTCTTCATGATATAATATGATCATACTGCAAACAAATACGTTATCACTAATCACATTCTCAAATTGGTCAAACCAAGTCAAATCCCTAGCTTATGAACCCTAATTAGCAATTTCAACTCATACAAGCATGAAAGACGGATTCAAAGCAAGATAATCATGGTAGACTAACAATTAAGCATCAACACCATCAATTAACACTCCAATTTGGCTTAAATTCGAAAACCCCCAAATTAGATGAACCCTAGAATTTCAAAGTTGAAATCGATGTAAATAATCATGCAAATCATGTTAATAATCAACAATGTAGTCTAGAATCATCAACAATTTGACCAATAACATCACAAATCAAGCAAAATCTACTAATCAAGCATAAAGATAAAAAGAGTAAAAATCATACAAATCATGTTAAAGAACGAATTAAAATGATAGATTCTTACTTTTCCCATGTTATAGGATGAAGATTTGCAAGAAAAGTGATGAAAATTGAAGTTATAAGTCGATTAGGGTTGAATATGCGCCACTATTCAGAAAGAAGATAGAAGTTGAGTGTGAAAAAGTGAGGTTTGGGTCGTGCAGAATTGGTTAAGTAGCAGATGCAAAAGCGCCGCTTTTCAACCAAAAGTGCAGCTTTTAACAAAGTCAGAAGCATCGATTTTTTAGGGAAAACGTCGCTCTTGCCGATTTAAAAGCGCCTCTTTTAGACACTAAAGCGTCGCTCTTGGCTACTGACCAAATTTTGTTCCAAAACACAAGTAAAAGCGCCGCTTTTAAAACAAAAGCGTCGCTTTTGTATCTGATGCAGTTTTCACATTTTAAAAATCCATTTTGACCAAGTAACAAACTAATTTTGGTGTTTTTCAGTTTTACCCATATGCATGCAATACAAAAACAAAAACAAAAAATGCAACTAAGAAAAGTAATATCATACAATTCTAACAAAATGCAACTAGAAGAAACTATCTACACAATTGTGGAAAGATTTTAACGAGTCTATCACCCGACTCCCATCCCCTTGAGATTTCAACTAATCCTGGGGTGGTAAATTCCCCTTCCCTTTGAACTTAAGGAAATGTTCCCATTACCACCATATTGCAACATTGACATTAACCAATCATTCATTAGCTTGTTTTCGTTAATTAACTCTTTAAGTTTGACTTTCTCATGTTTTGACAAGTTTGACACTAGGCGTTTTCTCAAGTGTTCATCCTTTTTGGATGAAGCCCTATGCACCCGCCCAAATAACTTTCGCATGGACTTGTCAACTATATCGTTTTGATCCTTAGGTTTACCTTGAATTCCTTTGGTTAAACCCCCGCTATCTTTTATTGGTGAACCAACTTGTCTTGTGCTTGTGATGCATTACACACTAGCAACGACTTGTGGTGTAGTCAATGGTATTGACAGTGTCTTAATGCATTTTGTTCTTTTGCTCATGCATTTCCCTTTATCCCGAAGGTTCAATTTTCCGGTTCTAAAGTCAAAGAAAGAGCCCGCGGTTGCTAAGAATGGTCTTCCCAAAACAAGTGGTACAACCGGGTCTTCCTTTATATCAACAATAACAAAGTCAATGGGAAATTCCATGTCCCCTACCTTAACAATTAAGTCCTCGGCAATACCCACACTAGAGTTAATTGATTGATCAATTAGTTTAACTCCCATTGTGGTGTGTGAAAGGTCACCTAGGCCTAAACTTTTGTAAACGGAGTATGGCATGAAGTTAATACTTGCCCCCGAGTCGGCTAGAGATGTAAGCATCTCCGACCCATTCACATTGCATGGAATAAGGAAAGGTTCGGGATCACCCATTTTTGGTGGTAGGTTACATTTCTTTAAAATACCATCATACTCTTTTTTCAAGAAAGCAGTGGATGCTTGCTCAACATCTCCCTTTTTAGCCATGAGTGTCTTTAAAAATTTCCCAAAGTTTGGCATATTCTCAAGTACCTCCGCCAAAGGGAGTTTAACATAAATATTTTCATTTTCGTTTAAAGTTGACTTACAATCCACATCATTTAGATGTGTAGGAGGTGATGATTGAAGATTTGAGACCGGTGTCTCATTTTTCTCCTTGGTTGATGTAGCAAGAACCTCGACCTCATTCCTTTGCTCTTTTTCATTCAATAAAGTTTCAATCTTTTGCCCTTTTTCAACCTTTTCCAACTTAATTTGCCCAAATTCATCCCTTAACTCCTCACATGTTGACTCGGTAGCCTCTATGGACATTACACTTTTGACTTGATAGGGAATGAATGTTGCATCGTCCGAATCTTATGAAAACTTGAATACCCCATAATTTATAGTATCAATTTCTAATGTTTCATCAAAATCAAATTCTTCTCCTTCAACGTCAAGCTTGAAAACTTGAGGATATTCGGGTTTGTTTTCTATGATTGAGTCAATTGAGTTCACTTGAGCATAAGTATTGGTATGATTTGATGAGCTCGCTTGACTTTGGTTCGGATTGGTAATGTTACTCTCGATAGGGATAACTCTCGTGTTAGTTTGGTGATTTTGTTGGTTGTTTCGGTTATTGTTGTAATTATTCGGGTTAACTTGGGCGTTTGAAGGTAAAGTTCCTTGTGGTCTTTCAGCAACTTGATTTGAAAATCGTCCAACGGTGCTCTCAAGGTTTTGGAATGAAGCTTGTTGGTTTCGAAGTTGTTGCTTCAAGAGCTCATTTTCTTTCATTAGGAACGTTTCGGTTGATTCTACCTTCTTGATGTAGTTTTGCATTATTTCTTCTAAGCTTTTTAAAGGTTGAGATTTGTAACGACCCAAACCGTTATCCATCCGAAAACGTGCCATAAAAAAATTCGTAACACAGTTCATATGGACGGCGTCCAGTTGTGAAGACCAGGACGGCGTCAAGCCATCTGGGACGGCGTCCAAATGTACTAAAATATTCTGATCAGTTTTTTCAAACACACGCGAGCTGAAAACCCGCTTCCCAACACTTTTAAACCAAAACACTTTCACAATATGTTATAATAATTAAAACTAAGAGTTTTCCATAATAAAACCGAGTTTTACAACCCTGGGCCCACATCGACCCAAATTACAACCAAGTGACCATTTCGACCCATTTAGTTAAATTCAAAACATAGACCGAGCATGGGATTGGGGATACGCTACCCAATCCTAATCAAATCCAAAAGCAAGTCTTCTAAAGCAACTACGCAAGTTCACTAATTCCCACGCTTACCCGAGCCACCGCATCCATGCAATCTATAAAAATGTAAACAACGAGAGGGTAAGCTAACGCTTAGTGAGTGAGAATTTACTACATACATATATATGTATAAAATGGACACGCCACACAAATAATCAAATAACGCATACCGGAGCATCCAAGTATAAGGCAACCTAATCTAAGCATATCGTACGATCACTAAGCAACAAGCTAACAACATCAACAATTAAGTAAGTTCACCAACGACGATGTGAACAACGCCAATAAGCTACACCCGGAGGGTTAGCTACATCACAACAATACACTAATATATATATATATATATATATATATATATATATATATATATATATATATATATATATATATATATATATATATATATACGCCACATAAATAATCAAATAACGCATACCGGAGCATCCAAGTATAATGCAAGCTAATCTAAGCATACCGTACGATCACTAAGCAACAAGCTAACAACATCAACAATTAAGTAAGTTCACCAACGACGATGTGAACAACGCCAATAAGCTATACCCGGAGGGTTAGCTACATCACAACAATACATTAATATATATATATATATATATATATATATATATATATATATATATATATATATATATATATATATATATATATATATATATATATATATATATATATATATATATAAACGTCCAAGGTTAACCCCTTAACCCAATACCGGGACCTACTACCAATTACCAACATGAAGATTAGCCAAACTACACGAGCCTTAGTAAATCTGCATCCACACGAGATTACTATCTTCAATACCACAACAACATCGAGGTTGGCCGAACTACACGAGCCTTAGTGAATCCGCAACCACACGAGATCACTACCTCAATAAGATGACCGAACTACACGAGTCATCGTGAATCCAAAGTATACGAGACTCACTTTCTCAATAAGATGACCGAACTACACGAGTCATTGTGAATCCGCATCCACACGTGATCCACTTCTCCAATCATAACTCAATACCAACCCTTCGCCATTGGGGTTGTATAATCCACATCACAAGCATATGTGATATCGTACACACAAAGTGTGCACCTCGCCAAAGGTGGTCAACCAAAACGCACAACCGTGCTAATTGGAGCTAATACACAAGTCCATCAAAACCACCTATATGTGAAGTGAGCTCTATAACCGAGAACCACTTCACCCGACCCGCACCCATCCTACACATACATATGCACATAGGATATTAACACTCACCTTGTCGCCTTGAAGAATGCAACCGAATAATCCACAACGCGCCAATGGAAAGTACCTATTCCATTATCACAATACAAGAACATACTTAGAGTGGATTTACAAACCAACTCAAATCGACACTTAGTGCAATTTTGACCCATTGCACTTCCAAGCATCAAACCGCGTCCAAACTAACCAATAATCACTAACACAAGTGAGAATGGTCCTAATACGCCAACTAAACCCGAGTGTTAACCACTTGACTTACCCAAAATGACACCAAACCCTAATTTTGACCCATTTCAAAATTAGTCAACCAAATACTCCCAAAAGTGCTCAAACACTTCCATAATCACTAAACCTAGTGATTAAACTCAAGATCAAAGCCTAATCAAGGACAAATTGTCAACCAACCCAAAACCCGCCAAGTGACAAGAATAACTAGTCACCATACACCCATTTCATCATCTAAGAGGGTTTCACAACTAATCAAGCTCAAACCCTAACCTGAATATCAAATCTAACAAATGAAATTTGGAGTTTGAACTTACCAATAGTACCACAGTGTAGCTAGGAGTGAGATGAATAAATTTATAACCCGAGCTTTGGTGAGAAACCGACTCCTTCTTCTCTAATTCAAGCTCTCTCTCTCTAAACCCTTCCTCTCTCTCTAGATATGGATGAGAGTGTTTGTGAGGATGAAATGTGATCCACAAATGACCAATGGATCAGTTTTGAGGGCTCCAAACTGACACCCAAGTGAAATTACCAATTTCCCCCTTTTTTAACTAAATAACACAGCTGGCCCGTCAGTTATGTTGGACGGATTCCTAAATCCTTGGCCGGCGTCCAACCATTCTAAACTGGACGGCATCCCAATCAATAGAAAAGGCTGAAACAGAAACAGGATGTTACAGGATTGTTGAATTTTTTGTTGAGGTTGTTGGTTGTAACCTTGGTTATTTTGTGGTTGACTATAACCTTGATTGTTTTGATAATTTAAATTGCTTTGGTTGTTATAAGGTTGGTTATTGTAGGGTTGTTGGTTTTGGTATTGGGAATTGTTTTTTCAATGTTGGTGGTAATTGTTGTTATAACTTTGGTTTCGGTTTTGGTTTGTGAATCCGTGTGGTCTATTGGTTTGGTTGTTGAATGACACTTGTTTTTAGTTAGGATTGTAGTAGCTTTGATTAGATGATCCTCCCCCTTGGTAGCTTTGATTACCCACGTAGTTCACATGAGCATCTGAATTCATGGGAATGTCATCTAGATCAACATGATTGCATTGAGTAATTTGAGGACAATTCTTTGTGAGATGGGGACCCTCGCATCTTTGACAACCAACTTGCATTGCAACTACCGTTTGTTGAATCTTCTTCAACTCCTTCCCGAATGATTGAAATTGATTGTTCAAGCTTGCAAGCGTCACTTGCCCATTTTCACTCTCGATTTGTGCTACATTCGTCCTTGCTAAATCTCGTGGTGAAGGTGCCCATTCATATGTATTGACCGAGATATCTTCTAACATAACTTCGGTCGCATTTGGTGATTTGTACATAAATACCCCACCGCTTCACTTTGTTTGCATATTACAACCGCGATAAAATGTGTTAAGGTATTCCTTCTTTGTCAAACCATGCGGTAGACAAGCTCTTAGTAACTTCTTGAATCTAACCCATGCATCATATAAACTCTCATCACCCCGTTGGGTGAACCCATTAATCTCCATTCTTAACCGCTCTACCTTAGACGGTGGAAAGAAATGATTGATAAACTCGTTTGTTAGCTCTTGAAAAGTTCTTATGGAATCGGATGGTAAATTACACATCCAAGCTTTTGCGTCTCCTTGAAGTGTAAAGGGAAATGCCCTTAACTTAAAAGCGTCATCGGTGACGTCTTTGGTTTTGTAAATATCACAAAGCTCATTAAAGTGTTGAATATGCTCGAATGGATTTTCATCTATCAACCCATGAAAATAAGTATCCTTGATCAATGTGAAAAAGTTACCCTCGATCTTCCAATTGTCCGCTTGAATTGGTGGTTTAGTTATAGCCGGTGCTATCAATGTTGGTGCAACCAATCTAACGTTCCACATTGGAGTATCGTTTAGATCATTCAATGCTTCTTGATCAATCGGATGACCATTGGGATCACCTTCTTCATTAACAATTG
Source organism: Rutidosis leptorrhynchoides (assembly GCF_046630445.1). Classification (NCBI taxonomy): domain Eukaryota; kingdom Viridiplantae; phylum Streptophyta; class Magnoliopsida; order Asterales; family Asteraceae; genus Rutidosis; species Rutidosis leptorrhynchoides. Next base: position 418,574,037 of record NC_092336.1, read on the forward strand.
GATTACCGTTTGGATCCATCTCTTCTAAACAAAATGGTAAAGCTTCAAAGTTTTTCCTTAATACCCTTGCTTCTCTACGATTATAAACCCCGTGCACGTATCGTTTCGTATCGAAAAATGGATGTGTGAACTCTTGATCCTTGTGAGATCTTGTTTTCATACACCAAAGGCACCTATCCTTAAATCACAACACAAATACAACGGTTTTTCCAAACAAAATAATATATAAAATGCAAAAAGTAACTTTCGCAAGGGCAAGCCCTTACGAAAGGATCGAACAATTAAAAGTTTAAACCAAATAACCCACTTGGCTAACCGCATTCCCCGGCGGCGGTGCCAAGAAAGTTTGATGTTGCGTGCGTTATAATACATCTTTTTACCCTCTAAATTTATATTTGACTTAAACACTACAATCAAGCACAAAAAACTAATGAGCACTTAAAACCCGGTTGTTATAGCACTTTAATGCAAGTATTCTTATCAAGTTCGTCCCAAGGGAAGCGGTGTAAGTTGGTTATTTGAAACTAGTAACTGTCCCAGGGTTTGTTTGATTGGGGGGGGGGGGGGGGGGGGGTTTGATTGATATTAACTAACAACTAAAACTTGTGCAATTAAACAAACTTAAATTAACAAAGTAGCCGAGTATTAAAGACTTAAATCAATTAACTAAGACGTGTTCACTTATCCAATCCTCTCTATGCTTGGCTTCCCCTGTTTTTCCTATTTTGTTATCTCATAAGTTGTTGAACTATTAAATGTTAGAATCATTTCTAAACCTCAATTCGAATGATACTCCACGAATTCACATAAGCTTTGTATCCTAAGATCGAGTTAAGCATGATTTGGTCATTAAGATTGAGCTTGAGTTAAAATCACTTAAAACTCCCAACTATCGAAATCACTTAAGATTATCGGCACTACTATGTTGACTAAAGGCCAATTGAAAACCAACTTAGATCAAGAACACAATCACTTGTAATTCCCTAGCTAGTTGTCTAGATCACCGAAGGTGTTGAAGCACACATTGATTCACTTCTCAAATCACTAAGAGAGCTACTCAACATATGTAATCAAATTCAAGCCTAAAACAAACTTATAGCAATGGTTCTTTAGCCAATCTCAACAACACATGATCATGTAATTCATTCAAACAACAATATTCAATTGATTTGGGGCAAACACTAGCATTAGAGATTCATAGATAAGCAAACACAAGAGATTTAGCCAATCATGGCTAAAACTAAACTAATAATAAGCATAGAAATGTAAATCATCATCATATTTAAGCTATTACAAGTAATCAAAGAAAGTATTAAGATTAAAGTAATGATTACAACTAAATATTGCAAAGTAATTAAAGTGAAGTAAAGATTACAAACCAAAATGGTAAAGAAGATGAAGATCTAAGCTAAGTAATGATGAATCTTGAACAATCTCCCTTGAATCATATCTTAATCTCCAATAGATGATGAAATTAAGGTTTTGTGTGTGAAATTCGGACCCTAGGCAGCTGCTACAAAAGGTGCATATGAAAAATGACCTAATCTCGTCCCTTTTATAGTGCTGAAAATCTGGGCTAAAACAGCGACAGGAGCGCCGCTTTTGCTTCAGGTGCGGCACTTTTGGCTATATTCAGGAGCGGTGCTTTTGATGAATAGCGACGCTTTTGGCTCTGATCAGGAACGACGCTTTAGCTTGAAGAACGGCGCTTTTGCCTACTGATAAGAAATGAAGACAAATCGTGCATAATAGCGGCGCTTTTAGTTCTGGAGCGGCGCTTTTAATCCTGTAGGAGCGGCGCTTTTAGGCCAGGAACGGCGCTTTTGGAGCTATTTCCTGCACTTGTCATTTTCTAAGCCAATTTTACCTAAGATTTGGTCAATTTTACACCAACCAACTCCTTAGCCCAATATTTACCAAACAGCTCAATAACACACTAAATGGGTCTCGAGATAGTCAAAAACCGAGCAAAGTGAGGTAGATATCGCGAGATAAACATATATAAATTGAGCGTTATCAACCGTGCACCGACTAACATCAATATCGAAAAACCTGGCTATCTTAGTCACATAATGGCCCCCAAGAATTGGCTTAACCGCTTGTTCCTCATTCGCGTGTTTGTGAAAATAAGCACCAATCAAATTACACAAATCCACATGCCTATGATTCTTTATTTGATACATAATCCATAAATCCTGAGACATCACCTTATCATTACCATTGATCCTCGTGCAAAAAGTACATGCGATCATTTTAAAAAAAATGCAGTCCAACCTATTCGACAAATCGGACCCCTTGGAAGTACTAGAAATAAATTGGGTCTGCCCACTCAATCTCTCCCAATACATATTATCATAAAGACTACTATCGCCGAAAAACTTAGTCATGCCAAAGTATGCCTTCAAATCATTATCACTCATATTAGGATATAAATCCAATGTATGAGCCAAATGCAACCTACTCATAGCTCGATCCTCACCTCCCAAACGAAAAGTCAAGAATGACACCTCCTCACAATCCCTCCTTTGATTGTAGTCCAAAGTAGAGTAAAATTTAAAAACCAATTCCTCATATATGTCATCCGTGCACATAAATGCTCTTCCCCATGCATCAATACCCACATTGCCCGGTTGCTTAATTACCATTAGCATATTCGAAATGTCCATCCACATTGATGCGTGACCCTTACTAAGCACCAAATAATCCAAATACCAAGTTGAGCGAATTGGTCGCCGGGTAATCCACGCATAAGAACTATCATAATTCCTACTATCTTGAATGTCTTGTAACCAAATGAGCGGGTTAGTTCGCTTCTCCTCTGCCTCTCTATCACATCGTTGTTGTGCTCGATGTCTCTGAAAACACAAACACCAAACAACAAACAACATACAAACATATCTATTAGAAGTAGAGGTTAGCTCATGTTCAAATTCATTCTCATTTTAACCAAAACTAATTCTAACTCAATACTCTCACACAAAACAAAATCCAAGTTGTGATATCACATACATCATCACATTAAATCACGTTATAGCATTAGTCAAACATGGTTAATAATCCATCACGAACATCAAATCATTCATGCCAAAACTTAAACAAGGTTACTACCAACATTAAAAATCCAAATCATCTTTCCAAATAATTGAACAAGTAGCATTCATTACTAGCATCTTAACATAAACTTAGAACACTCGAGCTAGTCAACATTATTGGAAAAATAATTTTAGACACCAAAATCAACAATATCATTCCATAATCGACTAAGGCCTAGCAACAATTCAATATAGCATCAATATCATGGCATTTGTATTATATAAAAGCAATTCAACATAAGTATGCCATTAAATTAAAACTAAACACCAATGACCCGACCAAATTAACACACCCCACACTTATCATCTAAATCAAACCAGTTTTAACAAAACCCATAATTAACTTTTCAATTAAGCATCTCTAATTTGATTTTAAAGCAACCATGAACCCTAGAATCAAAGACATGTATCAAAAACACAAAAAGATTATGAATTTCATACATACTAATCATATTCAACAAAGATCCATGATTAATTTAAGCATATAAGACCAACATCAAAAACCCCACACTAATTCAAAACCTAATCCGAAAGTAAACATCAATCAAGCATGTAATTAGGCAAGAAAAAGAAAAAGAAAAAGAAAGTGAAAATTGGACCTTTGAAGGCTTGGATTAGAGCTTTGATGAAGTAATTAAGAAAATATTAAAGATTAGTGATTAGGGTTTTGAGAGAAATTGAGAGTGTATTTGTGTTTGGTAGGATAAGTGTGTGTTTTAAAACTGCATCTAACCCTAAATAATTAAGAAATCCCATTGGGTTTAAGTGTTGGGTCGGGTTTGACCAATTTTGCATTTATTTAACCAACCCGAAAAATTTATATCACAGATGTGGTGCGTCGCGGCCTCCCATAGGCGCGCCGCGCCTCGCAATGCAATCAGAAGCCAATTTTCCCAAAACTTCTGTTACCGATTATAATGTAAAGCTGCGTCGCGGCCCCATTTAGACGCGTCGCGCCTCTAGCTGGATGATGAGAGTCACGTTTTCTTCAAAAATTACTGTTTTCAAATTACACTAAAACCCACGTCGTGCCTTTTCAGCCTGCGACGCGCCTTAATCTGGGTGTTAAAACCTTTTTTTTCTTTTTCAAACGCTCAAGTTTATAATCGTTAAATCCAAGTAACACCTAAACCATACGACCCAATGATCATTATGCACGTTTTCCCAAAGTAAATAGGCAAAATATACATATAAAGTACAACAATGTGAAGTTTATTTCCGAGTCGTTCACTTGACTCATTCCCCAATATTAAGCATCTTTCGGATCGAAGTCGAGGTAAACAGGGGACCATCCATATAGTGTTTGACCTGGTGGCCATTCACCTTAAATCCTTCACCATTAGAGTTATACAACTGCACCGTACCATATGGGTACACCTTCCTAATCACGAACGGTCCCGACCAACGGGACTTAAGCTTTCCCAGTGACAATTAAAAACGTGAATTATAAAGAAGGACACGGTCACCTTCCTTAAATTTTTTCGGACCTTTGATCCGATTGTCATGCCACCGCTTCATCTTTTCCTTATAGATGAGTGAGTTCTCATAGGCATCGTGCCTCAACTCATATAATTCATTCAATTAGGTCAACCTAAGGCGACCCGCCTCATGATAATCGAGATTACATGTCCCAAGAGCCCAATCTCTCTAAAGGGAGATGACATGCTTTGCCATAAACTAAGCGAAAAGGAGTGGTCCCGATAGGAGTCTTGTAGGTGGTACGAAACGCCCACAATGCATCATCGAGTTTGTTAGACCATTCCTTAGGATTTGAACCAACGGTCTTTTTAAGAATTAGTTTAACCGACCGATTGGTGTTTTCAACTTGCCCACTAGTTTGCGGGTGATATGAGGTAGAAATCTTATGGATTACTCCATATCATTTCAAAACCTTTTCCATTTGCGCATTGCAAAAGTGGGTGACCCTATCACTAATGAGGGCCTTCGGAGTACCAAAACGGGCAAAAAGCCCCATCAAGAACGTGATTACAACTCGTTCATCATTAGTAGGGAGAGGCTTTGCCTCCGCCCATTTAGACACGTAATCGATTGCAACGAGTATGTAGAGATAGTTATGGGATTTAGGAAACGAGCCCATAAAATTAATGGCCCAAACGTCAAAAACCTAGCATACTTGGATGCTTTGTTGAGGCATTTCGTCATGTTTGGTGATTTTTCCGGCCCGTTGACAAGCGTCACATGAGTTACAAACGGCATGAGCATCCTTAAAAATACTAAGCCAATAAAAACCGGCCTCATACACCTTCTTCCCCGTAATTTGGGGACCAAAATACCCACCCGTTGGGCCAAGATGACACTTCAATAAGATACGAGTGCATTCCTCACCGAAAACGCACCTCCGAATGATTCCATTCGGACAACAACAAAAAAGATAAGGATCTTCCCAGAAATAGTGTTTAAGGTCACTGAAGAATTTCTTCCTCTGTTGATGTGACCATCTTTTCTCTAAGAATCCGCCAACAAGATAATTAGCTATATCCACATACCATGGCTCGTCCACCTTGTCCACCTTCATGAGATACTCTTCAAGAAAATCATCATGAATACTCGACTCATGAAGGACTTCGAGATTTGGATTCTCGAGTCTAGACAAGTGGTGCCGTAAGATTTTCGGCACCCTTCTTATCCCGGATCTCGATATCGAATTCTTGCAAAAGCAAGATCCATCTAAGCAATTGAGGTTTTGCATCCGGTTTTGAGAAGAGGTACTTTAGAGTAGAATGGTCCGTAAAAACAATAGTCTTAGAGAAGACTAAGTAAGACCAGAACTTATCGAATGAAAAGACCACAACATGGAGCTCCTTTTCAGTGGTAGTGTAATTCAACTGTGCTCTTGCAAAGTCTTGCTTGCATAATAGATGGGTCGGAAGTGGTTCTCGACCCTTTGGCCCAAAACAACGCCAACAGCAAAATCGGATGCATCACACATAAGCTCGAACGTAAGAGACCAATTCGGAGCAATTATGATAGGTGCATTGATGAGTTTCTCCTTAAGAAGTTCGAATGCCTTTTGGCATTCTTCGAAGAAGTTCCAAGGTGTGTCCTTTTCGAGGAGTTTGTTCATCAGGCTAGCGATTTTGGAAAAATCCTTAATGAACCGCCGGTAAAAACTGGCGTGCCCGAGAAAACTCCGAACACCCTTGACATCGGTAGGAGGTGAAAGGTTTTTAATAGCAGTTACCTTTGCGGGATCCACCTCAATACCATTTTAGAGATCTTGTGTCCGAGGACTATGCCCTCTCGTACCATGAAATGGCACTTTTCCTAGTTGAGAACAAGATTAGATTTCTCACACCGTACCAACATCCTTTCTAAATTAAGAAGGCATGAATCGAAAGTGTCACCGAAGACCAAAAAGTCATCCATGAACACCTCCATGCAATCTTCTATCATATCATGGAATATGGCCATCATGCACCTTTAAAAAGTGGTCGGAGCATTACACAGGCCAACGGGCATGCGACGGTATAAGAATGTCCCGTACGGGCATGTGAAAGTGAATTTCTCTTGGTCCTCGGGCGAGATAGGAATTTGGAAATAGCCCGAGAAACCATCAAGAAAACAGTAAAAGATGTTTCCCGCTAACCTCTCTAGCATTTGGTCCCTGAAAGGTAACGGAAAATGGTCTTTTCGTGTGGCGTCGTTCAACTTTCGATAGTCAATACAAACACGCTACCCCATGACAGTCCGAGTGGAAATTAACTCATTTTTATCATTAGTGGTAACAGTCATACCACCTTTCTTAGGTACGCAGTGTACCAGCTAATCTACGGACTATCAGAAATCGGGTAAATAAGACCTGCGTCAAGAAGTTTGATAATCTCTTTCTTCACGACATCTTTGCATGTGAAGGTTCAAACCACAGGTTTGGAATTATCCTCCATTAGGATTTTGTGGCTGCAGTAAGAGGGACTAATACCCTTGATGTCGTGAATTTTCCACGTAATGGCCGGTTTATGGGCCTTTAGCATGGTTACAAGCTTAGATTTTTGACCTGTATTAAGAGAAGAAGAAATAATTACCGGGAGCTTAGATTTCTCCTGCAAATAAGCGTATTCCAGATGATCTAGAAGCGGCTTCAATTCTAACTCTAGAGGTTCTTCAATTGAAGACTTACTCCGGTAATCAGCATCACGATCGAGTTCTTTGAACTCTTCCTCAGTCGGCTCAGCCGTTTTCCATCAAGGCGGTCAAAATATCCACCTCCTCAACCTGTAACTCCTCATCAATTTTAACCAAAGAACATTCTCCTGAACCCTGTGATATTGCTCCGTTCATACATATTTTTACTCGCAATATCGGTTAGTTTCTATTGAGTTTTGGTTAATAATTGAGGAATTGGTGAAGGAAATGTTAATGTTTGAGTTGAAATGTTCCTATGAAATGGTTAGAAGAGTTATATGGTGTTTGAAGTTATTTGATTAAAAGTTCTGCTGTTTTGAAGAAGAAATCGTGAGCTGAAACGGAGTACCAAGTGAAGACTTAAAACAGAAAAAATACTGGTTGAATAAGTGCATCTCGCGGCCGCGATTCACCTTAATGCGGTCGTGAGTTTGACCTTTGCTCGTGATAAAAGTCTCGCTTTCGCAATACGTTAACAGAACTTCGGAAACAGGAACAAGGCAATCTCGCGGTCGCGATTTAGTGTGATGCGGCCGCGATTGAGATGAAGGCTCGCGACTGCGATTCTTCTAATGCGGTCGCGAGATTTAGCAGCTGACTCAGATTTTTGGATTAGTATAAATACTCATTTTTAACCCTTTTAGGGTATGCAGTTTTTGTTTTACGAATATTTTAGCTAGGGTTACAAATTTTTGAGCTTTCTAAGGTATTTTGGAGCATCTAAATCCTAGGATTTCATTTGTTAATCATTGGTAAACTCTTATCTTTTATTTTAATCTTTACAATGGTTAATTATTTTTTATCTCTTTGCTTTTGTACTTTGATTATCATTATGAGTAGCTAAATTCTTAGTATTTGCTTAGATGATTGAACCTATGTGAAGGATTGTTTGATCTTTTATATGTATTGATAATTATTTGGATTGTGAGTCTTAATTACTCCCATTAATTGATCCCATTGATTACTAGTTTGTTGGTTGATGTAACGAGAGTTACTAGATCGATTAATTTATCTAGGTTATTGAGAAATAAATAGATAAGTTGAATTACATACGGGAGACCGATGTAATTAGATTAGTAATTAATCCCATCAATTGAGTAGGTAATTGCGAAGCCTAAATAGGGACACCGATTTACCCTTCAACTGAATCATAATCTTGAGTAGTTAATATTGATTGATTGTGTTCTTCAGAAGTGTATGGGAGACATGCGTGAAAAACTGACACTTTCATGATAGAATTAGTATCTAAGTAAGGGACACCAGCTTTTCTTACTAATTGATTAATGAAATTAGTTAACGAGAGTTATACTTAGGGATATAATTACATTGTTCTTAATAAAAGAAATCCGGAACCTAGGGAAATGAATCTAAGTGAATACCCCTTTATCTATTGAACTCGTATTTTTTTTCTTTGTTTTAATTAGCTTTAAATCAAAACCACATTTTACAACTTAAATCTCTAGAATAATTGTTAGTCTTTTTAATCCTAAACTTTGCTCCCTGTGAACGAATTCGTAAGTATATTACAATAAGATTAGGTGTGTTTTACGCATATCAAATTTTTGGCGCCACTTCCAGGGAGCGGTGTCTCTTAGGATTTTAAAAGCTTTTAGTTATTCGATCCTTTCGTGGAAACTTGTTTTCGCGAAAGTTACTTTTCTGTTATTTTTATTATCAGTTTTACGCTTTGATTTTATTGTGGTGTGATCGCAGGTTAGGTACTAATAACTCTGGAACCGTCTAGAGTTTACCATACATGCAGCAAAGCTAAAGAGGAGCAAGAAATCGCCGAAGGTTTCTTAGAATTACATTTTTATATTCCGAACTTTGAGTATATTAAGGAAGAGGTTAAAATGGGTGAACCAACAAGGGGTCAAACCATGGAAGCAATGATGAAAGCCACGAGGGCTGGTAATGGACATGCCATTACCCAACCGGTAGTTGATAAAGATTTTGAGGTTAAGGGGCAGATTCTAAATATGATAACTCAACAATGCCAGTTCAGGGTACACCGAGAGAGGATGCATTCAAGCATCTTCGTTATTTCAAGAGCATATGTAATTTGTTCAAAATTGCCCAAGTTGCAGACTCGATTATCTATTTAAGGGTCTTTTCTTGGTCTTTAAAGATGTTGCAAAGGACTGGTTAGAATCATTGCCCGAAGATGAAATTGACAGTTGGACGGTTATGGAAGATAAGTTCTTGCAGCGCTTCTTTCCCGCTTCAAAGGCCGCGAAACTACAGAGTGACATTAATCACTTTGTTCAAAAGTCAAATGAGACACTCTACGATGCTTGGACATGGTTCGGTAAAATGCTTCGCAATTGTCCTCAACACGGGTTGAACAATTTTAATAAGGTCCATATTTTCTATAAGGGTGTTAATGTGCCGACAAGGAATGAAATTGACATTGCTGCGGGTGGTTCTTTGATGAAAAAGACACCGAATGAAGCTTACAACATAATCTCTAAAACTGCTACGCACTCATATGATTGGCACAAAGAGATGGATGTTTCTCGATCATCTCATGTCCCTAGTACCGAAACTAGTGATGAGCTCGCATCGGTTAGAACACAACTTGCAGCTGTTAAAAGAAAAATGGAATCAATGACTAAAGAGATGCACGCTATTAGGGTTGGTTGTGAATTATGTCAGCGACCACATCTTACAAAGGATTGTAATCAGGCAACTATGGAAGAGCGGGTGAGCTACTTGGATAATCAATACAATAATCAGTACCACGGAGGTAGTTCGGGTTTTCAAAGGAACGAACCACCGGGGTTCATTCAGAATCAATTGTATGTGGATAAGGGTCCTTCACTAGAGGTTTTATTGCGGGGTTTTATTATAAAGACAGATGAAAGCATCACGGCTTTGAGGCAAGATAGTGAGTCAACAAAACAGCAAGTGAGATGTCAGCAGGGCTCGATATAGAATTTGGAATTAGATGTGGGGCGTATAGCTCAGCCGCTAACGGAGAGACCACCGGGTGCTCTCCCTTCAAGTACACAAGCTAATCCAAATGTCAATGGGCCACCCCGAAAAATCTTGACTAATAACAACCGAAGTGATGTGAAGAACAAAGAGCCTCAGGTTTCTACTTATTCACAGGTGAATGCTATTTCTAGCTTTGAGGGTTATGATTCTGATGAGTTATTCCAACTTATACTCATAATGGTGTAGATGGTTGGATTAGAGGTAGTGATATAACTCCCGCCTATGGTAATTACTTAATGAGTTTGATGACGGGGAGTTCTTCTAATTTGGGTAATCAAGAGTCGGAAGTTAAGAGTGTGGAGACTACCGAGTATCCTAAGTTTAGTGTTGATGAGATTAAAGTGGAACAAGAGGTGTGATATGGCCAAAGAGGAGTAATGGTTTTAATATTTATATTTAGCTGGGGTTTCCTAGCTATAACTCACCTACTTGTCTTCCTTTTAACGAGTAAGCGGTAAATATAACTCAGGTTCGTATTTTTGTGTGTTTGCTCAATAATGTGGGACCAAAGTGCCTATATAGTTAACCCTATTGACAAGAGGTGATAGATTAAGATTAACTACTATAACTGTAATATAACTATAAAGATAAAGATAGTTAGGTATGGAGAATATAAATCTGATGGGAAACTATCGCAAGAGTTTAACTTCCTAGAATAAACACTAAACCTCAATCAACTAGGCTATGAACCTAACTGATTTATCACTAAGAGTTTAGGCCTTGAAGATTCTGGCTAAGACAGATATTCCTACTCCCAACGTTAACCTTAGAGGGTTCAAACGACCTTATGGATAGAATCCTAGGTACATGAACAAAGTGGTATATCCCTAAAGGAAAGTCTCAGCTTTTCTTAATCCTAGTTATCTGACTAAAGCAATATTCCTCCACTTAATACTACGCTATGTCTCAACATTAACAGATGTGCAATCTTAGATATTCTAAGGTACTGATAATTGGATTAGAGGTCTCTCCTTTGCGATCACTTACTCAATCCCGGATCATCTTACAACATCTCAAGAACGTTACTTTTGACGCGAATCATGATTCTGAGCAAGACAGTGTTCACTGAACTCTATAATGCCTACTCTAATCATAACCTAAATGTGCAGCTCTTCTTTGACGAATAAATGGTTATTCGTATGTAGGTATTATATCCCTATTGTGACGTTAAGCACACATAACTACTTACCTTGTATCTTAGGGTTGATCAGGTCCTAATACTAGGTTATAGCCACGTGAGTAAGCGGAAAGGGTGATCCGTAAATTAAACTTCTAAACCTTCAAGGTTTCAGCATAACAATAGCATAAGGTTTAGATAAAGTATTCAACACATAATAAACATTTGTAACAGATAGATAGGCATGCAAGGTGAAAGCAACTTGAAATAACAAGATAACTTTATTAAATTAAGGAAAGCGTTCACCATTTACAGACGAGATCTGGACCATTACAAGTGCTGACATCCTCTAGACCACTCCTATTACAATCTTCGGCGTTCGCCTCCGGGTACTTAATTTCCCGCTCGGAGGTGAGAAGGCCTTGAAAGCTCTAGTGAGAGAAAGTTTATTGTAGTGAGAGAGTGAGGAGAGGTGTGTTGAAATTGGATGACAAAAGCCCTTTAAATAGAAGTGAAATGGCCTGCAAAGGCTGGCAGGCCGTTTGGCAAGCCGTTTGGCAGGCCGTTTGGTGAGGCCGTTTGCCAGGCCAGCCCGTTTGACATGTCCGTTTGATATGGGCGTATGGCAGGCCGTTTTCCATACTAGCAAGCCATTTGGCTTGCTGATTTGCTGGATCTTAACTTGATTTATTGTCTTTCACTGTTTTCGCTCTAGAATCTTCGTTTTAGCTCCGATTCTCTTGATTCTTTTTGCATCGTCTTCGTAATTACTTTATCTACAAATTTAACCGAAAAAGCAATTATTTTGCCGACAAAGTTTGAACTTTTATGCTTTTGGGACTCAATATCGGGGTTTTTAGCCGATATCAAATATCCCACACTTAGACTTTGCTTGTCCTCAAGTAAACTATCGAGCTTTCAACACAAAAGATTTTTATTCGTAGTGATCAAGTGGTCTTTGTTCCGTAAGACGCAGGAGCGAAAACTTGGTTCTATTCTTTTTGTTATTCCCAACCCTTTTCCCTGCAAGCATGAGAGGAGGTTACATAACTGAGGCTATCTCTCTCGGGTCATTCAATTCACTAAAGTGTTTTGGGTGTCCTATAGTTCTAAGAAATGAAATTGCTCTTAGCTAGTCATGCTCACATTCTTCGTCATAGGCTTGATCAAGACTCAAATCTCCATCACTTTTTTGAGAGAATTTTCAGTTATGGACTCAGCTCGTACCGTGAAGAGATGCGATTTTTAGGGTGTGAAAGGTTTGATAGATAGGAGTTCTTTTAAAAGATAGATTTTCGGTGATCCTTTTAGCTTTTTGTCAGAAATTTGAAGATGAGCATCCTTCTTTTTGACTGCCAGGAGTTCTTTTCTCGAGTCTTTTTCTGGTTCTGCTCCTTTTCTCAGAACCTTTATTCATCAACATTTTTTTTTGACAAGCATCTTTTGCTTTTCTCTTCGAGGTCTCCTTTTATTGGCGGTCTCCTTAGTAATTAGCTTGGATGCTCGCATTTTCAAATTCGGTTTAGAGGTTTTCCCAGAAGGAATGATTTTTTTATTAGGATTTATTTCTTTATTTATGAAGCGAATAGAATGGATAGGTAGTGGTGGATGGAATTTGTAGTGATTTGGAGTGAAGATGGCAATGAAGGTGTGTAATGGGGGTGTTTTTGGTCTTCACGAATAGCCGAGTTTCTAACTTAGTAGTTCTCGTCAAAATATGTGATTCCGAAATGTAGATCAAGAGCAAGTTCTGATTCCGAGATGTTAACATCGGCGCCCTCAATGGAAGTATAGTGAAGCACTAAAAATGAGTGCTTATAAAGCCTTATTTGGGGGTGCCTCACAATAATTATAATGGGTCGAATCGCGCCTTTCGTTATGCAATGCTCTTTTGGAAAATTCGGTCTGATTTTCGCAAAAGGTTTTTCACCTTGTTTTACTCTTTTGTCTATTTTGTAGCAAAATCTTTTTGATCTTTTATATAATTTATAATCCTTAGTGTTTTATAGTTCGAAAAGTTTTAAATTTTGTGAAAAACACTTGAGGATTTTTACAAGAATCATTATGTGCAATATTTGCTATCCCACACTTTAAAATAACATTGTCCTCAATGTAAAGGATACGACGTATCCCACACTTAGGTTTTGAAAGAGGCGTTTTGTTATTAAAAGTTTATTTTGATGGGGTTGCCAATCCCACACTTAGTGTTTAAAGTGGTATAGTAATTTGCGTATATTCTATTGAAAAAGCGGTGAAGATGTAGTACTCCCCTATGGTTGCAAGGCGTGCGATGGATGGTTTACCGATTATGGTTTCTTCTATTCTCGTGCTGGCGTCATCCTCATTCAGTACGTCCTTGCTCCAAGTCATGCTTCCATCTTGTATGATGTCGATCGTCGGTTGTTTGTGACGTTTTATTCATGCGATTTTATTCTAATTATCATACAAACTTAAAAACATAAAAGTAGTTATGCCCGAGATCGGGTGTACAGACATAGTTTAATAATGTAATACTGTATCACAAGCAATCATAAAAATAATTCAGAGATAGGGAAAGTTATGGCTGACCTGGATGGTACGGAAGAGAGTAAGATACAATCGTGCGTGGCCTCGTCGGGTTCCTCAAAGCAGACTGTCCCTCATCAGTCATCTCCTCGTCTGTAGTGAATTGTTGTGCCAATTATGCCATGTTCATCCCCGGGGATATCCTCAACTGGACCTCGTCTGATCGTGCGATCAGTCCCGTGAGCGATGAGGTGCTCGTGTGAATCATAGGCCCTGTACGCCAACTCTTCCATTCTTTTAAATCTCTTCCCAAATTCGAGTTTATGCCCATACCTACCATTCCTTGTGTAACATCCTCGGCCATATATCGACTCGCAGCCTGGTCCCACGCACTGTTCTGATCATCAGCGAACGTATCTCTGTGGGTGCTGACGTTGGTGGTTCCAAAAATGTTGTTAGCCAAATCCTCTGCCATTGTCCTCGGTTCCCTTGGAGGAGATGGTAATGATACTCATACCGCCGATTGCCTCATGTTGCGCATCACATTTGCACCATATGTGCAAATCCCTCGTGCTCTGGCACTTCAGGCGCAAGTATATGTACGCTAGGGAGCGCCAGGATGAGGATAGCGCGCTGTATAAAGATGACGTGTCCTGTACTTACCATGATCTCTGTACAAAGATCGACAGCTAGCAAAAAGTAATAGTATTGTTCCCTGGTCCCCTCCCCTGGACTACCAGGTAGTGCAAACAAGAAAGCAACGTGGAACATGTGGCTCTAATAGGCAAACAGCACTGTAGCTATAAATAACGGACTCGAATCACAATGCAAAAGATCCATTTTTGGGAAGTTACACACATACTATTTTTAGTACCCACGTATGGAATAAGTGCGCTATTCACATAGCGCATTCTATACCCGCGCTATCGGACTCACAGCATATCACTAGATACTCTCGATATACAGGTAACGTTCTATGAACATAAACCCTATTCCCAGCGCGAGACATCCCTAACCGGACGACCCGTCAATGATGGGTCTATGTTTAACAACCCCCGCTGAGATCCTTATCTCGCAGGGGGTAATTCAAGGTACTCCAGACCAGAGAGTTAATCCCAATTGACCCTTAAATCCCCCTACATTGATGTCAAGCATGGACCGAACCCGACCCGATTAATCTATGCTTGATCATGTGGCGCCATCCGTGGGACATACGAGTTAAAAGGTTTTGATTTAATCTTTTCTCTATATGTCTATTACTCATTTATTTTTTCTATACAGGCATCTGTTACGAAAAGATAAGTGCATTAAATGGCCAACTGTCGACAGCAGCTAGGAACTAAGTGCAAAGCTGGTGCTGGTGAAAACTCGAAGGCGACAGAGATATCATTCCCCACTATCCGAATGTTCAACACTTCCTGTGCGCCCATTGTACTGCAGGGATACTTACCCGAGTCAGGACATGGCGTGAAGTCCCTTCATATGGACAACGACAGTAGCGTTGACATCATGTACGAGCATTGCTTCCGACAGCCGCCCACAATGACGAGGCGAACCATCAAGCCTCCAACCATGGTCGTGTCCGAGTTTTCAGGAGAATCAGCGTGGCCCATTGGAATTCTAGACTTGAGGCTGGAGCTAAGGGACAGCAAGGACAAATTAAAAAACGCACTGAGAGCATAGAATTTTGTGTAGTGCAATCGTATTCTAGAAACAATGCTATACTGGGAAGAATCTCCATTTAAAAATTCGGTGCTATACCATCCACAATCCACGGGATGGTCCGATTTCCAACAGAGCAAGGAGTCGCCACCCTCTAATTAACGCCGCTAGATGCCTTATACGCATCTATTACTGACAAAGGAAGCACTACACCCGTAGAAAAAGGCGCGAATGAATGGTGGGTCGTAGTAAATCCCGAATATCTGGAACAAAAGGTAAATATAGGGGGAGCCTCACTCACGAAACTAAAGAGAAACTGACGAATATACTCATTTCCAATTCCGATGTATTCTGTTGGCGCGATGCCGATATGACCGGAGTACCTCGAGAGATAGCGCAGCATTTCTCCGCGCTAGCACCAATTTGACCCCTATCAAGCAAAAGAAACGACCGATGGGACCAGAAAGAAGTGAGTGGTTGCGTAGCGAAGTTGATAAGCTGGTGAAATCTAACATATTGCACAAAGTTAACTACCAGACATGGGTGGCTATCCCCGTGCTGGTAGCCAAGTCCGATGGAATGTGGCGGCTCTGTATTGATTTTAAAGATATCAACAAAGCTCGCCCCAAGGACAATTATCCGTTGCCAGAGATAGACTGGAAAGTTGAGTTGCTTGCAGGTTTTAGGTTTAAATGTTTCCTAGAAGCCTACAAAGGATATCACCAAATACAAATGACGGAGGAAGACGAAGAGAAGACCGCGTTCCACACAGACCAAGGGATATACTGTTACACCAAAATGCCCTTTGGACTGAAAAATGCGGGTGCTACTTATCAGTGCACCATCGATACAGCGTTCGCTAAAAAAATTGGACGCAACCTTGAGGCGTATGTCGATGACCTTGTCATTAAAAGTAACATCGAGGAGCAATTATTAGCAGATATCCTCGAAACATTTAACACTCTCAGAAGCATCAATATGAAGCTCAAACCTGCTAAGTGTAGCTTTGGAGAAGAAGCGAGAAACTTCTTAGGGGCATATCGTGACTCTGCGTTGAATCAAAGCGAACCCAAAGAAAATAGAAACAATGGAGAAAATGCCCTCTCCTAAAACAAAAAAGAAAGTTCAAAGCCTCAATGGGAAATTAGCCGTATTAAAGCGATTCCTGTCTAAGGCCGAGGAAAGATCGCTCTAGTTCTTCCATACCTTGAAAGACTGTGCTAAAAAGTCAGATTTCAAATGGACTGACGAGGCAGAAAAGGCATTCCAAGAGATGAAGGCGCTCCACAAAGATCTCCCTACATTAACAGCGACTATCGAGGGTGAAACCCTGATACTTTACCTTGCAGTGTCTAAGGAAGCCGTTAGCTCAATCCTAGTTGCCGACCGAGGAGACGCCCAAATGCCAATATATTTCGTCAGCAAAGCATTATCAGGAAGCGAGCTAAACTATCTCCCCATAGAAAAACTCGTATACGCGCTCGTCATCACTTCTCGTCATCTGCGCAGGCACTTCTAGGTGCATCCAATTGCGGTACTCACTGACCAACCTATTCGACAATTGCTTTACAAGTTAGAGATATCAGGAAGACTGACCAAGTGAGCGATAGAGCTGGGCGAACATGAAATCGCGTACTACACCAGAAGCGCTATCAAGGGACAGGTGATGGCTGACTATCTGGCCGAAATAGCCGCTGATATGCCAGTAATCTGCAACCCTGAACAACTCCCCGTGCCTTCTCCCGAGCTGTGGGAACTCTACACTGATAGTACAGCAAGCTCTGAGGGTGCTGGTGCAGGTCTAATCCTTACAGGTCTGCATCAGGAAGAGTACACATACGCGTTGCGGTTCAACTTTAAGGTGACAAACAACGAGGCAGAGTATGAAGCGCTATTGGCTGGAATGCGCATAGCCTGAGAGTTGGGAGTAAAAAAGCTACAAGCCTATGTGGACTCGCAATTAGCCGTTAACCAGATAAATGGCACGTTTGACGCCAATGACAAATCCAT
Source organism: Rutidosis leptorrhynchoides (assembly GCF_046630445.1). Classification (NCBI taxonomy): domain Eukaryota; kingdom Viridiplantae; phylum Streptophyta; class Magnoliopsida; order Asterales; family Asteraceae; genus Rutidosis; species Rutidosis leptorrhynchoides. The sequence goes on from NC_092336.1 coordinate 418,591,563, forward strand.
GCAATCATACTTGGCTCTAGTCCACTCTCTAGCTGATACATTCATCGACTTCAGGATCAGTCAAATCCCTAGGAGTCAGAACAAGCAGGCAGATGTACTCAGTAAGCTGGCAGCTCTCTCCTTCAACCATCTGAAAAAGAAGATATTAGTGGAGTAAGTTTTCAAGAAATCCATCGAGCCGGAGACAACGATTACATCCGTTGAAGAAGAAGAATCGACTTGGATGACAGACATCATAGAATTCCTGCGGATTGGGTCTTTACCTGAAGGTGAGAAGGAAGCAATGAAGATCAGGGTAAAAGCGCCAAATTACGAACTATGAGGGAAAATTCTATATCGAAAATCTTATCTAGGCGCATCCCTACGCTGCGTGGGACCCAAAGAGGCCGCTACAATTATTGAAGAGATTTACAAGGGATCTTGCTGGTTACATTCTGGGTCGAGGACAGTCACCGAGAGGATTAAACGTCTAGGGTATTATTGGCCCCGAATGTACGCTGACATAGCAGAGAGGATAAGAGCTTACCAAGAATGTCAATTGTACGCACCCGTTAGCAGGGTACCACAACCCCCTATGATACCCATCACGTCACCGTGGCCGTTCTGCAAATGGGCTATAGATATAGTCGGACCCTTCCCAAAGGGCGCATGGAACGCTGAATACCTAGTGGTCGCTATTGACTTCTTTACCAAATGGGTGGAAGCGAAACCCCTGCGCACCTTCATCAGTAACCAGATCAGAGATTTTTTATGGGAAAGCATTGTGTGCAGGTTCGGCATACCTAACGAAATTGTCAACGACAACGGTACACAATTTGAAGGCAACCCCTTCCGCAGCTGGTGTCAGGATTTGAACATCAAACAACGTTTCACTTCCGTCACGCACCCCCAGGCTAATGGCCAATGTGAGGTTACTAATAGAGATGTTGTGCACGCCATCAAATCAAGGTTGGGAATAAAGTGCAGCGGATGGGTGGATGAGTTACCCAAAGTCCTATGGGCACACAAACAACGCACAAGAACAGCACATGAGAGACGACGTTCAGTTTGGTATACGGTTCAGAGGTGGTAATCCCAACAGAAATAACCGTCCCAACGGAAAGAATTATGTCATACAGTGAAGGTGAAAATGGCGAAAGGCTGCGCACTAATCTAAATTATGCGGAGGAGCGCAGGGAAATGGCAGCGATCCACTAAGTCACCAATAAGCAACGCATTGCAAAATATTATGACAAGCGCGTGAGGGCAAGAACTTACAAGGTAGGAGATCTTGTGTGGCGTGACAACTAAGCGAGTAGGGCCCAAAACACTGGAAGTTTGGGCTAAACTGGGAAGGATCTTATAAGGTCATTGGGATCAGTAACACTGGAACTTACAAACTGACAGAGCTTAAGGGAAATCCAATCAAGCGGACCTGGCATGCTACCGCGCTTAAAAAATGCTACTTGTAATATAGAAAATAGGAGAATTGATCACTCACCTACTTTGTCTAGATTTACATGTAATTACTAAACAACGCGCCGTTGTAGGTCGACCGTGTGCTGCGTTACTGTAAAATCATTTTTTTCGATTATATTAAAGCATTAAGTCATTTTCGGTTATGATTTCATGTACCTCTCGGAGCTGAATAGCTCTATGACTTGAACTGCATGCGCACAATACAATACTAGCGCGTTCCTGCCTACTTAAGGGATGACTTTCCCTAACTCCCGCGAGGCAGAAGTCTGTTTGGTGACAGACTAGACTATTTTACCGGAATGCGACAGTCATTGGGTTGACCTAGTTCCACCCGAGTAGACCTAAGGATCTGCAAGTAATGACTATAAACAAAAAAGCGTTGGTCATGCTTGACCACAGCCCCAAACTAAAGTTTGGAAGACTCTTCGACGCGACTACGAGCGCGTGATCCAAATGTGTGTTGAGTGCACATCAACGCACATAAAGATTAGCGATGACACGCCAAGAGTAAAAAAATAATGATGATTATCGATAACAAAGCAATAATACAAGAAATTGATGTACCACAAGTCTACATCACGATAATATATTTTCTATTTTTCAAAAAATACACATGGTACAAAATATTACACGCGTCATAACGCATTATGACATTACAAAGTAAAATTACAATTTAGAATCTACTAAATCTTGCGCCGTCACTCGCGAATCGCGTAACAACTCCTCGAGCCGGGGAATAGGAATGTGGCGTAAGGCTCTGCAAGCCTCCCTAGCAGCTTTGTGCGCTTCAGGAATAAGGCAATCCAGGATAGCTTTAGGAAGAATGGTGGGCACCTGAATATGCTCCTTCACGATGTCCCAAAAGTGGAGGCACTCAACATCCTGTATAGCTTTCAAGGCACTCTCATAGCAATCATTTACGGCATCGCTATTCAAAGAGTGATCCACTATACGAGAAAGACCCACCTTTAACACCCCTAACTCATGAACAGCCGACTTCGCTCGTCGCTCCGATTTAGTGCACTGTGCCATAAGCGCACGAATAGTTTCCTCATGGTCACTATTCTGGCAGTTAGCACAATCTAGTTGTGCCTGTATCTTTTTATTGGCCTGTTGCGCATTTTCAAGCTTGCCACAAAGGTGCATTAAGGTGTCCCTCATTATAGACATTTCGTCACCGGAAGACCCACTGCTCGGCCCGGGGCTCTGGACATTCTTACCTTTAGCAGACCCCGTCGAGTTAGGGCGCTGTTTTTCAACGGAGGAGTCACTATCAACCTGAATGGGGGACGGGAGAGGTTTGTTCACGCCCCCTTCTGCATTACGCCTGCACCCGTCATCTGGGTAGGAATAATGATGATGAGTAACAAGTTTCCCAGTACGAGCGCGCTTCGATGAAGAAGAAGCGGTTGGTCTTTTGCGCTTCTTCGGAGCAGGAGCATCATTATGTGACGGAACAAGTTTCCCACGAGGACATCGCTTAGGTAAATCAGCATATTGCGTCGAAACCCTCTTCTTCTTCCTGCGCGAAGACCCAGAGGCGGAGGCTGCGGTAACGGGGCGCTTAACTGAAAAACCTTTCCACAAAGGCATACGATCCACCACCACAGACGTGGAAGAATAGAATTCAAGGTACTCGGAGAAGGTAATTGTTGTCAACAAAAGATGAAGATGTTAAGGAAGGAGTAAAAGAGAAGAAAGTAAAAAGCTCTGCATACCTTGCAAATGGCGACTGAAGTGAGGATAGTAGTTGGGATCTGGCCAATGCTTAGATATCCCCCTAGCATACAGCACATTGTTTCTATACGCACGTAAGGGAAGCGCGTGACCCACGCACTTGTCCAACATTGACCTTTCGCTTGAACTTAAAGGTGTCCAACATTGACCTTTCGCTTGAACTTAAAGGTGGCGCTGTATTTAAGCTCCGGTCAAAACCATATTGCCAGGAACCCACATTCGAAAAATCTAGAGGAATGAAGGTATCATCCACGAAGAAGAAGCGTTCTTTCCAGTCCGGTGGACATTCCTCTAGTGGTTCACCAGTAAAGCGGACATTGTTGTGAAAAGAGAACCAGCCCGTATCGTGCCGTTCAAAAGAAAATATATTCTTGAACAAGTTCACCGTAGGAATAAAATCATGCGCCTTGCACCACATCTAGATTACAACTAGGCGACAAGCGCTATCAGGGTCTAACAGACCCACACAAATGTTGAAATGAGAAAGCACGCGCAAAATAAAATTTGTGAGGGGAGTGCGCATATTCCCCCGCTCAAAAACTACGCTATATACGGCCACCTTTCCACTAGGAGTTTGGTGACAACGGCTCCCAAAACCGGCAAAACTTTTCTCGAGGCATTTTTTTCATTGGTAAATGCTTGAGCTAGAAGGTGTGCGACTTGCATATTTTGGTTACTGATCATGGCGTGCATTAAGCGCATATCATTAACGGTGACGGCACCGCCATGTTGGGTTTTCCAGTGAAGGGTTTTGGCGATGAGGTGGTGAAGAATGCGCTGAACGTGATTGGTGAAGTTTAAAGCCTTTTTACTTGACCTCCAGGATTCATTCTCGGAGGTGTAGGTGCACCAGAAATCTTGATGATCAATATTGTTAAGGGTGGTGTATCCCCTTTTAAACACAGACCGGTTAACGTGTGCTCTCTTGTACAGTTCTAGATACATTGCAAACTGCTCAAGAGTCAGGTGATACATCTGATTCTGATGGCGAAAATGGATGCATTCATGATTGTTATATTCTTCTTGGTCAACATTTTCTTCAGATCTCCATGTTTTCATGAATTCTGCATACGGCTCCTGGTACACCCATTCATGAATTTCAAACAGCCTTTGCCATGCGCTGTTTACTTTCCTGTGTGCTGTAAAACTCAAAATCTATCTTAGCTCATCGGCCCAACCATATTGCTCCATTATTTTTCAGTTTATGTATCTGTTGGCACCCTTTTGTCGGTTTATCCAATTCCGCATGAACGGTTCGTTATCCGCCGGGTTGTCTTTCCCGCGGAGATAATGGGGCAACTCATACTCTTCTGGTAGATAATTGGCCATCTACAAAAGTCAAGTAATGTAGGTTATGTTCCAAAATAATAAGACTTATAATAATATTTAGAAATGAAAAATGCTTATATTTTTCGAAGAAAAAAAAATTCGAAATGAGGGCTTTAAAATGGCATTTTCCAATTCTCTGTTGTAGTCAATTATAGTCAAAATTACCGCAAACAATATGTAATCTTACTACAAACTTATTTTCAAGCAAAATTCAAAGCGTACCCGTGATTACAATAAATAATGCTAAAAATAATAATTATAGCAAGTTAGTCGTAATAAGCAACTTTGATTAAAGTAGGATGATTTTTAAGCATACAATGATTCTAATGACCATTTTAAATTACCTTAAATATTTTTAATCATCAAACTTTATCTATAACGTCCTTAAGTCAAGGTTTAAGACCATTTTTACCGAAAAATATTCATTTTGCTTAAAACGTACAAAATAAGAAAAGTCAAAGACTAGGCTCAATTTTCATTTATAAGTAAATGATATCTTCATTTAGGCTAATTTTCGAGCGATCCTAAGTTTTAAAAAAACGTTTTAACTATTGGAATAACCCTAAGCCTAATTTAGTGTAGTTTTACCAAAACTTCAATTTTCAAGCAAACAAGTCTAAATTATTCCAAAACTAGTTTCTAAGCACTCTAGATGAATCACTAAGCCTAAATGAGCTAGCAAAACATCAAGTTCCCAAAAATTTCACCAATTTCTAGCCTAAAACCTAAACTAACGAATCAAAAGCTAAAAGTGAACCAAAATGCTTCAATCGAACCTAAAAACTAACACATATCAATCACATTATCTAACTAACATATAAGAATCCAAAATTGGGCATAATACACAATATTTCTCAAAAGTCAAAAATTTGACTCCGAATAAAACTCGAATTTTAACCGTGAAAGAGTACATTTTATGCAAAATTGATGATGGAAGCGCGTTTAGGAGGTACGAGAGATGTGGATTAGAGCTTTGAATCGTGAAAATTGGTAAAGAAATGGTGGTGGTGGTGTGCTCACTCGTCGGCCGAAGGAGGAAGAAGGGAAGGAGAAATGAAAAAAGAGAGAGGAAAGAAAAGAGGAGGAGAAGAAAAGGAGAAGAAAATTTGGCCCGTGTGACTCACGGGCTTATTTTCCCAACCAGACTCGCGAATTTTTATATTTTGAAAATTTTAAAATTTTCACTAGATTAATAAAAGAAAAATGAAATTTTACTTCGGATCTTAATCCGGTTATTTTTATTAATTAAACTAAAATATAAAAGAAAACGACAAATGGACGGAGTAAAAAAAATTTATTTTATTAAAAACATAAATTACACAGGTTCCACAACTAAGTTCCAAAAATGACGCGGAAAAAAAGATAAGTTTAAAGCTTCCTTGACCATCCAGAGTAAATCATCGGAGTGTACTGAAAATATTTCAAAATTACTTAACATTTTATGCTCACGCTTTTGTAAATCTCCGATGTCGTCCATAAGTTTAACCAAAGCCCTTCTAACTTTTTTAATGTTTGAAATTCCATCCCTAGGTCCAGTATCTCGATAATTAAGCTCGAAAAGAAGTCTAGACACTGTGTCTTGAAATAAAAGATCTTCCGTGCAGTCAGGATCACCGATAGTAAATTTAAAGTTTTCAGATATTTCTCGAATGATCTTTCTTTTCGGAGTTGTAAATGGAAATTTTGACATAGTGAGGATTTGTACGAGTTCAGAATATATTTTCTTTCTTTTTGTGAAGAAATTCTGATGTATTCTTTCCTTGGTTGAATTCGGAAAAACTTCAATTAATCTTTTGATGAGAGATGAGGCTGGATCAAAGTAAAAGAAATCTCGATCTCCATATTTTGAAATAGGGTTGAGTTTTTTTGCTTTCAATCCAAAATTCTAATTCATAAATCATTGTGGCGACATAACGGTTGATATGAATTTGAGAAAATTCCTTATCACTGATGTGAGGTAGAAAACTGACGAATGATTCTAAATCGAATTTGAAATCAATTTTTGCATCCCGATACTTGACTAAAATATCATCCCTACATTCTTTTAATAGTTTGTGAAGAGAACGAACTTTTATCTTATCAATGTGTCGTTTCTCTTTTGGATTAAATTCAAACAAGTCTGGATAATTGAAAATAGTTGGATATTCTATCTGTATTTCATCTTCCATAATCAAGAGTTCGTTAAGACTGAGCCTCCCTTTTGGATCATGAAGAGGGTCGAATCCTGGTTCATTTGAGTAAAAATTTTCTAAAATCAATGAAATCTCTAAGTCGGATGAAGTCAGCCGGCTCCTTGGACTACAAGGATCAAGAACTAATTCTTGATGAGATTCATCAGGGTCTAGATTTTTTTTGGTTTTATAAAGGAAAACTTCTTCGATTTCCGAAGTTGTGGGAGAACAACTGCCTTTCGCACTCTCTTCGTAGTCGGTTAAGTTTAAACTGGAATCTACAGAAATCAATACCATAATTAATATTTTGTTTTTATAGTTTAAAAAAGGGTTTACTTATAATGGCGACTTTAAATCCTATACTGACAAACTCCCTGTTTGTTAATCATGTGTGTTTCTTGTCAATTTATCTTGGAAACAAGTGGCCAGGCCGACAACGGAGAGGCAGGATCCTTTTGGTTCCAATATAATTGGAGACTGTTCGGAAAATCCAACAACCAAGTCCGTGTATAATTGTCTTTCTTAGACACCACTCAAGAATCTCAGATATCTTGATAGAATCAATGGTTACCTTAACAGACAGAAATAAGTCCCCGGCAGCGGCGCTAAAAACTTACTTCTACTTATGATATGGCCAAAACAGACGGTTTTATTTGTGCGGTGTCGTTAGGCCGCGACACGTCAGAATTAGCTACCAAAAGAGAGTAATGGTTTAATTATTTATATTTAGCTAGGGTTTCCTAGCTATAACTCACCTACTTGTCTTCCTTTTAACGAGTAAGCGGTAAATATAACTCAGGTTCGTATTTTTGTATGTTTGCTCAATAATGTGGGACAAAAGTGCCTATATAGTTAACCCTAGTGACAAGAGGTGATAGATTAAGATTAACTACTATAACTTTAATATAACTATAAAGATAAAGATAGTTAGGTATGGAGAATATAATTCTGATGGGGAACTATCGCAAGAGTTTAACTTCCTAGAATAAACACTAAACCTCAATCAACTAGGCTATGAACCTAACTGATTTGTCACTAAGAGTTTAGGCCTTGAAGATTCTGGCTAAGACGGATATTCCAACTCCCAACGTTAACCTTAGAGGATTTAAACGACCTTATGGATAGAATCCTAGGTACATGAACAAAGTGGTATATCCTTAAAGGAAAGTCTCATATTTTCTTAATCCTAGTTAGTCTGACTAAAGCAATATTCCACCACTTAATACTATGCTATGTCTCAACATTAACAGATGTGCAATCTTAGATATTCTAAGGTACTGCTAATTGGATTAGAGGTCTCTCCTTTGCGATCACTTACTTAACCCCGGATCATCTTACAAAATCTCAAGAACGTTGCTTTTGACGCGAATCATGATTCTGAGCAAGACAGTGTTCACTGAACTCTATAATGCCTACTCTAATCACAACCTAAATGGGCAGCTCTTCTTTGACAAATAAATGGTTATTCGTACGTAGGTACTATATCCCTATTGTGACGTTAAGCACACATAACTACTTACCTTGTATCCTAGGGTTGATCAGGTCCTAATACTAGGTTATAGCCATGTGAGTAAGCGAAAAGGGTGATCCGTAAATTAAACTTCTAAACCGTCAAAGTTTTAGCATAACAATAGCATAAGGTTCAGATAAAGTATTCAACACATAATAAACATTTGTAACAGATAGATAGGCATGCAAAGTGAAAGCAACTTGAAATAACAAGATAACTTTATTAAGGAAAGCGTTCACCGTTTACAGATGAGATCTGGACCATTACAAGTGCTGACATCCTCTATACTGCGGCGTTCACCTCCGGGTACTTAATTTCCCGCTCGGAGGTGAGAAGGCCTTGAAAGCTCTAGTGAGAGAAAGTGTATTGTAGTGAGAGAGTGAGGAGAGGTGTGTTGAAATTGGATGACAAAAGCCCTTTAAATAAAAGTGAAAATGGCCTGAAAACGACTGGCAGGCTATTTGGCAAGCCGTTTGGCAGGCCGTTTGGTGAGGCCGTTTGCCAGGCCAGCCCGTTTGACATGCCCGTTTGATCTGGACGTATGACAGGTCATTTGCCATACTGGTAAGCCATTTTGCAAGCCGTTTGGCAAGCCATTTGGCTTGCTGATTTGCTGGATCGTAACTTAATTTTTTGTCTTTCACCGTTTTCGCTCTAGAATCTTCGTTTTAGCTCCGATTCTCTTGATTCTTTTTGCATCGTCTTTGTAATTACTTTATCTGCAAATTTAACCAAAAAACGATTATTTTTCCGATATCAAGGTGAAACCTTCACCTAAGCTGAAAGTTTACAATCCGCTCATTCCATATCCGAAAGCTATTCAATCCGAGCAGTCGAAGGACACTGTTTGTAAGTCTATTAATACTAATGAAAATATTTGTGTGCGTGTACCTTTGCCTGATGTTCTTGCAGGTATGCCCAATTATGGGAAATTTTTGAATAATTTAATGGCGAAGAAGGGTGAGCATAAGCAGGGATCCTCCGCGTTTCTTGAAGCGATATGTGCTGCTATTTTGAAGAAGAGTGATATGCCACCAAAGTTAGGTGATCCCGGTCCATTCATAGTGCCCTGTAGGATTGATGACTCTGGAATTTTTAAGTGTTTAACTAATTCAGGTGCGAGTATCAATTTTATGCCGTTATCTGTTTATTCACGTTTGGGTTTGAATGAGCTTAAGTCGACTAAAATTGGAGTTAGATTAGTTAACCAGACAGTTAGTAAACCCAAAAGGATTGCTGAAAATTTGGTGGTTAAAATAAGTGAATTAGAGTTTCCAGCGGATTTTGTGGTTGTTGATATGCCGGAGGATAAGGTTGTACCCATTATTTTAGGTTGATCATTTTTAGAAACTGCAGGTGCATTAACTGACTGGAGAACTTGTAAATTAATTTTGAGGGATAGAGGTAAAACTTTAAGTTTTCAAACCAAGTTTAGAGTTAAACCACCACCCACACCCATTGATTCTGTGAATGTGTTGACTAGTAAAATGGATAATGTTAAAACTGAGACTAGTAGAAAGCCTAAGTGTGGGGGTGGAGTTGTTAAAGAAAAACACATGGTTTAACTGCCCGATGATAGCGTTGTTGATAAGTCTATGATAACGTTATTCGGGCGGGTTAAGAAAGCTATGAGTGAGAAAGATGAGCGGTTAAGACTCTGGTTAGTTTCTAATTTATCGGAGAAAGAGAAAGAAAAGTTAAGAGAGTTGACTAGGGAGTCAAGAGCAGCTAATGATTGGTTAATAAGCATGATAGGTAATGGTATTGGAAAGTGTGGTTCCCATGGTTTGAAGGAGGGAACCCACCATCCGGGCATTAGTTGAGAAGGAGGTGGAGTCTAGTGCAAGACTCGTTAATAAACTTGCACAGTGTATATCCTTGTATAACTTGTATATTGCATGTGTTTTAAAACTAAAAAAACCTAAAAAATTGAAATACCCAAAAAAAAAAAATTTCTTTTTGTGTTTTGTTCTTTTGTAATCATTACAGGTACCATTATGTGATGAAAATCGAGGAATGACTGTCAGTGCAGAGCCGTCTATCACTCCGTTTCACGATTATATTGCTCTACATCCGGTTATGTTTTTCTCTTTCACTCTATTGTCCTCTTGAATTTATATTTGATTTATCTGATTTCATGTAAATGAGAGCATTACATGATTTTAAGTGTGGGGGGAGAGATATAAATTCTCTTGGATGTAGTACACTTGGCTTGGAGTCTTATTTTTGAATATTTTTGACTAATTATTGAAAAATTGAGAATTTTTAAATTTTTGACTCATTCAAAAGGCTAGTGTAGTTGTTTTTATGAAGCAAATGTTATCACTATTGTAAGTTAAATTGTGCATGTACCTCAATGGTTATTTGTGTTTTGTATTTTCTTTTGCGTGAGTGTATGTAATAAGGAAGTAATGTCTTCCAGGATTTAAAAAAAAAAATCCAAATTGTAGGATGATTCAAGTCCATCCTTAAAGGAAGTTAAGTCTTTCGAATACCCGTCTTACTTGGTGTAGGAGACTTTCTAATCTACATCATTTCATACTGACATTGGTTAATTCATCATATCACGATGTGTTACACCGATGTATCATACGGTGGGAAGAGGAGCCTTGAGTTTCACAATGTGCTATCTTCTTTAGGAAGAGCAATGGCTTCATGCTAATGTTGCTAGACAACACACACCATGGCCAAAAGCCATGGTAACCTTTAAAATACGGGAATGTAGTATTTGTTTCCTACATTTTCTTAAAACTAGCATAAAAGCTAGATGCGTGGGAAGTGGGGTCCAAGGACCTTAAATTACAAGTTATGCTTGTTTCAAAAGACCATTGCTTGAAAGTAAAGTCTTTCAGGTTTTTGTGCAATAAACCCTCTGAAAAAATTACACCCAAGGTAGTTCGCTTCAGTGCAACTACCCATGCAGCTGTCCCATAATTGGGAAGGCATGTATGTACACATGCTTTTGAGCCAAATCATGGAATTGATGGACCTCTTAATTAGCCACGTGGGGCACTAATTCCACGAACCTCCGTCAACACTTTCGCCCTACTATGAGAGAAACCATAGAGTTGTGATAGAAAGCTTGATGAGTGCCGGTCATCCTGTGCCCGGATTGACCATAAAGATAGGGTAACCAGTCCCCTACGCTTTGGCGCACCCACCTTAACCTAGATTTTGGAATTGACGGTTATATTTGGAATTGACGATTATTGGTGTTTTGGGGGCATGGAGGTGAAAGAGGGATAGCCAATACGGGTTGATTAGAGGAGCATATTTTTGGAGGCGTACACTTGATGAATGGTAATTTTTATGATGCTTAAAGTTGTACTCATTTTGGTTATACTTTATGATTTTCAAGGTGACTATAATTCATGATACATATTGATTGATACCTTGAACTTATTTTGGTGAAATTGAGTAAATTGTTAACAATATTGAGGGTGATTTTGATTGGTAATTTGTTGAGTCAATGGCTATTCCGTGAATCCTACATAATCGGTCAAAGTCAAGGAGGTCAACTTTTGAAATATGAAAAGTATTTACTTGATGATTGATGTTTTGATGACCTTTTAGAAGATGTAGTTGACTTTGACTGGGGGAATGATTGTGTTGGGTAGACTTAGGCTTGAACAGGTGTTTGATATGGCCGAAACAGACGGTTTTGTTTATGCGGTGTCGTTAGGCCGCAAGGCATCAGAATCAACCACCAACAAGGGGTAATGGTTTTAAATTTATATTTAGTGGGGCCTAAATCTTACTACTCCTTATTATGAGTAAGGGAAGTATGACCTAGAGTCGTATTTTTAAGATATCAGTAGAATCGAACCTATATCTAAAACTTAAGATAATTCTAAGGTGCAGGAGTAGTGGTTTATTACCTAATTTTGGGTTTTCTAATTTATAAGATAAAGTAAAGTAAATACGATAAAATTTGTAATTCAGATAAGGCTAAAACAAGTGCATGCTATGACTTCGTCAGTTACTTTGCCGAGATTATAGAATGCTGGCTCATGGATAGGCAGTGACCTTGTATTCATTACACTAGTCCTAAACGCCCCTGTCAGAAGACATGTCACTGGGTAATGCGATAGGCTTGAAGATTCTAAATAGACAGCAACGTCTCTTACCCCCGACGCCCGTGCAGTCTGACTACAGGCATACACGTTCAGACGGCTCATCCAATTGAGCGACTCGGTTGGGTGACGTATTAACATTCCACAATGGTCTAAACTTTCTTAAGCATAATGGGATACATGGTTTTCCATATTCGAGAGACGTGATGTGCCTCGATGCTTTCATTAATGATTGGTTTTAAAAGATAGTTAGGCCCTTAATAAGAGTTCAGCCATAAAGAACACCATGGCCAAGTCTAGTGACTTCCATGAACACGTTCAGTTATCATAACGGTCCAATCCTTTATGTGTTCAAACAAACAGTTCCTTAATTAACCAAGAATCCCTCAAGCAGGGTACAATGCTTGAGATCGCGTTATGGTGAAGCGTACTAGTCAGCACTAACCGTGTTTTATGGCCTTACTTAGCAGAGGTACAGCTTACAACAACCGTTGTGCTTCAGCGTGCACGTACGAAGTTTATATGCTTGGTGACTACACTAGCATGTTCTAGGACCGACAATGTACTAGGGGTCTATTTAGATGTTTCACTATGAAAGAGTCCTCAGTTGGAGTCCAAGGCTCGGTGGACTTACTACAACCGGTGTGCCTCAGTCAAACTCACGTTGTATCCGATAGACTTCTCTTACCAAGGGGTGACACAGATAGTGTACTATGAATTGGGGTTCGTGACTTCCCAATAATAGGGCCAATAACTACGTTCTATTAGTTGGAAAACCGATTGAGTTCAAAGTATAATCGGAAAGGATTTTGACAACATACACAAGTAATAATATAATTTCAGCATTATAACTGACTACATCATAACATACACTAAAGATAACTACTTGCTAATCATTGCAACAGTATCACAAAGCATAATAATGAAAGACATTATATAAAGACAGAGGATAGAAGTACCAGTAGATTAAACGAGTTCTGAATACAAAAGTGACAACTTCAACCTCCAGATCGCTCCTAATACAATCTTCGGCGTTCTTCTCCGGGTACTAGGTTTCCCGCACGAAGTTGAAAGCCTTGAGAGTATGACTAATATTGTACAAGAGAGAGAAAGAAGTGAATTGAAATGTGTGTTGGAATGAATGGCAAAGACCCTTTAAATAAGCTTGAAATTCGCCTACAACCGGCTGGCAGGCCGTTTGGCAGGCCATTTGCAGGGGCCATTTGGCAGGTCGTATGAAATTTGCCTGCAAATGGCTGGCAGGCCGTTTAACATGCCCGTTTGATCTGGGCGTGTGGCAGACCATTTGCAAGCCAGACAGGCCGTTTGGCAGCCCGTTTGGCTTGCTGATTTACTGGATCATAACTTGATTTCTTGTCTTTCACTGTTTTCGCTCTAGAATCTTCGTTTTAGCTCCGATTTACTTGATTCTTCTTTCAACATCTTCGAAATCAACTGTTTTTCAATTTTAACCGATGAAGCGGGTATTTTGGCAATAAAGTTTGGAACTTTATTGTTTTTGGGCCTTAATACCGGGGTGAAAACGTGACTTTTTAGCCGATATCAGTGTTGAATGTTGATGGTTTTGATTGAAGACTTGAGCCTTGTACTAATTTTGTGAAGACTACATGATATGGAGTTAATGATTTTTGAAGACGATATCAGTATGTTCTTGATTCTATTACTTTTGAAGAATTGTTCAAGTTTGTTTATCTTTGTTTGAGTTATTATTATTTGAAGATACACTTGCTTCAGGACAAGCAAGGTTCAAGTGTGGGGGATTTTGATATTGCTCCATTCATACATATTTTTACTCGCAATATCGGTTAGTTTCTATTGAGTTTTGGTTAATAATTGAGGAATTGGTGAAAGAAATGTTAATGTTTGAGTCGAAACATTCCTATGAAATGGTTAGAAGAGTTATATGGTTTTTGAAGTTATTTGGTTAAAAGTTCTGCTGTTTTAAAGAAAAAAACATGAGCTGAAACGGAGTACCAAGTAAAGACTTAAAACAGAAAAAATATTGGTCGAATAAGTGCATCTCACTGACGCGATTCACCTTAATGCGGTTGCGAGTTTGACCTTTTCTCATGATAAAAGTCTCACGTTGGCAATACGTTAATAGAACTTCAGAAATAGGAACAAGGCAATCTCGCGGTCGCAATTTAGTGTGATGCAGCCGCGATTGAGATGAAGGCTCGCTACCGCGATTCCTCTAATGCGGTCACGAGATTTAGCAGCCGACTCAGATTTTTGGATTAGTATAAATACTCGTTTTTAACCCTTTTTAGGGTATGCAGTTTTTGTTTTATGAATATTTTAGCTAGGGTTACGAATTTTTGAGCTTTCTAAGGTATTTTGGAGCATCTAAATACTAGGATTTCAATTGCTAATCATTGGTAAACTCTTGTCTTTTATTTTAATCTTTACAATGGTTGATTATTGTTTATCTCTTTGCTTTTGTGCTTTGATTATCATTATGAGTAGCTAAATTCTTAGTATTTGCTTAGATGATTGAACCTAGGTGAAGGATTGTTTGATCTTTTATATGTATTGATAATTATTTTGGATTGTGATTCTTAATTACTCCCATTAATTGATCCCATTGATTACTAGTTTGTTGGTTGATGTAACGAGAGTTACTAGATCAATTAATTTATCTAGGTTATTGAGAAATAAATAGATAAGTTGAATTACATACGGGAGTCCGGTGTAATTAGATTAGTAATTAATCCCATCAATTGAGTAGGTAATTGCGAAGCCTAAATAGGGACACCGATTTACCCTTTCACTGTATCATAATCTTGAGTAGTTAATATTAATTGATTGTGTTCTTCAGAAGCGTATGGGAGACCAACGTCAAAAACTGACACTTTCATGATAGAATTAGTATCTAAGTGAGGGACACCAGCTTATCTTACTAATTGATTAATGAACTTAGTTAACGAGAGTTATACTTAGGGATTTAATTACATTGTTCTTAATAAAAGCAATCCGAAACCTAGGGAAATGAATCTAAGTGAATACCCCTTTATCTATTGAATTCGTATTTTTTTCTTTGTTTTAATTAGTTTTAAATCAAAACCACATTTTACAACTTAAATCTTTAGAATAATTGTTAGTCTTTTTAATCCTAAACTCTGCTCCCTGTGAACGAATTCGTAAGTATATTACAATAAGATTAGGTGTGTTTTACACATATCACCCTGTAATTCTGGGAATTCCTGCAAAAACTCAGACTGGACATCCACAGTGGGTTTTAACATCGATGATACATCTAGCCGTATTCAAAAATGACCGACCCAAAATAAGTGAAATCCGTTCTTCCACTTCCATATCCAACACCACCAAATTGGCCGAGAAAACCAATGACCCGGTCTTAACTAGCATATTCTCTATGATTCTGTGAGGAAATTTAATAGAGCGGTTAGCTAGCTGAATAGCCATACGAGTGGGTTTTAACTCCCCAGGTCTAGCTTAAGATAAATAGTTTAAGGTATTCAATTTATGCTAGCCCCCAAATCCGCCAATGCCCTCATACAATCTAAGTTACCAAGTAAACAAGGCATGGTGAAACTTCCAGGATCCTCAAGCTTCTCGGGAAGCTTGTTTGCAACCACCGCTGAGCATGCGACATTCAACTTTACTGAAGACACGTTCTCCAGCTTCCTGTTAATGAGCAAATCCTTAAGAAATCTTGCATAGTTTGGCATACCTGCAATCACATCAATAAAAGGCATATTTATGTTAACTTTTTTAATCAAGTCCATGAACTTGGACTTTTCGGCCTCCAGCTTCTCCAGTCTCTGCTTCCTCGGAAATGGGAGCGGTGGTTGATACTCTTTAACTACCGGTTTATCAGCAACAGTTTTCGGTGCCTTTACAACTTTCTCAATCACCTATTCCGACTCCTTTTCCCCCTCTGGTTCACTAACAACAACCGGCTCACTATCCTTAGCTAACGGAACCCGCAAATCATACTCATCGGGCTTCCTCGGTGGATCATATGCTAAACCACTTCGGGTGGTGATAGCATTAATGTGCCCATTCTTCGGGTTAGTATCGGTGTTACTCGGTAACTCTCGGGGTTTCCTCTCATTCCGCTGATTAGCAAACTGACCAATTTGTTTCTTTAAATTTTGAATAGCATCTTGTTGATTTTGAAACATTTGATCATTCTTCTCATTGGTTTGATTAACAGTAGTAACAAGCTGAGTTTGAGATACCACAAGCTTTTCTATCATAGCTTCAAGATTAGACTTTTTCTCTTCAGCTTAGGGCTTTTGGAAATACCCCAGAGCCTGCTGCTGAAAACCACCACTAGAACTTGGCTGGAACCTCGAACCCTGATTACCTTGAGGATTATAAGGATTATTGAAATTTCTGTTAAACTGGACCCGTCCTTGAAACTGATTGTTGTTCTGTTGACTAATAAAAGCAATCTCTTCTTTCTGATACATAGTCAAACCCGCATCACAATCTTTACCCAAATGAAAACCACCACAGAATTCACAACCAACCATCATCTCGTGGATGTCTTTGTCCACCTTTTCTAAGTGTCTTCCAAACTTGTCTAATTCAGCATTAATAGAAGCAAAATCATCGAATGCACCGGCGACTGCAACTGAAGAAGAAGAACGACCCAAATCATTATCATCATGCCACTCATGAGAGTACTCAGCTTGCTTCTCAATTATCTCATACGCCTCCTCTTCGGATTTGTTCATGAGAATACCTCCTGCTGCTTGATCAATATTAATACGAGTATTGATGGTACATCCCTTATAAAATATTTGTACCTTGGCAAAAGTATCTAACCCGTGTTGAGGACAAGATCACAACAATCGACTGAAGCGATTCCAAGCATCATAAAGAGTCTCGTTAGGCTTTTGACGAAACTGAGAAATTTCCTATTGAAGGTGAGTAGCTTTGGATGCAGGAAAGTATTTGCTCAAGAACTTTTCCATCAAAGTATTCAAATCCTTGATCTTCCTCTCAGGTAAACTGTCTAACCAAACTCTAGCTTCACCTTTTAAAGACCATGGGAAAAGCTTCAAGTAAATGACATGATCGCGGACATTACTAAACTTAAACAACCCACAAATCTGCAGAAAAATACGAATATGCTCGTTAGCATCCTATTGTGGTTCCCCTCCAAACTGACATTTCGTCGCAATCATACTGATAATGGAGCCTTTGATCTCAATATAATGCCTAACTTCTGGAACTCTGATAGCGTGACCCTGGCCTACTCGGGAGGCCTTCATATTTTCCGCCATACTCTGACCTTGTTGAGCCATTTGATGAGCTACTGGAAGCTCAGGTATAACTGGAAGCTCAGGTACAATTCGAGTATTAAGTACCACTGGTGGGGGTTGAATGTGGCGAACCGACAAAATTGTCATTGACGGCGCCGCTAACTTAGGTCCCGTTACGTGGTCGTAGTCCCTATATGAGACTCGTTTGACCAAAATTACGTCGCTTTCATTTGAAAAGTACAAGACTTGCAAAGTTTAGTTTGCCAAACGGATTGACTACAAGTTTAAGTTTACAAAAGTATAATGTATAAATGAAATAAACTTGCGACATAATGTAAGTTGAAAATCACGGTTGCTATAAATAGCGTAAGTCTGTAGACAAAAGTTTGAATCCAAAGGTGCTATCACTAGCGTATGTATGTATGTATGCTTGACTCCAAGCACGAAATCAAAGTGTATGCATGTATGCTTGACTCCAAGCAAGTATGAGTGTACGCGGAAGCATGTAACAAATAGCCAAGTATGAACCTGAGAAACATATAGAAAACTGTCAACGAAAAACATTGGTGAAATCATAGGTGTTTTAGTAAACGTTGTATTTGAACCACAAGATTTAATATAAGATGATTATCAAAATCATTTGCATTCCAAAGTTTTTATTTGTATCACGGGTACCAAATTATCAAACTTAACTATTTTGCACCCTTTGCGTAGTGTTAGAACATACATTAGACCCAAAAATATATTTCATCCGCTAACGGTAGTGAACCGTCCGAATGAGGCTCGTCAAGCCCATGTGATCACATAATATAAGTTCACGTTTACACCCTGCAAGTGTAACTAATGATAATTGAATTGAGGCTTTTTGTTCAAACCCGTACGTGGAATGTTCGTTTTCGTACTTGTGTTCAAAGTGTAAAAGTATGTAGTATAAAACCGTATATGTTTCTCATCCTATGATTTAAAAGTATAAAAGTTGTTGAAAGATGGGACTATGATCTCACCTCGAGTGCAAGAGTATAAAAGTACTTCACAAAGTAAACGTGTGCATGAAATTTGCTTAGCCTTGACCTAAACAATTAAGTTGTATCAATACCGGGTAAGACACAAACAAGGTCGGTCGAAATGTGTTCAATTAGTCCTATGGCTCGTTACGACTCGAATAGTATAGCATGTGAATCACGTTGTCAAGTTTCATGCAAGAATCAAGTATAAAAGAAGATTAGAACGATTGCATAAACGTTTGGTTAAGTTTAACTAAAAGTCAAACTCGGTCAAGTCAAAGCCAACAAAAAAGTCAACACGTTCGGGTCGGGTCCCGAACTATTTTTTTGTGCTAATTATTCATATATAAGCATGTTAGAACAAGTTACATGTGAATCGGAGGTCCATAGTATAGCAAACATTTTGCGTGAAATTAAAAAGTGAAACATATTCTGGAACAAGGCATATGCCGCGCCGCGGCCAGAGGTGTCGCGCCGCGCCACTTGGCGTGGCCTGATGCCTGGTCAGTTTCAAAAGTTCAAGTCTTGATCCAAATTCATTTTAGCACAAAATACAAACCGTAAACACTTAGAATGCGTATCTTATATCGTTGGAAAGCTCTTTTGACAAGGAATACAACTAACTACCTTTCACCAAGCAAAAACATCAATTACAATAACCGAAATCTCATCAAGTGATCAATAAAGGTTTATTTTCAAAGTTTCAAGTTCATCAAATGCATTTTAAGTTTCGGGAATCCAATTTACACATATGATATGCCGTTTTGAAGGTAATGAAACATACATTACAACTAAACACTTACTAATAACATTTCATGGCATTCGAAACATCAAAAGCTCGTTTTAAGTCTATCAAACCCTAACCAAAATCCACAAAAATCAATATTCATGTTTTTGAAGTTTTCTTAATCAACCTACGCATCAAAACGAAGCTAGTGATACTAGTAACACAATTAAAACATGAACTTTAACAATTTAACAACATTAACTCATCCAAAATCAAAGATTAAGCAAACTCATTTTCAAATGTTCAAACTAGTGACTCAAAACAACAAATCGAGCAAACAAATCATATATTCATGTTATACACGAGCCATAGACACTAACTAATACCATTTCAAGTATATAAAACGAATTTAGAGAAATTTAGTGTTTTAGAAATGTTACCCAAACGAGATGAAATTGGTACCAAAATGTAGAGGATGAAGAGAGGATCACAAATATGTAATTTGTTTTGATATTTGCTTCTTGATTCGGATTTAGATGATGATTTTGTGAAGATGGGTGTTTGAGTTCAAAAATGGATGAGAGAAAAGGAGGTAGAAGAAGAAGTGAAAAATGAATGGATGAGATGGTGGGAGGTGGTTGACTTAGTCAACCACTAGTCACCTTTTTGATTAAATGGCAAAACTAGTCCCTCGAGTTTGTAGTCGGGTGCGAGAATTTACCGAACGAATATTTTAAAAACGCTCGAGTAAACGAGTGATGTTATAATTAAGTAACGGGAATATTATGAACGTTAGTCAACGGAAACTACGAATTTAAATAACGAAAGGTATTATTTAAAAAAAAGATAGTGTTAAAAATAAATTTAACGAAAAAACGCGGGATGTTACATTGAATAACCGGTGATTCCTGAGTTTCAAACACAATCGAATCGGTAAAACTGTCCAAATTAATCACAGGGTTGTTAGTTGATGGTGCAGTGGGAATATTAGTTTCTGAATCCAGTGTGTCAGACTCAGATGACTCGTCCGTATGACGATTCCAAAATACTCTTTCTGGTTCCGGATAAGGTAAATATAACTCTGCATTTGACGAACGAATATCTAGCATAAACTAACTATAAACTGCAAAATCACAACTAACAACTGATTAAACGCACCGATTCAAGCAAGAATAGACTAAGAATAAAAATAAAGTAACAAACTAAGACTAAACTAAGAACAATTAGATAACAATCTTAATTTTCAACTCAACTTTCCCCGGCAGCGGCGCCAAAAACTTGATGTGTAAAATTGTGTCTATAATTTATAATGGAAAATACCGGTTTAAATATTACTACACACTAACGGGCAGTGTACCCGATCGTGCGATAGTATAAAGTTGGTAAATCCGAAATCGTTCCAAGGACAGTTTAAAAGTGAGAATTAAGATTGCAACTAATGGAAATAAACTAAGTTAATCTATTAAAATTGAAAGTACGAGATAGTGGGTTTTGTGGCTATTTAACGATTAGCCAAATCAAGATTTGATCGAAAGTAAGAATAATATTTTTGAGTTTTAGATTTATAAAAATTAAAATAAGAAAGCAATTAAGATAGTTTTGATATCAAATGGACTGAAAATACTCGTCTAGACCTTTTACCCTCGGAATTGGATGTTTTTATACTTTAGCCCGATTTAATACTCAATACATGCAAATTACTCAGTCGACCCGCCAAGAGTTCTCTTTAGCAAGTACTCAAACTAGAATTACTAAATGTAGGGTTCCCTAGCACCTAAGACCTTTTCGTTTATGACTAATTAATTAACTAGATCAAAGATTTGAATAACAATTGCCTTTGCATTCGCTCTACACAATTCACCCCTATATTGTCTAATCGTTTAAACTTAATTTACCCCCTTGGTCCGGTTTAGCAAACAATCAATTAAGACAAATCAATTATAAACTAGTGTATTAAATCCACAAGAGTTCTCTTTATCTAACAAATACACTAATCAATCAAGTTTATAAATTTAAACATCAATATGAATCGATCTTTTATTCAAACTATTGAAATAAACATGCATGAGTTCTTAAATCATAAATCATAACATCCAAAACCTCGGTTATTAATCTAGACAAGCATTAAAAGTTTAGCCAACAATCATGGCTGAAAACAAAATCATAAATAAACAATTAAAAGAATTCATTATGTTGATAAAGAATTAAACCTAATGAAAATAGTGATCTTGAATAATGAACGAATCGACACGCATTTTTGGAATGATTGAGTTGATTGAATGATGTTGGGAGTCCCCAAAAATCACCAAAGTTCGCTCAAAAGCTGCTGGAATTCATCTGGATAGCAGAATGAATATTAGGGTAGAAATTCGGGCTTTAAATAGGCGTCCAAAAAAATGCTGACCGACACTAAGCCGCGCCGCGCCTACTGAACAAAATTCAAACAACTTTTTAACAAACCTTCTGTCTTTAAAAATGCCTTTGGCCCACGTCGCGGCCCTAGGACCCCGCGTCGCGGCTCTCCCCTGTAGCTGAAACTCCTCTTTTACAAATCGTCTGTTAACAAAATACACTAAAACACGCGTCGCGGCCCTTGGAACCCGCACCGCGGCCCTCTTCTATTCCAAATACTAGCTTGAAATTTTTACATTCATCCACTAAAGCTCAAACCACTTTGTCATCTTAACAAACATAGGTACTTATAATAACACGATGTAAATTGTACCTCAAACATCTTCAAAATATGCAAATCAACGCTTCTCGGTTCCTAAACTCGAATCTTCAAAAAATCAACTAAATAACCCCAATTCATATCCAAACGGACCAAAATATGACTGATATTGCGAGAGAATTAATAGATAAAATGCGCAATATCACCAGTTTCAATCCCTGGGTCGCCAATTTCAGTTAGTTAACTAACCACGGGTCGCGAGTTTCACATGGTTAACTAACCTGGATCACCAATTTGATCCCTGGATCGTCAGTTTTGAGCCCGGGGTCGCCAGTTGCTAACCATGGGTTGTCAGTTTCAATTAGTTAACTAACCACGGGTCGCTAGTTTCACTTGGTTAATTTAACTGGGGTCACCAATTAGCCTAACGGGGTCACTAGTTTGGATAACTGGGTCGCCAATTCAGCTAACGGGGTTTCCAGTTTAGCTAACTGTGTCGCCAGTTGCAATGTTGCACTCCGTGTTTGTCGTATACTAGTTTCTGATAGTATGTTGTGTGAGTACCGTTATACATATTGAATTGAAGTTCAGCAGATGCACTTTCTCGGGGTTGATTAGACTTGTAATTACTAATACACTAGTTCCTAAGTTAATCCTTGAAGTTCTTTTTGGCCGGACATGAGTGCAGGAGAGATAAGGGTTTAGTGTGTGTTTCAGTGTGTGTAAGTCTTGTATCTTCTTGATTTCTTTAGCAGGATATAGATATGATCTAGGTCATGGTTAGATCTTCATGGATGAGCTTCAATTAAGTTTCGGTAAGTTTGCTAGTCTTCTTGATCTTCCAGAGTAGTGTTTTAGAGTGATCTCTGATATCAGGGTTTTGGCAAACCCTAATCCTGACTTTGCCTTGTTATTTCGTTTAAGCATGTAAATTCTAGACTTCAAGAGTTCTCCATAGGTGTATATGAGCCTAAGAATACCTATTTTAAGGCTAAGTAGGTAGAGTACACCTCTTGGATATAAAATGCACTAAAAACCTTGTTAAAAACCCCGTTTTTGTCTTATTTTGGCAATTCAGCCTTTTGACCCCTTAATATTACAATTTGTATGATTTTGCATGTTCATAACTCTTTTTGTTGATATTAAGGTTAAAATATGAGTGATATCACTAATAAAAACATGACCATTTTGAGTGATATCATTATGCAGAGATTATTATTAGCTCCCGTGAGAGCTCTCCTGGGGAGGATGGTTCCCAATGTTTCCGGCAGTTGTCTCCTCGTACCTCTCATGCTCCCTTCATGGAATGTCATCTCTCCGAGATGTTTGCTTCCCTGCCTATCTCAAAATCTAAGTATTCAGTGTATATGCAAGTTTTGGGTAGGTTTGGCAATCCTTCCCTTGATGTTGAGCTCTTGATCCTTGATGATGTGGATGTCAAATTCATCCGGGCTCATGTGACTGTTTTGAGTCCTCATCTTGTTGTTGATGAGCTTAGAAGGAGGGAGGATTGTGAAGTCCGTTTGGGACAATCTCGTATTCATTTTGAGCAGCTGGAGGAAGCTAAGAAGTCGAACACTGAACTTTATGGTCGTATCCAGTTTCATCAAGAGCATGCTAAAAAGCATAGCTGGCTCGGTATGCTTGGGTTGAGACCGAGCAAAGCTGAAGACCAAGAATACAGATCTTCAGTCTCGATGTAAAACTTCTGAGGACAGGTTGGCGACTAGGGATGCCGAATTTTTTAATTTGAAAGCTGGCATCCCCAAGGTTTTCAACAACATTCTTGGGTCGGAAGCCGTGAACCAGCCTTTCAGGAAGTATGTAATTCTATGCAAAGTGGACGAATGCAATTAGGTTGTTGGAGTATTTTGCCATCAAATTCATGATATCATGATCCCTAATTCTGTTGTCGTCAGGATTGTGTCGTATGCTATGGATCAAGCTCGTGTGGTAGGTGCTCAATTGGGTGAGCTTAAATTTCCCTCTTTGGAAGATTTGTATACTTCGTTGATGACATCTTGAAGCTGAAGCTGTAGGTTGTTAGATCTTGCGACTATCTTTTATGATTTTTCTTTATATAATATGCTTTTTATTCACGTGCCTTTCACATTATACTTGAGAATGTTGTCTTTTATGTTTGCACTTATGCTTTGCATTTGTGAAAGCATTTTATAAACATTACTGTTGACCATATGCTGGTAGACTTAAACTTTGTATGAATATAACTTCTTTTCCTTAGTAATTAATAAGATAATGTAAATCTGGATATGTTAATGTCCGACTTGCAGCTGATAACTGTTGTGACTCATTGTCGATACTGTATGCTACGGTTTTTGACTCTTGCCTGAGTTTCAAGCTAAGTATGTCATTTTGGTGATCACTCTCGGTTTACCGATAGGATCTGTATATAACTAGTTCTTTTGTATGTTTGTTTGTCAACAGATCATAGAAATTCAGACTACATTGTTATTGTGGTATATGATATGACCAAAATGGACGGTTTTATTTATGCGGTGTCGTTAGGTCGCAAGACGTCAGAATCAGCTATCAGGAGAGGATGCAATACTTTTATTATTTATATTTAGCTGGGTTTTCCTTACTATAATTCACCTACTTGTCTTCCTTTTAACGAGTAAGTGGTAATTATAACTTAGGTTCGTATTTTTGTATGTTTGCTCAGTAATGTGGGATAAAAGTGCCTATATAGCTAACCATAGTGACAAGTGGTGATATAGTAAACTTAACTAGGGTAGTATGAATTATAAAGATAAAAGGGATAGGTATGGAGAATATGTTACTAATGGAGAGCTGTTAAAAGAGTTTAACTTCCTAGAATGAACACTAAACCTCAATTAATCGGGTTAAGTGAAACGACCCAACCCGCCGTTAAACCGTCCCATAATTTTTTTTCCCTTCTTTTATAACAATTAATTCTATTAAAACGACGCCATGATTATGTTTTCCAATTATCTTTAAAACACCTA
The DNA here is from genome assembly GCF_046630445.1 of Rutidosis leptorrhynchoides. Classification (NCBI taxonomy): domain Eukaryota; kingdom Viridiplantae; phylum Streptophyta; class Magnoliopsida; order Asterales; family Asteraceae; genus Rutidosis; species Rutidosis leptorrhynchoides. The sequence goes on from NC_092336.1 coordinate 418,616,488, forward strand.
CTAGTACAAATGACTTTAACAACACACGCTACATAAATTAAAACCATATTTATCAAATCCGATTACATAACCAAAAGACACTAATAAGTTTTTCGACAAAAGACCGAGCATGGTGATTAGGATCAATCTACCCAATCCTATGTAATCCAAAAGCCAAGTCTTCTACGCATCACACGCTAGCTCACTAATCCCGGTACTTACCCTTGCCGCCATCTTGCGAACCTATAAAAATAAAGTCAACGAGAGGGTAAGCTAATGCTTAGTGAATGAAAATATATAACATCCATATATATGCATAAGATGGACACGTCACACAATAATAATCAAATAGCACATACCGGAGTCCAAGCATAAAGCAAGCTAATCTAAGCATACCGTATGATCGCTATACAACAAGCTAATATATCAACAATGTAAGTACACCAACAACGATATGAACAACGCCATCAAGCTACACCCAGAGGGTTAAGTATATCTCAACAATATCAATAACATATAAACATATCTATATAACCAACGAACCTACAGTCCAAGATTAACAACTTAACCTTAATCACCCGAAGTACAGCCATGCAATCCGGCCTTAGTGAATACGCACAACCCGAGATTCGCTACCTTCACTACATAGTATAACCGAGGATGGGCGCGCAAACTGAGCCTTAGTGAATCCGAACTACCGGATATTCACTACCTCAAAATATGAGTCCAACCAAAAGGGATAATCGTACTACCCGAAAAATTATGAATACGTACAACCCGATATTCACGTCCCATACCATAACCCACGGTCCCGGTATTATAAAAATCCACATCGTCGGGGTTAATCAACCGCAACCCAAAAACCAAACCCACGCCATCGAGATTATATAATAATAATAATCCACATCATCGGGGTTATCCCAATCACAAGCCCTTGTGATAACGTACACACAAAGCGTTCACCTCGCCAATGGTGGTCAACCAAAACGCACAACCGTGCCAATTGGACCTATTACATAAGCCCATCAAATCCACCTACATGTGAAGTGAGCTCTATAGCCGAGGATCACTTCACCCAACCCGTACCCATCCTATACATACATATGCACATAGTATATTGACACTCACCTTGTCGTCTTGATGTATGCAATATCACAATCCACAATCGCCAATGGAAACTACCTATTCCATTTAACACATAACAAGCAACATGATTAGGGTGGATTTCAAAACAACCCATAATGACACCCAGTGCAATTTCGACCCAATTGCACTTTCAAACACGATTCATGCCCAAACTTACCAATAATCACCTACACTAGTAAAAACGGTTCCAACAACGCCAACTTAACTAAATCACAAGTTTCAAACACTTGTCTTCACCAAAATCAACTTACAAACCCTTATTTTTGACCTAATTCTAAATCAATCTTCCAACAACACCCATTTGGGTTCTATCAGTGATTACACCCAAATTAAAGCCTTAATCATGGCTAATTCATCAACCAACCCAAAACCCACCAACAACAACAATAACTAGCTACAAATAACCCATTTGAGGTCTAGATGGGTTTTTCCAACCAATTAAGCTCAAACCCTAACTTGAATATCAAATCAACAAAACAAAATTTGGAGTTGAGACTTACCAATACCTCCAAAATGTTGTCGTTGACGAGATGAACAACCTTGCCTCTTGCGCCTTAACCCGAATCAACCTTCTTCTTCCTCAAAACCCACTTTCTTTCTCTAAAACCTTGTTTCTCTCACTAGGGTTTGAAGAATGAGAAGAGATAAAGGAAAATGAGAATGAGATAAGATTTGGCCAGATTTGTGGCCTTAAAACTCGTCCATAATGTGAAATAACCAAAACACCCTCAAAAATCCCTTTTAAAAATGAGTTGGATACCTGATCTGTCAACGTGTCGCGTTTCGCGACACGTCATCGCGGTTCTCGACGACTCAAAACGCGAAGGGGTCAACCAAAACGCGACAGATCGAGCAGGGATAGGTTTTTAGCTTGTAATGTTCTGGTCACGTTTGTCGCGATACGCGACTATTGGGACGCGACAAACCCTTTTAAAAGGCGACAGATGACCTAATTCACCCCAATTCCACTTTTAAAAACATCCAAAGTCCAATGTGGTCAAGTAAATACTTCCTAATGATTAAATACCTACTCTTGGACTGCGTATGACACCCCAAGCGTCATGTTTAGAAAACCGGGGTGTTACAACTCTCCCCCACTTGAATTCGATCACGTTCCCGTGATCCTCGTCACTTTACCGTTCAGACCCACACTCTATGGTCCTCAAACATACGTTCCAATCCAACTTCCAATACATTTCCATTAACCCGAAGATTATTCCATTTATCAAATACACACTTGCACGTATTCTGAGACATGCTATGTACACAACATTCGAAGTCTACAACAATCACTTAGGATACGCGGAATCACCATGTATTCTTCCAACTCCTCTAGGCAATTCTTCTCAATGAGTCACCTTTAACAACTAAATCGTCACCCGCAATTTATCGGATCCGCAAATCCGAGGACTAAAACTTGCTCAATTCCTCGCTTTGGGAAGAACTCAAACAAACTCGTACCGAGATATCACCCCTTTAGTGTACCCTTACCAAGTACAATGCTAAAGTAACCACGCCCAAAAATAAGGTCAACAACCAAACTGATGAAGACCGAATAAAAGCGAATCCTTACGGATAACACTTACCACTTAACATCCCCTGTAGTGAAAAAACACGACTAATACGCAACTACCGTAAAATCGTAAGCAAACGGCTAAATCCGCTAGCGCTCAAAACGGCTATGGCAACGCTAACCCTAAGGTGTCCAAAAACGGCTATAGTCACACCCTCAATAACATGTGAGCGAAACACGGCTATCGCATCACTAATCACACAAAATATGGCCGAAACAACCCGAGCCTAAACATATATGGAGGATGGTCGAAACAACCCGAACCTTAGTGAATTTACAACAACCCGATATTCACCAACCTAATCCACATTTCCAACAAATGGGATGACCACAACAACCCGAGTCATTGTGAATACGTGCAAACCGATATTCACTTCCCAAATCACAACACAAGGAATGGTACCCTCATTTCCCACCGGTACTCTCATTTCCCGATAATGTTATACCATGCCGATATAACATTACTCCCAAGATGAAGTTAGCGGACCGAGTCAACGACCGTAACTCACCAATCTCACACACGCACTTTTGGCCTCAATCAATGAGTAGTGTAGCATCCCGCACTGCACACACGCCATAGTGAATCCTAACGGAATACACCAACCATCCACCTCCACACAACAAGTATATACACATACTTCGAAACATTCCACTCACTTGGAATCTTCGCACACGCATTACACGTATGCGTGCACACACCATCACAATCGAGCAAGAACCACCAATATCGCACCTAGGCACAAAACAATAATTCTCTAGAAGCGAATCCGACATGCACATCCCTTAACCAGGGATCTATCCTTGCTCGTCGAACACGTCCATTATCTCTCAATGATATTCACCATATTACCACCTCGGTGATAATCTAAATCCATTTTGATAGATACAATTTAATCCAAATCGTACTTTCACCCCAATCGACCAACGTAGGTGTCAACACTAGCTCTAAATCTATACGTGCTCCATCCAACATCAACTCACTAAAAACCTCTTCGTGCGGGAGTACAAACTCCCCCACTTAGAACTCTATTCCATAACCATGAAAGTACCTGAGACAACTTCATTGGATTGCTTGGCCTCATCATTGGTCATCAAATAATTTCGCCCCCGAGCCGTAGCCGCCGCTTTCTCCAACCTCTTAACTTGATCACCCCGTAACTCGGGACACTCCGACCTTCGGTGTCCTTGCTTTTGACAATTAAAACACGTGAGTGTGCTTGCGGAAGATGGGTTCAGGAAATCGCGAGCCATATGACCCTTTTGTCCACAATTATAGCACGTGTAAGAAAAACCTCTGGAAACACCCTTCTTCACACTACCAACACTCTCGGTTGCACCTTTACTCTTCTTGTTCGAATGACTAGTAGCTTCAAACTTTCTTTTGCCAAACGTAAAGCCACTCTTTTTTGAAACGAACGACTCAAAACCTTTAGCAATGTCAAACAACTCATCAAAATTTTTCACCGAATTTCTACTAATCTTTTCTTGCTAGTTGTCGTTCAAGGTTCGATAGAAATATTCTTTCAACATATGATCATTACCGACGTACTCTGGGCAAAATTGGGTCTTTGATAAGAAAACGGGTTTGAGAGTGTTCAAATCCATCGACCCTTGCCTCAAGGCACGCAACTCGTCCTTAAGCATAGAAAGATCGGCCGACGTTCAGTATTCCTTGAAAAATTCCGTTTTGAATTCATCCCACATGAATTCCATACATTGTTCTTCACCAGAAAGCTGAATCTTTTCGTCCCACCACATCTTGGCGTCACCCCTTAACATGCTACAACCATACCTCGTCTTCTTATCGAGAGGGCATTCACAAGTACGAAACGCCCCCTCCATATCAGAGATCCTACGATTGCTCTTTAGGGGATCCCGTTCGCCCTCAAAAGTGGGAGGTTGAGCATCTTTGAAATTCTTATAGAAAAAGTCTCGTCTTCCCACATTATCTTCGTGAATGACAACCTTTACTTGTTTCTTGACTAGATTGACTACTTGCTCGTCACTCGAATCTAAGAACATCTTCTTAACATCCTCCAAAAAGGCCGTGTGACGCCTTTGCATAATGGCCTCAACTTTGGCCGTGAACTCGTGCCCCCATTATCGGTGTCGTGTCCGTTTCTCATCTTCATTCTATAAAATGGAATAGGTTAAACAACGAAACAAAAAGACATGACATACATACATATATATATATATATATATATATATATATATATATATATATATATACACACACACACACACCTCACCACCCCATCTTGCTCAACAATCTTCGTACATCGCTCGTTGACACGATTTGCACCCGTAACAATGGTAGCTAGTCATTATTACGCGAGCACATCGCATTAACTTGCTAGTATAACGTCTATCTCACTTGATAGTTGCAAATACAGCACAAAACAAGTAGCGCAAGGTTAGTTCACCTAAACCTAGGCCCTAACCAAACCCGTTCCTACCCGTCTCCTACAAGTCCCGCATACAACGTATACACAATAAAGTCTAAGTCTAGGCACCTATCTCAAGTCGCCTAAATCCCTTAGACCATGCTCTAATACCACTTGAAACAACCCAACCCGTATTTAACCCGACATAAAAAAATTTCTTTTAAATTAACAAACCAATAACACGTCACTTCGATTGGTTATAAGATGTCAACCATTTCATACAAGCGTTTAAACGTTTAACATGTTTAAAGTTTACATCATCCGCTTAAAGGCCCTTAATCAAATGAAATACAAGTTCGACCCATTAAAATGATAGTTTTAATCCAAACGACACTCGATCATGGTTTGGGGCTAAACTATCCAAAACACTAGGTCGACTTCCAAAAGCTTCATCTAGCAACTAACATGGGAATATCTAATCCCCGGCAACCGCTTTTCCCTTCTCCATAATCGTACCTAAAAATGTAAACAACGAGAGGGGTAAGCAAAACGCTTAGTGAATGCAATACTTATACATATACATATATAACCTACTCACTTGCAATCACTTACATATTTACCGCATACATGCTAGCAATATAAATTAGCATACCATCGCAAAGTATGACGCTAGAACTCCGACAACACAAGCTAGCATAACAATAGCATATAACACAAAAAATATAATATGCTACACCACAATACATAACCATGGTTAACCAATCGTACAAAGGAATGGTACTCGCATTTCCCATCGGTGTTCATAACAACTGTTAGAGTACTTAACACGTCGTACCCTAACCCCATGGGTGGCATCTTAACACGTCGATACTTCACCCCGGGTGGCGCCTTAACATATTGACACTTCACCCATCATACTTCCCGGAGTGGTGTCTTAACACGTCAACACTTCACCCCCGAGTGGTATCTTAACACGTCGACACTTCACTCGTCACGTGAGATGTGGTGTCTTAACACGTCGACACTTCACACCTCACGCTACACAAAAAAATACATTATATATACGCACATATAATTATTCCACTCACCTTATCACCTAGGTGACGATTTCACAATCCGCAAGCTTCGAAGTTAAGTACCTAATACATTAAGTACACATTCAATACGCAAACTCGTTGGACTAAACACCAACAATTAACTCATGTGCATTTAATGACCCATTTACACCAAAACCGCCCATTTAAGGTCAAGACTTGTCATAAATCACTAAAAGCTAGTGCTTAAAGTCCCACAACACCAACTAACACAGACTTAGGGTATTTCATACCCATCTTACCCAGCTAGGTCAACCATTACCCATTTAACCCATTTTAACATTTAGACTCATAATTTGGTCAAACTTAAACCCATTAACAACCTTTCACTAACACACAAGTGTACTAGTGTTTTAACAACTCAATTAACACTTACAAACACCAAACCCATGACCAAACCCTAGATTTCAAGCCTTAGGGTTTCCATACACCAGTTTAACCCAAATTCACCCATTTAACCCCCAAATGGGTCTTACAAGTCTTAAATGAACAACCCTTGCCATAAATCAGGTTAAACTCAAAACACGGAGTTAAGACTTACCAACACTATTAAGACGTAGCTAGAGACGTAGGGAACAACTTTAAAACTTGGGCTTGGGTGAGATTTGGTCTTCTTCTTCCCCAAAGTGAGCTCTCTCACTCTAAAACTCAATCTCTCTCTCTATAGAATTTAATTGGTGAAGGTGAAGGAGTGTTTAATGAGTTAGGATAGGGTTGTATCAGTTTTTAGACTCCCAAAACCGTTCACCAAGTAAAAAGACCAAAACACCCCAAAAGATTCCATTTAAAACGGGTTAAAATTGTCAATACATCGACACTATCACGTTTATTTGGACAGGAGGCTGGTTTCTGAAGTCATCGCATCCCAAACACTTACATCGCGTATCGCGATGGCCTTTAAACGCACATGAGTACCGCGATGGCCTTTAAATGCACATGAGTATCGCGATGGCCTTTAAACGCCAGAACGCGGTATATCACCTTTAAACGCGATAGAAGGCCTGATCACTCAATCTTTAACATTTAAACTATATAAAATTGATCATGGTTAAGATATTAAACATTCACGAGATTAAGTACGCACCTTAAATCATATACGAGGAAAACGGGGTGTTACAAAAACACTCGATCTCTAGTGTTCCATCCACCCGACGAACCTCATGATTCATCAACTTCAACACAAGAGCGAACACGCGCTAACATCCAAACACCAAAGCCCGTTTCCATGGCTTGGTAGAAACATTTTCCGAAACACTAAGGAATGCTTGGTTACACCAAGTCTTACGCCCTTCTTCCATTTATCAAAACGTCACCATAGGGTAATTCCATTAGGAATGTCACCCATAACAATAACACGCACAACACAATACATTCAACACACCCGAACTCATCGGCACAAAATAAATAATTAGGGACATAAAAAGTACCTTAAAGCCTCCTCGCGGCATTGGCCACTGCCAACTCGGGACAATCTGACTTGCGATGTCCCTCCTTATGACAATAGTAGCACATTCTGTCACCACTCCTCGGCATTGTGCACTCCCATAACTTCAGGCCCCTAACACCACAATTGAAACATCTAGGTGCACGAGAACTCGTCGTGCCTTTCCCCGCATTACTCGTACTCGCACTTGCACCCTTAGTTTTCTTACTTGGAGCACCATACGAATCAACCCTTCTCTTACTTAAGGTTTCACTAACCATCGATCGCGAATGTGATTCGAAACCCCTAGCCACGGTGAATAACTTCGTAAACGAGTTCACTTGACCAATGCTAATTTTGTTTCGCAAGTCATCATTCAAGGTTCGATAGAAATCTCCCATCAACACACGATCATTCCCGTTATACTCCCGAAAAAATCGTGCCTTCGCCATAAAGGTCGTCTTGAGAGTATTCAAGTCCATAGATCCTTGTTGCAAGTTTCGCAACTCATCATGCAATTCTGACAAATCGGCTTGCGTCCAGAACTCCTCGAAGAATTCCTTCTTAAAATCGTCCCATGATAACCCCATAAATGACTCACCACCAACAATGTCAACCTTACCATCCAACCAGTCCTTCGCCCTACCCCGCAATAAGCTAACAGCGAGTCTTGTCCTCTTCTCGAGTGGGCATTCAATAGTGCGAAAACACCCTTCAACATTCGAGATCCATGTTGTACTTATCAAAGGATCCGATTTCCCGTCATACATAGAAGGTTTAGTCCTCATGAAGCTCTTATGACAACGCTCCATTTCACCACTACTTCGAAATTCGGAATACTTCTTATCAAACTCTTCTCGTAACACACCCATTTGCTCCACCACGGTGGCAGCAACTCTAGCGTTAAACTCATCGTCGCTCGTCTCGACCCCGTTTCTCGTCGTCATTCTAAAGAATGCAAAACGATTAGACCATGAACATATAAAACCACACGCACAACACCGCCCCATCTTACTCAACACTCGTTGTACTTCACTTGATAAACACGATTTGCGCCCGTAACAATGGTAGCTAGTCATTATTACGCGCACACGCCGTATCAACTTGTTAGTACAATGACCGCCTCGCTCGATGATATAATCCAACAAAACACAATGATATATGATTAATATCAACATTTTAATATAAATGTTAGCCCACCCACAAGCTAAGGTACTAACTACAACCCGTTCCGACCGGTTCTCCTACAAGTCCCGCAACAAATAAACACATACGCAAAATCTAAGTCTAGGAACCTATATCAAGTCGCCTAAATCCCTTAGACCATGCTCTGATACCACTTGAAACGACCCAACCCGCCGTTAAACCATCCCATAAATTTTTTTTCCTTCTTTTATAACAATTAATACAATTAAAACGACGCCATGTTTATGTTTTCCAATTATCTTTAAAATACCTACTAGTACAAATGACTTTAACAACACACGCTACATAAATTAAAATCATATTTATCAAATCCGATTACAAAACCAAAAGACACTAATAAGTTTTTTGACAAAAGACCGAACATGGTGATTGGGATCGATCTACCCAATCCTATGTAATCCAAAAGCCAAGTCCTCTAAGCATCACACGCTAGCTCACTAATCCAGGTACTTACCCTTTCCGCCATCTTGCGAACCTATAAAAATAAAGTCAACGAGAGGGTAAGCTAATGCTTAGTGAATGAAAATATACTACATCCATATATATACATAAGATGAGCACGCCACACAATAATAATCAAATAGCACATACCGGAGTCTAAGCATAAAGGCAAGCTAATCTAAGCATACCGTACGATCGCTATACAACAAGCTAATATATCAACTAAGTACACCAACAACATTATGAACAACGCCATCAAGCTACACCCGGAGGGTTAAGTATATGTCAACAATATCAATAACATATACATATATCTATATAACCAACGAACCTACAATCCAAGGTTAACCACTTAACCTTAATCACCCCAAGGATAGCCGTGCAACCCGGCCTTAGTGAATACGCACAACCCGATATTCACTACCTTTACTACAAAGTATAACCGAGGATGGCCGCGCAAACCGAGCCTTAGTGAATCCGAACTACCCGATATTCACTACCTCAAACTATGAGTCCAACTAAAAGGGACAATCGTACTACCCGAAAAATTATGAATACGTACAACCCGATATTTACATCCCATACCATAACCCACGGTCCCGGGATTATAAAAATCTACATCATCGAAGTTAATCAACCGCAACCCGAAGACCAAACCCACGCCATCAAGATTATATAATAATAATCCACATCATCGGGGTTATCCCAATCACAAGCCCATGTGATAACGTACACACAAAGTGTGTACCTCGCCAAAGGTGGTCAACCAAAAAGCACAACCGTGCCAATTGGACCTATTACACAAGCCCATCAAATCCACCTATATATGAAGTGAGCTCTATAGCCGAGGATCACTTCACCTAACTCGCACCCATCCTATACATACATATGCACATAGTATATTGACACTCACATTGTCATCTTGATGTATGCAATATCACAATCCGCAATCGCCAATGGAAAGTACCTATTCCATTTAACACATAACAAGCAACACGATTAGGGTGGATTTCAAACTAACCCATAATGACACCTAGTGTAATTTCGACCCAATTGCACTTTCAAACACGATTCATGCCCAAACTTACCAATAATCACCTACACTAGTGAAAACGGTTCTAACAATGCCAACTTAACTAAACCACAAGTTTCAAACACTTGTCTTCACCAAAATCAGCTTACAAACCCTTATTTTTGACCCAATTCAAAATCAAGCTTCCAAAAACACCCATTTGGGTTCTATCAACAACATAATCACTAATCATAGTGATTACACCCAAATTAAAGCCCTAATCATGGCTAAATCATCAACCAACATAAAACCCACCAACAACAACAATAACTAGCTATAGATAACCCATTTGAGGTCTAAATGGGTTTTTCCAACCAATTAAGCTCAAACCTTAACTTGAATATCAAATCAACAAAACAAAATTCGGAGTTGAGACTTACCAATACCATCAAAATGTTGCCGTTGACGAGATGAATAACCTTGCCTCTTGCGCCTAACTCGAATCAACCTTCTTGTTCCTTAAAACCCACTTTCTTTCTCTAAAACCTTATTTCTCTAACTAGGGTTCGAAGAATGAGAAGAGATGAAGGAAAATGAGAATGAGATAAGATTTGGCCAGATTTGTGGCCTTAAAACTCGTCCATAATGTGAAATGACCAAAACACCCTCAAAAATCCCTTTTAAAAACGAGCTGGATATCTGATCTGTCAATGTGTCGCGTTTTGCGACACGTCATCGCAGTTCGCGACTACTCAAAACGCGATGGGGTCAACCAAAACGTGACAGATCGAGCAGGGATGGGGTGTTTAGCTTGTAACGTTCTGGTCACGTTTGTCGGGATACGCGACGTACTTGTACGCGACAAACCTTTTTAAAACGCGACAGATGACTTAATTCACCCCAATTCCACTTTTAAAAACATCCAAAGTCCAATGTTGTCAAGTAAATACTTCCTAATGATTAAATACCTACCCTTGGACTCCGTATGACACCCCAAGCGTCATGCTTAGAAAAACGGGGTGTTACATTAAGAACCTAATCAATTTGTCACTAAGAGTTTAGGCTTTGAAGATTCTGGCTAAGACGGATATCCCTACTCCCAACGTTAATCTTAAAGGGTTTAAACGACCGTGAGGATGGAATCCTAGGTACATGAATAAAGTGGTATATCCTTAAACATTAACAGATGTGCAATCTTAGATATTCTAAGGTACTACTAATTTGGTTAAAGGTCTCTCCTTTGCGATCACTTACTCAACTTGGGATCATCTTACAACATCTCAAGAACATTGCTTTTAACGAGAATCATGCTTTGAGTAAGCCAGTGTTCACCGAACTCTATATTTCTTACTCTAATCACAACCTAAATGGGCAGCTCTTCTTTGACGGATAAGTGATTAACCGTACGTAGGTAATACTTCTCCATTGTGATGTTAAGCACGCATAACTACTTACCTTGTATCCTAAGGTTGATCATGTCCTAATACTAGGTTATAGACACGTGAGTAAATGGAAAGGGTGGTCCATAAATTAGACTTCTAAACTCGTCAAGGATTCAGCGTAATAATAGCATAAGTTTCAGATAAGATATTCAACATATAATAAAAATTTGTAACGGATAGACAAGCATGCAGGATGAAAGCAACTTAAAGTAACAAAATAACTTTATTAAATTAAGGAATGCGTTCACTATTTACAGACAAGATCTGGACTATTACAAGTGCTGACATCCTCTACACCGCTCCTAGTACAATCTTTGGTGTTCGACTCCGGGTACTTAATATCCCGCTCAGAGGTGAGAAGGCCTTGAAAGCTTCTAGTGAGAGAAAGTGTATTGTAGTGAGAGAATGCGAAGAGATGTGTGGAAATGGGATGACAAGTGGTATTTAAATAGTAGAGAGTGACTGGGAAAATGGCTAGCAGGACGGCATGGCAGGCCGGCGCAAGGGCAGGTGCCAGTGGCCGGTGCCAGGCAACCCGTTTTCCCTAGCCGTTTCAAGTGCCCGGTGTCCCAATCATCAGGCAAGCCGGTGACAAAGTGGCAGGTCAGTGTGGCAGCCCAGTTTAGTAGGCCAGTGTGGCTTGCTAGTTTTCTATTTGTTTGGATTGTTTTGTTTGTTCCAGGGATCGTAACTTGGTTTCCAAGGTCGTAACTTGTCTCTCACCATTTTCGCTCTAGAATCTTCCTTTTAGCTTCGTTTTGCTCGATTCTTTTTACATCGTCTTTGTAATTACTAAATCTACAAAATCAACTAACAAAGTGATTATTTTTGCGATAAAGCTTGGAACTTTATTATTTTTGGGCCTGAATATCGAGGTAAAAATGTGACTTTTTAGCCGATATCAGTATATGCAGTGGATACTTGTTCGGCCTAACAATAAAATCCCAGTCACGGTCCTCATTTGGTCATCTTGTAACTTTTAAGGCAGACCACTGCCAGCTAAAGTTGTAATGTATCCCTTATGGGGCAGGCTTGGCACATATTCGGATGCATCAGGCTTAGATTGGTGTGCTTTTAAGCGGCATAATGCGTTGACAGTTTATAAAATTTAAGTCAAATTTAATGGCTAGAACCATTTTAAAACTTAAGATTTTATTGCCTCTGGATAATAAGATCTTACATGAAATTCCTACTGCTAAATGCTCTTGTTAGGGTGATCAATCCTCAGAGAGCTAGTATTCATTTGCATGTACTTCTTTACTGAAGGCTTGATAAACATGCACATATAAATGCAACATTTCAATTGTGCTATGCTCCCAGATATCATTTCCATGCTTCCCATACATCCTTTTTCTAATTGGCATCTTCCCAAATTGGAATGCTGATGAGGCTAACCTCCATGGAACTTTTAAGCTCTGTTCACACATTTTTTTCATACTTTCCTGACTTGGTATTACACGAATATTTTCTGGTTGCTATCTTAGGTAGTAGACTAACCTCTGATCCTACTGAAGGCTCCCTGTTCGTAGCTACCGGTTCTGATAATATTGTTGCGATGCCTTTTCGGGGTTGGAAATTTCATCATGTCATGAATTATGGACGGGATTTCTCCAAATTTCTACATTGTTATTCGGCCAATTAGGGCGTTGTACCTTGACGTACTCTTTATGATAATGAAATCTAAAATTTCAGAGCGCATTGCCGGGTACTCCCCCAAGATCACTTCTATCATGATTCGTTCCATTGGCTCTATTGACACTCCCATGAACCCGCTGATTCTGCTAGTGATACTCCTCATTCTTTCTCGAACAATTCTTGGGAAACTGATAGGTTAGATCATGTTGAGATTAGAAGAAAAGACAAGTTAGAATGAGATTCGGTAAGTGTAAAGGAGACTCGGTATGAGAGAGAATCAATGAGATTTACATTCCACAGCTTCTAGAACTCAATTACAATGCAATGGTTATCTAATTAGGACTACTTAGGTTCCTTATATAGCCCTCTTCTAAGGAACCTTCATTTAAGCTTATTTCACATTAACACTATACAACTTCGGGGTCCTAACAATCTCCCCCTTAGTATTAAATGTGAACTTTACAATATAATCCTATTGAGTAATCTTGAGAGGTCCAAATGTTAGTTTCCATCGTGTGCCATCTCGTTTTGAAACTTCTACTTGATTTTCTAAAATTTGCTTAGAAGGTTTCCAGACGCCCCACGCTTTTCTTGGATCTCCCTCATGTAATGGATATTCATCCATTTCTTTGAAATACCTTCTCTTTCTCTGGCCACGAAGAATCTCAAACTATCTTGTACGGATTCGGAGCTTCAGACGATCTCTGATATGCTTTATAAACTCTCCAAGACCCATTTTCATATCAGTGTCATTAAACTTGCTTTGACGAATTTTAAGATACTTCAGTGCAGCCTTGAGTGTACCATCTGAGTATTTGTTCAAATCTTCAGTGCGGATGAACACTTTTTCTTTCTGAGAATTCACAAATACAAACCCTTCGGGTTCAAATTGCATTTGAAACATTCTCATTTCCTTCAGTCCCTCTGTGTATTGATTCGGACAGGTTATTCGAATCTTTTTCATATTTGCTTCGAGACCAATTTGAAAATCTTCACGTCTCATCAGTTCGATTGTCTCCATCATGTATCTTTTCACAGCTTCCAAAGCTCGAGCCTTAGCAAAAGGTCGAATGATGATGATACTGAGGTAGTTGTAGATGTGAATGATATCAAGCATATCTAGATTAAGAAAATCTGCTTCTGTGAACTTGTATTCCTTCTCATCTTCTTTAATAATGTGGAACTAACTGATGACGTCTCTTTTCTCACTTATCTCTACTCCGACTCGAGTAATATTTAACACTTCTGAAATACGATATTTTCTTTGAAGCCACAAATCATCTTCATCTTTGTTGATGTGTTTCCTCCACATAAACTCATACCAGTTTCTTTCACTTGCTGGAAGTAATCGTGAACCTATATAAGTAAATCTTTTACTCCTTGGTGTCTCATTAATGCGGAAGATCTTGTAAGAATTTTCCTCGATGAATGTGTTTCGTAAAGTTATGAAATTATGTTCAACTCTCAATAACAATCTTTGTTCCCGATTCTTAAAGAATATACCATGGTTGTATTTGAATCTGGATTCACTGTTTTACTTGATGTAGATGTACCAGAAGTTGAGCTTTCGTTAGCATTGATTTGAACTCGATGAAGGTGTGGAATTCAATGAATGATCGGTAGGATTTGTCGCATCATAAGTTGGAACATTATCATCTTCAATATGGTCAAAGATATCATCATCATTTGGATTAACATAAAGATTGTCTTCATCATCATCAGAAGAATCCATTTCATCATCACTTTCAGTTACTGGATCAGGATTCCCTTCATCCACAATCTCTACATTTTCCGGGATTGAAGATACTGAAGATAATTTGCATAGAATGACAAACTCATCATCATCTATTTCTTCAAAATAAAAATCACTTAAGTTCAAATCCTCATCTACTGGTCCACCATCAGCCTCTGAATGTACAATTGGAATTATAACTTGCTCAGGCTCCTTATCATCAATTTCATCATGAGTAGAAACCATTTCTGATTCCGTCTGAACCTGTTGAGCTTGAGAAGCTGATGAAGACCTCACACCACCACCCTTAGTTGAAATGTTCACCATTATATAATCTCCATCTACTCTTATCTCCCCCTCATGGCTATTCTGAGGATCAGAATCATCATGTTCATTATCACGGTGAGGACTTATTGGAGAAGAGCAGGAAGTAAGTGGATATCGAACTCGAGCGCGAAACAATGCTTGAAGCGAAGTGCGTCGAAGAACATCAAGATTAACTCGAGAAAACATACGACTAAAATATTCTTGCTCCAAAGCATCATAGAAATTTGGTGAACGCGAGGGTGATGGTGGTAAAGTGACAATAGGAACAGCAGCAGCAGCATCAGTTGGAGGTGATGTCGGTGTAAGTGTCTGATTTGCCGTGAGGGTGGGTAAGGATATACGTACGGTATTATTCTTATATGTAGGGTTGTACATACTACTAGTCAGATTCGTGATATCCCCTTCTGATGGAGGTTGGGCAACAACCGGAGTTGTCGCCGGCGAAGTTTCTTTCAAAGCATCCGCCTTCATGACTTTAGTCTCATGGGACTCTGACAAAGTAGTTAAACTACCCATCGGTTTAGATCTCGCAGAGATATTGCCATCTCCGACTCCTGAAATCATTGATATACCATGAGGTGGTACATCTCTTTCAGTTAATGACTCTTCCTCCAGACCCTGAGATTCAGAATCCGGAAGAGAAGTGGTTTGAACCAATGGATCACTTTCATGAACCAAGGGATCAGTCTGCTGGAAGTCTGATAAATATCCTGAAGGATTGTCATGTTGACTCATTTTCATGGGACGCGGTAGATCTTTTTCATCAAGATAAGCTGGGCCTCGAGACCCTGTTGTACGTTGAGGCACAGGAGGATTTCCAGCCGATACGAAGGGTGCCTTTTCAAGACTTTTTGACTCCCCTTCAGCCGTTCTGGACTTCAATGATTGAGTTTCCTCAATCGATTGAGTAAATGCAGACTTTACTGCAGAGTAAGACTTTACTTCCTTAGATGCCAAAGCATCTTGCTGAGTAGGATTTATTATTAAGTCCTGTTTAGAGTGGATGGGCTTATTGGTCTTTTTACCATCCGTGCGTTTAGCTCTCTTGCCTACCGAAGCTTGCACTTCATTTAGTGTAGGGCTTACTGTTATTATTGGATGTGATACGGAAATGGGTGAGGGTGACCTAATCGGTTCTAGGCCTTGATCTGTATCACCAATGGTTGGAGGAACTGTTTGGCGGACGATAGGTGTTGAAGTCCTAGATCTAGTTGCTCGTTGGGTTGGCGGATTCTGAATCATCTCATCGGGCATAAATCGAGTTCTCTTAGGAGAATGTTCGGGAGATGATTCAGTTGCTGAAGAATCAGTGTCACTGCTCACTTCGGGTGTTGTTGAAAGGGTTGGTTCAATCCTAGATGATCTAGTGTGATGACCCTGAAATTTCTGACCAAATTTAAACTTAATCTTTAATGTTTCCGACACGATAAGCAAAGTCCGTGAAGTTGAATCTCAAAATTTTGAACTATTCAATTACCCTTCGATTGTTCTCAACGATTCGCGAACAATTATATGTAAATAGATACATATACTATAACTTGAAAACGTAACAAAGTGTTATGAAAATGATACTGTGCATTAACCTTATTGGTTTGATTATCTGATTAATATTTAGATAAGTTAACTAAAACATTTAAGATGAACCAGTAAAACACTAATATGCTACAGTATTTTCGAATTGCTACAGTACCCGAAAAGCTACAGTGTTTTCAAAAATCACTATTTGCTACAGTAAAATTTACTTTGAGACAATAATTTATAGAAGTAAATGACCAAAACACTCGAAAGTTTAAGATACACTTTGAGTGATATAATTTAGGGATAATTTAAAATTATATTTTGACAAAGGTACGTGTCCCAAAATGTAAATTACAAGTTTTCTCAGCGTACGAAGGGACATTCGAAAAACCGGAACTGGGACATAAGTCCAGTGACAACGTACGAATCATCGGTACCAAAATTACAAGTTAATTATACACGTAAATATAATATATTATATAATTAATTATTTAAATTATATATATTATATTTATATTTTATTATGTCGACGAACTAGATTACAAACAAGTTGTGAGCTGGAGAATCTTCCCATGCGATCGCATGGGAAATGGTCATGAAGGCCATGCGATCGCATGGCAGTCTGGGTCAGGCACTCTCTATAAATTCGATTAATTTCAGCTCAGTTTTACACACTTATATATTCATTTTACTCCGTAAATATTTATTATTATTATTATTATTATTATTATTATTATTATTATTATTATTATTATTATTATTATTATTATTATTATTATTAAGATTATTAAGATTATTAATCTTATTATTATTAGTATTATACATAAAATACTACGACGAAGTCATGAGCGTGTCACTTTTAAAATGGTTTTCAAGCGGGATAGAGTTAAGGAAATTATGGGTTATTGCCAAGGCGGTTATGGGAAATGTTCGGAGGTATATTCGCGAGTCAAACCTAGTGTTTATCATCTCCGTTATGTCTACGTACTTTCCTACAATATTGAATCTCAATATTGATACGTTGAGATCTACGATTATTTGATATTCCGAGTTTCGGTCACATTACGATGAACAACTTTATGTGCTGCTAAGGTGAGTTTCATATGATCCCTTTTACTCTCTACATTTTTGGGCTGAGAATACATGCAAATCCTTTATTAACTGATTTACAATATATATATATGCGTGAGTTTCATTTGCTCCCTTTTTAATTGCTTTTGCAATATATATTTTTGGGCTGAGAATACATGCACTTTATTTTAAACGCAATGGATACAAGTACATACTAAATTCTACACTGAGTTTGAACCGAAAATCCCTTAGCTTTGGTAACTAGTAACTGCCAGTTATAAGAACTGGTGGGCGCGAGTAGTAGTATATGGATCCATAGGGCTTGACATCCTCGTCCGAGCTAGAGCGCTAGCCTTTTAACGGACGTATGCTATTTGAGAAGCGTACACGTTGGTTTGAGTGTATTATTAAGATGATTATACAAAGGGTACAAATTATATATACGTTAAAGTTTAGTTACCAGGGTGCTCAATTTCGTAGAATATTTTGATAAACGTTTCTGGATGAAACAACTGAAATCTTGTGATCCACTTTTATATAATCTATTGATAAACGTTTCTGGATGAAACAACTGAAATCTTGTGATCCACTTTTATATACAGATTATGCGAAACACTAAAACTATGAACTCACCAACCTTTGTGTTGACACTTGTTAGCATGTTTATTCTCAGGTTCCCTAGAAGTCTTCCGCTGTTTGCTTATATGTTAGATAAGCTATGTGCATGGAGTCATACATGGCATATTTTTCAAGGAAACGTTGCATTCACCAAATCATCACCATGTATCTTATTTTGACTGCATTGTCAACGGAAGTACTATTGTAAACTATTATTTATAGTGATTGTCTATAAGTAGAAATTATCAGATGTCGAAAACCTTTAATTTAAATATTCATTTATGGTGTGCCTTTTCAAAAGAATGCAATGTTTACAAAACGTATCATATAGAGGTCAAATACCTCGCAATGAAATCAATGAATGACGTATTGTCCATATGGATTTGGAGCGATCGTCACATCTAGGTTCCCAGATCCTCATGGGTTGAGCTTGATGTGCTACCCTAGAACGTTTGAGGTTCACCCTAAGTGAAGGATTAGCTGGCCCGGGTGGTTGTACTACAGGTTCCTCTACAACCTCTGGGGCTGGAACCGCGGCGGTTATAATTTTTTCTTGTTGTACCGGGTTTGGAAAAGGTATCCCTACAGCCTCAAAATATGAACGCATTCGAGCGTCTTGGGGTGCAGCTAGCCCCACAAGCCAATTTGGAATCGGCACATTGAACTGGTTGTCAGATACCATTGGGGTAATCATATTCAGCTCCCCAAATCTTTTCATCAGTAATCCATGTGTACATGGTATAAAAATATTTGCATTTCTACAAGCATTTATAACATCATAGATAAAGATACAAAAAAACCTTTCACAAGGGATGTATGAACCCCTTGTCTTATCAAGTTGGGCCTGAACCAAATCCCATAGTAGCTCTGCATAGTCAGGAGTCTCTACTCTTGTGAAAGAGTAGAACAGTCTCAGCATTGGCGCAGTCAAGCTGTCGGATCCACTCCTTGTCATTAGCAAGCATCTGTTGATGATTGAGAAGATCACATGCCACCTTGAGTGCAGGTATTTCTTTTGAAACTTAGCTGGTGGAACATTGGTAGCTCCAACATAACCAAGATCAAAAATTGAAGACATCATCTACTGAGTAGCAGGGAAAGCAGGAGCATTCTGTACAAGAGGAAGCTGAAAGATCCTCCTGAAGTCAGCCTTTGTGATACTCCTCATCCCTTGAACTCCTCTTAGCTCAAATTCAAATCGAGCTTGTGTACCCTCTGGATTTGCAGCAGTAGGTTGTGTAGCTTCCACAAACCTAATGGTTCTATTCAGGAGCTCCAGATCTGTCACAGGCACACTGGCAGTTGAGCTTAGAGCAGGCCAGAGTGTATGCCTCTCTAGTATTGCAGTCCAGTAGTTGCAGGGAATGTTGGTTTCAGAGTTGATGAAGTGATTGTTCGCCATTTAGCTGTATAAATAAGAAATAGAAGACCACAAGATGTTTAACATAAAGCACATATCTCTATTCTTATTTCCTTTGAAGTACTTTGTATTTTTCAAATTTTATAATTTTTATGATTTTCTAAGTTATAAAAATCATTTATTTCAAATATGAACAAATAATTGACAAACATGACATTCATATGATATTCATCTCATTACACAATCATCATGCAAAGTCAATTATATATCACAAAGAATCAGAACAACACTTAGTCAATTTTAAGCACAAATCAAGCAGATTCGGTAGTCATGAAAACTTGAGATTCTGTAACCAAATAAGCTTGAGTTTTCATACCAAAGACTTAAATAAAGCATGTAAGATTTATCAAGTTGAAAATCACATTATTTTTAAAGTACCAAATTACAGACTCGGTAAAATGCCAAGAACAGATTCGATATCTTCAAAAATCACACATAATCACCCAAACATGCATATTCAGTCTTATATCATGCAAAAATATAGTCACAATCAATTAACAACTCAAACAAATCAGAAAAACATGTTAATGACTTGAACAGACTCCGTATTATAGCAAGAACATATTCGGTATATACAGAATCTATCAAATACTCAATTAAACATGTAATCAGACTCGAACAATTGATAGATCAACAATTCTAGCATAGATTTGACAAGATTTCATGTTAATTAACCAAATCAGATGAGTTTAATCTAAGATTTAAGAGACTCGACTCAGATTCGCTATAATCAACACTTTTTCAAAATTAAGTGTCACAATCATGTTATTTGCATTATTTTCTGGTTTATAAGTATTCAATTATCTCAGATCTACAACATGTGATACTGAAATTTGATTAAAACAAGAATATACCAAAGATTTGAAGATACAGAGAGACGGATTCGGTAGATTAGGCAGACTCGGTAGGTTTTATCAGATTCGGTATGCAATTAGTAAAAGTGAGAGAAAGTTTGACTTTGACCATGCTATTTATAGATACCAAATGTTTTGAAGACATGGGCTTTACCGAATGGGCCTTAAATACCGAATACAGTCCAATTTCAGATTTAAACATATTCACTTCAAATTTTGACAAATCTTTATCAAAAATCATTCAGGACTATCACATTTTTGATGAAAAACATTTCTGAGACAATATTTGAAATTTCTGAACTTACCGAATATGTACTGTTGGTTGTCAGATTCGGTATAATGCTAAAATTAGCATTTATTCAGTTAAATTCACATCTTTTTGGATTTTATCTTTTCCAATTTTTATGAATTTTATAAAATGAGATTTGTACTTAGAAAATTTTGAGATATGTATAAAGTACAAATCTTCAGTGATACCAATTGTTAAAATGGGTTGCATACTGAGATGTATACAAGCCTTAGTGAATTATTTTCAGATAAAAAACATAAGGTTTATGAAATTCACTTTTGAAAAATAATTTTCTTTTCATTTTCTCCCATTTTCTCCCCCCTCAAAATGTGATATACAAGAAAGTAAGTCACCATTTTGATATTTTCCTAAGAAAATGAATTAACTCCCCCTTGACAGATGAATATCAATGAATGTGAAGATTAACCATTAAGATTGAGAGAGAAAGTCAATCAGTCAAGATTGACTTTTCATGACTCTCTTGAAAATCTCTACATAACAGTGGCTAAGCTTAGCTAATCTAGGGAATCTTGGATCCTTTATATAGCCTTGTATAAAGGATCCTCCATAAGGCTAGGGAAACACGTTTTACTCCTTCTCCGGTACCTAAAAATCTCCCCCCAGGAGTGAGACGGGTTTCCAAAAACTAACTCCCTAGTAAACATACAACATTACAAGGAAAGAATCAACTTTTTCTAACTAACTCCCCCCCCCCCCACGAATGATGTACGACCGTTGATGAAGATCTTGAATCTTTAAATCTTGATATCATTGTTCTTTCAACGGTCTTTGAGTTTGCACAGCGGAATGCGCAAGGTAGACATTCATCATTGCATCACTTCATGTTGATGAAGAATACCTCAAAATCTTAGAATCTCCCCCTTCAAAGTACTTGGGCTTTCCTACGTGAACTAAGAACGATCTTGAAACAAGCATCTTCTAACTTATCACGATTATCGAAAAATTGCTAAAGTCCCGGCTCTTAACTTAACCCCAATGGAGAAAGATCTTCTTTGAAATCACTTAGCTCCCACCCCCCCCCCCCCCAACACTTGATTTGATTAGTAAGCTCGAAATACTTGAGAAACTCCCCCCAGAATGTATGGGGCATACGACCAATTAATTGTGTACTCATCACATCTTTGATAGCCTCAATTATTCATATATTGCCAGTATCAATATAGTTGGCTTTGACTTGGCTCCTTCGAAGTTCCTTACGTCTCCAGTACTCCCCCAAGGATGTGGAAGTCCTTTTCAGTTTCCTTTGCTCACTAGTCAAATAAGTAATGCTTTGACTTTGTCTCTTTGAAGTTCGAGTCAAATACCATACGTGTATTGAAGTCACACGCAAATCAACCATATACATATCTCCCCCACAATGATGGTCGCATGAAATAAGAGCTTCATTGTTTAAAATGGTTGACGTGCTCGGAAAATCTCCAAAATATCATAAAGAACGCTTATGAGAAAAGCCGTGTGAATCCGAGCCTCGAAAATAGTTGAAAAATATGTTTTGGAAGGCTAGATTTGGTAAAAGAACCACCTCTAAAAATTCTGTCAAAAGTCAGGGGCTAAAAGTGTCAAAAAGTGAGTCGGATTCGGTAAAGGGACTGAGCTTGCAAAACCCTTGAAACTATCAGGGACTGAAACTGAAACTTCAGAAAAATAAAGGCCAGATTCAGTATGTTGGGCTTGAGAGATTCGGTTGGCCCATTAAGAAAACAAGGTAGATTTGGTCTTATGGCTTGTTTGGCTTGAAAGATACGTAGTTGGCCCAATTATTAAACCATGAATCTGGTACCAGAAACACATCTTGTACCGAATCCAATCATACCAAATCCATAAACATCAATACCCTTCGGTCATTACCGAATCATCTTCAATCTAGTGTAACATACCGAATCCAAAAGCAATTGATCATACCGAATGTAATACGGAGAGTTGCCATACCGAATGTGAATCAATAGAGATCAATACTCACAAGCAAAGAATCAATACCGAATGGAATTCAAAATTAAAGAGACTGGTACCGAATGTGTTCATCCTTACTGTAACCATCATCATCATCAATCTGTGTGAATTAGATCTTCAAATCACTCATAACAGGTCACTGTAGCAGCGATTAGCATGTTGCTTGATTAATTCAGCATTAAAACATCATCTAAAGTGCAGATCCGAAGATGAACAGTTGCGTAGGACAAACTTCATCTTCAACATGAATTTTTTGAATTGTTTGTTATTAGGTCACGATTTCCCCTTGAAATATGTTGAAAAATCATCAAGGAATACTCGTGAATCATCCTTATACATTGAATCATCACAGAACATTCGAATTTGATGAACGAAGAAACTGTTGACTTTTGATTTCGTACTTTGACTCAAAAATTCATCCTTGATTTCTCGAATTAAGATCTATAACTTTCCAGAAAGTATCACGAAGTGATTTGAATCACTTCTGCAATTTTACTTTTCGCGATTTCGAGCCGAAACGATTCGGAAGCCAAAACGATTTACGAAGAACATCAATGAAAAACTCGGTCTGAATCTCCACTGATTGTTGTTGTTATTCATATGAAGTAGATCACGAAAGTTATAATGATGTTATAGATCTCTATTCTCTATTTGATTGTTGTAAAAATCATCAACTGTGAATTTTGAATTTGTTGTGTTTGAAGATGAAGAATAAAATCATGTACTGTAGCCAGAAATATTCTGAATCTGAATTTGTTTAATGTTTTAATGAGGTGAAAATGAGAAGCAATTCAGAAATATTTAAGTATTTGTGAATTTTTTTGATTTGATATGGATAAGTGTTGGTGAAATTTAGAATAAGTTGCGGTTTAGATCTAAATTTGATAATCGAATGTGAGATTCGGTAAATGATAAAAGGATTCGGTCCGAAAAATTTTCGAAAAAGTTTGAAGATCTTTATATCTTCATGATGAAGATTTGAAGGTTTTGGTTGAAGGTATATGTGTTTGGTGTTTGAAGGTTTGAAGGTGGAGGGAAAATATTCATAATATTCATAGGATCTCCTTCGTTTCGTTGAAGGTTAGTCTCTGAAACCAATTGATAGGACCCTTGACAGATGAATATAAACGAATGTGAAGATTAACCATTAAGATTGAGAGAGAAAGTCAATCAGTCAAGATTGACTTTCCACGACTCTCTTGAAAATCTCTACATAACAGTGGCTAAGCTTAGCTAATCTAGGGAGTCTTGGATCCTTTATATAGCCTCGTATAAAGGATCCTCTATAAGGCTAGGGAAACACGTTTTACTCCTTCTCGGGTACCTAACCATACAAAGCTTTCTCCAAGTAGTAGACGTGGTTTGGATGAATGGGATCGACAAAACCTTCTGGTTGATCAACATAAACTTCCTCTTGAAGATGACCGTTCAGAAAAGCAGTTTTGACATCCATTTGAAACACCGTGAACTTCATATGAGAAGCAAATGCAAGGAAAAGACGAATAGCCTCAATCCTAGCAACCGAAGCAAACGTTTCATCATAATCAATACCCTCTTGTTGTCGATATCCCTTGGCCACAAGACGTGCCTTATTTCGAACCATAATTCCATCAGAATCCTTCTTGTTCTTAAAAATCCACTTAATCCCTATTGGTCGTTGACCCGTTGGTCTTGGAACTAATCGCCATACTTTTAAACGAATAAACTGATTGATCTCTTCTTGCATTGCTACCACCCAGTTCGGATCTAGTAAAGCTTGAGCAACCGTTGTTGGTTCAATCTTACTAAGAAAGGCAGTGTATAGATAGATATTCCGAGTTTCCCTTCTAGTTAAGACTGGATCAGATGCATCACCAATGATAAGATCAATTGGATGACTTTTAGTTCATCGGTTGTTATGTGGAAGAGGTTGTACATCAGTGGTATCCATTGAAACATCAACCGTTGTTGATGTTGAGCCTTAATCTGCTTGATCTGATGTAACACTATCTAATGGATTCAATTGAATATCTGAAGAAACAACTAGAGTTGTATCAACTGGTGAATCTTGAATTGGTTCAAGATTATCAGTAACAGGGGGTGGGAGAGAGGATGAAGAAGCAACAGGTGAATCAGTTGGTGTTGTATCTTCATCAAAAAGACTTGGTTGAGTCTCTACAGTAGTTGACTGTGATAGTGTAACTGGTACGGCTTGAACATTTGAAGTCCGTTGAGGAGCATAAAGACTATCAAACAGGATATCCAGTTCCTCTGTTGTTACCGTAGGAACACCATTCTTCAAGAAAACTGAATTTTACATGGAAGAAGTAGCAGTCAGGTTAGGATCGGGTTTTGAACTGAGTTGTTCAAAAAGCCATTCCCGATAACTCATCGAACCTTACATTAATGCTTTCCTTGATCGTCTTTGTCCGTTTGTGATAGACACGATAGGCAACTTTGTTCGAAGAATAACCGAGAAATATGTCCTGATCGCCATGAGGATCAAACTTTCCAAGGCTGTCAAAATCGTTAAGCACATAGCATATACAACCAAAGACACGGAAATATTTGACATTCGGGCGTCTACCATATAGTAACTCATAAGGAGTTTTATCAAATGTTTATTAATGCAACGATTTTGGGTATAACATGCAGTGGAAATGGCCTCCCCCCATATTTTCGGAGGTAGTTTGGAGTAAGCAAGCATCGTTCGAGCTGCTTCGCACAACGTACGATTACGTCGTTCGACTACTCCATTCTGTTGAGGGGTTCGTGTAGCAGAGAACTGATGTTCAATGCCTTGGTCATTCAAATAACTATCAAGCAGGTCATTCTTAAATTCCGTCCCATTATCAGTTCGAATACTCTTAACATGTTTGTTAAAAGAGCGTTGAGTCTTTTTAATTGACACAATGATAATGGCGGGGGTTTCTGACTTAGTCCTTAGAAGTAAAATCCATGTAAAGCGGGTATAGTCATCAAGAATGACAAGCACATGTTTTCGGCCACCAAGGCTAGAAATACGCATGGGTCTACATAAGTCCATATGTAATAATTGCAAGAGAGATGAAGTACTGGGGTTTTGCTTAAGCGGATGATTAGTCCGTTTCAGCTTACCCATCACATATGATGGACACACATGATGCTTATCATATTGAAAGCATGGAATACCATCAACTAAGTCTTTAGAGACCAGTCGATTAATACCCTTATAATTCAGGTATGACATCCGGTGATGCCATAACTATGAATTTTCCTTTGTTGAATGAGTAACCAAACACATGGTTTCATGTGATGGTGCATCATTGAGGTCAATAGTATAAAGTGAAGCACAACGTTTACCAACAAGGAGATCGTTTCCATCGGTGGATTGCACCGAGCATTGACGACGTTCATACAAAACCTCGCGATCTTCGTCACAAAATTGGCTGACACTAAATAAACTGCACCCCAAACCCTCAACATATGAGACCCGTTTGATCGTTATGCCATTTTTCACAAAATCTCCATAACCCGTTATTGCTGCAATCTCATCGTTTCCAAAAGTAACCGTTCCTAGGAATTTGTCAACAAAATTGACAAGTAAGGATTTATCGCCCGTCATGTGTCGAGAGCAACCGGAATTGATATACCAAACACAGACGTTGAAATCCTATAAATGTTAATTTCCAAGAGTTTAGGTACCCAAATTTCTTGGGTCCTCTACGGTTAGTACCAACAATAAACTTTGGATCAACAACGAGATAATCACGTAAAGCATCATGCAATTTAGACAATAAAGCATCATTTAAAACCACATTACATGAAGCATCATACGCAATATCAAGTTTTATATCATTATCAGAAGTCTTAACGCACAACTTATTCCAGGCAGATGTTTTGTTCACAGACGAAAATTGAAAGACAGGAGATGATTTCCTAGGTCGACTAGCAGATTTCTTTGGTTTGGTTGCTACTTTCTTAGTCGTGGACTTAGGAACCCATACAGACTTGTAAGTCAAATTTGGATTATGACCTGTGACACGAAAAACACCTCTGTTAGTTAGACGTCCAAACTTTTCAGTTGACACATGAGATGATTGATTTTGTAAAATTTCTAATTTGATTTTACATTCCTTTGCATCATACTCACTCAAATCAGTTTTTGGACTCGTGTGTTGTGTTGACTTGACTGATTTCGTTAAAAGACTTTCCTTCGATCGATTTGACATTGGAATCATAGGAATCTTTTCAGTTATCACAGAACCATTTTGAAAATGAACTCTCTTGACAACAAATTGTGTTGAAGGTGCAACTTTTGAAACACGTTTACCAAATTGAGAACGTAGTGGGTTTTGAAGAATAGTAATGGGTTTTGCATCCGTAGATGTTGTTGTCCCCTTCCCTTTCTTATTAATCCCACCAACACATTCAGACACAATGGTTTCAACAGTAGATGATTGCTTAAGTGTGTTAGCCTGTTTCAGTTGAATTTTTTTTTGTTTTAAGCTCTTAATTTCAAGACATAATTCCTCTACAGAAACTAGCACTTCACCTTCCTTAAAATCATAAGTACATTCTTTCTTAGGAAGTGGAGGCAACTTATCACACAAAGCAAGCATTTGTTCTAATGATTGACACTTAAGTTGCAAATCAACATTTTCCTATTCAACTATACCTAATATACGTTTCAAGTTTCGTACAACAGGTATGTTTGCGTAAAATTCATTCAAAGGATCAATTGTTGTGTCAAAGTCTATCAAGTTTTCAACAGTTGGTTTATCTCGAGGTTCTACCTTTACATCTAAATCAATTTGACCTAGGGATTCTGTCTCAAAGAAGACAGTTACTTCATGTGCTAGGTCTTCACGGAAAAGATTATCAGATAATGCAGGTAAGGCCGGTAGAATTGGTTTCACATCAAAAGTTGGTTCATCAAACACCTCATCTATGGCAATAATGCTAGAAGTAGGTTTGTTAAACACTTCATTCTCAAGCATTAAAATGTATTTCTCTAGCATGAGTGTTGAGATATAAACCAGTCTACGCTTAGGCACATAATTTTCACATTGCATATTCTTTTTAGTTTCAACAAGTTCCTTCAAGAAATCAGGATTTAATTTACCCATTTTAGCATTAATTTTCTCATACATTAAGCTAATTTGATGATATTTCCTAGATTTGCGATTAACAATAATATCATCAAAATCAGCATCAGAAGCATGCACAAAATGAGATGGTAAACCAGCTTGAAAGTAATCAGAATGATACAATCCTAGAATCTTTTTGGAAGCATTATCTAAGATCTTAGGATCTTCATAACCCAACCCCCACTTTTCACCATGAATCGTTTTTGGTCTATTCATGAAAATCGTTTGTTTTGAAAGTTCCATATTCATGATAGCTTTGGATTGCTCTGTTCGATAGAGTTTTTCCTCATATCGAGCAAGTTGTGCTTTCATTTGAAAAGACTATTTTGACAATGAAGAAATTTCAGAGTTCTTTTCAATTATGGTGTTTTCCAATTGAATAATTTTTTTGTTTAGCTTTGAAAGTGTGGGTTCATGTTGAGTTTTCAAATCAGAAAGATCTTTTTCTAAAAATTGAACTTTTTCTGCAAGTCGTTCCGATTTTAAACGATAATCTGTCCTTTCGAATTTAATCGGATGAATTGATTTTTTAAGATCTCCCAACTCAGTTTCCGTTGTGCTGAGTTGGACAGTCAATCTTTGCAATTTCGATTGTAATTTAGATGAAGATGGTCTGGTCTCAGAAAGTTTGATTTTATCCTTTAAAACCTTGTTTTCAGATTTTAAACCTTTGATTTCTTTTGACATTGAGACCAGATTCTTCATCATGTCATTTTGCACTTTTATAAAATCAGGTGAGATATCAGATGATTGTACCTCATCATCATCAGATGCTGAGTCACAATTCTCCATTGATTCCTTAGCTTTGATGAGTTTAGTCACCTTGCAAACATTTGCATGTTCCACCTCTGAATCTAAATCATCAGTCCAGTTAAATCAAGTATCATCAACCGGTTTAAGCTCTCCTCCAGTTTCTACAATCTTAGCCATCAACATTTTCTTCTTGTAGTAAGCTGCATCCTTCTTCTTAGGCATCTTGCACTCACGAGAGTAATGACCAGCTTTGCCACAATTAAAACAAATTGTAACAACCCGACTTCATAAACCCAAAAACGCGTACCAAAAAAAAATTTTAAGGCAGGGCATCTGGACGGCGGCCAGAATCCTGGACGGCGTCCAGATCAGAAATATGGGACCGCGTCCAAAGTTTGGGATGGCGTCCAGCTCAACACAACTGGGACGGCATCCAATCAATTGGGACGGCGTCCCAATGGCCTTCCAGCTACTGATCACGGGTCCAACTCACACGAGCGGAAAACTCGCTTCCCGACACTTTCAAACGAAAACCTTTTTACCACAAGTCAATATAAGTGAAACTAAGAGATTTTCATCATCAAATCAAGTTTTACATCAACGGGCCCACATCGCCCATTTTACGAGTTTCGTTCTAAAATAAAAGTTTCGACCAAATATAAGTTTAAGTTCCAAACGACACTAGAGCATGGTGTTTGGGGTTAAACAACCCAATCTCGGTCGAACTCCAAAAGCTAACACCCAAAAGAATCCCCTAACAAAACAAGCGGGAGATCACTAATCCAATTGAACGCTCTTACCCTTGTCAACGCCCGAGCCTATAAAAAAAAGGTAAACAACGAGAGGGTAAGCAAAGCTTAGTGAATGCAATAATTATACGAATACATATATAATTATACCTACTTGCATACACTTACACAACCGCAAACATGCTAGCAAACAACATTAGCTTATCGTCGCAATAACAAGCTATAATTCACCAATACCCCCAAGCTAGCATAACATCCGCATATAAATATAACTCGAATAATATAATATGCTTACAACACAAATAACCATGGTTAACCAATAGTACAAGGGAACGGCGCTCGCGAAAACGCCATCGGTGTTCATAACATCCGTTAGGGCACTTAACACCTCGCACCACTAACCCCTAGGGTGGCACCTTAACACCTCGGCACATCACCCCGAGTGGCATCTTAACACCTCGATGCAACACTCATTATTTTACGGAGTGGTGTCTTAACACCTCGACACTACACTCCTAGGTGGCATCTTAACACCTCGATGCTACACCCGAGTGGCATCTTAACACCTCGATGCTACACTCTTCACGTGAAACGTGGTGTCTTAACACCTCGACACTACACCTTTCACGCTACAACAAATAGATACATTATATACATACGCATATAATTATTCCACTCACCTCAAAGTCTTCGTGTAAGATAACCGAACTTGCAACGTCAATGTAACGTACCTATTACATTTTAGCACATAATCAATTCACAACTCAAGTCGGTCAAGCAACTCACTTAACAATCTAGAGTCTTTTGACCCTAAGTGCAATCCCGACCCATTTTGCACCTTTAACCCTAATAATGGGTTAACTTCACCAAAAACCCTAATTCTAGCCATTTAAGGTCTTAACACGCATTTAAACACCAAGTTAACTCATTTTCACGCATGCAAGACAACCTAGGTCATCAAAGACCCATTTGACCCATTTCAAGGTCAACATACCCATTAGGTCACCCACAACCCAAATGACTCCCACTAACACTAACTATAGGTGTACTAGTGATCTATTAGGCCTTTAAAACCCATTTACACATTTCAACATTTCAAAACCCCAAGTTAGTCACCATTTGGGTCTTCATGACCCAAACTTACCCAAAACCCCCAAATCACTCATACATGGGTTTTATGTACAACATTAACCCAAACCCTAACCCTTAAACATATTTACTAGAGAAATCAATTTTAGGGCTTACCACCACAATCAAAATGAAGCTAACGAGGAGATGAACAACTTCAATGCTCGAGCTAGAACCCGAAACAAGCTTCTTCCTCTCCTATTTGAGCTTTCTCACACTTAAGAGCACTCTCTCTCTAGAATTAAAGTAGATGATGTTTGGTGGTTGTGAATGGAGTAATGAGACTCCCAAAACTGATCTAGGGCTTTAAAATTCGTCCAAGAAGTGAAATTACCAAAATACCCATCTAAAATAATTAATAGCAAAAAGACATGCCTGCCAGCCATTCTGGACGGCGTCCAAAATGTTGGACGGCGTCCAGGTCTTCAAACTGGGACGGCGTCCCAAATGTTTGGACGGCGTCCAAACCCAAAAAAAAGAAAACAGGATCTTAAAACTCTCCCCCACTTGAACCGGATTGCGACCTCGCAATCCAAGCCGCATGACACGAGGGAAGATAAACTAACACAAACTCTTTGGGCTCCCAAGTGAACTCGGAACCTTTACTTCGCCACCATTGAACCTTGAAAGTTCTCACCTCTTTATTCCTCAACATTTTCACCTTCTCGTCAAGGATAGCAATCGGTTCCTCGACATATTCTAACTTGTTGTTTAGCTCGATCTCGTCTAAAGGCATCCAGGAGGAATCATCCGCAAGATACTTACGGAGGTGGGAAACATGAAATGTATTATGGATCCCCGCAAGCTCTTCGGGTAATTCCAATCGATATGCAACTTCACCAACACGAGCTGAAACCTTGAACGGCCCAAAAAACTGAGGAGCTAACTTTCCCCATTTTCGAAATCGAATAATACCCTTCCATGGCGAAACCTTAAGCATCACCATATCGCCTTCTTGGAACTCAATCAATCGCCTACGTCTATCGGCATACGACTTTTGCCTATCTTGAGCCTTCTTCAAATGTTCCCGAATCAAATCGATCTTGCTATTTGTCTCTAAAACCAAATCGGTACTCCCGATCTCTCTTTGACCCACTTCTCCCCAACAAACGGGAGTTCGACACCTACGCCCATAAAGCATTTCGTAAGGTGGCATCCCGATACTAGTATGATAACTATTATTGTACGAGAATTCCACCATAGGGAAATGCTCATCCCAACTACCACCAAAGTCAATGATGCACGCCCGTAACATATCTTCCAAAGTTTGATTCGTACGTTCGGTTTGACCGTCCGTTTGAGGATGATACGCCGTGCTCAACTTCAATTGCGTACCCATATCTTCATGAAACTTTTCCCAAAACCGAGATGTAAAACGGGTATCTCGATCCGAAATAATAGATATAGGAACCCCATGTCACGAGACCACTTCCTTGATAAACAACTTAGCCAAAGTCTCCGACGATATCGCTTCTTTAATGGGAAGAAACAAAGCGCTTTTTGTCAATCGGTCAACTATAACCCAAATCGAATCGAATTGGGTTCTCGCCGTTTTAGGTAACTTTGTAATGAAATCCATGGTAATGTGCTCCCATTTCCATTTCGGTATTTCTAACGGTTGCAACTTACCATACGGCTTTTGGTGTTCGGCTTTTACTTGTAAACACGTGACACATTGCTCAACATACTTCACAACATCACGTTTCATGCCCGGCCACCAATAATCTTTCTTCAAGTCATGATACATTTTTGTCGCGCCCGGATGAATGGAATATTTTGACTTATGTGCTTCATCAAGTAGCACCCGTCGGTAATCACCCATCTTAGGCACCCACACCCTTCCTTGAAAGGACAAAAAACCACGCGGGCCCATAGTAATGAACTCCGATTGGACCACGATTCGTTCCACATGCTTATTGTGAACGTAAGCCTCTATTTGAATCTCGCCAAGCTTCTCAAGAAAATCGTTGAAAATAATCAAACGTAACGACCCCACTTTTATCGCCGGATGTTAACTCTTTCGACTCAACGCATCCGCGACAACATTCGCCTTACCCGGATGATAAAGTATTTCACAATCGTAGCCTTTCACCACATCCATCCACCTACGTTGGTGATAATTCAAATCTCGTTGATTAAAGAGATGTTTCAAACTCTTATGATCCGAATAAATCGTACACTTGACACCATACAAGTAATGGCGCTAAATTTTCAACGCATGCACTACCGCCGCCAACTCAAGATCATGAGTCGGATATCTTGTTTCGTGTTCCTTTAATTGTCGAGAGGCATAAGCGATGACTTTACCTCTTTGCATTAGAACACACCCGAGCCCATTTAGCGAAGCATCACAATAAACCATCATATCTTCCACACCTTCCGGTAATACTAACACCGGAGCTTGACACAACTTCTCTTTTAACAATTGAAAAGCAATTTCTTGTTCGTTCTCCCAAATAAACTTAGCGTTCTTCCTCGTCAACTTCGTTAATGGAGAAGCAATCTTAGAAAAGTCTTGGATAAACCGACGATAATAACCGGCCAATCCGAGAAAACTTCGGATTTCTGTAGGTGTAGTCGGTCGTCCCCAACTCTTCACCGTCTCTATCTTCCCCGGATCTACTTGAATACCGTCTTTGTTCACAATATGACCAAGGAATTGGACTTCCCTTAGCCAAAATTCACATTTGGAGAACTTAGCATACAACTTCTCCTTTCGTAGCGTCTTCAATACTTCACGCAAATGACGTTCATGCTCGTTCATACTTTTCGAGTAGACTAGTATGTCATCAATGAACACTATTACTGACTTGTCCAACATAGGTTGGCACACTCGGTTCATAAGATCCATGAATGTCGCCGGTGCATTCGTAAGGCCAAAAGGCATCACCACAAACTCAAAATGCCCATACCGCGTTCTAAAAGCCGTTTTCTCAATATCTTCCTCACGGACCCGCATTTGGTGATAGCCGGACCGTAGGTCGATCTTAGAGAAATACGTTGCACCTTGAATTGATCAAATAAATCGTCAATCCTAGGTAATGGATAACGATTCTTGATCATCACTTTATTCAACTCACGGTAATCAATGCACATACGCATACTACCATCTTTCTTCTTCACAAATAACACCGGAGCGCCCCATGGTGAAGCACTCGGTCGAATAAAACCCTTCTCGAGCAATTCTTGAATTTGATTTAACAACTCTTGCATCTCCGTTGGTGCTAAACGATAAGGAGTTTTAGCAATGGAGGTAGCCCCCGGAACCAACTCGATGCGAAATTCAACTTGTCTTTTCGCCGGAACACCCGGTAATTCATCCGGAAAAACGTCTTTAAATTCACTAACCACCGGAATTTCATGAATGGGTGGTGGCTCATTACGAGTATCAACAACATGAGCAAGGAAATCCATGCCACCGGTAACAACGAGACGACGTGCCCGTGCAAAAGTGCATATCGACACCGGTCTCCTTCGCTTATCACCATGAATAACCAACTCTCCCCCACTTGGGGTCTTCACACGAATAAACTTATCATGGCATGAAATATCGGCTCTATAACGATCGAGCCAATCCATACCAACGACAATATCAAAGTCGCCCAAGGTCATTGGAATAAGATCGATTTTAAAGGTTTCGGCACCAAAAACAACATCACAATTTTCACACACATCGACCACTAGCACCGTCTTGCCATTCGCTATTTCGACTTCTACCGGACGACTTAACTTAGCTAACAGTCTATCAAGTTTAGGCACAAATCTAGGAGACACAAACGACAAATTTGCACCGCTATCAAAAAGAATCCTCACCGGATTAGAATTAACCATGAAAGTACCTGAGACAACTTCGTTCGATTGTTTGGCATCATCATTAGTCATCAAGTAGTTGCGACCCCTAGCCATACCCGCCGCCTTCTCTAACCGCTTCATATTATCATTTCGTAAATCGGGACACTCCGGCTTCTTATGCCCCTCTTTGCCGCAATTAAAACAAGTGACTTTGTTTCCGGAAGATGCTTTCGGACACTCACGAGCCATATGACCCGGTTGCCCACAATTGTAGCACGTATAAGAAAACCCGCCGGTAGTGCCCTTCTTTGCACTATTGACACTTTCGGCCCCCCTCTTTCTCTTGCTCTTCTTGCTTGAGGCGTTAGAGTAACTAAAACCTTCAAATTTTCTTTTGGAAAACATGAAATCACTCTTTCTTGGAACCTCCGGCTCAAAACCCCAAGCCAACTCGAACAATTCATCAAAAGACTTAGCCATACCCCGACTAATCTTCCCCTTGTACTCATCATTCAAAGTACGGTAGAAATCCTTCATGAGCTTATGATCATCACCCACATATTCCGGGCAAAAACGAGTCTTTGCCAAGAATGTAGACTTGAGGGTAACCAAATCCATGGAACCTTGTTGCAAATGGTGCAACTCGTCCCGGATTCTATCGAGATCGGATGAAGTTCGGTATTCTCTGAAAAATTCTTTCTTGAACTCCTCCCATGTCAAGCCCATACATTGTTCTTCACCATACAAGTTGATTTTATCGTCCAACCACAACTTAGCTTCTTCGCGTAACATGCTAGAACCATACCTCGTCTTCCTTTCGGGAGGACATTCCGCGGTACGGAAAGCTCCCTCAATATCGGAGATCCAACATGTACTTTTTAAAGGATCCCGTACCCCATTAAACATCGGGGGTTGAGCATCCTTGAAGTTCTTGTAGTGGAAGTCCCGCCTTCCTTCACCTCCTTCACCACGAGGGTAGATATTCCTAGCGTCAAGGGCCTCTTCGATAGTGGCCTTCATTCGTTCATTAATTAGATCGGTTATTTGCTCATCAACCGAATCTTGGAAGACCTTTGAACGTCCGCAAGAAAATCCAATTTTAACTTCTTAAAGATGGCCTCAACCTTGGTTGAGAACTCGGCGTCCCCGCTTGTACTTCCATTATCATGTTCGGGACCGTTTCTCGTCTTCATTCTATAAAACGAATTAGGTTAAACCACAAAATGGAAGGACAGATTACATATATACATACATATACGCCACACTACTCCATCTAACTCAACAATCGTCGTACATTACTTGTTTGACACGATTTGCACTCGTAGTGATGGTAGCTAGTCATTACTACGCGAGCACGTCGCGTTAACTCGCTAGTACAACGTCCATCTCGCTTGATGATTGCTAAACACACACAACAAATAGCGCATGATTAGTTCACATAAACCTATGCACTAACCATCCCGATCCGACCCAAGATCCTACAAGTCCCGCATAAACGCGCACACAAAAAGTCAAAGTCTAGGCACCTATCTCAAGTCACCTAAATCCCTTAGACCATGCTCTGATACCACTTGTAACAACCCGACTTCATAAACCCAAAAACGCGTACCAAAAAAAAATTTTAAGGCAGTGCATCTGGACGGCGTCCAGAATCCTGGACGGCGTCCAGATCAGAAATATGGGACGGCGTCCAAAGTTTGGGACGGCGTCCAGCTCAACACAACTGGGACGGTGTCTAATCAATTGGGACGGCGTCCCAATGGCCTTCCAGCTACTGATCACGGGTCCAACTCACACGAGCGGAAAACCCGCTTCCCGACACTTTCAAACGAAAACCTTTTTACCACAAGTCAATATAAGTGAAACTAAGAGATTTTCATCATCAAATCAAGTTTTACATCAACGGGCCCACATCGCCCATTTTACGAGTTTCTTTCTAAAATAAAAGTTTCGACCAAATATAAGTTTAAGTTCCAAACGACACTAGAGCATGGTGTTTGGGGTTAAACTACCCAATCTCGGTCGAACTCCAAAAGCTAACACCCAAAAGCATCCCCTAACAAAACAAGCGGGAGATCACTAATCCAATTGAACGCTCTTACCCTTGTCAACGCCCGAGCCTATAAAAAAAGGTAAACAACGAGAGGGTAAACAAAGCTTAGTGAATGCAATAATTATACGAATACATATATAATTATACCTACTTGCATACACTTACACAACCGCAAACATGCTAACAAACAACATTAGCTTATCGTCGCAATAACAAGCTATAATTCACCAATACCCCCAAGCTAGCATAACATCTGCATATAAATATAACTCGAATAATATAATATGCTTACAACACAAATAACCATGGTTAACCAATAGTACAAGGGAACGGCGCTCGCGAAAACGCCATCGGTGTTCATAACATCCGTTAGGGCACTTAACACCTCGCACCACTAACCCCTAGGGTGGCACCTTAACACCTCGGCACATCACCCCGAGTGGCATCTTAACACCTCGATGCAACACTCATTATTTTACGGAGTGGTGTCTTAACACCTCGACACTACACTCCTAGGTGGCATCTTAACACCTCGATGCTACACCCGAGTGGCATCTTAACACCTCGATGCTACACTCTTCACGTGAAACGTGGTGTCTTAACACCTCGACACTACACCTTTCACGCTACAACAAATAGATACATTATATACATACGCATATAATTATTCCACTCACCTCAAAGTCTTCGTGTAAGATAACCGAACTTGCAACGTCAATGTAACGTACCTATTACATTTTAGCACATAATCAATTCACAACTCAAGTCGGTCAAGCAACTCACTTAACAATCTAGAGTCTTTTGACCCTAAGTGCAATCCCGACCCATTTTGCACCTTTAACCCTAATAATGGGTTAACTTCACCAAAAACCCTAATTCTAGCCATTTAAGGTCTTAACACGCATTTAAACACCAAGTTGACTCATTTTCACGCATGCAAGACAACCTAGGTCATCAAAGACCCATTTGACCCATTTCAAGGTCAACATACCCATTAGGTCACCCACAACCCAAATGACTCCCACTAACACTAACTATAGGTGTACTAGTGATCTATTAGGCCTTTAAAACCCATTTACACATTTCAACTTTTCAAAACCCCAAGTTAGTCACCATTTGGGTCTTCATGACCCAAACTTACCCAAAACCCCCAAATCACTCATACATGGGTTTTATGTACAACATTAACCCAAACCCTAACCCTTAAACATATTTACTAGAGAAATCAATTTTAGGGCTTACCACCACAATCAAAACAAAGCTAACGAGGAGATGAACAACTTCAATGCTCGAGCTAGAACCCGAAACAAGCTTCTTCCTCTCCTATTTGAGCTTTCTCACACTTAAGAGCACTCTCTCTCTAGAATTAAAGTAGATGATGTTTGGTGGTTGTGAATGGAGTAATGAGACTCCCAAAACTGATCTAGGGCTTTAAAATTCGTCCAAGAAGTGAAATTACCAAAATACCCATCTAAAATAATTAATAGCAAAAAGACATGCCTGCCAGCCATTCTGGACGGCGTCCAAAATGTTGGACGGCGTCCAGGTCTTCAAACTGGGACGGCGTCCCAAATGTTTGGACGGCGTCCAAACCCAAAAAAAAAAGAAAACAGGATCTTACACAAATTGAATCATCCTTCTTGGAATCATCAGCACGTTGATGTTGTTTTGATTGATCAGCTTTCTTGTAGTACGAGGAAGACGATGAGTTCTTGCGTTGATTGCTTGATTTGCCTTTGAACTTGTGTTTGTTCAAGGCTTTTGTGAACATGGCTGCCATTTTAACCAATTCAAGGCGAGAATCATCAACATCAGAAATATTCAACTCTTCAGAATCGGTTGATTCTTCAACAAGCACTTTCTTAGACAACCTTTTGGAAGTCGTAAATGATTTGCTCTTCTTTTTGGCAATTAGGGCAAGTGGATCGCCCGGTGAAGACTCTTTCCTTCCTTCTTGAAGTTTAGACACTTCAGGTTGGTAATGCATAAGAACTCCAACAAGCTCATGAATAGTCAACTCAGCCTCTTTGGTAGATCGAACAATGGTTCCATAAGGAAGCCAATCAACATTGAGCTTTTTGAGAAATTTCCTGTTGACTTCGGCATTTACTTTTATGATCTTGCACCTTTTCAACTCATTGAGAACACCATTGAAATGACGGTAAGTATCCTTGAGTGGTTCATCAGGTTCCTGCTTGAAATCTTCATAAAATCCCAGAGCCTTATTCAATTTAGTAACATCTGACATGTCATAACCTTCTTGCTGTCGTTTGATCACATCCCATATATCTTTTGCTGTGGTGTTGCTATCAACATTTTCAAACAACTCATACAGGATAGCTTGCATAACAATGTTCTTTGCCTCTATGTCACCCTGAGCTCTCTCACGTTTATCACCAGAAAGTTCATAGACTGAAATTGGCATACCAGTATCCAGATGATAATCTACAACTGGACCATCTCTCAGAGAAGCCCATATGTACTTTGCTTTCTCACCCTTGTAGTTTATGTACTGTGTGATACGGTGAAGCCACTGAGTGTACTTGCCATCAAACAACACTGGAGGACGGGAATCTGATCCAATGATCAAAGTATCTTGAGTAGACATCTTGAAAATGAGGTAGATTCGGTAAAGATTCGGTATTACACAAATCTAGGATGAAAAATCACAACAATCTAACACAAATGTCAGATTCGGTATCTGATTCTGTACTGTAGCAGATTCGGTACAGATTCTGTACTGTAGCAGATTCGGTAAACCAGATTCTGTATCAGAAACTGATCAGAAATACAAGTAACATACCCAGATTCAGTATAGATTCGGTAACCACAAGATTTGTAGCATGAGAACACTTAAAACTAATGAATTAAGTGATACCGAGATTCTGATTCGGTATCTAACTCGGTAGTCAGATTCTGTATGAATTTGAATTCAAAACACAATTTAATTCCTTTGAATTAGATTCTGTAACCTTGCTGCACAAGGAAACAAGTTAGTATCACACAAAATATCAAAGATACCGAATGTTTAGGATACCGAATGTCAACTGTAGCAGTTGACAATACCGAGTCTAAGTATGAAAACTTAGAATTCAAACGAATCCTTTCTCAAATCACACCAATTAGCTGCGTATGACCAAACCGAATGTGATAGAATCACAAACACACCACAATCTGCAACACTGATTGAGAATTAATAACTTTGAAGCAGATTTGGTATGATAGTTACGATACCTAATGTAGATCAAATCTTCAAAACTTGAAGAATTGATGAAATTAAACCGTCAGAAATGGGATTAAACACCTCACGATCACAACTGAAACCTCAAACCTTTACTTAACTACATAATCAAGCTGGAATTGATGAATACCGAGAGTTTTAGCCACGAAGTTTAAAAATTAACTTGATTCTTCATAATTGATGTTAAAAAGATGTAATGATGATCGAAACTCTTTCTAATCAACCTAATACACCTTCGCTAAACTTATCACAAAAATCTGAACGTCAGATTATCAGATTCGATTATACCGAATCTGATTCAATATATCGAGAGTGCTCATATTCTGTGATCTTCAATCTCTGGATCGATCTAGTGATGTAATATCACTCCCTGGAAGCTCTGATACCAAATGATAGGTCAGATCATGTTGAGATTAGAAGAAAAGACAAGTTAGAATAAGATTCGGTAAGTGTAAAGGAGACACAGTATGAGAGAGAATCAATGAGATTTACATTCCACGGCTTCTAGAACTCAATTACAATGTAATGGCTATCTAATTAGGACTACTTAGGTTCCTTATATAGCCCTCTTCTAAGGAACCATCATTTAAGCTTATTTCACATTAACACTATACAACTTCGGGGTCCTAACAGAAACTCAGGAAGTAATTCTTATTCAAAATATCCATTTCACTTTCAGTATTCGTGTATGCCTTCCTTATCAGATGATTTGATATGATGGCCTTGATGATGATGGCCTCTTACATTGTGTCGAAATTGGTGAGAAAGTGAGTGGGACCAGCTGTCAGGCGTCCCAATGGCTTATCGAGTGGCCTTTGTTCAACCCGCTTACGCTTGAAATTCCATATCAGCTTTCCATTTGTCCTTGTAGTATCCTTCCACTCCCTTTTGCTACTCAAAAGTTTTGTTTCCTGAAGCATCTTCCTGAGAGTAGGTGGTTCAACTCCCTAGATTTGATTTTTCTTAGTATCTCTCGCATCAATGTTCTGCAATTGTTTGTTTCATACCCAAAATCTTCATGGAACTCGCACCATTCTATTCTTGTTTCATCCCTTTTCTCCATTAGTACTGGTGGGTTGAATTTTCATTCTATTGGATCTATTAGTAAAATTTCTCTTGGAGTTTTTGTCAATGACTCGACTAGTGAGTTTCTTGTAAACTGCTTTTGTGCTCGCCATGTTTGTCATCTTGCTTTTCGTATAGCCGATCAAACACTCGTTTGCCATGGCAGTTGTTGTCGTACCCGTGATTGTGTCTTCTATGGCCATGCATGTCATTGTCTTATCCTTTTTCTTTTCCTATTCCGAAGCTTGCGCCCTCTCCTGAGCGTATGTATTTCCTGGTGACTTCCACGACTTCGCTAAAAGCTGTTGTTATTGTCCAGCATAGGTTTTAACCAGGCTTGCATGCCATGTTTGATCTACGCAGGACATGAATCCTGAAATTTATTGTGACTCCGGTAAGCTTGGTATCTTTTGACACTCTAGCATGTATTTGTTGAGAAATTCTGCTAACGGCTCTTCCATGGATTGTGATAGATTTGGTGCGTATCCAGATGCGTTAATTTGTGCCTCTTTAGGTTATGAAACTGCAGGAGAAATTTTTTCGAAGGTCATGGAAGTCGGTTACACTTCTTGGTAATAGTGAAGTGAACCACTCTCTTGCTACTTTCTATAAGACCATGGGGAACATGTGGCAAGTTATCGAGTCGCTCTAATGCTGCATTTATATTGTCCCTTGAAATAGCTGTAGAAAATCTTCGGGATCGGAGGTTCTGTCATATGTGCCTAGTGTTAGAGGAAAGGACAAGTTTGCTGGTAATGGGTAGTCTACAACACTTGATGTGACATGCTCCATGGTTAAGGAGAGTTGTAACACCCTGAATTTTTAATACATCAAAAAGTGTCACCAGAAAGTGTTCTCAGAAGTGCCACTAAAAGTGAACCTAACACTTATGCATTTTCAGATTTTACATCAGAATCAGAATCAGGCAACTCCAGTCCCTGAACTGAATAATGGAAATTTGGTTGTCTGTAGAGCCACGTCGAGGGTTTTTGGGGAGGGCGTCGCGGCTAGCTCTTGATCAGATGCTTAGATTTTTGGAAAACGGCTGACTTCAATTTTGCCTATGAGCCGTGCCGCGAGCCATTAGGGCGCGCCGCGCCTCTGTCTGGTGCCAGGTCCGTTTCAGCAACTTTTTAAATGAGTTTAATGAAGGGCAAAGTTGTCTTTTTTCTTGTGGATGGTTTGAGGGCCACATATCTGGCCAAAATCTTATCCCACCTCATTTTTATCATTTTCTTTCCCTCCCACTCAGACACTAAACCTTAGAGAGAGAGTAAAGGGTTTGGAGAGAGAAAGCTCGAATTGGGGAAGAAGAAGAGTGTTTTGGGTCGGGTCACAAGAGTTAAAGTTGTTTTCCTCATCCACGGCTACATTGTGGTTGTATTGGTAAGTTCTAACTCTGAGTTTCATTGTTTGATTTGAGATTCGATGTTAGGGTTTGAACTTAAATTGTCAAGAAACCCACTTAAACTTAAGAAGTAAGTTTATTGATGTTAGTGTTTGGGTTTAAAGTTAATGTTGGCGGGTTTTGGTTTGGTGAATGATTTAGCTTTGTCTATGGCTTGTGAATGCTGTATAATCAATAATATTAGTGATTATAGAGGTGTTAGAAACCATTTGGGTGTAATTGGTTGACTAATTTTGTAATGAGTCAAAATTAGGGTTCGTTGGTGAATTTGGATCGGTTGTCGATTGTGTGAGGTTCATAAACTTAAAAGAGTTAAGTTAAGAAGATAAACTTGAATTAAAAGTGTTTTGGTGTCGAAACTAGCAAATGTTGGAATTTGACTTTGTTAAGGGTCAAAATGGGTTTTGGGCGAAAACTCGGGCTGGTGTGTGTTTAATGCCTAATTGTGGTGTCATTGGGTATCTCGAAAATGCGGGAACTAGTCTTGGTAGTTTTGGACCTCCGGATATTGTTAAAAGTGCAAATTGGTTAATTTTGCACTTAGTGTTTATTTGGGCGGGTCGAGAGTCCAAATGGGTTTGTATTGATGATTTTGATAATGGAATAGGTACGTTCCATTGGCGAGTTGCGGGATTCGGATTTCATTCATCAAGGAGCTAAGGTGAGTGTAAATATATTATATGCGTATGTATGCATAGGATGGGTGCGGGTCGGTAGAGTGATCCTTGCTTGGATTCACTCTACATGTGATGGGATGATGGATTCTTGGCGTTTTGAGTTCATGTTGTACGCTTATGCATTTTGAGTTACCACCCTTGGGGTAGTGAATCTTTGGAGTATACGGATTCACGTTGGCGTGTTGGGCTAACCCCGTCGATGTTGATGATGTTGAGGAGATGAATCTCGGGTAGTTCGGATTCACGATGACGCGGGTAGTTCAGTCATCCCTATTGATGAGGTGGTGAATCTCGGGTAGTGCGAATTCACTAAGGCACGAGTAGTACGGCCAACCTCGATTGTTGATGCGATGAAGGTAGTGAATCTCGGGTAGTGCGAATTCACTAAGGATTGGGTAGTTCGGCCAACCTTCATATGTTTAAGGTTAAGGGGTTAACCTTGTCGTATTGGTTATATACTATATATGTGTATATATATATATATATATATATATATATATATATATATATATATATATATTGTATGTTGTAGCAAACCTTGCGGTTTTGGGCTTGGTGGTACGTTATGTATAGCTTTGCTTAGTTGTACTTGGAATGCGGTTGTGTTTACTATATGTGTTGGTTGTACGTATTCATTTTATGCATACGTATGTATATAGTACGTTTATACTCACTAAGCTTTCATAGCTTACCCTCTCGTTGTTTATATTTTTATAGATTTGCAAGGCGGACGTGGCAAGGGTAAGCGTGGGGACTAGTGAGTTAGCGTGTGTTTCTTGGAAGACTTGGCTTTTGGATTACATAGGATTGGGTAGTTTATTCCCAATTACCATGCTCGGACTTTTGTCGGAACTTATGTAGTGTCTTTTAACTATGTAATCGGATTTGATAATTATGATTTTAAAATATGTAGTGTATGTTGCTAAGGTCTTTTAAACTAGTCGGTGTTTTAAATGTTCGTGAAAAATATAATCATGATGTCGAGCTAATGTACTAAATCACTATAAAGAAAAGAAAAAAATTTATGGGACGGTTTAACGGCGGGTTGGGTCGTTTCAAGTGGTATCAGAGCATGGTCTAAGGGATTTAGGCGACTTGAGATAGGTGCCTAGACTTAGACTTTTGTTTGTGCTTATTTATTGTGGGACTTGTAGGAGTACGGGTCGGAACGGGTTGTAGTTAGTGCCTTAGTTTGTAGGTGGAATCACGCTTATATTAATATGCGGATATTATTAATATATTATTGTGTTTGTGTTGGTGTATATCATCGAGCGAGGCGGTCGTTGTACTAACAAGTTGATACGGCGTGCGCACGTAATAATTAATAGCTACCATTATCATGGGTGCAAATCGTGTTGAACAAGTGATGTAAGACGATTGTTGAGCAAGATGGGGCGATGTTGCGTGTGTGTAATCTTAGTGCCGAACTAAAAACCACAATTGACCACCTGTTTCAGCACCAAGGGGCGTCGCGACTTTGTGGGTTGCGACGCGACCTTCCACTGTGCCATATGGCCAGATCCACTTTTCAAGCTCGGCATCAAAATTTCACTGTAAGTCACGGCACAACATTGTGGGTCACGACGCGACCTTGAGCTGGGACAGATTCTGTAGTTTGCAACCAAGTTTAACACCATTTAATCCCAAACACAATATTGATCCACATGAACCTGCTCAAAAGTCGATTACAACCCAAAATACAACATGTTTTACAAGTTCACAACACCGGGTACTCAAGACCCATA
This sequence comes from Rutidosis leptorrhynchoides, assembly GCF_046630445.1. NCBI lineage: Eukaryota > Viridiplantae > Streptophyta > Magnoliopsida > Asterales > Asteraceae > Rutidosis > Rutidosis leptorrhynchoides. The sequence continues at coordinate 418,661,345 of NC_092336.1, forward strand.
ATTTACCAAGTGTACATTTTGACACAAACATATTAAATGACCCCAAAAACAAGAGTATGATCATCCGGGCCAACTACCAAAGCATCCCATCCAAAGATACTCTAAGGCCTTACCCTTATCCTTTGTGGTGCTTGAATCTATAAAAAGATAAACAACTAGGGAGTAAGCAACAATGATTAGTAAGCACAATACTTATATGCATACATACATAACTTACTTACTTGTACCACTTATACAATAACCGCATACAAGCTAGCATCACAAAGTATACAACCACAATATAACTTATTACACTATAACATGCAAATGTGGTTAACCATACACAATAGTGCTAGTCATCAAATGAATCAACACTATCAAACACATGCACGAGGCCAACGAAGGGGCACTTTCGGATAGCACCGCTACATACACACGAATGTGGTCGCCGAAAAGTGAAACCATAGGTAACACTTCCCACATCCCTACGTATCGAGTGGTCGCCGAAGAGTGAATAACACTCACCACACCTCAAACCACAAATATGGTCCACGAAGAGCGAGACCTTACGGAAACACTTACCACCTCGCATCAAGTGGCCAACGAAAAGTGAACCTTACGCCCGGTGTCAATCGCCAGTCATCTACAAGCAAATAACTTATATATATACACATATAAGTACTCCACTCACCTTGATCACTTCAATGAGCTAAACATGCTAGGGCTTCACAAGTAATCCGAAAGCAATAACCAAGCAATAAAATCATAACACTAAGCTATAAACACTAATAGCTTGACCTAAAACACACAAGTGCAAATTTTGACCCAATTGCACTTTAATCACCCAACTAGGTCAAACAAGAACACAACACCTCAAATCACTAATGGCTAGTGATTTCAACCCAAACTCGCCAAAATAAACTTAAGGTCAAGTGCTTGAAGCACTTCTTGACCCATTTTGACACAAAACCCATTTCAACTCAAATTAGGGTTTACACCAAAAATCAAGTTAATCACTAACACCAACATCACTAGTTCACATGTGTGCTAGTGATTTACAACCACATGCAAGACTTGAGTCTTAAAATTTCGTCATCCAAACCTTATCCTCCCACATTAGGGTCCATACACCCAATCTCAACCAAAAACCCAAAGTTTCTCAAGAAATGAGGTTTACAACTCATTTCAACCCAAACCCTAATTAAAATCCAAAATTACGCAATTAAAATCGATTTAGGGCTTTACTTCAAAAGTAAAATGGAGTTAGGAAATAACTACAACTAGGTTTAGTCTTGACTTGAGCTTGGATGGTCACCTTATTCACCAAATTCAAGCTCTCTCACTCTACACTATACTTTCTCACACTAGGAAGCTTTTACTTGAAGTAGAAATGACAAGAGGGCTCCCCAAAATCTGATCAAAACAATCTCTACTCGGCCATGCAAAATTGCATTTTAGTCCCCAACTTATTTTTGATCTATTTATAAAACAGTCCACCATAAATCACCAGGAGTCGCGACGCGATAATTTAGGTCGCGATGTGACCTGTGACTGGGAATGAAGTCACGAGATGTTACATTTATCCCAGTTATGAGTGCGTACAAGCTGTCCATTACTATTTCTCACACCTCTTCGTGTGATATAGAGTACTGGTAGGCGGGAGGCGCGTTCTGGATGAGGATTTCATCTAATTTTTTTGGCTCTGGGGGTTTCGCTTGTGTGTTTGACGCTCCGGGCTGCATATCCAACTTTTATTTGTTTCCAAGTGTTATTTCTTAGTACACTCCTTGGTACACATGCTCCAAATCTTGTGAGCAGTGCGTTGGCTAATTTTGGCGACACCACGCTTGCCTGTCCCAAGGCTTTTAGTGAAAACCGAAAGTTATCCAACTGCACCACCATTTATTTACCGAAGATGTGGTCATTGAAGTTTAAACGATGTTGTCTGAGTGGTGAGCTCATGTTGTTGTGGCAAAAGTGTTTGTTGAGGTTATTTGCCATCTATTGTCTGTTTAGATTTGTGAACCCCTCGTCAATGGTGAGATCTTCAATCAATATAGATCTATTGTAACAGTGTCGGGTGGTGTCTGGCTAGTACTTGGCAATGGCACTGCGTTCTGTAATGTTGCTTTCGTTGGCTGTGATGGCATACCGCTGCTAGCTTCTGGCTGTAGGTTTATACTCCTCAAACTGTTGGAGGTATTGCACTTGTTGTCGTCACTAACGTGTTGACCACTATCTGTTCCGATCTCGTGGCCTTCTGGTTCTCGGCTATTAGTGATTGCATTTTTTGATGTTTTATACATTTGTAGGTGTGTAGTTCTACGAATGAATGACCTATGTTTGATCTTTAGTTCGTAACGGATGGCGCCACTTGTTTAAGCGTATTTTTGTGATCCGGGCATGAGCAGGTTCTCAGTCATATTTTCGAGTGCAAAGTGTTAGTTGAGTGGTTAGTGTTTGGATGTTCGCTTTCCGGTCCGGATATCGCGAATAACCCAGATAGAGATAAGGATCTCAAAGGGGTGACACACAACCAAGTCGGATGTATTCGACTCAAGTATAGACTGAGTGAGTGAGTTTGGTGAGTTGACTAGTGAGTATTTGTCTAGAAAGAGAAAGTATCAGCTCTCATGATGTGACTTATCGTGTGTGTCTCATAGTGCCTTTCTTAGGATTGACATTAGCATATTTATCGGTAAACACTGGGTTTAGTTTGTTCATGGTCTGACCATGATGGCGTGTTATTCTTTATCGGGCTGGCCAACATTGGTAGTTCGGCCAAAGATTTTTAGGTCTTATTCGTTGGGTGTACGTGGCATAATGTTGAAACATGTGCGCACTATCATTGCTAGGGCTTATGTGACGTCACTACCTTGTATTGGGCTTACGTGTAAACATTGTCGTAGTCAGTGAGCCATGAGCACGGCAGTCGTATTTGGTCTTATTGACAGTCGGAATACTGGATTTCGACTTCCTAGATAACTGGACGATATCCGACGGTCAATCTCCATTTAACGTGAGTTTAAACCGGTCGTTTTTGGGAATCGGATATGATATCTTATACGCATATCATTAGGAACTATTAGCAACTATTAGCGAAATTTATACAAATTAGATGAATTGTTGGCGCAATTTTGTCTTAAGAAATTATACCTTAGTTAATTAAGTATAGGTAAACGCATTCAAAAATCATACTCCGACTATAATCAAGTGAATGTTATAATTCAGTAGGCTTATAACTACCTTTAATGGTTATAAGAACAAAGAGAGAAAAAGAGAGAAGAAGGAGAGAAGAAATATTGATATTGATATTTCAAGAGAAATGGTGTACCTTAAATGGTTACCATACATGTCTATTTATAGTATAAAATATTACTATGCAAGAAATATAATAATAATAAAATTAACATCCAATCTAGATATTTTATAACACAATCTAGATATTTTATAACACTCCCCCTTGGATGACAATTTTATTAGAGAATAACTAGTACTGCCTCGTTAAAAACCTTGCTAAAGAAAACTCATTGGGATAAAACTTTAGCTAAGGGAAAAAGAGTGCAGCATAAAGTTGACTCCCCCTCAAGTAAGCAACGCCTGAGTTGTTACATCTTCTGAACATGCCTCATGCCAATATTATGAACGTGTGTTCTGAAAATAGCAGTTAGCAGTGCTTTGGTATAAAGATCAGCAGAGTTGTTGATTGAACGTATCTCATTTTAATCTGGTTGTCTTTTACGATATCTTGAGTATATGAGAAAAATCTGAGGTTTTCATCTGAAACTGTATCATCTAAATCTTTTATGTACAAGTTTGGCCCTCGTGATTTGTCTACAGTCTCCTTCATGGTTTGTTCAAACCGTTGTTTCAGTTCCTATTCCCTTTCAGTCTTTTTCTGAGCCTTACCAATATACCATTCTTTTCCATCAAACTTATGACCGTTAAGACCGTTTATAGCTTTAGCGCCTCGTCAGCATTTATGTTTTGTTCTGTCATTTTTGATACTCTTCTTTCATTTGTATTATGTAAGCTGTATTATCTTCATAGATAGTTGTCACGCTTTTATAGCGTTCTAGTCCACAAGAATCAATAATGATTTGTATCATTGATCTTAACTAAAATCATTCCCGAGTAGCTTCATGTAATGCAATCACTTCGGCATGATTGGATGATGTTGCAACAAGTGTTTGTTTTGAGAACGTCATGATATTGCGGTGCCTCCATTTAGGAATACATATCCAGTTTGAGATTTAGCTTTATGTAGATCGGATAAATAATCTGCATCTGTATAACCAAACAAATCTTGTTTCGAGTTGTTAGAATAAAATAATTATAAATCAGTAGTTCCCCGAAGGTATCAAACTATTTGTTTGATCCCATTCCAATGTCTTTTGGTAGGGGCTGAGCTGAACCTTGTCAACAAATTAACTGCAAAAGAAATGTCAGATCTTGTATAATCTATAAGATACATAAGAACCTCAATTGCACTAAAATATAGAACTTCCGATCTGTTAAAATTTTCATGATCTTCGCAGGGATGAAATAGATCAGTGTCAATATTGAGTGATCTAACAACAATGAGTTTGTCTTTTAAAAAAATGTTTTAAAATCTTTTCGGTATAAGTTGTTTGATGTACAAGTAAACCATTAGGCATATGCTCAATTTGCAATCCAAGGTAATACTTGGTTTTTTCAAGATCTTTCATTTCAAAATAATTCTTTAGAAGTTGAATGATTTCATAGATCTCTTTATTTGTTCATATGATGTTAAGAACATTGACATAAACAACTACGATCTCATATCCGAACATTGTTTTTATAAAACATACGTGCAAAATAAGTTTATATTTATACCCTTTTTTTTTATCAAGTAGTCATTTAATCGGTTATACCACATACGTCCCGTTTGTATAAACCCACTTAGAAATCTTTGTGATTTAATGGAATATATTCCCTTGGGTTTTACATTAGATGCTTATGATACCTTAACCCTTTAGGTATATTCATATATATCACTATTAAGTGATCCATACAGATAAGTAGTAACAACATTCATGAGATGCATTTAAATAACTACCAGGTTGATTAAGTATCTAATAAGTAATTGTATCCATTACAGGAGGATAATTTTTCCTCCTAATTCATTTCTGGTCTTTGTGGGAAATATTGAGTTACAAGTCTAGTTTTGTCTTGTAACTTCATTTGCACATTTCTTTTCGGATAAAAATTCATTTGTATCCCATACGTTTCACATCTTTAAAAGTGATAACGATTGATCCGAAAACTTTTCTTTTATCGAGCGATTCTAATTCAGCTCTTATTGCTCCTTTCCATTGAGCTCAATCATGTCCATTTTGTATATTCAATGACAGATTTTAGTTCCAGATCATCATCTTTATTCATGATGTCATTGTAACATTATATGAAAATATCTCATAGAGATTTTAGTTTCATTTCGGTTCCATAATATTGCATAATTTATCGCAATTTTAGTATTTACATTTATCAATATCCTCTGCAGAAGGAATATTGATTTGTGGTTCTTCTTGAACACTTTCTCTTACCTCATTATCAGCTGATTTTCTTTTTCGAGGATTTTTATCTTCGGAACCAATTGATCTTCCACGTTTGATGCGTGGCAAAGACTCAACAGTGACATTATTGCCAGCTTTTGGAATTTCAGTTCGAGCTGGAGCATTTATCGCTGGTATATATGATTTAGTCACTTTTTTATATCTGTAAATGCATAAAGTAATTAATTTGCAAGTTCTTGCATATGCATTATTTTTGAACTTTCGTTTCACATTCTTTTGTGCGAGTTCAATATACCTTAATTGATGTTCACATCATGAAGCATCATTTTATTTTTTATTTTTATTTCTCCCCCTAATCTAGAGAACAATGTTTTATTAAAATGACAATCAGCAAAACGTGCTGTAAAAACATCACCCATCATGGGTTCAATATATCTTATGATTGAAGATGTTTTATATCCAAAATATATTATCATCTTTCTTTGAAGAACCATTTTATTATGTTGTGGTGATACAATTGGAACATACACTGCACAACCAATGTTTTAAGGTAGAAAATATTTGGCTCTTGGCCAAAATCAAGTATTAAGTGAAAATATTTACGACTTCCACATGGTATAATGCGAATTAATGTCGCAGCATGTAAATTTACATGTCCACATATAAATATTGAGAGATTTGTACTCATTATCAATTGTCTAGTTATTAGCTGTAAGCGTTTATCTATTGATTCAGCTAAACCAATTTTGTGTATGCACATGAGCAACTGGATGTTCAACAACAATCCCTGTAGATATATAATGATCATTAAATGCTTGAGATGTTAACTCACCAGCATTATCAAGTCTCATCCTTTTAATGGTGTAATCAGAATAATGTGTTCTCAATTTAATAATTTGTGCAAGAAACTTTGCAAATGCCATATTACGGCTTGATAACATACAAATATGAGACCATCCGCTAGATGCGTCTATTAGAACCATGAAATATCAAAATGGTTCACATGATGGATGAATTGGTTCATATATCTTACCTTGAATTCTTTCAAGAAACATTTGTGATTCTTTTTCACAATATACTTTTCATTAATCACCATATGTGCTTTCCATTAATCACCATATGTGTGTTTTTTTTTTTTATAAATCACCATATGTGTTTTTTTTTATCATATATCCTTTTCACCATATACGCTTTTAATCATATGCGCTGTGTTTTTCACCATATGCGCTTTTAATCATATGCGATTTTCATCATATGTGTTGTGCTTTTCATCATATTCGCTTTTTATCATATGCGCTTATCATATGCGATGCGCTTTTTATCATATGCGCTTTTTTATGTGAATAGTAAATTAATTAATTTCGTTTTACTATTCATATAAATTAATTTAGATTTACTATTTTGTTAATTGAGTAATATATATATACATCATATACTTGTGACTCCGAAGGCTCAAATGAATTTGACCATATAGTTATACGTTGTACCTTGCACATTAATTTTCAGTAGAAGCTTTAGATGCATATTATTTTCAGTAGAAGCTTTAGATGCACTTTTTTTTAATCACCAAATACCACAAACACTTTGTTTGCGTTTGTTCATAGTCATCAATGAAAACCATTTTCTTTAATTTTATTTTATACAATAAAATTAACGCATCATTATTCTTTTCAAAAACAATAATCTATTGTTATTGTTCACTTGTGCCATGTTTAACAACAAAAGTCAACAACCTCTGTCTTGTTTGTTGTGGCAACCAAAAACAATCTTTGCTTTTGTTACCGAGAATCCAAGACCAAAAAACAATTAATTTTTAATTAATCTTTTATCAAAACCATAAATGATTTTATTGATCTACGTTGATATGGCCATAAAGAATTGACGGCTGACCTACTTTTGTAAGTGTATTTCGGCTATCATCCCGAAAAACGCACAACGACCTTTTTTTTTTTTATGAACTATTTGTTTCATATCTAGCTTAGGCAATTATTGTGAACATTTGGTCCCTATAAGAGCATTTATTTTTTAGACTTTTAGTTGATTTGTACTTGTCACAATTAGGGATAGCACCCGCGGGTCGTGGATGCGGATCCATTGGATCCATCACCCGTACCCGCGGATTTTTTTTAAGAGACATCCAATTGAACCCTTGTTCGTTGAAACAATTTGACTATATTTTTACTCCCCATTATTAAACGGGCCATTTTGATGCACACTCTTAAAAAAATAATTTGTTTTTTAAGTTTTATTATTCAACCTCCTTTTTTCAACGGTCACGTTTTTAACAAAACATTTGACAAGTTTGAAAAAAAGTTTTTTTTTTACTTTGCTTTCCCCCTTTCTGTAAAACTCATTTAAACACTTTCTTTGTTTTTTTTTTTTTTTTAAAAAAACTTCCTTTTTTTTTACGTTACCCGTAAATTATAAATATATAAAAAAAACTTTTTGTTTAATTTTTTTTTCTAGTTTTTAAAAGGCCACTTGACCAATTTTTTAATTCTTTCACAACACCTGATATCGTGATCGTGACCTTTCACCAAAGCAAGAGATATTCTTGATAAACTAAACACGGACTCGTGTTTGAAATTGTCGGCCACAAAAAAATTCATTTGATAAAAGTATATATTTTTTTTAGTTATAGAAGGAGACCACTTCATTTTCAATACTTCATTTTTGACAAAAAACTATTCCATTTTACCATCCTTTTTTTTTTTTACTTTAACTTTTAAGATATACTTTTAATAAAAATACAAACTACTTTTTCTTATTTTAACTTTTAAGATTTACTTTTAATAAAAATACAAACTACTTTTTGTATTTTAACTTTTAAGATTTACTTTTAATAAAAGTACAAACTACTTTTTCTTATTTTAACTTTTAAGATTTACTTTTAATAAAAATACAAACTATTTTTTTATTTTAACTTTTAAAATTATAAATTTAAGAATAAACATTAGTATGCATGAAATAAATAATGATTAATTGCATAAGTAATCATAAATGTTAGATAACATATAAAGACCCCGTCGTATTCGTATTGATCGGAATTAATCTCGACCCATGGTACCGTGTTGTCAAATGATGTGTTGCGTACATAAAGTACCGTGTTGTCAAATGACGTGTTGCGTACAATCATGAGGTCTTATTAACATAAATATAAATGTTAGTGAAGTTAATAAGAGTTAGATTACAGAAAATATAATTCAGGTGGTATAACCGACCATATATAACTTAAATAACATAAATATAAATGTTAGTGAAGTTAGTAAAAGTTAGATTACAGAAATATAATTCAGGTGGTATAACCGACCATATATAACTTAAATAACATAAATATAAATGTTAGTAGTCCAAAATTTGATATATTCGAGTCTGAAAATTATTAATAATTTCATACCTTGATTAGTGATCGTTTGAGATATCTTTTAATTACACTAAGCTTTTCGTGCTGATAACGTGTTATAATTCAGTAGGCTTATAACTACCTTTAATGGTTATAAGAACAAAGAGAGAAAAAGAGAGAAGAAGGAGAGAAGAAATATTGATATTGATATTTCAAGAGAAATAGTGTACCTTAAATGGTTACCATACATGTCTATTTATAGTATAAAATATTACTATGCAAGAAATATAATAATAATAAAATTAACATCCAATTTAGATATTTTATAACACAATCTAGATATTTTATAACAGTGAAAAAGATAAGTGGTGAATTGTCAAATATCTAGAGGTTGGAGCTAAATTGGAAACAAGGTGTCACAATGTAGACTAAGTGGCCCCTTAATATGGACAAATTGTTGGGTGTACTTTCCTAATTAATGACCTTATCTCGTGCTCTAACTTTTTCTTATGTCAACTAAATTATATTATCTCCAAAATATGTGTGTTTTATTACTGTATGAGTTTATGACATTGAAGTAAAAGTGGCATTTGGTTCGCATATTTAAATTTTCAGAATTTTAAATTTCATAATTTAGAAACTCATGAGATTTGAAATATTTAAAGTTTTAAAATCTTATTGTGTGTGTGATTCTAAGATTTGAATTCTCGTGATTTATAAAACCTAAAGTTAAAATTAAGAATGTAATATGTAGACACAAACGTAAACGTAAATATAAACGTAAACGTAAAACGTAACATTAAACGTAAAGCATAAATCTAAAGCGTAAATTGTAAAGTGTAAGTGTAAAACGTAGAATAAAATGTAAAATATTAAACGTAAAATGTAAAAAGTAAACGTAGACTCTAAAATAAAATTTAAACGTAAAACGTGAACATTAATGTAAAACGTAACCATAAAATGTAACACAGCAAGCGTCAAATGTAAAACGTAAAGTGTAAATGTAAACGCAAGATAAAACGCTATAAAACTTTAAACATAAAAAATTAAAAGGTAACCGTAAATATAAAACGTAAACCTTGAAGGTAAACCGTAAACCTAAAACATAGACGTTAACGTAAACGTAACGTGTAAACGTAAAAAATAAATTCTAAACGTAAATGATTTGAATATGGAATTTCTAAATACCTTGGTAATACGAAGGATTTGAAATTCCATTGTTCATAGGATTTTAAAATCCTAAGTAAATTGAAATCCCTCAATCAAACATATGATTTCATGAATTTTAAAATGCAAATTCTTTTAAAACCCGGAAACCACACGCCCCTTAAAATAAGTGAGAACAATGTAACATAATGGAGGTGTTTTACATCGATTTCTACTTTTAAGGAAAAATAGTAAACCTCGTTTTCGGCATAAATAAATAATGATTTATTCTTCTAGTTACGTATTATCTTACTCATTTAAATATTGATACTTAGTTAGATTTTTTTTTTTTTTTTTTTTTTTTGCAAAAATATATATATATATATATATATATATATATATATATATATATATATATATATATATATATATATATATATATATATATATATTAGATCAAAAAGATCAGGTGGAACAACATTGAACCGATCATGACGATCTGAAAATACTTGGTCACAAACGACCAAAACTCATTAACACTCGTTCAATTCGTTCTAAACAGTATGAACGCTAACATTGAAATACCGAGCGAACACTAATGAAATTACAACAGAAAATGCAAACAACCAATCCACCAAACCTAAAGCTATATATATATATATATATATATATATATATATATATATATATATATATATATATATATATATTAGATCAAAAAGATCAGGTGGAACAACATTGAACCGATCATGACGATCTGAAAATACTTGGTCACAAACGACCAAAACTCATTGACACTCGTTCAATTCGTTCTAAACAGTATGAACGCTAACATTGAAATACCGAGCGAACACTAATGAAATTACAACAGAAAATGCAAACAACCAATCCACCAAACCTAAAGCCTAAAACAAGTGAATGTGACATATCATAAATCTACATGATAAAAAGGAAATGTAGTATAATTAGGTATGATGAAAAAAATTTCTAAATAAATAGGGAAAATAAGATATTTAAACCACGCGAACCTTGAGGTGAGACTTGAGATCTGGGAAGTTAGGAACTTGGTACTTGGTAGTGATAAAACGAGCGTAAAAGATGGTTTAATCGTATAGAATTGAAAGCTCAAACGTACCAAATGAGAGCCCAGACTAGCTTGTCATAAGCTCAAAGGTAAAAGTAACTCTCAAAAGTTAGTATGTAACAAAACACAACAATAATAACAACAACAATAACAACAACAACAACAACAAAACTCAATATCATATAATTGATGTATGAGAGAGATGAGATGTAGACAATCATTCCCCTATCCGAGAATAAAAGCAAGCCATTTCTTCATCCAGAATGAAACACTCTCAAAAATAGAGAAAGTCATCCCTTTCTCTATTCGACGGATAAAGAAATTGCTTTCGAGTGGACCTCCGGCCAACAAGTAGGAAATTTTTTGTTTAAAAAAAATAAAATAAAATTAAAAATAAAATTGAGTCGCCATGAAAATGGTAGAATCAAATTTTCATGGGTTTTAATCCTGCATTGAATTCATTTAGGCTTTAAACGGCAGTTAAAACGCCAATAAATCGACGCTTGTTGTTGATTCAAAAATAGAGCCGATAGTATGAAACAAAAGAAAACATATAAACTTATAGGGTTAAAATCAAAAATAAGCTACAAACTTACACAAATGTACCGATGTCGCCCACAAACCCATTTCCGTCCTACTGTCGCCTACAAACTTTCAAAAAGTGTACCAATGTAAACAAAAACTTTATAAAAGTGTACCAATGTAAACAAAAATAACTTGCTACCGGCTAAACTGGTTAAAAATCAACACGTGTCGTTCGTGGATTGGATCTTAATTCTTAAAAAAAAAAATAATAATTATCAGGTCAAAATTAGTATGTAACAGGTCAAAACTATAAAATGTTGATATTAGCACATTTTTTGAAAGTTTGTAGGCGACAGTATGACAGAAATAGATTTGTGGACGATATCGGTACATTTGTGTAAGTTTGTAGCCTGTTTTTGACTTTAACCCAAACTTATAAGTCAACAATTACATTTAATTGTAGCAAGTATGTCATCATTACAATTTTCAAAACAATGAAAACTATAAGTGGCATTCACGAGAGGAAAAAATAGTATTTCTTTGATTTAGTAATTTTAAACATCTCTTTTTGAGTATATATATATATATATATATATATATATATATATATATATATATATATATATATATATATATATATATATATATACTAGATTTATGAGCCCGTGCGCTGCACGGGGACTCATCCGCAAACATTATTGGTTTTTAAACTTATATATGAAAGAACATTATTATAGGAAAAATGTCAATAGTACTGTTGTAGTTGAATTAGTAAAATATGTTTTTGTAAACAATACACATTAGTACAATTTTGATAAATTATAGTAGTTCATACATAGATTGATTACACAACATAAAGTTACGAATTGATATAAACATGATTTATTGTAAAGTAAACGATGATCCCATTGTAATGGGTGGTGATATATCCATCATCATTTTTACTTCATCCACCATAAATAATGGATTAACATGTTGTACTGTACAATCCGTTAATGCACATTTATGATGGATGAGGTAAAAATGAAATTGGATATATCCATACCCCATTGTAATACTCTTAGTGTCCCTGAAAGTTTGAATTTATTATAACTTTCAATTAAGCAACCATGTATAAAGATTTATGGTTCCAGCTAATAGTATGATCAATATAGGTTTGTTAAATACCCTTGGATTGTTTGAATCACAAGTACAATAGTTATTGTGAAGCTGCTTTGAACTTGTTACCCAAGTATCCAACCCCTCCATATTGTCGCTATAATTATGTTTTCCTTACTTACCAAATATGCATAAAACGGAGGAACAAATTCAGATTGTGAACCTATTAACACTAAAAATACAAAGCAGGACCCACAAGATGGTGAATTGGATGTATACGTGAACGTCTAAGACATAGATGAAAGATATATAATACGAACCTGTGCACACAATGTGAAAGAGCTCCACAATACATTGCTTCCCGAGTGTCTATTGATGGCTAAGTTAACAATATATATGAAAATATCAATATTTAGTGGGTAAACAAAAGGATGTGAGCCTTGAAAAGCGTAAAAATACTTAATATTTGAGTTGGGCTAATGAATACTGATCGCCCGACTTACTGACCTTAGGTGCCATCCAACAATAAGACCATGTCTCTGCTATCATGTATTCACTAATCGTTTCTTCCCTTGCAATAACAAAATCTGTAAGCTTCACTGACTTCTCATTTGGAGTGAGGAGTTTGTTATGAGAATCAACATTTTCAAGAAATATCAATATCAGTGGTTAAATACACATACATCGAGGAATTTTTCCCTTAATGCTTAAAGGTTAAATGCCGAAACGCACATTTTGTCATCTTTAACAACATTCAACATGTAGATTAAGACGAATATATTTCTTAATGTGGCTCGAAAAGTTTGAGAATCAGAGCCATAGACACAAATAGGCCATGCCTCTGTAATTCAGTTATAATACCTTGTTAAACATGAACCAACTATTAGTCAAATTGAATATACAACAAAAAAGGAATGATACAACTATTGAATACACTATGATGGATGTCGGTATTATATCTATTCATTTAAATATTACTAAATACTACAAATTCCAAATCATATAAATTGTACCCCTAAGCATCCCTAGCCAAATATACCATGTTTTAACATATAATGTAAACTAAGACTGCAAAGGCTCTGAATAATTATTATTCTAATTGAAAATGCATTGTTTGATTAGAATCCTGAATCAACACTCTGAATGATATAAAATTACTATCTTAACCTTTGTATCAAATAGTGCTACTGAATAATGAAAATATTATTTCAACCTTATCTCTTTTTTTTCACGAAAAGGAAGCGGATATTATTTATATATGAGGAAGGAAATCTTTCATCAAATTGATTAAAGACACCTATTACAACAAAATTACAACTTGAAAAGTCCACTCGGTAAAAATCTAATTAATAGTCCTCTTGAGTGAATTTTAAACCTTATATATCATTATAAACTTCCGTCCATTCAATGTCAAGGTGTTATTTCTACCCGTTTAATTCTTTGTGAATCAATCATCATCTAATACCCAAAAAAATTAATGAATAAAAGTACAATTTCATCCTCCAAATTATTTACAACATGTTCAAAATTATGACATTGGTTCATTAGTGAATACCACCTGAGTATATTCTAATCCATATACATCAAGAGCCATCGATTAACATATTATCTATTTGTATTTGGCATAATGTGAATACAACTTGCGATAGTTGGTTCATGAGTGAACCATGACTTAAAACATTTGGTTTAAACCATTACTATCCACAATTAGATATATACAGAGGTGAATTAGAAAAGAAGCAGCTATCACCTTAAAATTAAAACAAATCAATAGTTAGTTTACAGATAGTCAAAACAAAGGGCCCGAGTAATATACAAAACTGACTCGACAAGATCATCCATTCACTCGAAAGATCCGTATCGCAATCTATTTGAACCCGTCTGACCTCGGGCTTTGGAACCACCATAACTTGTAGGCTTTAGTACCAACCAAAGTCTCCTAAAATCAAAATCAGCACTTCCATTGAATCACCAACTTGATATACTTAAAGGTATAAAGTTAAAACTCATATCCAAAAGTATAAGAATCTAAAGTCAAAACTCATATAGCTCTTCAAAAGCATAGTCGTTACATTAAAGTAACAACTTTAAAAAAAAGAAAAAAAAAGAATAGTAGGGTGTATATACAGGTATGTGCGTGTATGTATATACATGATAATTGAAGAGAAAATAAAAATTAGGGTTATAAAATTCGAGATCAATCTGAATTTACCTGATGAAAAACTTCAATCGATTTTAAAGAAGGAAGCACATATGTGATGAGCTAGCAGATGCAAAAGAGAAATAAAAAGGGTATTAGAGTAAATATAAATGTACTGGATGGTTCATAATGGGTATTAGAGGCGAACGATTCAAAGAGTTTTTCTTTTCGTTCAGTACCAATCTCTCATTCAGAGGCACATAACAAACAGTCTGAACACTTACTGGTTCAGTGCTCAGCTCCGAATGGTACCATTCAGATGCAAACAAACACACCCTAAGTAAACCATTTAACCGAATATTACAAATCTTTGTCATTCGGACCGTAAAGCACCAACCTCTTTTGATTATCCAAATGAAATATATATTGCTTTTCCTTAATGTAAGCAGCTATGTAGTTAGAGGTATATATATAGATCATCTAAGTCTTGTTACAAATCTTTATGTACATAAAAGTAACACTACTCACCTGCATCAGGCTTGGAATCGAAAGATCCATCACCGTTATCAGCCTCATCGTTCTCCAGTACAATTTCGGCATGACTACATTGTTGAAAAATCGTCTAATGCAGACTGAAAGGTCTTCTTACTGATTGTTAAAGATAATGTTTAAAGATGTTTAAAGACATCTATAACCTAGTCCATAATTAACCATATTGTTTATTTTTTTCAGTAATAAAAGGTAACGACAATCACAAAAATGAGCCAACCTATATGATATGAATAAAAAGTTAAATGTTTATTAGAAGCAAATGCAAATAGTAAATATCTTAGTGATATCAATATCAGACTAAGTGTCATGTGCAACTTGAATTAACTAATACTTAATTAAACATTATGAACACGGATCATCAAAGCTTTAGTACAGCGGGAAGTGCACAACAAATGAGAGTATAGATAAGTAGCATACCGAAATAAGCAAATGGTAATCAAGCAATTCGAAAAACACCCAGACTGCAGTAGCTCCGCAGGTACACTGACTGATATCTTCTTGTTCATCCATAAAGACACATCAGTGGCTGCATAAAAGACAGTAAAAATTATTTTTAAAATATTCTTAATTATCAAAGACCCAACAATATATAATAATGTATTATATACTCGTATTACTTTACTATATAGTATATCTCATGTCTCGTTCACACAAATTCACTGAACTAATTTGTCAAACTACAAAGTTATACAAAAACCAATAAAAACCCTATACATGGAATTGATCGAGTTGAAGAAGAATGTTCATACCAGTTTCAATGTAACACATTTGCAAAAAAAATAAAAAAAATTATACAAAAATCGTCGATCGTTTGGTTGAACCGCCGCTGAACTGTAAAACAAAATTTATATCGATGTTGAATCCATCATTTTTGCGGTGATATATTGATGAATATGAATATACCTGATGATATATTGTATAGATAAAAGAACTACTGAAACTGGCCTTGATCAAAAATTCGATATGTCAGACTGAACTGCGTTAATCAAAACCTTTGTAAAAACCCAGTCGGTGCTAACTGTGGCCTGTTAGGTGAAGACATAATAATGGTGAATTTAAAGATAATAACAATTATGCGTTGACAACAAAATATGTGTTTTGTGGACATACCTTGATAGTGTTCCAATTGAAATATCACAATAACATGTAGTGTCTTCTGTATTTGACATATATTCAATAAACTGACTTGTACATTCAACCCACAGCGTTGACCCAACAATGAAACCACTGTTAATTTATTCAATCAAGTGAAGCATTAGTTTCAAATATGAAGCAAAAAAAAAGTATCATATTTACATTCATCCATATACAGTCGCCCATATTGCCACCTTCATATTTACTTGTTAATATTATTTTTACAAAGCTAAAATTAATAATTTAATATTATTTACCAAAAATAATATTATGATTGATAGTAACATGAGTATGCTGGAACCATAAACTATTTGTCCTACAAACAACATAATACACAATTTTAAGAATACTTGAACATTTCAAACAGTAAAGCTAATGCATAAAATAACATAATATTAAAATTTGAATAATATGAATATACCTCATTGATAGAAAGCATCTAAATATTTCTCTTCTGAACCTCTAAAAGGACCATGTGAAACAAACTAATTTCAAGAACTACAACCGATATTTATTTACAAAAATGTCAAATAATACAAATACAAATCATCACATAAGTAAAAATCACTATATTAGTAGGAATAAACAAACTCACAAATTAATGGAACGCCAACAAAAGCATATGCTAAATTCAATACAAAAAATACTCTGTGTTATTTGAACCAAAATAATAAACTTTTTAGGAGTATATATACCTGAAATTGAGGATCCAAGACGAAGAGCAATCACAAAACCCCTGTCAATATTGTGGTACCAACTGTTTGTAACAATCCAAAAACATGAGTTCTCGAATACAACTTTAAAATCATGGTGACATTTACTAAAATACATATACATATATTTGCTGATGAACAATTTTTGTGGATTAACATACCTTTGAATCAAATCATGAGATGTATTAGCATTTATAATGCTTTTATCTGATAACGTGAGTAGTATAGAAACCTAAAATCGATTACCTGAAAACACCCCAAATCATCCCAATTAACATCGATGCCGACTCATGGTTGATGAACGACGATTTAATTTATCGATCTTTTTGAATGAGATTTGATCGGTGGCGTATGAAATTGAAGGTAACCCTAATTTTGGGAGGAGAGCGACGGTTTGAAGAGAGAGAAAAATAGGTTTGATTTAATCCGTATGTGATTGATTAGGGACACACGTCAGCTATACAAAATTAACCAATTTTTTAATTCAAAATTCTGAGAAAAAAGAATTTGCTGAGGAGGAATCTGGTTGCGCCACGTGGAATTAACTTACCGGATTAGTAAGATAGAAGATATATATATATATATATATATATATATATATATATATATATATATTGTTATAAATCTAGTAGTTTATAACTACATTTAGTGGTCTATTCTTAGCAACAAGGCTTCTTACTAATAAATATGGACAAAGAATAAAGAAGAGAAATAGAAAATAATTTCTATTATGAAAGTATCGGCGCATCATATCCTTACATTTCAATTGGTATTTATAATACTAAACTTTACTGTATAAAATCTACTCACAAGATTTCAAATTTGTCTTTTACTTGGTGTATTGATAAAGATGTAGAATAAATTATCTGCCATATGATCATAACTTTTACGATATCACAACACTCCCCCTTGGATGACAATTTTGTTTCATTATAGAACAACTTGTACTGCCTCGTTAAAAACCTTGCTATAGAAAACCCAGTGGGAAAAACTTTAGCTAAGGGAAAAAGAGTGCAGCATGGAGTTGACTCACCCTCAAGTAGACATCACTTCAGCTGTCACATCTTTTGAGCATGTCTCATGACAATGTTATGAACGTGTGTTCTGAAAATAGTAGTTGGAAGTGCTTTCGTGAAAATATCAGCAGAGTTTTTGCTGGATTGAACATATCTCATTTCAATCTTGTTGTCCTTAATGAGATTTTGAGTGTATGAGAAGAATCTAGGAGGTGTGTGTTTTGTTCGGTCACTTTTGATATACCCTTCTTTCATCTGTGCTATGCAAGCTGCATTATCTTCATAGATAGTTGTTGGACTTTTATCACGTTCTAGTCCACAAGAATTAGTAATGAGTTGTGTCATTGATCTCAATCAAAAACATTCCCGAGTAGCTTCATGTAATGCAATCACTTCGGCATGATTTGATGATGTTGCAACAAGTGTTTGTTTTTGAGAATGCCATGATATTGCAGTACCTCCATTTAGGAATACATATCTATTTTGAGATTTAGCTTTATGTGGATTAGATAAATAACCTGCATCTACATAACCAACCAAATCTTATTTTGATTCGTTAGAATAAAATAATCCTAAATCAGTAGTTTCTCGAAGGTATCGAAATATGTGTTTGATCCCATTCCAGTGTCTTTTGGTAGGGCTGTGAGCTGAACCCTGCCAACAAATTAACTGCAAAATAAATGCCAGTTCTTGTACAATTTGTAGGATATATAAGAGCCCCAATTTCACTAAGATATGGAACTTCTAATCCAAGAAGATCTTGACGGGGACGAAATTGATTTGTGTCAATATTTAGTGATCTAACAACCATATGAGTACTTAATGATTTTGTCTTGTCCATATTAAAATGTTTTAAAATTTTTTTGGTATAAGTTGTTTGATATACAAGTAGGTCATTATACATATGCTCAATTTGCAAACCAACGTAATACTTGGCTTTTCCAAGAATTTTCATTTCAAACTCTTTCTTTAGAAGTTAAATGGATTCATAGATTTCTTTATTTAAGATAATTAACATAAATAACTACCATCACATATCAGAACATTTTTATTTTAATAAAAAATGTGCAAATAAGATTATTTGTATACCCTTTTCTTATCAAGTAATCAATTAATCAGTTATACCATTGTATTAACCCATATAAAAATCTTTGTGATTTAATGGAATACATTTCCTTGGGTTTTGCATTAGATGCTTCTGATACCTTAAGTCCTTCATGTATATATCACTATCAAGTGATTCATATAGATAAGCGGTAACAACATCCATGAGATGCATTTCTAAATTTTTAAAAACTGCCAAGCTGATTAAGTATCTAAAAGTAATTTCATCCATTACAGGAGGATAAGTTTTCCTCATAATCCATTCCTGGTTTTTTAAGTCTAGCCTTTCCATGTAACTTCATTTTTCTCATTTCTTTTTTCGGATAAAAACTCATTTGTACCCCATACATTTCACATCTTTAAAAGTGAATAACGATTGATCCGAAAACTTTTCCTTTATTGAGCGATTCTAATTCAGCTCGTATTGCTCATTTTCATTGAGCTTAGTCATGTCTTATATTGACATTTAATGACAGATTTTGGTTCCAGATCATCATCTTTATTCATGATGTCATTGTAACATTATTTGAAAAATTCTCATCAATATTTGTCATTTCGTTTCGGTTATATAATATTACATATTTTATTGCAATTTCTGTATTTTCATCATCAATATCCTCTACAGAAGGAGTATTGATTTGTGGATCCTTTTTGAACAATTTATTTTACCTCATTATCAGCTGATTTTCCTTTTCGAGGATTTTTATCTTTAGAACCAATTGGTCTTCCACGTTTCAGACGTGGCAAATACTCATGAGTGACATTAGTGCCAACTTTTGGAATTTCAATTCTAGCTGAAGCATTTACTGTTAGTATATATGATTTAGTCACTCCTTTTTGTATCTGTAAATGCATCGGGCAATTTATTCGCAAGTTCTTGCATATGCATTTTTTTTTTGAATTTTTTTGTTTCGCATTCTTTTGTGCAAGTATCAAGATACCTTAATTGATGTTCACATCATGCAACATCATTTTATTTATTTTTTCATTTCTCCCCCTAATCTAGGGAACAATTTTTCATTAAAATGACAATCAGGAAAAACGTGCTATAAAAACATCACCCGTCATGGATTCAATATATCTTATGATTGAAGATGTTTCATATCCAACATATATTTCAATCCTTCTTTGAGGAACCATTTGTTGTGGTGGTGCAATTAAAAATACACTGCACAACCAAATATTCTAAGATGGAAAATATTTGGCTCTCGACCAAAATTAATTTGGTAATGGAGAATATTTATGACTTGTACTTAGTTTAATGCGAATTAATGTCGCATCATGTAAATTTACATGTCCCCATATAAATTTTGAGAGTTTTGTACTCATTACCAATTATCTAGTTATTAGCTGCAAGCGTTTATCTATTGATTCAGCTAAACCAATTTTGTGTATGCACATGAGCAACTGGATGTTCAACAACAAAACCTGTAGACATATAATAATCATTAAATGCTTGAGATGTTAACTCACCAGCATTATCAAGTCTCATCCTTTTAATAGTGTAATCAGAATAATGTGTTCTCAATTTAATAATTTGTGCAAGAAACTTTGCAAATGCCATATTACGACTTGATAACACACAAACATGAGACCATCCGCTAGATGCGTCTATTAGAACCATGAAATATCAAAATGGTCCACATGATGGATGAATTGGTCCATATATATAACCTTGAATTCTTTCAAGAAACATTGGTGATTCTTTCTCAATATTCTTTTCATTAATCACCATATGTGCTTTTCATTAATCACCATATGCGATTTTCATCATATATCTTTTTCACCATATGCGCTTTTAATCATATGCGTTGCGCTTTTCATCATATACACTTTTCATCATATGCGCTTTTAATCATATGCGCTATGCTTTTCATCATATGCGCTGCGCTTTTCATCATATGCGCTTTTCATCATATGCGCTGCATTTTTAATCATATGCGCTGCGCTTTTCATCATATGCGCTTTTCGGTGCTACATAGGTATTTCTCATTTCCGGTTATCATTGACTGATAATCATATCCATTATGATTTATATTAGAGAAACTTAAAAAATTTCTCTTTGATTTAGGAGAAAACAAAGCATTGTTTATCAGAAAATTCGTACCATTTGGTAATATGAATTTTTGCCTTTTCTGTTCCTCTTATCAAATTTGCAAGACCTGATATAGTATTTATAATTCCTTCATTTGATTTAAATCAATGAAATATTTTTTAGATTTGATCATAATGTGTGTGTATGTTACCACTATCTGCAATACATAGGCCTTTACCATTTAACTGATGTTGTATTTCAGCAGGATTCATACTAAAACTTCAAATAAGATAAGCAAATAATGAGTTATATTTCAGCAAGATAATCAAATTATATTACCTGCAAACAAGTTACAATCTGAAGTACATAAAAGATAACACTTAATAAACATATGCGTTATGGTCTAAAACCATTTATTTATGAGTGATACATAAGAAGCTAGGCATCTTAGAAAATTCAAACCATTCAAGTCTCAAGGTAGCTCAGGGTTTATTTAATTAAGATTTTTCAACAGATTCACTCTCGTTTTCTTTTCTTTTGGGACTTATTTGTAGAGATAAACAAGATGTTCATGTATTCAAGAAATAATAGACTGGTGATCCACGTTACCAGATCATTAATAAGAATCTCCGGGATTCTTATAAGTGCGTCTACTAACATCTTCAATTTTATTCTTTCATGGATCACCGTTATTTCTTGATAATTAATATCATATCTATCTTTGAGTATTTTCCATAATACACTTGGATCTTCGATCATATAATATTTAGATTCTAAGGACTCGTCAATATGTTTGCTAAGAAAAATACTTGCTATTGCTTTCTCTTGTTCAGAACAATTGTTATTTTCATTCAGGGTTTCTAAAATACCGATTGATTCGAGATGTTTTTCTACATTCATAACCCATGTTAAGTAGTTGTTCCCACTTGATTCTAAAGGAGAAAATTTAAGCCTTTTCAAATTCGACATTTTCTAGTAACAAAAAGATGAACAACATAAATCATAATCATAATCAACTTCTATTCATAGACAAATAATAAAATGAAATTAGAATCATTTTAAATTCATAAGTAGCAAACAACAGAATAATAACATGATTACAAATGAGAAAATCACAAGAGCAGGATAGAATATAGGTTCACCCGGTGGTATATTAGCAACAATGATGATAGTTAGTATGACCAATACAATAGGAAAAATCATCCTTGTGTGAATCATCTTTACAAAAAAAAACTTTTTGAGAGTGGTAATCTGAGAAAATGAAGATTGATTTTTGAAAATGTGAAAAAGGAGATGTTTATTTTATATTTGAAAAATATAGTCGTTGTAACGTCGTCAGTTGACGTTAACAACCGTTATGTATATATGACCGTTGTAACGTTGTTAGTTGACGTTAACGACTGTTATGTACTCGTTGTATTAATAATAATTTTAATAAAAGAATTTTATTAGTACAAATACGAGTACTATAAATACATTTAGTATAAATACATTTAGTATAAATACGAAGATTAAGAGAATAAACATATTATGCATAAATAATAAATTTTAAGAATAAACATTAGTATGCATGAAATAAATAATGATTAATTGCATAAGTAATCATAAATGTTAGATAACATAAATATAAATGTTAGTGAAGTTAATAAGAGTTAGATTACAGAAATATAATTCAGGCGGTATAACCGACCATATATAACTTAAATAACATAAATATAAATGTTAGTGAAGTTAATAAAAGTTAGATTACATAAATATAATTCAGGCGGTATAACCGACCATATATAACTTAAATAACATAAATATAAATGTTAGTGAAGTTAATAAAAGTTAGATTACAGAAATATAATTCAGGCGGTATAACCGACCATATATAACTTAAATAACATAAATATAAATGTTAGTGAAGTTAATAAAAGTTAGATTACAGAAATATAATTTTACTTATGATGATAATAATATTTACCTTAATAATAAATAATAAAAGATATCGTTAAAGAATTTCTTACCTTGATTAGTGATTTGTGCTTGCTTAGATAAACCTTGATTATACGGAGCACTTCGTGCTGATAACGTGTTATAAATCTAGTAGTTTATAACTACATTTAGTGGTCTATTCTTAGCAACAAGGCTTCTTACTAATAAATATGGACAAAGAATAAAGAAGAGAAATAGAAAATAATTTCTATTATGAAAGTATCGGCGCATCATATCCTTACATTTTAATTGGTATTTATAATACTAAACTTTACTGTATAAAATCTACTCACAAGATTTCAAATTTGTCTTTTACTTGGTGGATTGATAAAGATGTAGAATACATTGTCGGCCATATGAGCATAACTTTTATGATATCACAACATATGTATATGTATATATATATATATATATATATATATATATATATATATATATATATATATATATATATATATATATATATATATATATAATTTCATTCAGCCAATTAGGTGTTCGTTTTTGCAATGCCTTTTGAAATTTTTTCATATAAAAAATAAATATGTTGTTGTGACTTTAATTCATCATGTCTTGATCCTTTTTTAAATAATGTTATTTAATTTGTATTTTTCTTTTTTGGATAAAGGGTGTACCAAAAAATTTTTATTGATATAAATATTCACAATGATGAACAAAAACTAACTGTAAGAGGAAACCCGTCGCTAGACAACCAAAGTTTAGCAAAACAACTAAGCACACCAAACCAATAAAAAAAACACCAAAATAACCTTACGATTATGCACCAAACAGACACAAAAAGAAACTGAAGATATCTTCCACACTGATTTCATTAGTTGCGCATGTTTAGACTTCTTTCAAGGAATTCACATAAACTTTAAGTGAATCATAATAAAAATTACCTCTACAAGTTGATTTATCGGATCTTCTTTTCTTTTTGAAACATCGATTGTTGCACTCTTGCCAAACAAAATAGACCGACACTCCAAATAGCAACTTTGTAACGATGATAGCAGCTGACCGTTTTGTTACATACAGCTCCAATGTCCGAACCACATCCTTCCATGAATCACCAACTATCGAGATAGATATACAAGTTTTAATAGAAGTCTATATCTGTTTGGAATATGAGCATCCAAAAACTAAATGCTTATGCGAATATGGTTATATATATCTGGTTATATATTTCATAAACGATGTCTTAGTTCACACATTTTCCCATCAAACACTTCCCACGATTTTAATTTGTCTTGAGTTTTTAGTTTCTCACCCATAGGCAACCAAACCAGGAATGAATTAGGTATACGTTGGGCATACCAAACTGGGCCAAGCCAATTAACATGGTTCCTTCTAGTTCGAATGGTATCCTAAGCAACCTGTACCGAAAATATACATAACTTTCCTTCAACATCTGACCATTGCAGCAGGTATGCATCATTTGATAACGTAGGGAGCTAGATATGTCACAAAGGTGGGTATCAAACTATCCAATTTGGAGGCCACACACCATTAAACATAGTGATGAACTTGCGAACAGTACAACGGATGTGCATACCTGCCCGAGAGATGTCTCGACAAGAAACCGTATTATCAGCATACCACAATCGCTTCATGTATCAAACCAAGCCAACGAATCACCTCCATTGCCAAATTTTCTAATAACGTGTGGTTGAACGATATATCTAATCCCCGTAGTCTTTCTCCAACCAATACTAGCACCTTTCAGGTAATGGAGCATCCCAAAAACTTCGCCCTTTTAATCTATATGAGTGAATCCACTTGATCGAAGAGACTTCTTGTTGGTTAAGATATGCCATATAAGATTAGTCATAAGTGCGATATTCCATTCCTTCAATCTTTTAATTCCAAGTCCACCTTCCTTTTTGGTACGCACACCTCAGTCCAATTAACTTTCTCTTTGTCCTGTTTCATACCACCTAGACACCACCAGAAAATCCCTCATTAAAGCTTCTATTTCTTTAATGATAGCACTAGGAATTACAATTACCGAGTACCAATATTGTTGCATAGAATTAATGACCGATATGATAAGTTGGACACGTCCCGCAAAACATGAAAACTTATTATGCCAATTTTGAATCTTAGATTTGGAACGTTCCACCAATTCTTTACAGTCCATGTGTAAGAGGCTCTACGATACTAGAGGCACCCCAAGTATTTAACTGGTAACTTACCATCATCAAATGGGAGAACTACAAGAATGAGCTGCTTTAGCATATCCAAAATCCCCGAAAAGAAAGCGGTACTCTTTGCCATACTTGGAACAAACCCCGAACAGCTCTTAAACTCCTCAAGAGTTTCCGCTATGCAACTCAAAGAATCAACATGAGCTAAGGAGAAAAGGAAAAGATCATCCGCAAAACACAAATTGATTATCTTTTGCTCCTCACATTTGGAAGATACATAAATCTAGTAGAAACCTTCTTTCAGAGCATAAGTGTTAGAACAACAAATAAGGTGATACTGGATCACCCTGATGTAGCCCTCTCTTGCCCATTAAATACCCATGAAGATTTCCATTTATATCAATAGAGAAGCATGTCATCGTAACACGAGTCATAATCCACTTAAACGTAACCTCATGAAAGCCGAAATGATGAAGAATAGCCTCTAAAAACCCCCCAATCAACCGCATCATAGGCTTTTCGAATATCTACTTTAAATGCACATCGGGACTTACCGGTAGATAGATGATAATTATGCATAAGCTCCTGAGTAAGTAATATATTATCCGAGATTCTACGTCCCGGAATAAAGACTGGTTGATTCACATCCACAAATATCATCAAGACAATCTTTAATGAGATTAGTAATAATCTTACCAATGCGTTTATAAATCACATTACAACATGAAATTTTCATATAATCAGTAACCTTTGAAGGATTACTAACCTTTGGAAATAGTGCAATAATTGTCTGATTTATCTCTTTAAAAAGCTTACGTTTTCAAAAAAATCTAAGATAGCATGCGAAACCTCACCTCCAATAATATCCCACGACTTCTTAAAGTAAGTAGCTGAGTACCCATCAAGCCTTAGGGACTTATCTTCTCCAATATCAAACATTACATTCTCCACTTCATCCTCAGTCACCTCTCGAATCACATATTATGCCTTTTCAGAAGTAATGGTGCGCTGAAACAATCCACGAGGTTCAATAATATGTTTGACATTCATAGCAGACCCAAGGAATGACTCATAATGTTAAACAAAAAAATCCAGGACAGCAGAACCCTCTATCATATTACCATCGTCGCCCATGACAACATGGATGCGTTCTTTGTAAGTTTACTTTTCACGACATTGTGGAAGAATCATGAGTTGCTATCTCCAACCCTTAACCATTCTACCTTAGCCTTTTGTTTCAAAAACTTTTCTTCGTCCAAAGCAGCCTCTGTGTAATCGTTCAGGACCTTGCTTGCTCACTGATAATGCTAAAAACGAACATATATTTCATAGCATTATCCTTCAAGAAAGACAAGCTTTTACTTGCAATTGTTCTATTTACAAGTGATATTCGTTTAAATAATAAAAGGTGAAGACAAAAGACAGATTCGACGAATTGAAGACGCAAATGACCAAAAAGCTAAAAAGTACAAACTACAATCAAAGTGGTTCAAATTATTGATGAGAAACGTCTAAAAATTACAAGAATACAAGCCGTGAAACACAAAGTACAAGATATTAAATTGTACGAAAAGGCGTTCGAAAATCCGGAACCGGGACCAGAGTCAACTCTCAAAGCGAGACACAACGGACTAAAAATTACAAGTGAACTATGCACAAGAATATAATATAATATATAATTAATTATATATATTATTATATAATATAATTATACGCAGCCCACGTTTTGGATTTAATCTATGAGCTGGATTCCAGACCTCCGCACTCACGGAGCTTTTATGAAGAAAACATCCGCACTCGCGGAGCTCTACAGTACAACGTGGGCCTATAAAAGGCATCGAATTCTGCAAGAAACATGACATCTTTTTTTAATCTATCTCTCACTCTCTACGTTTTATATATATATATATATATATATATATATATATATATATGATGTTTCGCGAGGTGTATATAAAATAGTTATTATTTTACTAGAAAAATACTATTAAATACGATACAATTTTACACAAGATATTTATTTATTTATAGAATGGATATACTTAAACCTTGCTACAACACTTATAGGCAGTGTACCTAATCGTACAGTAGTGTAGTTTTTAGTAAGTCCGGTTCGTTCCACAGGGAAATCTTTAAGCAAAGCTCAACGCTATATTAGTTTACTTTTATAAAAATACAAATATATATATAAGTGATATTATTATTATAAAGGGGGGTTTTTACCGTTTAATGACCGGTTTGTCGATTTTAAAACTTTAGTCGCAGTTAAAACCTAATGTGAAATATAAAATAAATACAAGACTTTAAATTAAAGCGTAAAGTAAATAACGATAATGAAATTGCGAATAATAAAAATGCGATAAAAATTAAATTGCGATAATTAAAAAGTACGATAATTAAAAGTGCGATAAAATGAAATAACAATAAATAAAAGTGCGATAATTAGAAGTGCAATTAAATATACAATAAAGGAAATTAAATATGAAATAAAAGAATTATGCTTATTTAAACTTCCGTAATCATGATGTTTGACGTGTTGATTTTAGTTTTATGCCCATGGGTTAATTGTCCTTTGTCCTGGATTATTCAATATGTCCGTCTAGTTTTTGTCCATAACATTCCATCAGTCATAAATATAAATTGCAAGTGTCCTTGTCAAATTATTATTATACCCGAAGATAAATATTCCAACTAATTGGGGATTCGAATTGTAACAAGGTTTTAATACTTTGTTTAATGAATACACCAGGTTATCGACTGCGTGTAAACCAAGGTTTTACTACTTTGTTAACAATTACACCAATTACCCTTGAATGTAATTTCACCCCTGTTTTAATTATTCTAGTGGCTATTAATCCATTCCCGTGTCCGGTTAAATGAACGATTATTCGTACATATAAATACCCCGCCCATCGTGTCCGATCGAGTGTATATGGTAGTTTATAGGGACGCCCAATTGTAAATCTTTATATTAACATTAACAAACTTTCATTTAGTTAAACAAATATAAAGCCCATTAATAGCCCATAGTCTAGTTTCCACAAGTGTCGTTCTTTTGTCCAAACCCCAATTATGGTACAAAGCCCAATTACCCAATTTTAGTAATTAGCCCAACATCATGATTACTTTGTTTTAAATAAGCATAATAATAACTTAGCTACGAGACATTAATATAAAAAGGTTGAACATAACTTACAATGATTAAAAATAGCGTAGCGTTACACGGACAGAATTTCGACTTACACCCTTACAACATTCGCTAACATACCCTTATTATTAGAATTATAATTAAAATTAAAATATAAATTATAAATATAAATATATTACTTCGTATGAAGAGAAGAAAAAAAATGATGTGTTTTTTGATCAGAATTCGGGTTGATTTATAGCCAGGAATGATTTTTGGGGCTCCGCGACTCGCGGCAAAAAGCCCTTCAAACTCCGCGAGTCGCGGAGAGGTATTTTCAGTTTACACCCTTGGAGTTTCCTGCTGCCGACGGTTTTAAATATATATATATAATATATATATAATTAATATAATTAATTATATATTATATTATATTTATATATATAGTTAACTTGTAATTTTTAGTCCGTTGCGTCGAGCGTTAAGAGTTGACTCTGGTCCCGGTTCCGGTTTTTCGAACGTCCTTGCGTACAATTTAATATCTTGTACTTTGCGTTTTGAATCTTGTACTCTTGTGAATTTGAGACGTTTCTTATCAATAATTGGAACCTTTTTGATTGTCTTTTGTTCTTTTGAGCTTTTTGGTCGTTTGCGTCTTCAATTCGTCGAATCTGTCTTTTGTCTTCACCTTTTATTATTTAAACGAATATCACTTGTAAATAGAACAATTGCAACTAAAAGCTTGTCTTTCTTGAGGAATAATGCTATGAAATATATGTTCGTTTTTAGCATTATCAAATATTCCCACACTTGAGCGTTGCTTGTCCTCAAGCAATATTGTCTTGAAATACTAGAATCACTTTTTTATTCTTCACACTTTGTACATCAGTGATTTCTATACGGCGGTATAAACAATGGTGGTAACGATATGGTTTACAGTCCCACATGACTATAAAAATTTAGATCCATTAAGGAAATTGGATCTTTATGAAAACATTTGATCTTTTGAAAATTAAATCTAGTTTTTACCCTAGATAAGTTTTCCGGAATAACCCTTTACCGGTGTTTGCAAAATATTTTTGTGGGTTTGGTGGGTTTCAGATTTGAAAATTTTAGCTCAAAACTTGCGGTTTTGTGTCACCCACTTGCTAACCTTGTATTTGGAAAGCAACACGTCCAGTTTACTTGTTCCGTATATTACCTTTCGGCAAACTACCGTCCGGTTGTAAAGGAAAGCGTTGAACAAGCAACTGTTAAGGCAATGTCCCGTGACATGCTTTTGATTATGGTCTATAACGTGTCGGACGCAATTACTATCCTTGGTAGGAGCAATAGTAAAGCTCACCCTTATAATTTGTCGGTTTGGCACAAGGTCCTGTCTTTGACCATGCTATTCAACCACCGTTCTTACGGTTGACACCCGATTTAGTTCAGGTGACCTAATGAATTCCAGGTGAATTCCTAGGATTTTACGTTCAATGGTAATGAACGTATTGAAAATAGGGTTTTTAGAAAACAAATCGGTTTGTATTTTTGATCAAAATATTTTCTCGTTCAAGCTCGAGTTTAGATATCATTGAATTCCATGAGTTTGTAATTCTCAATCTTTAAGGTCAATCTCAAGGATTGAGTAATATCAGTCTTAAAAGCTGATTTTTAATCTTTAAGGAGATTATCCTTTCTGGGGATCTGATTCATTAGTCTTATCCAGCTAATTTGCACGGTGCCTCCCCATTGTACGAGATAAATCCTTCTCATGGTTAGGATAAATCTGACCACTTGGCGACCCTGTTTAATGCTGAGGTCCGTGGATTTCCTGCTGATTTTAGTGATGACTTTTCTAGATTTTTCGTCAACCTACAGCTGGTCTGGACGACAACTTCATGACCTAAATCAAAAAGCGCGTGTCTTTTTCGGAAGACTTTACTTCCTTTTAATGATGGAATTGATTCATCGTGTAGATCCATCTCTTCTTTTCTTTCATTGGGTAAAACAGTTTAGTTTAGTCCAAAGTAAAAGTATTTTCAGTTATTTGTTACAGATATATGTGACATATGTTTAAGATAACTTGGTAAATTTTCCCACACTTGGCTTTTTATTTTTCTTTTTATCGTCCTCTATTCCATTTTAAATGAATTTTAACATTTTAGTTTGTTTCTCAATTTATGTCCTTTCCGAGGTAACAATAATTTCGGTGTTAAAACCTAGTTTTATCGTTCATAAATATGTATAAACATGATTTGAATTCATTTAATTGAAAATTTTAAAAAATTTTACTAGAATTGGGTAGTCAGTATATAAGACTAGGGCTGTTCTTTTTTATCAGAGAGCACTAGATTCTAATACAACTACTGCTTTACTAGTATTTTTAATGGTAACCAAGTGCAAAATATAAAAATTTTAAAATCCGAAAGAATTTAATCCCTTCCCACACTTAAGATCTTGCAATGCCCTCATTTGCAAGAAATCAGTAACAATTTAAATTATTGAGGGTGATTTGTGTGAAAATGATTAAATTTTTACCAAAGTTTCCAAATATATTGGCGTTTGTTTGCTAAATGATAAATGGTGCACGTCATTTGTTCATTCCGTCTTGTTGTTATTTCACATATATTTTGCATCATTATCGTCAAAATTACTTGCTTTTGCTGAACTTACTGCCAGTCTTTGAAAATGCGTTGTTTTATCCTGTTGTGTACATAAGATAAACTACAAACATATATACATATTTTTGAAGTTTGGTTTATTACCCCACATTCAAAAATTATTAAAATCTAAGAATAAAAGTTAGATAATTATAAAAATGATTACAATATTAACAAAAAATATTAAACATATCAATAATTACAAATTACAAAATAAAAATAAAAATAAGTAAACTAAGGATGATATTGGTACCAATAGGGGTTCCACGCATAACCATAAGTGCTATAGAATGCCTCGGCAGGGTCATACGTAGGATATGGTGGCTGCATCTCTATCGACCAAGGAGGGAAGACGGGCTTCGGTGTAGGAATATAGTTTCTACCTATGTGTTGGCAATGCGCTATGATCTGGTTCTGATGAACTTGCCAATCTTCAAATGCTCTCTGTCTAGCATTTTCGTATTCCTGAGAAGCTATAAACCTTTGCATTTCTTGCATCTGGTTCCCCCCTCCTACATTACCTTGTTCCTGGTTTCTCTCTACCTGTGGATGTCTACCATTGTATCGTACTGCGGCGTTATTTCGCCGCTTCAACACTTTCGCACCATGGTATACATTTAAACCTATAGTGTCGCGGGGTTCCGGCTCTTCTACTAATAATCCCCCCCGACTTATATCCACACCGAGATATTCACCAATCAAAGTAATAAAAATACCACCTCCTATTATGCTATGTGGACGCATCCCCCGAACCATAGCTGATAAATAATAACCCACACAATATGGTATACTTACAGCGCTGTGTGGGTCTCGAATACACATATGGTAAAACAAATCTTGTTCATTTACCTTTTCTTTGTTTTTACCCCTTTGTGTAATCGAATTAGCTAAAAATCTATGTATTACTCTTAATTCGGCTCTATCTATATCCAAATAAGAGTAGTTTCCCCCTTTAAAACGGTGGTGGCTTGTCATTTGACTCCACACACCGTGTGTATCAAAATTCTCATCTATTTTCCTACCGTTTAGTATCAATCCTCTACAATCGGCAGACGCTAATTCCTCAGGCGTATATATACGTAAAGCCTGAGCCATGTCCAGTAAAGACATGTGGCGCATCGAACCGCCTAACAAAAATCTAATAAAAGAACGATCGGTTAAACTAGCTACCCGATCATTCAACTCTATACTACATAACAACTCTTCACACCATACTTTATATACAGGTCTGCGTATGGTGAATAAACATATCCAGTCATTAAAATAAGAATTACCATACCTCTGTACCAGTAATTCCCTAATTGGCCCGGCCAATTCTACAGCTTCCAAGGGTCCCCATTCTATGACCCTTGGTACCTCAACAACCTTAGAGTGAAGAGTATGCAAACCCCGTTGATATTTTGGATAATCTATCCAAAGTCTGTCAAATCGCAGGTTCGGGTGTAACTGTTCCAAGTGCATATCTGAAAAGGTCATGACTGGATGAGGTACATCCTGCTTGTAGTAGTTATCTATCTCCTGTTGTTCCAAGTTCTCAGCAGGAGCATGGCGGGCTTGGGATGAAGATTCACCCCTTTCATTCTGCAAAACACATCAAACACAAATTTTGTGCATCCAAATATGCATTAGTGTCAGCAAAATCATCAATCAAAATAATTACAATGACATTATCAATTTATATCAAACTTAAGCTTATTTTCACATTTTTATCAAATCTACACTTTTTCAAATAAGCATATACGAAAACTTTCGCCAAGTTCATAAGCATTCAACTCAAATAACATGTCAAAATAATCATTATTAGCAAATAAACAAGTCTCAAATGGCATTATCTTTCAAAAATCAAGTTCATGAATTTTGGACTTGAAAAAGTCCACTTTAATTCTCAAAATCATGTTTAGGCTCAAAGTTTGGATCATTTAACTACCTAGACATGTTACACTACTCAATTTAGCAACAATTCATGACAAAAATCGGCCATAACCTGTTTATATCAAAAAGCCCCAAATTTGCTCAAGAACACAAACCCTAGATTCTAAAGATTTTGAAGTTTTTGGCTTCAAATCATGTTAACAAGCATCAATCTAGGTTATACATGCATAATATACTAACAATTTAACAATAATTACACTAAAAATTAACAAAATTTAAATTATGAAAATATGCTCAAGAACACACTAAAATTCGGATTTAAAGGTGATTTGGGGTGTAATTGTACCTGTTTTCTTGAGTAGTTCCTAGATATCATCCTTCTCAACATGATTGTAGTGAAAAATTTGAAGATTAACGGTGAAAAATTGAGTTTTTGGGATGATTTTTGTGGGTTTTTTCGGGTTTTTTCGAAGTGCAGTATGTGTGTGTGTGTTATTCTGTTCGTGCAGCTGGTTATATTTTTTTTCTGTAATTTTGTCCCTCCGCGAGTCGCGGAGGTTTTCACTCAAAACTCCGCGAGTCGCGGAGTTATTTTTTTTTTTTTTTTTTTTTTTTTTTTTTTTTTTTTTTTTTTTTTAATAATCTTTAACTTATAAAACAATTAAGAAATTAATTTTAAAATTTTGTTTCCCTTGTTATTTAGGACGAGGTCGTTTCGGATCGATGTCCTAGTCCGTCCCTCGACAAAATTTTAAAATTTGTCTTTTTGTAGCGATTGTTTTAAAAGCTAAGATTTTTGGGTTTTTTTAATGTTTTTGGCATACTTTAAATCAATAAGATTAAAAATAATGATAATAAAAGTTCTCGTCCCTCCCTCGGGTAAAGCAATTTCGGTTCAAAGACCTAGTCTTCAACTTACGACGAATTTTAAAAATCATATTCTTAACTTAATGAGATAAAGTAAATTTTTGTTTTTAAATTCACACAACATAAATATAAAATTCAAAATTAATATTAAAAATTCAAAATTCACACCAAACTTAAAATTTGAAATGCATAAAATTAAAATTTCATATTTTAAAACTTAAAAATTCACACCAAACTTAATTTAAAAATTCATAAATTCATACCAAACTTATATTAATTTTTCAAATATTTACAATTTTAAAAATATTGTTTTTACAAAGTTTACAATATTAATTTAAGATTTAAATATTAATTTTTAAAAATATGGTAAAAATAAAATTAAAAATCTTTTTGTCTTTTTATCCCACTTTAATCAATCAAATATTATCAAAAATATGCGCCCCTCTTTTCGGTAAAGTAATTTCGGTTCCAAGACCTAATTTAACTCATGACGAATTTTTGAAATATTTTGGTTTGATTGTTTAAAGATATTTATACCTTAAGAATAAACGTTAAATTTCGCAGTGATGTAATAAATTTTTGAATGATATCAATAATTTCGGTCGCCAAACCTAATTTTATTCAATACCAATTTAATACTTTTTAGCGAACAAATTAGCGTTTATTATCAAAAGGTTAAAAATAAAAATAAAAATAAAAACTGTACAGACATACCTGTGAAATAGATTTCTTAGTTATATGATCTATTATATTCATAAGATAGTCGGTTTAATTGGTTTTCCATGGCTGCATAGGCGTAACCTCGAGCATTCATTGTCTTTTCTTCTAAACATATGAACGGTCCGTCTCTGCATAAAGTAACAAATTCGGTATTTGAATAGGTTTGATTATTTGAACATTTACCTCCATGTGACCATTTTCCGCATTTGTGACATTTTTCTAGGTGTCGTGCTCTTCTTTTCGCTGCGGATTTTGATTTTCCTTTACCAAATTGTAACTTATTATCTTCGCATCTGGATCCTTTTCTAACTCCGTCCATTCTTTCTCTGATTACTGATACTATTTCACTCGGGAGTATGTCATTATTACGTTTAGTGATCAAAGCGTGTAGCATTAGACCATGGTTTAGTTCACAGGCAGTCTTCATTTTGTAAAAACCTAAAAAAAATAAAAATTCAGAATGGGGGGAGAAGACTAGTTCTTTAGGGTCTGCTAGGGAAAGACCATACGTGTTCCATTTTCGAGAACTACACGAAAACAGACAATCTAACTCTAACAGAAATACATATTATCCTTTAAAGACTTGATTCTCCCCACACTTAGTTAGCTGTGGTGTCGAAATTGTGATTAACTTCGTTGTCGACTTCCATCGGACCATGTATGTAATGTTTAACTCTGTGACCATTAACTTTAAATTCAATCCCATTTGAATTCATCAATTCTATCGTTCCGTATGGGAAAACTCTTTTGACTATGAATGGTCCAGACCATCTTGATTTCAATTTTCCAGGAAATAGCTTGAATCGTGAATTGAAAAGAAGAACTCTGTCTCCTTCTTTAAATTCTTTTGAATTTCTGATTCTTTTATCATGCCATTTCTTCGTTCTTTCTTTATAGATTAACGAATTTTCGTATGCTTCATGTCTTAATTCTTCTAATTCGTTTAGTTGACTTAATCGTAGACGTCCAGCTTCATGTAAATCAAGATTACATGTCTTCAAAGCCCAAAATGCTTTGTGTTCAATTTCTACTGGAAGATGACATGCTTTTCCATAAACAAGTCTAAAAGGTGTGGTTCCAATTGGAGTTTTGTAGGCTGTTCTAAAAGCCCAGAGTGCATCCTCCAATTTAATGGACCATTCCTTCGGATTTGATCCTACGGTTTTCTCTAGAATACGTTTTAAAGCTCGGTTGGTATTTTCAACTTGTCCACTTGTTTGTGGATGATATGCGGTGGAAATTTTATGAGTTACTCCATATCTTTTAAGAACTTTCTCAAGTTGATTATTACAAAAATGAGTACCCCGATCACTTATTAAAGCTTTCGGTGTTCCAAACCTTGCAAAAAGACATTTTAAAAAGTTGACTACAACTCGTGCATCGTTAGTTGGGAGAGCTTGTGCTTCCGCCCATTTAGATACATAGTCAATGGCTACGAGTATATATAGATTATTATGAGATTTTGGAAATGGACCCATAAAGTCAATACCCCAAATGTCAAATACTTCACATACTTGGATGACATTTTGTGGCATTTCATCACGTTGACTTATTTTTCCGGCCCTTTGACATGCATCACAGGATTTGCAAAGAAGGTGTGCGTCTTTGTAAATTGTAGGCCAATAGAATCCAGCTTCATAAACTTTTCTTGCTGTTAGTTGAGGCCCATAATGCCCTCCTGTTGGTCCTGTGTGACAATGGTTTAAAATTTTACTAGCTTCATTTCCAAATACACATCGGCGTATTATTCCATCGGGACAACTTTTAAACAGATGTGGATCTTCCCAGAAATAGTGTTTTATATCACTGAAGAATTTCTTTCGTCTTTGGTACGATAATCCTTTTTCAAGGAATCCACATACTAAGTAGTTTGCATAGTCTGCAAACCATGGGATTTCTTTATAATCTATCTTCAATAGATATTCATCAGGAAAGTTGTCTTGTATGGCCGATTCATTCAGAACTTCTAATTCGGGATTTTCAAGACGAGAAAGATGATCAGCGGCGAGATTTTCTGCTCCTTTTTTATCTCGGATTTCAATATCAAACTCTTGTAAGAGTAAGATCCAACGGATTAATCTTGGTTTAGCATCTTGTTTTGAAAATAGGTATCTAAGAGCAGAATGGTCGGTATAGACCACCGTTTTTGCTAGAACGAGATATGATCGAAATTTGTCAAAAGCAAAGACAATAGCAAGGAGTTCTTTTTCAGTAGTTGTATAGTTCGTTTGTGCTCCTTGTAATGTCTTACTAGCATAATATATAGGTTGAAATTGTTTTTCAATCCTTTGTCCTAAAACGGCTCCCATTGCAAAATCACTTGCATCGCACATTAGTTCAAATGGTAGATTCCAATTTGGTGTTATCATGATCGGTGCATTAGTGAGTTTTTCTTTAAGAATATTGAAAGATTTGATACATTCATCTGAAAAGATGAATGGCGCATCCTTTTCTAGGAGTTTATTCATAGGAGTGGCAATTTTAGAAAAATCTTTTATAAAACGTCGGTAAAAACCGGCATGCCCTAGAAAACTCCTAACTCCTCTAACATTGGTGGGATGTGGAAGTTTAGCAATTACATCTACTTTAGCTCTATCCACTTCAATTCCTTCTTTTGAAATTTTATGTCCAAGAACGATGCCTTCTTTAACCATGAAATGGCATTTCTCCCAATTAAGTACTAGATTTGATTTTTCGCATCTAATTAGCATTCGTTCCAGATTAACTAGACATGATTTAAATGTATCACCGAAGACTGAAAAGTCATCCATGAATACTTCCATGCATTCTTCTATCATGTCGTGAAAAATCGCCATCATACACCTTTGAAAGGTTGCAGGGGCGTTACAAAGTCCAAATGGCATGCGTTTGTAAGCAAAAGTACCATAAGGGCACGTGAATGTGGTTTTCTCTTGGTCCTCGGGTGCTATTGGAATTTGAAAATATCCGGAAAATCCATCTAGAAAACAATAGTAACTATTTCCGGCTAATCTTTCCAACATTTGATCTATGAAAGGTAAGGGAAAGTGATCTTTTCTGGTGGCGTCATTTAATTTTCTATAATCAATACATACACGCCATCCTGTTACAGTCCTAGTAGGAATAAGCTCATTTTTCTCATTTGTGATGACAGTCATGCCACCCTTCTTAGGCACGCATTGAACTGGGCTTACCCATGGACTATCAGAGATTGGATATATTAAACCTGCATCTAGCAGTTTAATAATCTCTTTCTTAACTACATCTTGCATATTAGGATTTAGTCTTCGTTGGCGTTGCACATACGTTTTATGACCTTCTTCCATAAGGATTTTATGTGTGCAATACGAAGGACTTATTCCTTTAATATCATGAATCTTCCATGCAATGGCTGGTTTATGAGCTTTCAACACAGAAATGAGTTGTGATTTCTCATTTTCAGTAAGAGAAGACGATATTATTACAGGTAATTCAGATTCACCATGTAAATAAGCGTATTCCAAATGGTTTGGAAGTGGCTTTAACTCTAATTTCGGAGGTTCTTCTATCGATGATTTATATCGATATCTGTCTTCTTCTTTTAGCATTTGAATTTCTTCTGTTGTTGGTTCATATCCATTAGCTATAAGTGTAGCTAACATTTCAGCTTCATCAATTGGTTCATTTCCTTCTCCTAAATAACATTCTCCTGTTCCTTGTAATTCTGGAAATTCTTTTAATAATTCTGCATGTGCATCTATAGTTTTAATATAATAACATGTATCATCTGCAGATTGTGGTTGTTGCATTGCTCTATCAACTGAAAAGGTAACACTCTCATCCTCTATACTTAGGGTCAGTTTCTTACCGAACACGTCTATCATTGCTTTAGCCGTGTTTAAGAATGGTCTTCCTAATATGAGAGGAACTTGAGAATCTTCTTCCATGTCTAAAACAACAAAATCTACTGGAAATACTAAAGTACCAACTTTAACTAGCATGTTCTCCATTATCCCTCTAGGATATTTTATTGATCTATCGGCTAGTTGTATGCTTATTCTGGTTGGTTTTAATTCTCCAAGGTCTAGTTTAGCGTATAGTGAATACGGCATTAGATTTATACTAGCACCTAAATCAGCCAATGCTTCTATTGAACTAAGACTGCCCAGAAAACATGGAATTGTGAAACTTCCTGGATCAGATAGTTTTTCTGGTATCTTATTCAACAGCACTGCTGAACAATTAGCATTCATAGTAACAGCCGAGAGTTCTTCCATTTTCTTTCTATTCGTGATTAGATCTTTCAAGAATTTAGCATATCTTGGCATTCCTGAAATCACATCAATGAAAGGAAGATTTACATTTATCTGTTTAAACATATCCAAGAATTTGGATTGCTCGGCTTCAAGTTTTTCTTTCTTCATTTTACTCGGGTAAGGAAGTGGTGGTTGGTATGGTTTAACATAAGGTTTATCCTTAACTGTGTTATCTTCATTAACCTTTTCAACTACCGGTTCTTTTTCCTTATCCTGATCAGGTTGTGGTTCTTGTGTAGTAGGAATAGTTTCATCAGAAGTTACAGGTATTTCAGGTGGTTTAAGTGTTGTACCACTTCTTGTGGTAATAGCTTTAGCTGTTTCATTCCGGGGGTTAGCGTTTGTATCGCTAGGTAAACTTCCTGGTTTTCTTTCACCTATTAACCTTGCTAGGTTACTTACTTCTTGTTCCAGATTTTGAATAGAAGCTTGTTGATTTCTAAATGCTTGAGCATTTTGTTCATTGGTTTGTTTTTGAGATGTGAAAAACTGCGTTTGAGTTTCAACTAGCTTCGTCATCATATCTTCTAAATTCGGCTTTTTATCTTCGGTTTGTTGTGGTGGTTTGTTTTGAAAATTCGGTCTTTGCTGATTATAAGTATTATTGGATACTTGTTGATTGCTAGGACCTTGTTGGTTATTGTATGGAATATTTCGGTTATAATTCTGGTTTTGATTGTAAATCGGTCTTGGCGGTTGATAATTATTCTGATAATTATTTCCAGGCCTTTGGTTTATGTATGAAATATTCTCTCTTTGTTCCATTGTTAATTCAATACTGAGACAATCTTTTGTCAAATGTGGTCCTCCACACTGCTCACAACTAATTCGTATAGAATGAATATCTTTAGTCATCTTTTCCATTCGTCTCTCGAAAGCATCTATCTTTGCGGAAATGGAATCTAAGTCATGGCTAGAATCGGCTCTAGCTGCTTTAGATGATCTAATGATATCTTTTTCTTGGTGCCACTCATGTGAGTGGGAAGCAGTATTATCAATAATTTTGTAAGCATCAGT
Organism: Rutidosis leptorrhynchoides; assembly: GCF_046630445.1. Classification (NCBI taxonomy): domain Eukaryota; kingdom Viridiplantae; phylum Streptophyta; class Magnoliopsida; order Asterales; family Asteraceae; genus Rutidosis; species Rutidosis leptorrhynchoides. Next base: position 418,701,397 of record NC_092336.1, read on the forward strand.
TTCGGTTTTCTTCATAATAGAACCACCAGCTGCTATATCTATGTCTTTTCTTGTAGTGATGTCGCATCCTTGGTAGAATATTTGTACTATTTGACAGGTGTCTAAACCATGTTGCGGACATCCTCTTAACAACTTTCCATATCTTGTCCACGCCTCATATAGAGTTTCATTTGGCTTCTGTGTGAACGTAACAATTTCTGCTTGAAGTCTTACGGCTTTAGATGCAGGAAAAAATTGTTTAAGAAATTTGTCAATTAAAACGTCCCATGTATCGATCGCCCCTTCAGGTAACGATTCCAACCAATCTTTGGCTTCTCCCTTTAAAGTCCAGGGAAATAACATGAGATATATTTGTTCATCCTCCACTTCTCGGATTTTAAATAGTGTGCAGATCCTATTAAAGGTACGTAGATGTTCATTTGGATCTTCCTTCGGCGCACCACTAAATTGGCATTGATTAGTCACCATGTGTAGAATTTGTCCTTTGATTTCATAGTCTGGCGCATTAATGTCTGGATGAGTGATTGCGTGACCTTGGCCAGTGCGTTTAGCTCTCATTCGGTCTTCCATACTTAAAGGTTCCAGATTCTCCATAATTGAATTTGTTGAATCGGTATCACTAGATGCTTCAGATTTAATAGTTCGTTCCTCAACAATCTCTGTTTGAATGATTGGTGGTTCCGGAGGAAAGTTTAATGGTTCAGGATCTACGAACCGTTCCTGAATATTTTCTGGATTCTCAATTGTGAGGTTTGTTTCAAAAACTGGATTATCGGAAATTTGAACTGAAGTACTTGGTCGACTGGATGACGATTCTAAAGAAAAATCAACGGCGGTTATATTTGTTAAACGATGTCTTGATCTAGTTACAGGTGGTGAACGTACAAAAGGTGATGAACGTCTCGCTCGGTGCATTCACAGAATATCCTATTAGTTTTAAAAAGGAAAGAAAAATTATAATAAGTTATCCAATCAATAGACTTTTCTGATTTTGCCCACGTTTCGAATAGCCAAAAGATGCAGCAGAGGGGCAGGATTCGTTTGGTCTCAATATAATTGAGGACTGTTTGGCTCCAATAACCCGGTCCACGTACAAATCCAACTATTACTACGAACCAGAAAATTTTGATGTCTATTAATTTAACCACTTAAAATAAATTTTCGTAATTTTAAGAAATTTAGATAAGAAGTAAAAAAAAAAAAAAAATTCTAAGTCCTAAAACTAGAATAGCGAGAAATAAGAAAGAAAAAGATTGCGCGTCGAAAAATGTCGAAAAAGAAAAAAAATGGTTGAAAAATAAAAGGTGATGGAAAAATAAAAGAAACTTATAAAAACTTAAAAATACTTAACTAATTTAACCTTATTACTACAACTAACTTAAAATTATAATCGCAAATTGAAATTACTAATTGGAATGATAATTGGTACATAGTAAAAGGTCTAAAAATATTAAAGCTTACAGGAAAAACTAAGTCTCAAATGGAAATAACTTAAAAAGAAACTAAAACTTAAAAAGGCGTCGCAAAATTCTAAAGCACCTAAATCTTAGTCTAAAGAAAAGGCACTTAAGGAATTCTACGGCAAAGCCTAAAAATATAGGAGTAAAAATAACTATAGCAAAAACTAAGTTTAAAATTAAATATGAGCTAAAAATACAAATATTACGCTACAACGATTAAAAAGGTACAAAATATAAAAATATACAAAAAGTTGTAAAAAGTACAATTTTTATAAAAATATTATTTTTATATTATTTATTTTACTAAACTATTAATTTTACAATTTTATAAAACTAATTAAAACTAAATTATATAAATAAAAAGTAAAAGTAAATTAAAACTAATAATAATAATAATAATAATTTAGGTTTTAATAATAATAATAATTAAAAATAACCCGTGATTAGGGTTTTGTCCGTGTGTCAGAGGCTCTCCGCGAGTTGCGGTGAATAAAGAGGAAAACCCCGCGAGTCGCGGGGTTCAGAAAAACAGTTGACAGGTTTCACTTTTACGCGTTTTCTTTATTTTTTTTTTTTTTATTTTCTTTTTTTTTTTTTTTGTTTTTAGTTTAAATAAACGATTTTTAATAAAATTTATATTTTTATAAATTAAAATAAAGATAAAGAAACTTATAAAACTTAAATATTTAACAAAATCCTAAAAATACTTATATTTTTGTTTTTCTTTTATATTTTTGAATGATTAAAACGTAATTTTTACAAAAACGACTTTTAATAAAAGTAGATAAAAATCTTTTTTTTTTTTTTATATTAGCGTTGCGCTTCCGGCTTTTAAGATATTTCCCCGGCAGCGGCGCCAAAAATACTTGATGTTTCGCGAGGTGTATATAAAATAGTTATTATTTTACTAGAAAAATACTATTAAATACGATACAATTTTACACAAGATATTTATTTATTTATAGAATGGATATACTTAAACCTTGCTACAACACTTATAGGCAGTGTACCTAATCGTACAGTAGTGTAGTTTTTAGTAAGTCCGGTTCGTTCCACAGGGAAATCTTTAAGCAAAGCTCAACGCTATATTAGTTTACTTTTATAAAAATACAAATATATATATAAGTGATATTATTATTATAAAGGGGGGTTTTTACCGTTTAATGACCGGTTTGTCGATTTTAAAACTTTAGTCGCAGTTAAAACCTAATGTGAAATATAAAATAAATACAAGACTTTAAATTAAAGCGTAAAGTAAATAACGATAATGAAATTGCGAATAATAAAAATGCGATAAAAATTAAATTGCGATAATTAAAAAGTACGATAATTAAAAGTGCGATAAAATGAAATAACAATAAATAAAAGTGCGATAATTAGAAGTGCAATTAAATATACAATAAAGGAAATTAAATATGAAATAAAAGAATTATGCTTATTTAAACTTCCGTAATCATGATGTTTGACGTGTTGATTTTAGTTTTATGCCCATGGGTTAATTGTCCTTTGTCCTGGATTATTCAATATGTCCGTCTAGTTTTTGTCCATAACATTCCATCAGTCATAAATATAAATTGCAAGTGTCCTTGTCAAATTATTATTATACCCGAAGATAAATATTCCAACTAATTGGGGATTCGAATTGTAACAAGGTTTTAATACTTTGTTTAATGAATACACCAGGTTATCGACTGCGTGTAAACCAAGGTTTTACTACTTTGTTAACAATTACACCAATTACCCTTGAATGTAATTTCACCCCTGTTTTAATTATTCTAGTGGCTATTAATCCATTCCCGTGTCCGGTTAAATGAACGATTATTCGTACATATAAATACCCCGCCCATCGTGTCCGATCGAGTGTATATGGTAGTTTATAGGGACGCCCAATTGTAAATCTTTATATTAACATTAACAAACTTTCATTTAGTTAAACAAATATAAAGCCCATTAATAGCCCATAGTCTAGTTTCCACAAGTGTCGTTCTTTTGTCCAAACCCCAATTATGGTACAAAGCCCAATTACCCAATTTTAGTAATTAGCCCAACATCATGATTACTTTGTTTTAAATAAGCATAATAATAACTTAGCTACGAGACATTAATATAAAAAGGTTGAACATAACTTACAATGATTAAAAATAGCGTAGCGTTACACGGACAGAATTTCGACTTACACCCTTACAACATTCGCTAACATACCCTTATTATTAGAATTATAATTAAAATTAAAATATAAATTATAAATATAAATATATTACTTCGTATGAAGAGAAGAAAAAAAATGATGTGTTTTTTGATCAGAATTCGGGTTGATTTATAGCCAGGAATGATTTTTGGGGCTCCGCGACTCGCGGCAAAAAGCCCTTCAAACTCCGCGAGTCGCGGAGAGGTATTTTCAGTTTACACCCTTGGAGTTTCCTGCTGCCGACGGTTTTAAATATATATATATAATATATATATAATTAATATAATTAATTATATATTATATTATATTTATATATATAGTTAACTTGTAATTTTTAGTCCGTTGCGTCGAGCGTTAAGAGTTGACTCTGGTCCCGGTTCCGGTTTTTCGAACGTCCTTGCGTACAATTTAATATCTTGTACTTTGCGTTTTGAATCTTGTACTCTTGTGAATTTGAGACGTTTCTTATCAATAATTGGAACCTTTTTGATTGTCTTTTGTTCTTTTGAGCTTTTTGGTCGTTTGCGTCTTCAATTCGTCGAATCTGTCTTTTGTCTTCACCTTTTATTATTTAAACGAATATCACTTGTAAATAGAACAATTGCAACTAAAAGCTTGTCTTTCTTGAGGAATAATGCTATGAAATATATGTTCGTTTTTAGCATTATCAATATATATATATATATAATTTATAATTTTAATTTAATAATAATAAGGGTATGTTAACGAATGTTGTAAGTGTGTAAGTCGAAATTCTGTCCGTTTAACGCTACGCTATTATTAATCATTGTAAGTTATGTTCAACCTTTTTAAATTAATGTCTCGTAGCTAAGTTATTATTATGCTTATTTAAATTGAAGTAATCGTGATGTTGGGCTAAATATTAAAGACGGAGTAATTGGGCTTTGTACCATAATTAGGGTTTGAACAAAAGAACGACACTTGTGGAAATTAGACTATGGGCTATTAATGGGCTTTATATTTGTTTAATTGAATGATAGTTCGTTAATTTAATATAAAAGATTTACAATTGGACGTACCTATAAATAACCACATACACTCGATCGGACACGATGGGCGGGATATTTATAAGTACTAATAATCGTTAATTTAACCGGACACGGGAATGGATTATTAGTCAATGGACATATTAAAACAGGGGTGAATTATATACAAGGAAAATTGGTATAATTATAGTTTAAGTCCCCAATTAGTTGGAATATTTGACTTCGGATATAAGGATAATTTGACGAGGATACTCGCACTTTACATTTATGACTGATGGACTGTTATGGACAAAAATCAGATGGACATATTGAATAATCTAAGACAAAGGACAATTAACCCATGGTAATAAACTAAAATCAGCACGTCAAACATCATGATTAGGAAGTTTAAATAAGCATAATTCCTTTATTTCATATTTCATCGCATTTTTATTTACTGTCATTGTATTTAATTGCACTTTTAATTATCGTACTTTTTAATTATCGCACTTTTATTTATTGTCATTTTATTTACCGCACTTTTAATTATCGCATTTTAATTATTGTCATTTACTTTATGCTTTAAATTAAGTCTTTTATATTTTTAATATTTTACATTAGGTTTTAACTGCGACTAAAGTTTTAAAATCAACAAACCGGTCATTAAACGGTAAAAACCCCCTTTTATAATAATAATACTACTTATATATATATATATATATATATATATATATATATATATATATATATATATATATATATATATATATATATATATATATATATTTATATATATACAAATATAGTTTTAAAAATATAGCGTTAAACTTGGCTAGCTCCCTGTGGAACGAACCGGACTTACTAAAAACTACACTACTGTACGATAAGGTACACTGCCTATAAGTGTTGTAGCAAGGTTTAGGTATATCCACTTTATAAATAAATAAATAACTTGTGTAAAATTGTATCGTCTTTAATAGTATTTCCTAGTAAAATATAAGCTATTTCGTATACACCTCTACGCACATCAAGTATTTTTGGCGCCGCTGCCGGGGACCCTAAACGCCGAAAGCGCAACGCTATAAAAAAACAAAAAAGATTTTTATTAAGTCGTAATCTATTTCTGTAAAAATATACGTTTTAAATATTAAAAATACAAGAAAAAGAAAAATATATCTATATATTTTTAAGTTTAGTTAAATTAAAAAGTTTATTTTTTTATTTATTGTGAAAAAGTTATCAAAAAGTAATAAGTTATATTTATATTTTATATATATTAAAAACAGAAAAATAAAAAATAAAAAAAAAATTCCTGAACCTGCACGAATTTGACCTACACCTCAGCTGAATCTGTATCATCCGCACTCGCGGTACTTTTTGCCAGGTGGGATCCGCACTATCGGAGGTTTCTGACAGGTCAAAGATTGGACAGAAATTATTACGATTTAGGGTTTAATTTAATAAATATTATTATTATTAAACCCTAATTAGGGTTTGTTATTTTATTAATTAGTTTTAATTTTATTTAATTTGTAATATTTAGTTTAAATTAGTTTTATTATTTATAAAATTAATACTTTTATAAAAATAATAATATAAAAATAACATTTTTATAAAAATTAGTGATTTTATCATTTTTTGTTTTTTTTATAAATTGTATATTTTTATTATTTAGTACGTAATTTGTATTTTTATCGCTCGTAACTAGTTTTAAGATATAGTATTTGCCGTAGTTATTTTAATTTCTAGATTTTTAGGCTTTGCCGTAAAATCACTTAAGTGCTTTTTTCTTTAGACTAAGATTTAAGTGCTTTAGAATTTTGCGACGCCGTTTTAATATATTTTAGTACCTTTTTAAGTTATTGCCGTTTTGGATATAGTATTCCTTTTAAGCTTTAATACTTTTAGACGCAACTTTTAATTCTTAGTTTTTAGACTTTTAAGTTTCGACGCGCTACGTTCTTTTTATTATTTTTCGGCCTTTTATTTTTTGACGTTTTTTCGACGTGCTCTTTTTCTTTCTTATTTCTCGACGCTCTAGTTTTTAGGACTTAGAATATTTTTTTTCTATTTCTTCTCTAAAATTTCTTTAAATTTCAACGAAAAATTATTTTAAGCGGTTAAATTGATAGACATCCAAAATTTTCTGGTTCGTAGTAATAGTTGGATTTGTTAGTGGCGAGTTGTGGGCTTCCGATTCAAAGGGTCCTGGCTACCTGCTGCATCTATTAGCTATTCAAAACGTGGGCAAAATTAGAAAAGTCTATTAATTTGATAACTTATATAATTTTTATCTTTTATAACTAATAGGATATTCAGTGAATGCACCGAGCAAAACGTTCACCACCTTTCATACGTTCATCACCTGTAACTCGATCAACACATCTAGCCAATATTGTCGCCGTTGATTTTTCTTTAGAATTGTCATCAAGTCAACCAAGTACTCCGATTCAAATTTCCGATAATCTATTTTTTGAACCCGACCTCACAATTGAGAATCCGGAGGATATTCAGGGACAATTCAGAGATCCTGAACCATTAATCTTTCCTCCGGAACCACCAATCATTCAAACAGAGATTGTCGAGGAACAAACCATTAAATCAGAATCCTCTAGTGATTCAGATTCAACAAATTCAATCATGGAAAATCTGGAACCTCTAAGTATGAAAGACCGAATGAGAGCTAAACGCACTGGCCAACGTCATGCAATTACTCAACCAGACATTAATGCGCCAGATTATGAAATCAAAGGACAAATCCTACACATGGTAACTAATCAATGCCAATTTAGTGGTGCACCGAAGGAAGATCCAAACGAACATCTTCGTACCTTTAATAGGATCTGTACTCTATTTAAAATCCGAGAAGTGGAGGATGAACAGATCTATCTCATGTTATTTCCCTGGACTTTAAAGGGAGAAGTCAAAGATTGGTTAGAATCGTTACCGGAAGGGGCGATTGATACATGGGATGTTTTAGTTGAAAAATTTCTTAAACAATTCTTTCCGGCATTTAAAGTCGTGAGACTTCAAGGAGAAATTGTTACGTTCACGCAGAAGTCAAATGAAACTTTATATGAAGCGTGGACAAGATTTGGAAAGTTATTGAGAGGATGTCCGCAACATGGTTTAGACACTTATCAAATAGTACAAATATTCTACCAAGGATCATCACTACACGAAAAGACATCGATATAGCTGCTGGTGGTTCTATTATGAAGAAAACCGCAACTGAAGCTTACAAAATTATTGATAACACTGCTTCCCACTCACATGAGTGGCACCAAGAAAAAGATATCGTTAGATCATCTAAAGCAGCTAGAGCCGATTCTAGCCATGATTTTGATTCCATTTCCGCAAAGATAGATGTTGTCGAGAGACGAATGGAAAAGATGACTAAAGATATTCACTCAATACGAATTAGTTGTGAGCAGTCTGGAGGACCACATTTGACAAAAGATTGTCTCAGTATTGAACAAACAATGGAACAACGAGAGAATGTTTCATATATAAACCAAATGCCTGGAAATAATTATCAGAATAATTATCAACCGCCAAGACCAATCTACAATCAAAACCAGAATTATAATCGAAATGTTCCATACAACAACCAACAAGGTCCTAGCAATCAACAAGTATCTAATAATACTTACAATCAGCAAAGACCTATTTTTCAAAATAAACCACCACAAACCGATGATAAAAAGCTAAATTTAGAAGATATGATGTTGAAGCTAGTTGAATCTCAAACTCAATTTTTCACATCTCAGAAACAAACCAATGAACAAAATGCTCAAGCATTTAGAAATCAACAAGCTTCTATTCAAAATTTGGAACAAGAAGTAAGTAACCTAGCAAGGTTAATAGGTGAAAGAAAACCGGGAAGTCTACCTAGCGATACAAATGCTAACCCCCGGAATGAAACAGCTAAAGCTATTACCACGAGAAGTGGTATTACACTTAAACCACCTAAAATACCTGTAATTTCTGATGACTCTATTCCTACTCCACAAGAACCACAATCTGAGCAAGATAAGGAAACAGAAACGGTAGTTGAAAAGGTTAATGAAGATAACACAGTTAAGGCAAAACCTTATGTTAAACCATACCAACCACCACTTCCTTACCCGAGTAAAATGAGAAAAGAAAGACTTGAAGCCGAGCAATCCAAATTCTTGGATATGTTTAAACAAATAAATGTCAATCTTCCTTTCATTGATGTGATTTCAGGAATGCCTAGATATGCTAAATTTATGAAAGATCTAATCACAAATAGAAAGAAAAAGGAAGAACTCTCGGCTGTTACTATGAATGCTAATTGTTCTGTAGTGCTGTTGAATAAGATACCAGAAAAATTATCAGATCCAGGAAGTTTCATGATCCCATGTTTTCTGGGTAGTCTTAGTTCAATAGAAGCATTGGCAGATTTAGGTGCTAGTATAAATTTAATGCCGTATTCACTATACGCTAAACTAGACTTTGGAGAATTGAAACCAACACGAATAAGTATACAACTAGCTGATCGATCAGTAAAATATCCTAGAGAGATAATGGAGAACATGCTAGTTAAAGTTGGTACTTTAGTATTTCCAGTAGATTTTGTTATTTTGGACATGGAAGAAGATTCTTAAGTTCCTCTCATATTAGGAAGACCATTCTTAAACACGGCTAAAGCAATAATAGACGTGTTCGGTAAGAAACTGACCCTAAGTATAGAGGACGAGAGTGTTACCTTTTCTGTTGATAGAGCCATGCAACAACCGCAATCTGCAGATGATACATGTTATTATATTCAAACTATAGATTCACATGCAGAATTGTTAGAAGAATTTCCAGAATTACAAGGAACGGGAGAATGTTCTTTAGGAGAAGGAACTGAACCAATTGATGAAGCTGAAATGTTAGCCGCACTTATGGCTAATGGTTATGAACCAACAATAGAAGAAATTCAAATGTTAAAAGAGGAAGACAGATATCGATACAAATCATCGATAGAAGAACCACCGACATTAGAGTTAAAGCCGCTTCCAAACCATTTGGAATACGCTTATTTACATGGTGAATCTGAATTACCTGTAATAATATCGTCTTCTCTTACTGAAAATGAAAAATCTCAACTCATTTCTGTGCTAAAAGCTCATAAACCAGCTATTGCATGGAAGATTCATGACATTAAAGGCATAAGTCCTTCGTATTGCACACATAAAATCTTTATGGAAGAAGGTCATAAAACGTATGTGCAACGCCAACGAAGACTAAATCCTAATATGCAAGATGTTGTTAAGAAAGAAATTATTAAACTACTAGATGCAAGTTTAATTTATCCAATCTCTGATAGTCCATGGGTAAGCTCAGTTCAATGCTTACCTAAGAAGGGTGGCATGACTGTTATCACAAATGAAAAAAATGAGCTTATTCCTACTAGGACTGTAACAGGATGGCGTGTTTGTATTGATTATAGAAAATTAAATGACACCACCAGAAAAGATCACTTTCCCTTACCTTTCATTGATCAAATGTTGGAAAGATTAGCCGGAAATAGTTACTATTGTTTTCTTGACGGTTTTTCCGGATACTTTCAAATTCCAATAGCACCCAAGGACCAAGATAAAACCACGTTCACGTGCCCTTATGGTACTTTTGCTTACAAACGCATGCCATTTGGACTTTGCAATGCCCCTGCAACCTTTCAAAGGTGCATGATGGCGATTTTTCATGACATGATAGAAGAATGCATGGAAGTTCTCATAGATGACTTTTCAGTCTTAGGTGATACATTTGAATCATGTCTAGTCAATCTTGAACGAATGCTTATTAGATGCGAACAATCAAATCTAGTTCTTAATTGGGAGAAATGTCATTTCATGGTGTGATGATCGCTCCAAATCCATATGGACGAACACGTCAATCATCGATTTCATTGCGAGGTATTTGACCTCTATATGATACATTTTGTAAACATTGCATTCTTTTGAAAAGGCACACCATAAATGTATATATAAATCAAAGGTTTTCGACATCTGATGATTTCTACATATAGACAATCACCGTAATAATAGTTTACAATAGTACTTCTGTTGACAATGTAGTCAAAATAAGATACATGGTGATGATTTGGGGAATGCAACGTTTCCTCGAAAAATATGCTATGTAAGACTCCATGCACATAGCTTGTATAACATATAAGCAAACAGCGGAAGACTTCTAGGGAACCTGAGAATAAACATGCTAACAAGTATCAACACAAAGGTTGGTGAGTTCATAGTTTTAGTGATTCGCATAATCTGTATATAAAAGTGGATCACAAGATTTCAGTTGTTTCATCCAGAAACGTTTATCAAAAGTTTGTCAATAGATTCTACATAACAGAGCACCCTGGTAACTAAGCTTTAACGTTATAATGATAAATACCCCATTCGTTTTAATACACGCAAACCAATGTGTCCTAAACTCAAATAACACACGTTCGTTAAAAGGCTAGTGCTCTAGCTCGGACGGGGATGTCAAGCCCTATGGATCCATATACTACTACTCGCGCCCACCAGTTCTTATAACCGGCAGTTACTAGTTACCAAAGCTAAGGGATTTTCGGTTCAAACTCGGTGTAGAATTTAGTATGTACTTGTATCCATTGCGTTTAAAATAAAGTGCATGTATTCTCAGCCCAAAAATATAGATTGCAAAAGCAATTAAAAAGGGATCAATGAAACTCACCTTAGCAGCACATACAGTTGTTCATCGTAATGTGACCGAAACTCGGTATATCAAATAATCGTAGATCTCAACCTAGAAAACATACGTTGGTCAATAAATGTCTATCAAGCATGGTCAGGTCATAGTGTATCACAATCCTAATGCTCGAGATCGACATACAAAAGTTATCCAAAGTCGTTTCAAAAAGTCAATTTTGACAATAGTTCACAAAATGTGATGTACCTTATATAAGGATTCATTTACTTGGTTGATAATATTTAAAAACCCATTTTATTAATCTCGTAAACAAGTTGTTTAAATATTAATTGCTAATTCAAAAGCAATTCTAATAAACGTCAATCATAATTCAGTTGATCATATCTTTTAATCCGTTCATCGAAACTATTCGATATCTAAATGAAAAGTTATTGATTTTTCGCCAGCTTTCCGAAAACATGTATATCATATACCTTTTACCAGTAATATATGTATTTAATTCGTGATTCATTATAAACTGTTTAACGACGAAATTTAGCATACAAACATGTATAAATATATATACTCGAGCACTAGACATGTATACACTATTAATTTATAATAGATAAAATATAAATGCTTACGTATCAATATTGTGATTCAATATTTCAGAAAAGTACGTAGACGCAACAGAGATGATAAATACTAGGTTTGACTTTACGAGCATAACCCTCGAACAATACCCATAACCTCCTTAGTAATAACCCATAATTTCCTTAGCTCTATCTCGCTCGTAAAACCATTTTGAAAGTGACACGCTCATAACCTCGTCGTAGTATTTTATGTATAATACTAATTAATAATATTAATAATAATAAGATTAATAATAATATTAATCTTAATAATAATAATAATAATAATAATAATAATAATAATAATAATAATAATAATAATAATAATAATAATAATAATATAAATACGGAGTAAAATGAATTAGGAAAGAAACTGGAACCCAAATCGAGATTTTATAGCATTTGGCTTTAAAAAGTACCCCATGCGAGTGCAGGGGATTTTAGTGCAAATCTCATGCACTTGCATGAGCTCATGCACTTGCATGGGTTTTATGCCTATTTCCCATGCGATCGCATGGCCGTCAGATACAGCTCACATATTTTTTGTTTTCTTGTTTGTCGACATAATTAAATATAATATATATAATATATATAATTTAAATAATTAATTATATATTATATTAAATTCATGTGCATAGTTGACTTGTAATTTTCGTTCCGATGACTCGTACGTTGTCACTCGACTTATGTCCCAGTTTCGGTTTCTCGAACGCATTTTCGTACGCTCAGAAAACTCGCAATTTACGTTTCGTGTCACGTACCTTTGTCAAAATATAGCCTTAAATTATCCCTAAACTATACCACTCAAAGTATATCTTAAACTTTCGAGTATTTTGGTCATTTACTTTTATAAATCATCGTCTCGCTATTTGTTAATATATATATAATAACAAATCATTTTATGATCAAGTTAATATATATTTTCAACATTCATACACACGTTTTAAATATACATCGCAAGTTATTCATATAATTAATATTCCAACTTATCATATATATTCAAATAAATATTTAAACCAATAAGTTTAATGTACGGTATCAAACAATTAATACATTATTACGTTTTCAAGTTATAGTATATATATATATATATGTATCTATATACATATAATTGTTCGCGAATCGTCAAGAATAACCGAAAGGTATTTGAATATATGAAAGTAGTTCAAAAATTTTGAGATTCAGTTTTACAGACTTTGCTTATCGTGTCGGAAATGTTAATCATACAAAGATTAAGTTTAAATTTGGTCAGAAATTTCCGGGTCATCACACATGGTTAAAGAAGGCATCGTTCTTGGTCATAAAATTTCAAAGGAAGGAATTGAAGTGGATAGAGCTAAAGTAGATGTAATTACTAAACTTCCACATCCCACCAATGTTAGAGGAGTTAGGAGTTTTCTAGGGCATGCCGGTTTTTACCGACGTTTCATAAAAGATTTTTCTAAAATTGTCACTCCTATGAATAAACTCCTAGAAAAAGATGCTCCATTCATATTTTTAGATGAATGCATCAAATCTTTTAATATTCTTAAAGAAAAACTCACTAATGCACCGATCATGATAATTTCAAATTGGAATCTACCATTTGAACTTATGTGAGATGCAAGTGATTTTGCAATGGGAGCCGTTTTAGGACAAAGGATTGAAAAACGATTTCAACCTATTTATTACGCTAGTAAGACAATACAAGGAGCACAAACGAATTACATAACTACTGAAAAAGAAATCCTTTCTATTGTCTTTGCTTTTGACAAATTTAGTTCATATCTCGTTCTAGCTAAAACGGTGGTCTATACCGACCATTCCGCTCTTAGATACCTATTTTCGAACAAGATGCCAAACCACGATTAATCTGTTGGATCTTACTCTTACAAGAGTTCGATATTGAAATCTGAGACAAAAAGGGAGCAGAAAATCTCGCCGCTGATCATCTTTCTCGTCTTGAAAATCCTGAATTAGAAGTTCTAAATGAATCGGCCATACAAGATAACTTTTCTGATGAATATCTATTGAAGATAGATTATAGTGAAATTCCATGGTTTGTAGACTATGCAAACTACTTAGTATGTGGATTCCTTGAAAAGGGGTTGTCGTACCAAAAACGAAAGAAATTCTTTAGTGATATAAAACACTATTTCTGGGAAGATCCACATTTGTTTAAAAGTTGTCCCGATGGAATAATACGCCGATGTGTATTCGGGGATGAAGCCAGTCAAATCTTAAACCATTGTCACACAGGACCAACAGGAGGGCATTATGGGCCTCAACTTACAGCAAGAAAAGTTTACGATGCTGGATTCTATTCGCCTACAATTTTCAAAGACGCACACCTTCTTTGCAAATCCTGTGATGCTTGTCAAAGGGCCAGAAAAATAAGTCAACGTGATGAAATGCCACAAAATGTCATTCAAGTATATGAAGTATTTGACGTTTGGGGTATTGACTTTATGGGTCCATTTCTAAAATCTCATAATAATCTCTACATTCTCGTTGACATTGATTATGTATCTAAATGGGCGGAAGCACAAGCTCTCCCAACTAACGATGCACGAGTTGTAGTCAACTTTTTAAAACGTCTTTTTGCTAGGTTTGGAACACCGAAAGCTTTAATAAGTGATCGGGGTACTCATTTCTGTAATAATCAACTTGATAAAGTTCTCAAAAGATATAGAGTAACTCATAAAATCTCTACTGCTTATCATCCACAAACAAGTGGACAAGTTGAAAATACTAACCGAGCATTAAAACGTATTCTAGAGAAAACCGTAGGATCAAATCCAAAGGAGTGGTCCATGAAATTGGAGGATGCACTCTGGGCTTTTAGAACAGCCTACAAAACTCCAATTGGAACCACACCTTTTAAACTTGTTTACGGAAAAACATGTCATCTTCCAGTAGAAATTGAACACAAACCATTTTGGGCTTTGAAAACATGTAATCTTGATTTACATGAAGCCGGACGTCTACGGTTAAGCTAATTAAATGAATTAGAAGAATTAAGACATAAAGCATACGAAAATTCATTAATCTATAAGGAAAGAACGAAGAAATGGCATGATAAAAGAATCAGAAGTTCAAAAGAATTTAAAGAAGGAGACAGATTTCTTCTTTTCAGTTCACGATTCAAGCTATTTCCTGGAAAATTGAAATCAAGATGGTCTGGACCATTCATAGTCAAAAGAGTTTTTCCATTTGGAACAGTAGAATTAATAAATTCAAATGGAATTGAATTTAAGGTTAATGGTCACAGAGTTAAACATTACATAGATAATCCAATGAAAGTTGAAGATGAAGTTAATCACAATTTCGACACCACAGCTAACTAAGTGTGGGAAGGTTCGAATCTTTTTAGGGTAATATATATTTATGTTAGAGTTAGATATTCTGTTTTCGTGTAGTTTCCGAGAATGGAATCTGAATGGTCTTTCCCTAGCAGACCCTAAAGAACTAGTCTTCTCCATCCATTCTGAATTTTTATTTTTTTTAGGTCTTACGAGATGAAGAATTCCTTTGATCTAAATCATGGTCTAATGCTACACGCTATGATTACTAAACGTAATAATGACACACTTCCGAGTGAACTGGTATCATTCATAAGAGATAAAATGGACGGAGTAAGAAAAGAACTCAGGAAAGATCATCATAAGATACATTTTGGTAAAGGAAAATCAAAATTCGCAACAAAAAGAAGAGCAATACCTTGAAAGATGTTATAAATGTGGAAAATGGTCACACGAAGGTAAATGTTCAAATAATCAAACATATTCAAATACCGAATTTGTTACTCTATGCAGAGAAGGACCGTTCATATGTTTAAAAGAAAAGATATTAAAGAATCGAGGTTATGCTTACGTAGCTATGGAAAACCAAATCACACGACTCTCCTATGAGTCGGCTAAAGCAGGTCTCTGAGAATTCTATCTCACAGGTAAGTATGTACAGTTTTTATTTTTATTTTTATTGCTTTTAACCTTTTGATAATAAACGCTGAATCATTCGCTATAAAGTATTAAATTGGTATTCAATAAAATTAGGTATGCGTAACCGAAATTATTGATATCATACAAAAATTTATTACATCACTGCGAAATTTACCGTTTATTCTTAAGGTATAAATATCTTTAATCAATCAACCCAAAATATTTCAAAAATTCGTCAGGAGTAAAACTAGGTAATATAGCCGAAATTACTTTACCGAAAAGAGGGGCGTATATTTTTGATAATATTTGATTGATTAAAGTGGAATAAAAGACCAAAAAGATTTTTAATTTTTACCTTGTTTTTAAAATTAATATATAAATACTAAAAACTTTTTAAAATCAATATATTTAAGTTTGTAAATATTTGAAAAATTAATATTTTTAATATAAGTTTGTGTGTATAAAAACAAAAATATAATAAAAAAAATTTGGTGTGATTTTTTTTAATTTTAATAATATGAATTTTTAATTTTATGCATTTTAAATTTAAGTTTGGTGTGAATTTAAAAATAAAAATTTACTTTATTTCATTAAGTTAAAAATGTGATTTCTAAAAATTCGTCGTGAGTTGAAAACTAGGTCGTTGAACCGAAATTTCTTTACCCGAGGGTGGGACGAGAACTTTTATTATCATTATTTTTAATCTTATTGAATTAAAGTATGTCAAAAACATTAAAAAAATAAAACCCAAAATCTTTGCTTTTAAAACAACGCTTTGAAATGACAAATTTTTAAAATTTTGTCGAGAAACGGACTAGGACAACGATCCGAAATGCCCTCACTCCTAAAAAGAAACAAAATTTTTAAAATTTATTAATCTATGTTTTATTAGTTAAAGGTTTTTATTAAAAAAAAAACCGCACTTGCAGTACTTTAAAGAGACCTATATCCGCACTCGTGGAGGTAGCAAAACCCAGATGGGTTAACTGGTCGAACAGACCAGTTCCCAACACACACACACACACTTATTTTTCTGCGAAAAAACCCACAAAAACCCTCTAAAAATCGCGATTTTTCACCGTTAAACAACAAATTTTTTGCTAAAATCATGTTGAGAAGGATCCTACCAAGAAGTTACTCAAGGAGATCGGTAATTTCTACATCTAAACACTCTTTAATTCGGATTTTTAGTGTTCTTGAATAAATTTATACCTAATTTGATTTTGATGATTTCTAGTTTAATTATGCTTAAATTGTTTGTGTATTATACTTGTATAACCTAGATTGATGCTATTTAACATAATTAGAAGCCTTAAACTTCAAATTTTGAGTAATCTAGGGTTTGTGTTCTTGAGCAAAATTGGAGCTTTTTGATATAAACAGGTTATGGCCGAATTTTGTTGTTAGTTTATACTAAATTGAGTAGTGTAACATGTTTAGGTTGCTAAATGATCAAAACTTTGATCCTAAACATTATTTTCAAGTATTAAAGTGGACTTTTTGAATAAAAAATTGCATGAACTCGATTTAATTGATATGAATGCCATTTGGAACTTGTTTAATTGTTAGTAATGATTATTTTGACATGTTATTTGAGATCAAAGTTAAAGAACATTGTATACATTTTCATATATGTTTATTTATAAAAGTGTAGAATTGTTAATATTATGAAAATGCGTATAAAGTTTAATATGGATTAAATATGTCATTATGATTGTTTTGATTTATGATTTTGCTAACACTAATGCATATTTGGATACACAAAAATTGTGTTTAATGTGTTTTGCAGACTGAAAGGGGTGAATCTTCATCCGCATCTCAGGCTCATGATAAGGCTAAAAAGGAACATATATTTCATAGCATTATCCCCCAAGAAATACAAGATTTTAGTTGCAATTGTTCCATTTTCAAGTAATATTCGTTTATATTAAATAAGTGCGAAGACAAAAGGCGAAAACGACGAATTGAAGACACAAAGGTCCAAAAAGCTCAAAAGTACAAGATACAATCAAAAAGGTTCAAATTATTGATGAGGAACGTATAAAAATGACAAGAGTACAAGTTACAAAACGCAAAGTACAAGATATAAAATTGTACGAAAGGACGTTCGAAAATCCGGAACCGGGGCATGAACCAACTTTCAGCGCTCGACGCAACGGTGTAAAAATTACGAGTCAACTATGCACAAGAATAAAATATAATATTTAAATAATTCATAATAAGAATAATATTAAATAATAAAAAGTTGTTAATTGAGCATAGTTCAGGGGTCGTAAATGAAAATTCAATTTCTAATTTCGCCTATAAAAGGCTATGTAACGATCAATTGAACGAGAACTTTTTCTATCCTTTTTTTTATCTATATATCGATCAAATATCTATATCAATTATCAATATCTATATTCTATATCTCTATCATAATGTTAACTTAATAAGATATAACAATAATCTTAATTTTAATTTTAAATTATGATAATAATAAGATTTATGATAGAGATCGTTTGAGTGTGTAAGTCGAAATTCTGTCCGTGTAACGCTACGCTATTTTTAATCATTGTAAGTTATGTTCAACCTTTTTACATTAATGTCTCGTAGCTAAGTTATTATTATGCTTATTTAAAATGAAGTAATCATGATGTTGGGCTAATTACTAAAATTGGGTAATTGGGCTTTGTACCATAATTGAGGTTTGGACAAAAGAACGACACTTGTGGAAATTAGACTATGGGCTATTAATGGGCTTTATATTTGTTTAACTAAATGATAGTTTGTTAATATTAATATAAAGATTTACAATTGGGCGTCCCTATAAATTACCATATACACTCAATCGGACACGATGGGCGGGGTATTTATATGTACGAATAATCGTTCATTTAACCGGACACGGGAATGGATTAATAGCCACTAGAATAATTAAAACAGGGGTGAAATTATGTACAAGGACACTTGGTATAATTGATAACAAAATATTAAAACCTTGGGTTACACTCAGTCGACATCCTGGTGTAATTATTAAACAAAGTATTAAAATCTTGTTACAGTTTAAGTCCCCAATTAGTTGGAATATTTAACTTCGGGTATAAGAATAATTTGACGAGGACACTCGCACTTTATATTTATGACTGATGGACTGTTATGGACAAAAACCAGACGGACATATTAAATAATCCAGGACAAAGGACAATTAACCCATGGGCATAAAACTAAAATCAACACGTCAAACATCATGATTACGGAAGTTTAAATAAGCATAATTCTTTTATTTCATATTTAATTTCTTTTATTTTATATTTAATTGCACTTCTAATTATCGCATTTTTATTGTTATTTTATTTAATTGCACTTTTAATTATCGTACTTTTTAATTATCGCAAGTTTATTTTATCGCACTTTTATTATTCGCAATTTCATTATCGTTATTTACTTTATGCTTTAATTTAAGTCTTGTATTTATTTTTAATATTTTACATTTGGTTTTAACTGCGACTAAAGTTTTAAACTCGACAAACCGGTCATTAAACGGTAAAAAAACCCCCTTTATAATAATAATATTACTTATATATATATATATATATATATATATATATATATATATATATATATATATATTTGTATTTTTACAATTATTGTGTGTAAAAAAATATAGTGTTATACTTCACGAGCTCCCTGTGGAACGAACCGGACTTACTAAAAACTACACTACTCTACGATTAGGTACACTGCCTATAGTGTTGTAGCAAGGTTTAGGTATATCCCATCCGTAAATTAATAAAACTTGTGTCATATTTTGTAGTATTTCCTAGTAAAAATAATACTATTTCGTACCCTCACGCTACATCATCAAGTTTTTGGCGCCGCTGCCGGGGAGCACTAAAACGCTATATTTTTAATTTATATTTGCAAAAATATAAAAAAAAAAAAAAAAAAACGTAAAAAAAAAAAAAAAATTTATAAAAAAAAAATATATTTTTAAGATTTTGTCTATAATTTTTTTTTTTTTTTTAGTTTTATTACCTTTAGATTTTTAGACTATATTCGCAACTTTTAGTATTAAGTTTAGTTTTGCCATAGTTATTTTTACTTCTAGAATTTTTAGTTTTGCCGTAAAATCCCTTAAGTGCTTTTTCTTTAGACTAAGATTTAGGTGCCTTAAAATTTTGCGACGCTATTTTTCGTGCTACTTTCTTATTTTTATTTATCTTTCGACGCCGTTTACCTATGTATCAATTACAATTCCAATTAGTAATCTCTATTTGTAGTTTTAATTTTAAGATAGTGATAGTTATAAGGTTGGATTAACCGCGTGTTTACAAACCACTCTTCGTCTTTTTCATTTTTCGACACTTTTCGACGCGCAATCTTTTTCTCTCTTATTTCTCGCCATTCTAGTTTTTAGGACTTAGAATTTTTTCTACTTCTTCTCTAAATTTCTTAAAATTACGAAAATTTATTTTAAGTGGTTAAATTGATAGACATCAAAATTTTCTGGTTCGTAGTAATAGTTGGATTTGTACGTGGACCGGGTTATTGGAGCCAAACAGTACTCAATTATATTGAGACCAAACGAATCCTGCCCCTCTGCTGCATCTTTTGGCTATTCGAAACGTGGGCAAAATCAGAAAAGTCTATTAATTGGATAACTTATTATAATTTTTCTTTCCTTTTTAAAAACTAATAGGATATTCAGTGAATGCACCGAGCAAGACGTTCGCCGCCGGTCATACGTTCACCACCTGTAACTCGATCAAGACATCGTTTAACGAATATCGCCGCCGTTGATTTTTCTTTAGAATCGTCATCAAGTCGACCAAATCCTCAAACTCAAATTTCTGATAATCCAGTTTTTGAAACAAACCTCACAATTGAGAATCCGGAGAATATTCAGGAACGGTTTGTAGATCCCGAACCATTAAACTTTCCTCCGGAACCACCAATCATTCAAACAGAGATTGTTGAGGAAAGAAATCATTAAATCAGAAACCTCTAGTGATTCAGATACAACACTTCCAATCATGGAAAATCTAGAACCTCTAAGTATGGAAGACCGAATGAGAGCTACACGCACGGGCCAAGATCATGCCATTATTAAACCAGAAGTTAATGCTCCAGATTATGAAATCAAAGGACAAATTCTACACATGGTGACTAATCAATGCCAATTCAGTGGTGCGCCGAATGAAGACCCAAACGAACATCTTCGTACGTTTAATAGAATTTGTACACTATTCAAAATCCGAGAAGTGGAAGATGAGCAGATCTATCTCATGTTGTTTCCCTGGACTTTAAAGGGAGAAGCCAAAGATTGGTTAGAATCGTTACCTGAAGGGGCGATTGACACATGGGATGTTTTAGTTGAAAAATTTCTTAAACGATTCTTTCCGGCATCCAAAGCCGTGAGACTTCAAGGAGAAATTGTTACGTTCACGCAAAAGCCAAATGAAACATTATATGAGGCGTGGACAAGATTCGGAAGGATGTTGAGAGGATGTCCTCAACACGGTTTAGACACTTACCAAATAGTACAAATATTCTACCAAGGTGTCAACGTTGCTACACGAAAAGACATCGACATAACAGCCGGTGGATCCATTATGAAGAAAACCGCAACTAAAGCTTACAAAATTATTGATAACATAGCCTCCCACTCGCATGAGTGGCACCAAGAAAAAGATATCTTTCGATCATCTAAAGCGGCTAGAGCCGATTCTAGCCATGACTTTGATTCCGTTTCCGCAAAAATAGATGCTTTCGAAAGACGAATGGAAAAGATGAATAAAGATATTCACGCAATACGAATCAGTTGTGAGCAATGCGGTGGACCACACTTATTGAAAGATTGTCACATTGAACCAACGATGGAACAACGAGAGAATGTTTCCTATATGAACCAAAGGCCGGGAAATAATTATCAAAATAATTATCAACCGCCAAGGCTAAACTTAAATCGAAATCAAAACATTCTTTACAATCCAAAAGGACCCGAAAATAACTGGTATAACCAACAAGGTCCGAATAACCAACCGACTCAAAACAACACTTTCAATCAACAAAGACCTAGCTTGTATAAACCACCACAACAACCCGAAGAGAAAAAGCCAAATCTAGAAGAAATGATGGCAAAGATGATTGAATCTCAAACACAATTCATTACATCTCAAACCCAAACGAACGAGAGGTTTGATCAGTCATTAAGAACTCAACAAGCTTCCATTTTGAATCTAGAAAAACACGTAGGTACTCTTGCTAGCATGATGAGTGAGAGGGAACAAGGAAAGCTACCGAGTAATACTGAAGTAAATCCTCGGAATGAGAATGTTAATATGGTTTCAACGAATTCTGAAAAACCAGCACCAGAAGATGGGAAGGTTTTAGATGAGAGTAACAATGAAGAAGTTACACCACCACCACCCGAGTATGTAAAGCCAATGGTGGCACCATACAAACCACCCATCCCGTTTCCAAGAAAAGGAGTTGAGTATGAGCAAGTGATAGGTAATAAAGATTGTGATACCTCTGGAAAGAAGAAGAAGAAAAAGAATAAGAAAGTGCAAGAAACAAAAGCCATAAATATAAACCCGGTGAAGACAGTTCCACCAAAACCTCCACCTAGGGTAGGTGATCCGGGTGAATTTATTGTTCCTTGTCTACTTAGTGATTGTGTCATGTATGATGCACTAGCAGATTTAGGTGCAAGTGTAAGTGTTATGCCTCTTTCCTTATATAAGAGATTAGGTGTAGGTAAGTTAAGTCCAACGGATATGAGTGTTCGACTCTTTGATCAAACCATTAAGCACCCAGTTGGAATTGCTGACAACCTACCCATTCAAGTAGGTAATTTAACCTTTCTAGTCGAATTCATTGTCATTGACATAGAAGAGGACCCAAACATTCCTCTAATTTTAGGTCGACCATTCTTTGCGTCCACCGGGGCGTTATTTGATGTAGGAAATGGAAGAATGACACTTAAAAGTGGTGACAAATCTATCACCTTTATGATTCGAAAGTCTAAATCTCCACCAACCAAAACCGTTGAACCAGAAAAAATGATTGGTAAGAACCATGTTGTTTTACCAACTCCAACGGTAGTGCTTAATAATAATAAAACGCCTAAGTGTGGGGAAAATGAAGTAACACCTAATGATGACATGATAACAAAGAACCCCGTTATTGATACGAAATTAAATGACCCCATTATTAACAGTTCAATGAAGAAACTTTTTAAACGGGCTATTGATGCTAGAAGTAAGGGGAACTTTAAGTTATGTAACCGGTTAGTATCCAATCTGTCGCCTAAAGAAAGGGCGAAGCTAGTTGAATTATGGGATATTACGGAAGAAGCCGGGCACTGGCTTAAAGAAAAAGTCACAGATAGGCAAGTTGATTATGGACCAAGAGAAATTGACAATGAAGTTAATCACAATTTCAACACCACAGCTACCTAAGTGTGGGGAGATTCGAATGTTCTAAAAAGATAATGCTGTCTAAAGTTATTTGTTCTGTTCTCATGTAGTTCCGAGAATGGAATCCGATTGGTCTTTTCCGCTAGCAGACACTAAAGAACTAGTTTTCTCCCTCCATTCTGAATTTTTGTTTTGTAGGTTTTTTATGAAATTAATATGCATTTTAATTTAAGTTTTTAAAAACAAAATTTACTTTAATTCATTAAGTTGAAAAAATGATTTCTAAAATTCGTCGTGAGTTGAAGACTAGGTCATTAAGCCGAAATTACTTTACCCGAGGGCGGGGCGACAAATTTTGTTATCATTATTTTTAATTTTATTGATTTAAAGTATGCCAAAAATATTATACTTTATAAATTTTTGAAAAGTGGGGTTATAAACCAAACTTCAAAAATATATATATATATATGTTTGTATTTTATCTTATGTACAAAACAGGGTAAAACAACGCACTTTCAAAGACTGTCATTAAAGTTCAGCAAAAGGTACTAATTTTGACGACAAGACGCAAAACAACAAATATGATATAACAAATGAAGGAATGAACGATGAGGCGCCATCTATCATTCGACGAGCTTTGTAATTACAAACTCGGTATTTTTAATCACTTTTCTACGCTAATCACCCTCATGAATTTAAATTATAGTCTGATTTCATGCAAATGAGGGCATTGCATGATCTTAAGTGTAGGGAAGGGTTATAAATTCTCTCAGGTTTATACTTGGTTTATTTGCCAAATTTTGTGAAAATTTGAAAAATTTTCAATTAAATGAAGTCAAAATCATGTTTATACATATTTATGAACGGTGAAAACTAGGTGATAATACCGAAATTATCGGAAAGGACATAAATTGAGAAACAACCTAAAATGCTTGAATTCATTTAAAATGGAATAAAGGAGAATAAAAAGGCAAAGAAAGAAACTAAGTGTGGGGAGAATGTACCAAGTTATTCAATTAAAAACTATCTATCACATATTTTTGTACAAGATTATTGCAGGTACTTTTGTTTTGGATGATACTAATCAGTTTTACCCGATTTACTATAATACTTTTCAAAGAAAGATGGATCTACACGATGAATCAATTCCATCATTAAAAGGAAGTAAAGTCTTCCGAAAAAGAAACGCGCTTCTTGATTTAGGTCATGAAGTTGTCGTCCAGACCAGCTGTAGGTTGACGAAAAACCTAGAAAAGTCATCACTAAAATCAGCAGGAAATCCACGGACCTCAGCATCAAACAGGGTCGCCAAGTGGTCAGACTTATCCTAACCATGAGAGGGTCTGTCTTGTAAAATGGGGAGGGCACCGTGCAAATTAGCTTGATAACACTAATGAATCAGATCCCCAGAAAGGATAATCTTCTTAAAGATTAAAAATCAGCTTTTAAGACTGATATTACTCAATCCTAGAGATTGACCTTAAAGATTGAGAATTCAAACTCATGGAATTCAATGATATCTAAACTCGAGCTTGAACGAGAAAATATTTTGATCAAAATTAAAACCGATTTGTTTTCTGAAAATCCATTTTCAATGCGTTCATTACCATTGAACATAAAATCCTGGGAATTCAACAGAATTCATTAGGTCACCTGAACCAAATCGGGTGTCAACCGTAAGAACGGTGGTTGCATAGCATGGTCAGAGACAGGACCTTGTGCCAGACCGAAAAATCATTGGATGATCTTTACTATTGCTCCTACCAAGGATAGTACTAGCATCCGACACGTAATTAGACCATGAATAAATGCATGTCATTAGACATTGCCTTAACAGTTTCTTGTTCATCGCTTTCCTTTACAACCGGACGGTAGTTTACCGAAAGGTAATATACGGAACAAGTAAACTGGATGTGTGCTTTCCGATACCGGGATAGCAGTGGATTACACGAGCCTAAAAGTTTTAGCCAAAATAATGATCCACAAATATATTTTGCAACATCAATGATGGATCAAATCAGAAAACTTGTCTAGGGTAAAATCTAGCTTGAATTTTCAAAAGATCAAATGTTTTCATAAAGATCCAATTTCCTTAAAGGATCTAAATTTTTATAGTCATGTGGGACTGTAAACCGCCTTTCAAATGTGCACTTTGCTTTGGAAACCAAAAGTAAATCGGCTATTTGATTGCCAGTGTCGTTGACCTAAACCCGAGGCAACTATAAAAGACACACCTACCTTTAACCACATCGTTACTACCATTGTTTATACCGCCGTATTGAAATCACTGATGTACAAAGTGTGAAGAATAAAGAAGTGATTCAAGTGTTTTTCAAGACTATATTGCTTGAGGACAAGCAACGCTTAAGTGTGGGAATATTGATAAGGCTAAAAATGAACATATATTTCATAGCATTATCCCCCAAGAAATACAAGATTTTAGTTGCAATTGTTCCATTTTCAAGTAATATTCGTTTATATTAAATAAGTGCGAAGACAAAAGGCGAAAACGACGAATTGAAGACACAAAGGTCCAAAAAGCTCAAAAGTACAAGATACAATCAAAAAGGTTCAAATTATTGATGAAGAATGTATAAAAATGACAAGAGTACAAGTTACAAAACGCAAAGTACAAGATATAAAATTGTACGAAAGGACGTTCGAAAATCCGGAACCGGGGCATGAACCAACTTTCAGCGCTCGACGCAACGGTGTAAAAATTACGAGTCAACTATGCACAAGAATAAAATATAATATTTAAATAATTCATAATAAGAATAATATTAAATAATAAAAAGTTGTTAATTGAGCATAGTTCAGGGGTCGTAAATGAAAATTCAATTTCTAATTTCGCCTATAAAAGGCTATGTAACGATCAATTGAACGAGAACTTTTTCTATCCTTTTTTTTTATCTATATATCGATCAAATATCTATATCAATTATCAATATCTATATTCTATATCTCTATCATAATGTTAACTTAATAAGATATAACAATAATCTTAATTTTAATTTTAAATTATGATAATAATAAGATTTATGATAGAGATCGTTTGAGTGTGTAAGTCGAAATTCTGTCCGTGTAACGCTACGCTATTTTTAATCATTGTAAGTTATGTTCAACCTTTTTACATTAATGTCTCGTAGCTAAGTTATTATTATGCTTATTTAAAATGAAGTAATCATGATGTTGGGCTAATTACTAAAATTGGGTAATTGGGCTTTGTACCATAATTGGGGTTTGGACAAAAGAACGACACTTGTGGAAATTAGACTATGGGCTATTAATGGGCTTTATATTTGTTTAACTAAATGATAGTTTGTTAATATTAATATAAAGATTTACAA
Source organism: Rutidosis leptorrhynchoides (assembly GCF_046630445.1). Lineage (NCBI taxonomy): Eukaryota > Viridiplantae > Streptophyta > Magnoliopsida > Asterales > Asteraceae > Rutidosis > Rutidosis leptorrhynchoides. The sequence continues at coordinate 418,728,005 of NC_092336.1, forward strand.
TTGGGCGTCCCTATAAATTACCATATACACTCAATCGGACACGATGGGCGGGGTATTTATATGTACGAATAATCGTTCATTTAACCGGACACGGGAATGGATTAATAGCCACTAGAATAATTAAAACAGGGGTGAAATTATGTACAAGGACACTTGGTATAATTGATAACAAAATATTAAAACCTTGGGTTACACTCAGTCGACATCCTGGTGTAATTATTAAACAAAGTATTAAAATCTTGTTACAGTTTAAGTCCCCAATTAGTTGGAATATTTAACTTCGGGTATAAGAATAATTTGACGAGGACACTCGCACTTTATATTTATGACTGATGGACTGTTATGGACAAAAACCAGACGGACATATTAAATAATCCAGGACAAAGGACAATTAACCCATGGGCATAAAACTAAAATCAACACGTCAAACATCATGATTACGGAAGTTTAAATAAGCATAATTCTTTTATTTCATATTTAATTTCTTTTATTTTATATTTAATTGCACTTCTAATTATCGCATTTTTATTGTTATTTTATTTAATTGCACTTTTAATTATCGTACTTTTTAATTATCGCAAGTTTATTTTATCGCACTTTTATTATTCGCAATTTCATTATCGTTATTTACTTTATGCTTTAATTTAAGTCTTGTATTTATTTTTAATATTTTACATTTGGTTTTAACTGCGACTAAAGTTTTAAAATCGACAAACCGGTCATTAAACGGTAAAAACCCCCCTTTATAATAATAATATTACTTATATATATATATATATATATATATATATATATATATATATATATATATATATATATATATATATATATATATATATATATATATATTGTATTTTTACAATTATTGTGTGTAAAAAAATATAGTGTTATACTTCACGAGCTCCCTGTGGAACGAACCGGACTTACTAAAAACTACACTACTCTACGATTAGGTACACTGCCTATAGTGTTGTAGCAAGGTTTAGGTATATCCCATCCGTAAATTAATAAAACTTGTGTCATATTTTGTAGTATTTCCTAGTAAAAATAATACTATTTCGTACCCTCACGCTACATCATCAGTGTAACGACCCGACCAAAGCCGTTATTGACGGCGTTGTTAACTTACGTCCCGTTGCGTGGTCGTAGTCCCTATATGAGACTCGTTTGACCAAAATTATGTCGCGTTCATTTGAAAGGTACAAAGTTTAGTTTAACAAACGGATCGACAATAAGTTTAAGTTTACAAAGTTATAAAGTATGAATGAAATAACTTGCGACATAATTAGTTTGAAACCACAGTTGCTATAAATAGCGTAAGTATGTAAACAAAAGTTTGAATCCAAAGGTGCTATCACTAGCGTATGTATGTATGTATCTTGACTCCAAGCAAATAATCAGAGTGTATGCATGTATGCTTGACCCCAAGCAAGTATGAGTGTACGCGGAAGCATGTATCAAATAGCCAAGTATGAACCTGAGAAACATATAGAAAACTGTCAACGAAAAACGTTGGTGAAATCATAGATGTATTTGTAAACGTTGTTTTTGAACCACAAGATTTAGTATTCCCATAGTTGATTATCAAAATCGTTTGCATTCCAAAAGTATTGTTCGCGAGCACCCAATTATCAAGACTTAACGTTTCCTTCCATAGAACCCCATCACAATAGTGTTAGAACATACACTGTTTCTCGAAAATATATTTCATCCGTAGACGGTAGCGAACCGTCCGTAATGAGGGTTTGTCAAACCCGTATGGCCACACAATATAAGTTCTCGCTTACACCCTGCAAGTGTAACTAATGATAATCGAATTGAGGATTTTTGTTCTAACTCGCTGTGGAATGTTTGTTTTCCTTGTACTTGTGTTCAAAGTATAAAAGTAAGTAGTACAAAATGTAACAAAGTATATGTTTCTCAGCCCACAATTTAAAAGTATAAAAAGTTGTTGAAAAGGTGGGACTATGATCTCACCTCGAGTGCACGAGTATAAATGTACTTCACAAAGTAAACGTGTGCATGAAAGTTGCTTAGCCTTGACCTAAACAAGTAAGTTATATCAATTAACCGGTTACGACACAAAGTCGGGTGAAATGTGTTCAATTAGTCCTATGGCTCGTTACGACTCGATTAAGTATAGCATGTGAATCACGTTGTCAAGCTTCATACAAGAAACAAGTATAAAAGCATGTTGGAATGATTGTATAAAAGTTTGGTTAAGTTTGACTAAAAGTCAAACTTGGTCAAAGTCAACGAAAAAGTCAACGCGTTCGGGTCGAGTCCCGAACTATTTTTCTATGCTAGTTATTCATATATAAGCATATTAGAACAAGTTTCATGTGAATCGGAGGTCGATAGCTAGTCAAACATTTCACGTGAAATGGGACGAGGAGGTCAGAATCTGACCAGGCACATCTGCGCGCCGCGCGGGGATGGGGCGCGCCGCGCCACCATCTGGGCAGAGATTTCTGGTCAGTTTTTCAAAGTATGCACGAACCAAACATCAAACATTCACCATTTATGATCCGCAAACAACCAAAACATGTATCTTATATCCTTGGAAGGGTATTTTGACGAGCAATACAACTAACCACATATCATCAAACAAAAACATCATTTACAATAACCGAAAACTCGTCAATTGATCAAGAAAGGTTTATTTTCAAAGTTTCAAGTTCGTAAAACGTATTTTATGATTCGGGAATCCAATTTACACATACGATATGCCGTTTCGAAGGTAATTAAGCATACATTGCATCTAAACACTTACTAACAACATTAACAAGCATTCAACGCATCAAAAGTTCATTTCAAAGTCTATCAAACCCTAGTCAAATATCACAAAATCCTTAATCGGGTTTTTGAAGTTTTCTTAATCAACCTACACATCAAAATGTAGCTAATGATACTAGTAACACAATTAAAACATGCACTTTAACAATCTAACAACATTAACTCATCCAAAATCAAGGATTAAGCAAACCCATTTCAAAAGCTCAAACTAGTTACTCCAAACCACAAATCGAGCAAACAAAACATATATTCATGTTATACACGAGCCATAGACACTAACTAACACAATTTCAAGTCAAAAACACGAATTTATAGAAATCTAGAGTTTTTAGAAAGTTACCCAAACTCGGTGTAGTTAGTATCAAATCGTAGAGAATGATGAGAGGATCAAGAATATGTAGTCGGATTTGTTGTGAGCTTCCAAGATTGAATTTAGATGATGAATGATTGAATTGGGTGTTTGTGTGTGTGTTCTTGCTAGAGAGAAAGAGAGAGAGATGGAGGGATTGAATGGTGGTGATTGGGGTGGACTAGTTGACCTAGTCAACTAGTTTGCCCCGTGTCAATTTTAGTCCCTCGAGTTTAGAAGCGGGTGCGGGATTTAACCGATCGAATATTTTAAAACGCTCGAGTAAACGGGTGATGTCAAAATTAAATAGCGGAAATATAATGAACGTTACTCACGGAAACTATTAATTTAAATATGAAAGATTATGTTTTAAAAAAAAAGACGGTGTTAAAATTAAATTTAACGGAAAAACGCGGGATGTTACATTATCCACACCTCAAAAGAAATTTCGTCCCGAAATTTAGTTGAAAGTAGTAGTTGTTGAATCTTCCTCGAGATCTTGCGTTGCCAATTCTACGAGTGAGGGAGAAGTACGTCCTAGGGTATTTCAACGAACTTCGACGGTCGGGATTTTTACGTTGGATTGAAGTTTGGTTTCACGATTCATGGTTTCAACCGGTCCTCCTAGGAATGAAGTTTATCGTCGATAGTAAGCTTATCGAAAAGGAAGGACAAGTTCTTGTTTCGCCAAACACGTCTTTGAGTTGATACATCGAATGTAGGATAAACGGAGACCCAAAATGAGTCGGAAAAGTCTAAACGGCTAGCGACGGGTCCAAAACACCCCAAGAATTTAAAGGATCAAAATATCGCGGATTTAGCTTCCTACGTTTTCCCGAAACGGATTGCACCTTTCCAAGGTGCGACTCTTAACGTGACGCGGTTTCCCACGTGGAATTTGAAATGTTTACGTCTAACATCGGCGTAGCTCTTGGTGATTACGAGTCGCGTAGGGTTTTACCTGAATATGAATAAATTTTCTCGGTTGTTCATGAATAACCTCGGCCCCGGTGATTTGATCATCGTTTACTTGGTTCGACAAAGGAGAATGACGTTTCCGGTCGTATGTGGTTTCAAAAGGAGTGACGTTAAAACTCGAATGAAAATCATTGTAGTACGAGGATTCGGTTAAAGGAAAATACTTTTCTCAAGTAAATTTGAAGTTGGTAATACAAACTTGTATTATGGTTTCCAAGGTTTAAATCGCATGTTTGTTCGGTCCGTCGGGTTGTGGATGGTACGCGGTACTCATGTCTAAATGCGGTCCCGAGGCTTTTTGTAAAGTACTCCAAAATCTAGAAGTGAAACGAGGATCTCGATCCGAAACGGGGTACATTTCCCTAAGGCATATTGAACAAGTTTGCTAGGAATTGAAAACGTTAGCTAGGACAAGTTTCTCAAGAAGATTCGCGTCGCGAAAGATTTATCGGTTTCCAAAAACGTTCGTCGGGGCAAGTTCTCCTCGGTTTCTGAATGAAAAACGTTCGTCGGAACTATTCACCCTCGAGGTGAATACTAGTATAACGTGGAGAGTCTCCCTCCATTGAGAATTTAAAATGAAAGATTTCCTGAACCAGAATTACGAGTGTAAGGCGAGAGAAGTTTCCGCCTCGATGCGAGCATAACGAGTAAATTGTAGTTAGTCAACAAGACTGCGCGAGGACGAGCTAGTATACCCGTGTGACATACGGTTGAAGTCGAATGGAATCGGTAATTCATTCGGAAGCATAAATATAATTTGTCAATAATTGAAGGTGTATCCCCGGTATGGTTGTTATAAATATTCTCGGAGTTTTCGGATGTCCAAACCTGAAAAGATGAAGTCATGTACATGGCACATGGTGGTGTTTAGGTTGATCGAGTCTAACCACCATCACGCGTCACTAGAACTTTGGTATGTCTTACCGTAATATAACTACGTTGATCGAGTGTAGTTATATTATGCTAACTCATACCTCCATTCCCACATCACTCCATAGATTCAAGTTCGTGTCATCGCGAAAATCTAAGATAAACAAAATGTAACGACGTCTCAAACGTGACTCGTATTAAATCGAAAGAATTGGTGCAACTCTGAAGATGCGTTCCCCGAGGGAAGTGTATAGTTGGTTGTTCACGTCAATGTGGTTCGAGTCAGACAATATTGTATTTAGGTATGAAAAGAGTAACGAGTCATGATAACAAGTAATACGCAACCGTAGCGATAAATGGTGATGACGATACTCATCTAGAGTAGTGACAGTGACTTTACAATATTCATGGATAGTAAGATGAGACGGGGGAAATAACAACCAAGGAGTCAGAGTTCCCGAACAAGTGTGACTAATGAAGTCGTCGTCATCCATACGTGTATGAATCATGAATTTACGTGTGTTACCAAAAAGTGGCGGAATACGAGTTCGTATGATGAAGGTTGGGTACCATTAAAAAGTTTGCCTAAGAATGATTCAAGTATAATGCACAAGTAGTCAAGTAAGTGCTATCTATAGCAAATGTATGTCAGAATGCAAATGCTAACTATCCGGTTGTAGTCTAGACTCACTAATGCGTCCTAACGACTCTGTTAGACACACTAATGCACATCCTAGTTCCCTACAACCAACGCTCTGATACCACTTGTAACGACCCGACCAAAGCCGTTATTGACGGCGTCGTTAACTTACGTCCCGTTGCGTGGTCGTAGTCCCTATATGAGACTCGTTTGACCAAAATTATGTCGCGTTCATTTGAAAGGTACAAAGTTTAGTTTAACAAACGGATCGACAATAAGTTTAAGTTTACAAAGTTATAAAGTATGAATGAAATAACTTGCGACATAATTAGTTTGAAACCACAGTTGCTATAAATAGCGTAAGTATGTAAACAAAAGTTTGAATCCAAAGGTGCTATCACTAGCGTATGTATGTATGTATCTTGACTCCAAGCAAATAATCAGAGTGTATGCATGTATGCTTGACCCCAAGCAAGTATGAGTGTACGCGGAAGCATGTATCAAATAGCCAAGTATGAACCTGAGAAACATATAGAAAACTGTCAACGAAAAACGTTGGTGAAATCATAGATGTATTTGTAAACGTTGTTTTTGAACCACAAGATTTAGTATTCCCATAGTTGATTATCAAAATCGTTTGCATTCCAAAAGTATTGTTCGCGAGCACCCAATTATTAAGACTTAACGTTTCCTTCCATAGAACCCCATCACAATAGTGTTAGAACATACACTGTTTCTCGAAAATATATTTCATCCGTAGACGGTAGCGAACCGTCCGTAATGAGGGTTTGTCAAACCCGTATGGCCACACAATATAAGTTCTCGCTTACACCCTGCAAGTGTAACTAATGATAATCGAATTGAGGATTTTTGTTCTAACTCGCTGTGGAATGTTTGTTTTCCTTGTACTTGTGTTCAAAGTATAAAAGTAAGTAGTACAAAATGTAACAAAGTATATGTTTCTCAGCCCACAATTTAAAAGTATAAAAAGTTGTTGAAAAGGTGGGACTATGATCTCACCTCGAGTGCACGAGTATAAATGTACTTCACAAAGTAAACGTGTGCATGAAAGTTGCTTAGCCTTGACCTAAACAAGTAAGTTATATCAATTAACCGGTTACGACACAAAGTCGGGTGAAATGTGTTCAATTAGTCCTATGGCTCGTTACGACTCGATTAAGTATAGCATGTGAATCACGTTGTCAAGCTTCATACAAGAAACAAGTATAAAAGCATGTTGGAATGATTGTATAAAAGTTTGGTTAAGTTTGACTAAAAGTCAAACTTGGTCAAAGTCAACGAAAAAGTCAACGCGTTCGGGTCGAGTCCCGAACTATTTTTCTATGCTAGTTATTCATATATAAGCATATTAGAATAAGTTTCATGTGAATCGGAGGTCGATAGCTAGTCAAACATTTCACGTGAAATGGGACGAGGAGGTCAGAATCTGACCAGGCACATCTGCGCGCCGCGCGGGGATGGGGCGCGCCGCGCCACCATCTGGGCAGAGATTTCTGGTCAGTTTTTCAAAGTATGCACGAACCAAACATCAAACATTCACCATTTATGATCCGCAAACAACCAAAACATGTATCTTATATCCTTGGAAGGGTATTTTGACGAGCAATACAACTAACCACATATCATCAAACAAAAACATCATTTACAATAACCGAAAACTCGTCAATTGATCAAGAAAGGTTTATTTTCAAAGTTTCAAGTTCGTAAAACGTATTTTATGATTCGGGAATCCAATTTACACATACGATATGCCGTTTCGAAGGTAATTAAGCATACATTGCATCTAAACACTTACTAACAACATTAACAAGCATTCAACGCATCAAAAGTTCATTTCAAAGTCTATCAAACCCTAGTCAAATATCACAAAATCCTTAATCGGGTTTTTGAAGTTTTCTTAATCAACCTACACATCAAAATGTAGCTAATGATACTAGTAACACAATTAAAACATGCACTTTAACAATCTAACAACATTAACTCATCCAAAATCAAGGATTAAGCAAACCCATTTCAAAAGCTCAAACTAGTTACTCCAAACCACAAATCGAGCAAACAAAACATATATTCATGTTATACACGAGCCATAGACACTAACTAACACAATTTCAAGTCAAAAACACGAATTTATAGAAATCTAGAGTTTTTAGAAAGTTACCCAAACTCGGTGTAGTTAGTATCAAATCGTAGAGAATGATGAGAGGATCAAGAATATGTAGTCGGATTTGTTGTGAGCTTCCAAGATTGAATTTAGATGATGAATGATTGAATTGGGTGTTTGTGTGTGTGTTCTTGCTAGAAAGAAAGAGAGAGAGATGGAGGGATTGAATGGTGGTGATTGGGGTGGACTAGTTGACCTAGTCAACTAGTTTGCCCCGTGTCAATTTTAGTCCCTCGAGTTTAGAAGCGGGTGCGGGATTTAACCGATCGAATATTTTAAAACGCTCGAGTAAACGGGTGATGTCAAAATTAAATAGCGGAAATATAATGAACGTTACTCACGGAAACTATTAATTTAAATACGAAAGATTATGTTTTAAAAAAAAAAGACGGTGTTAAAATTAAATTTAACGGAAAAACGCGGGATGTTACAATCAGCTCACAATGCTCCTCCTGAGAATGCAGAAGAACAGGAGATTAACGACCAATATAGACAAAATCTACCGCATCAATTCATTTCATATTCAAATATAGAGTTGGCAGATTTACATCATAATTTAAGGTTTGGCCGACATTGGATAGATTATCCAAAATACCAGAGGAACTTGCACATCCTTCAGTCTAATGTTGTTGAAGTACCCAGAGTAATAGATTGGAAACCATTATAAATAGTGGGATTGGCCGGTCCAATTAGAGAATTACTTACACAAAGGTATGGTAATTCTACTTTTACTGATTGGGAACGTTTGTTTAATATACGTAGGCGTGTACATAGAGAATGGTGTGTGGAGTTATTATGTAGTGTTGAAATAAATGATCGAGTAGCTACCTTAACCGATCGTAGCTTTATTAGATTTTTATTAGGAGGTGTGATGCGCCATATATCTCTACTAGACATGGCTCAGGCTTTGTGTATATATACGCCTGAGGAACTAGCATCTACTGATTGTCAAAGGTTGATAGTTAATGGTAGGAGGGTTGATGAAATTTTTGATATGAATGAAATATGGAGTAGAATGACTAGGCATAACCGATTTCGTGGGGGGAATAACTCTTATACTGATATTGATAGAGCTGAGCTAAGAGTAATCCATAGGTTCTTAGCAAATTCGATTACACGGCGAGGTAAGAACAAAGAGAAAGTAAATGAGAATGATTTATTTTATCTCATGTGTATTCGAGACCCACAGAGCGCTGTGAGTATACCTTATTGTGTGGGTTATTATTTATCAGCTATAGTTAAGAGTATACGGCCTAATGGTATAATCGGAGGTGGTATCTTTGTTACTTTAATTGCTGAGTATCTCGGTGTCGATAGAAGTCGGGGGGATTAATAATTGTAGCACCAGAACCCCGTGATCCAATTGGTTTGAAAGTATATATCATGGTGCTAAGGTTTTAAAGAAACGACATAACGCTGCATCACCATATAATGGCCCGCACCCACAGGTCGAAAGAGATCATGTAACACCCGTTTTTCAGTTACGCGTTATTTCGAACGTCATTCGAAATACGAGGCATGTAAGCGTATATTTTGATCCCCGAATAAAGTTGGAATTAATGTTCTAAAACCTTACCATTAGAAAGTAAATCTCATTACGTTTCCAACGATATTTGATTCATCGAAAACGGAGTAACGGTTTGAAAGTTACGACCAAAACAAGTTCAGAAGACTGAGTCAGTTAATCTGGACGCCGTCTAAGCTTTTTGGACGCCGTCTAAAAGGCTTGATGGGCCAGCTGTGACATTTTGAAGCTTTTAAAAGAGGGTATTCGGGTCTTTTCACTTGGGGGTCGTTTGGGCCATCAAAACTGATCTAAACTCACCCTTATCCTCATTTTTCACCTCTTTCACCCATTTTCCACCTAGAGAGAGAGAGAGAGAGAGGAGCATAGAGAGAGAGAGAGCTCGATTTGAGGAAGATGAAGGGTGAATCGGGTCAAGTCTCGAGGGTTAATGTTGTTCACCTCGTTCACGGCTACGTTGTGGTAATGTTGGTAAGTCCCAACTCCGAATTTCATTTTGTTGATTTTGATATGCAAATTAGGTTTTGAGCTTGATTTTGTTAGGAACCCTTTAATGGTTGTGAAATGGGTTTGTTGTGGTTAGTAGATGGATTTTGACCCGTTATTGGTGGGTTAGGGTTTGATGACGAATTAATCATGGTTTTGGGTGTAAATCACTAGATTATAAATGTGTTAGTGTATATATGTTCATAAGGACATGTTAGTTGGTCAAAATGGGTGTTAACCTCAAATTGTTATCAAACTAAGTTTTGAGTCAAGATTTGATGAATCAAGTATATAAATGTTTGATTCACGTGTTAAATGGGGTTGACTTTGATGGGTCAAAGTTGGTAATGACGCTAGTTTTGGTCAAATGGTTGTTAAACGCTTTTGTTAGGTATTAAGTGGCGTTTTTGAATGAAAGTAACCGTGGATAGTGATTTTGGGTTAAATGGTGTCAAGTATAATTTTGGTTAAATTGTATTTGTTTGAATGGGTCGGAATTACCACCCGTAGTGGTAATTGGTGAAGTCCACTTTAGGTGTCTAAATGGGCGGTTTGTGGAAGTAGGTGTAAACCCTTGGTTAAGGGTGTTGGAGTCGAATTCTCTTGTAGAGAATGTATGTTGACTTTGTGTATATCTATATGTGTATTATAGGTAAAAGTTTGCTCGGTTGAGTTTGGAGGCGTTTTACACTTTTGACTTGTGCGGGCATTTCGAGGTGAGTGGAATAATTATATGCGTAGGTATATAATGTATTTATTTGTTGTAGCGTGAGATGTGTTAAGACGCCACCCGGGGTGAAGTGTCGATGTGTTAAGACACCACCCGGAGTGAAGTATCGATGTGCTAAGACACCACGTTCACGTGACGAGTGAAGTGTCGACGTGCTAAGACACCACTCAAAGTAATATGACGGGTGAAGTGTCGATGTATTAAGACGCCATCTGGGGTGAAGTGTCGATGTGTTAAGACACCACCCGGAGTGAAGTATCGATGTGCTAAGATGCCACTCCAAGAGATTAACGGGTGAAGTGCCGATGTGTTAAGGTGCCACTCGAGGTGAAGTATCGATGTGTTAAGATGCCACCTCAAGTAAAGGAAGAGTGAAGTGTCGAAGTGTTAAGACGCCACTCGGGGTGAAGTGTTGACGTGTTAAGACGCCACCTAGGGTGAAGTATCGACGTGTTAAGATGCCACCCTTGGGGTTAGTGTACGACGTGTTAAGTGCACTAATGGTTGTTATGAACTCCGACGGTCTTTTAAATACCGTTCCCTCGTTCGATTGGTTAACCATGGTTATTGTGTTGTAGTGTAACATATTATATTGTTCGGGTTACATATATGCTATTGTTGTGCTAGCTTGTGGTATTGGAGGTATATAGCTTTATATTTATGATTATAAGCTAATTGTGTTGCTAGCATGTATGCGGTATATGAGTAAGTGTTTGCAAGTAGGTATATTATATATGTATGTGTATAATTATTGCATTCACTAAGCTTTATGCTTACCCCTCTCGTTGTTTACCTTTTTACAGGTATTGTGTTATGAAGCTAGCTAGTTGTTAGACTAGATGCGTAGGAGCGCTTGGGCTCAAAGGGGTAGCTTTTGGTTATATGGACGCGGATTGAGGATTTGGTAGTCTCCGGGATTATGCTCTTGGTATTAGGTTGGGTTATAGAGTCCTAATCCGTCTAAAGAGATAAATGGGTCGAAATCGCTACATTATTTGTAAAACGGGTCATTGTAGGCTCGGTGTTGTAAAACTTATTTTCATTGCAGAAATCTCTTAGTTTTGCTTAATATGATGTATTGTGAATGTTGTTTCATTTAAAAGTGTCGGGAAGCGGGTTTTTCGTTCGCGTGAATTTGAAAAACTGATCAGGAACTTTTAGTTCAATTGGACGCCGTCCCAAGGGCTTGGACGCCGTCCAGTCCTTCAGAGCTGGACGCCGTCCAAATGTACTGTCCCAGAATATTTTTTTTTTAGGGTGTGTTTTTGGTAAAACGAAGTCTGGTTGTTACAAGTGGTATCAGAGCATAGTCTAAGGGAATTAGGTGACCTTGGAATAGGTGCCTAGTCTTAGACTTATTGGCGGTTGTGCGTTATTTGCGGGACTTGTAGGAATACGGGTCGGATCGAGCTTTGTTAGTGCCTTAGAGTAGGTGACTAACTAGGACTTGTTTTTGTCCAAAGTGTGATTATGTGGGGCCTTATTTCATATGTGAATTAGTGCCTTAGATAGCTAGTGCCTAATGTAAGTAGGCGAACTTGGGCATTGTTTTAGCGATAGTCACCTAGGATGTAGGTTAACTTGTGGTTGCGGTGTACTTGTGTACATTTATTATTATATTGTATATATGTGTGTATATATATATAGGTATCTTTTGTGAGGTATCCTAGGGATGAATCTATTGGAGAGATTCGTATGTTTGGCGGTTTTGAGTGATCAAGTTCACGGTAAGGACTTTGGTCATTCGGGTACTAGGAGTTATCGCGTGTTATTTTGTGTGAATGTTGCGTCAGTCCGGGTAACATACGTTGCGTGACCATGTGGAAATGGTAAGGTACGCATTTGTAATAATGACCGATCACCATTATTACAAAAGTGTATCTTGACACTAAGCATGACGTGACGAGTACCGAGCGGAGGAAACGTGGCATGGTTGGGGTAGAATCGGGACGAGTTAGGAATCTTTTATTGGTTCCTAGGTTATAGTAGTCTCGGGTGATGTGCTTGTTGTCACATTGGATTCGTTGTGAGTCAAAAATTGTTACGGTAGTTTCGGTTAGTTAAGTGAGTGAGCCAACTCACGAGTTCGGCGCGTACTTAGTCACCCTACGCGGTGGGTGCATTATTGAGATTGTCATTGGTTGTAGTTACCCATCGTAACTAGGATAACCGATTAGTGTGTATGTGTGTCCGTCGTAACTAGGATAACCATGGTTATTGTGTTGTAGTGTAACATACTATATTGTTCGGGTTACATATATGCTATTGTTGTGCTAGCTTGTGGTATTGGAGGTATATAGCTTTATATTTGTGATTATAAGCTAATTGTGTTGCTAGCATGTATGCGGTATATGAGTAAGTGTTTGCAAGTAGGTATATTATATATGTATGTGTATAATTATTGCATTCACTAAGCTTTATACTTACCCCTCTCGTTGTTTACCTTTTTACAGGTATTGTGTTATGAAGCTAGCTAGTTGTTAGACTAGATGCGTAGGAGCGCTTGGGCTCGAAGGGGTAGCTTTTGGTTATATGGACGCGGATTGGGGATTTGGTAGTCTCCGGGATTATGCTCTTGGTATTGGGTTGGGTTATAGAGTCCTAATCCGTCTAAAGAGATAAATGGGTCAAAATCGCTACATTATTTGTAAAACGGGTCATTGTGGGCTCGGTGTTGTAAAACTTATTTTCATTGCAGAAATCTCTTAGTTTTACTTAATATGATGTGTTGTGAATGTTGTTTCGTTTAAAAGTGTCGGGAAGCGGGTTTTCCGCTCGCGTGAATTTGAAAAACTGATCAGGAACTTTTAGTTCAATTGGACGCCGTCCCAAGGGCTCGGATGCCGTCCAGTCCTTCAGAGCTGGACGCCGTCCTGATAACTGGACGCCATCTAAATGTACTGTCCCAGAATATATTTTTTTTAGGGCGTGTTTTTGGTAAAACGAAGTCTGGTCGTTACAGATCAGCAGCAAGGTAATGCGGGAGGGGGGAATCAGATGACAGAAATGCAACTTTTTATGGCTCATCATGAGTATGAAATGGCTAGACAACGAGCATTTCAAGATTGGCAGTATCATCAAAACCAAATCATAAGTCATCGTGCACACATAAATGCAAACTACATTGCTACTCCATTGCCCGTATTTCCTCCCTGGACTATACAGACCCGACCACCGTACCCTACATATGACCCAGCTCAAGCATTCTACAGCACATACGGCTATGAATGGGATCCCTACTGGCACCATCCTTATCAACCCTGATTTTCTTTTATGCTTATTTTTATTTATTTGGTAACTTGTAATTTTATACTTTTAATATTTCTTTTGATACTATAATTGTTTTTATAATTTTCTAACTTTTATTATTAGATTTTAATAATTTGTGAATGTGGGGTGATATACCCAACTTCAAAAATATGTATATATATGTTTGTAGTTTATCTCATGTACAAAACAGGGTAAAACAGCGCATTTTCAAAGACTGGCATTAAGTTCAGCAAAAGCAACTAATTTTGACGACAAGGTGCAAAATATATGTGAAATAACAACTGTAGGAATGAACAAATGATGTGCACCATTTATCATTCAACAAACAAACGCCAATATGTTTGGAAACTTTGGTAAAATTTAATCATTTTTCTACACTAATCACCCTCAATAATTTAAATTGTACTGATTTATTGCAAATGAGGGCAGTGCAAGATCTTAAGTGTGGGAAGGGGTTAAATTCTTTCGGATTATTAAAATTTTTGACTTATACACTTGGTTACCATTAAAAATACTAGTAACGCAGTAGTTGTATTAGAATCTAGTGCTCTCTGATAATAAAGAACAGCCCTAGTCTTATATACTGACTACCCAATTCTAGTAAAAATTTTCAAACTTTTCAAATAAATGAATTCAAAATCATGTTTATACATATTTATGAACGATAAAACTAGGTGTTAACACCGAAATTATCGTTACCTCAGAAAGGACATAAATTGAGAAACAACCCAAAATGTTAGAATTCATTTTAAATGGAATAGAGGACAATAAAAAGGCAAAGAAAAGAAAATAAAAGCCAAGTGTGGAAAAAATTTACCAAGTTATTTAGAACATATGTCACATATTTTTGTACAAAATAATTGAAGATACTTTTGTTTTGGACAATTTTAATCAGCTTTACCAAGTTTATTGTAATATAAATGAAATTTAAAAGGAAGTAAAGTCTTCTGAGAGAAAAAGAAACGCGCTTCTTGATTTAGGTCAGGAAGTTGTCGTCCAGACTAGTTGTAGAGTCTACGAAAAACCTTGAAAAGTTTTCTCAAAAATCAGCTGGAAATTCACGGACCTCAGCATCAAACAGGGTCGCCAAGTGGTCAGACTTATCCTAACCATGAGAGGATCTATCTCGTACAATGGGGGGCACCATGCAAATTAGCTTATAAGACTAATGAATCAGATCCCCAGAAAGGATAATCTCCTTTAAAGATCAAAAATCAGCTTTTAAGAATGATATTACTCAATCCTTGAGATTGACCTTAAAGATTGAGAATTCAAACTCATGGAATTTGATGATATCTAAACTTGAGCTTGAACGAGAAAATATTTTGATCAAATTACAAACCGATTTGTTTTCTGAAAACCCTATTTTCAATACGTTCATTACCATTGAACGTAAAATCCTATGAATTCACCTGGAATTCATTAGGTCACCTGAACCAAATCGGGTGTCAACCGTAAGAACGGTGGTTGCATAGCATGGTCAAAGACAGGACCTTGTGCCAGACCGAAAAACTATAGGGTGATCTTTACTATTTCTCCTACAAAGGAGAGTAATTGCATTCGACACGTTATAGACCATAATCAAAAGCATGTCACGGGACATTGCCTTAACAGTTGCTTGTTCAACGCTTTCCTTTACAACCGGACGGTAGTTTACCGAAAGGTATACGGAGCAAGTATACTGGACGTGTTGCTTTCCTAATACAAGGTTAGCAAGTGGGTGACACAAAACCGCAAGTTTTGAGCTAAAATTTTCAAATCTGAAACCCACCAAACCCACAAAAACAGTTTGCAAACACCCGTGAAGGGTTATTCCGGAAAACTTATCTAGGGTAAAAGCTAGATTTAATTTTCAAAAGATCAAATGTTTTCATAAAGATCCAATTTCCTTAAAGGATCTAAATTTTCATAGTCATGTGGGACTGTAAACCACAACATTACTATTATTGTTCATACCGCCGTATAGAAATCACTGATGTACAAAGTGTGAAGAATAAAGAAGTGATTCAAGTATGTTTTTATTTCAAGACTATATTGCTTGAGGACAAGCAACGCTCAAGTGTGAAAATATTTGATAATGCTAAAAATGAACATATATTTCATAGCATTATCCTTCAAGAAAGACGAGCTTTTACTTGCAATTGTTCTATTTACAAGTGATATTCGTTTAAATAATAAAAGGTGAAGACAAAAGACAGATTCGACGAATTGAAGACGCAAATGATCAAAAAGCTAAAAAGTACAAAGTACAATCAAAGTGGTTCAAATTATTGATGAGAAACGTCTAAAAATTACAAGAATACAAGCCGTGAAACACAAAGTACAAGATATTAAATTGTATGAAAAGGCGTTCGAAAATCCGAAACCGGGACCAGAGTCAACTCTCAACGCGCGACGCAACGGACTAAAAATTACAAGTCAACTATGCATAAGAATATAATATAATATATAATTAATTATATATATTATTATATAATATAATTATACGCAGCCCACGTTTTGAATTTAATCTATGAGCTGAATTCCTGACCTCCGCACTCGCGGAGCTTTTATGAAGAAAACATCCGCACTCGCGGAGCTCTACATTACAACGTGGGCCTATAAAAGGCATCGAATTCTGCACGAAAAATGACATCTTTTTTCTAATCTATCTCTCACTCTCTACGTAATATATATATATATATATATATATATATATATATATATATATATATATATATATATATATATATATATATATATATATATATATATATAATTTATAATTTTAATTTTAATTTTAATTTAATAATAATAAGGATATGTTAGCGAATGTTGTAAGTGTGTAAGTCGAAATTCTGTCCGTGTAACGCTACGCTATTATTAATCATTGTAAGTTATGTTCAATCTTTTTAAATTAATGTCTCGTAGCTAAGTTATTATTATGCTTATTTAAATTGAAGTAATCGTGATGTTGGGCTAAATATTAAAGACGGAGTAATTGGGCTTTGTACCATAATTGGGGTTTGAACAAAAGAACGACACTTGTGGAAATTAGACTATGGGCTATTAATGGGCTTTATATTTGTTTAATTGAATGATAGTTCGTTAATTTAATATAAAAGATTTACAATTGGACGTACCTATAAATAACTACATACACTCGATCGGACACGATGGGAGGGATATTTATAAGTACTAATAATCGTTCATTTAACCGGACACGGGAATGGATTATTAGTCAATGGACTTATTAAAACAGGGGTGAATTATATATAAGAAAAATTGGTATAATTATAGTTTAAGTCCCCAATTAGTTGGAATATTTGACTTCGGATATAAGGATAATTTGACGAGGACACTCGCACTTTATATTTATGACTGATGGACTGTTATGGACAAAAACCAGATGGACATATTGAATAATTCAGGACAAAGGACAATTAACCCATGGTAATAAACTAAAATCAACACGTCAAACATCATGATTACGGAAGTTTAAATAAGCATAATTCCTTTATTTCATATTTCATCGCATTTTTATTTACTATCATTGTATTTAATTGCACTTTTAATTATCGTACTTTTTAATTATCGCACTTTTATTTATTGTCATTTTATTTATCGCCATTTTAATTATCGCACTTTAATTATTGTCATTTACTTTACGCTTTAAATTAAGTTTTTTATATTTTTAATATTTTACATTAGGTTTTAACTGCGACTAAAGTTTTAAAATCGACAAACCGGTCATTAAACGGTAAAAACCCCCTTTTATAATAATAATACTACTTATATATATATATATATATATATATATATATATATATATATATATATATATATATATATATATATATATATATATATATATATATATATATATATATATATATAGTTTTAAAAATATAGCGTTAAACTTGGCTAGCTCCCTGTGGAACGAACCGGACTTACTAAAAACTACACTACTGTACGATTAGGTACACTGCCTATAAGTGTTGTAGCAAGGTTTAGGTATATCCACTTTATAAATAAATAAATAACTTGTGTAAAATTGTATCGTCTTTAATAGTATTTCTTAGTAAAATATAAGCTATTTCGTATACACCTCTACGCACATCACTCACTCTCTAGCATTCACAGAATCTGGGCTTTTATCCAACTTGGTTTGCGCTTCATTAAGGTTAGAACGAAGTTTGATAACTCAACCATGAAGGTTACATTTCTTCCATGCAATTTTTCTCAACGGTTTTTCTAACAAGCTCATTTTCTTAACAACTCTATACATGGCGCAACCAGCAACCTTAGTTTTTCACCCCTTCGCCAACTTATCATTAAATTCCCCATTTTAAGTAATGAAATTGTAAATTTGAACTGTTTCGTACGTTGCTTAACTTCTTTAGGGATTTTTAAGATACTGGAGAATGATTCGAAATGTTGTATGATTGGAATATGGCATATGCATTTGCATATCGTTGAAGGAATATGCCATTTTCCATAACCCTATCAACTTCCTTAGTAATATTGAGGTCGCATTTGGCTTCTGATTTCATGTAAAGTGCATGCCTATATGATTGACATCCAACATACCAATAGAATCAATACTATTTAAATTCTCTCATCGATATAGTAGATTTGATGACCCCATCGATGAGTCCTCTAATCTCAGAGATACATTAAAGTCGCCAATCATCACCTATGGGTAATTGCCAACAAACCTTATATGCATGTCAAGATCTTTCCATAAAACACGTCTATCAACATAATGATTATTAGCATACACAAAAGACACAAAAATGCGCTCATCATCAACCACTGTCTTAATTAAACAATGCATGAGTTGGTTAGCGATATTTAGGACCATAACATCAACAATGTAAGGATCCCACCCCAATATAATATGCGTACCACTCACACATGTGCTATTATTTGAGGTCCACATCCATCGAGCAAAAACTTTATTAAAAATGTCAGCAAGATTATTTATGTTCATGTGAGACTCCAGGATAGCACACACACGTAAACTATTACTCACCACTACATCACGAACCTCCTCTTGTTTCGGGATTAGGTTTAAAACCCGTATATTCCATGTTACAAAACTAATCATTAGAGACCTTCGTATCGAGAGTGCTTGCTCCCTTAGAATCTTTTATTTTCATAAACTTAGTAGTCTCATTCATTTCACTTGTATCATCACACAGTACACATCATCATCATTTAGGTGTAATCTAGTATACTACTCATCATCCATGTTATTCTCATCTAGTCCAGCAAGAAGGATTTTCTATAGTCATCTTAGCTTCACCACGTGTACCTGCCACATTAGCTATAGACACCTTAACCGTATTAGTTTCCAATACCGTTTTAGTAACCGGTGTAAGATTAATGTGCAAGGTACAACATATAACTATATGGCTAAATTTATTTGAGCATTCGGAGTCACACACATATACACCTAGACGTCAAATGAAATATATATATGATGTATATATATAATCAAGTAACAAAATAAATGCAATTTTGTTTGTCAAAATAAATGTCAATTCGTTGGTGGCAAACAAAAGTTAATGCAAAAGTGAAAAGCAAAAAGGAAAAGCTAAAGATAAGATATGCAATTGTTAGTGACAATTTCTTTTCAACCAATTTTAAAGTTGATTACTTACTCCATAATATAGAAATTAATAATGTTATTTTGCTCCATCAGTTGATTATCAACTGACTAAAAGTATACCACTTTATTACATATATATAGATATATGTGGCCTTTGGTTTTAAATGAGAGAGTCAAGGAAAGAAAATAATAAGGTGATCTATTTTATGTTGTCTTTGTTCAACGTAAACAAACACAAATAAAACTTCAAGTTTCTTTTGATTCATTTTGAGAAGTCTTAATATATATACGGAGTATCATTATATTAATTGTCTCACACAATTAATCAAGGGTTGATTAATTTATTACTTGAGTTTGGACTAGCATCCATTGGCGATTGTTTGAAGTGTAGTGTGGACTATCCAAAGAGACGGTCATACTATTGATCGTAAGTTTCTCTCCTACAATCCGTTTCTTCAGGAAAGGTATATCGTTTACTCACTTTGTGAATTTATATATTTTGGTAATTATTAGTGGTGTAATTGGATCTAATGGAACCGTTAATCGTGTGTATGTTTTGTAATGTAAAATAAGTTTATTTTAACTATCTGCTGCGTTAATCTCCGTTAATCTCAATGAAAAGTACACACGGTTTTCCATCAGTGGTATCAGAGCCGCTTTTACACCATTTTAATTGTCACGTGATTTTCTCAGATCTAGTTTTATGAGATGGTAAAAAGTAAAAACTTTTTTTTTATAATTTCAACATGTTTGTTTTAAATTAAATCTCATGACGCACAAATAAGATCTGAAAAATATCACTGTTATAAATTTTGAATTTATTCATTATGGCTTGAATAATTGTTGTTTATTTCATTCCATGGTTGTACACATGCATTGTAACCATGGACAAGCCATATGTAGTTTTTAATAATGTAGTTATTAGAATTGTGATTGCACACATAGCCCATAATGCCCCGGCCTATGTATGATTGTTGTGATTGTTGATTACAGCAATATTGTTTCATGTTGATTATTTGTATTATAAGGCCATTTTGAAGCCAAAATTGTATTATATTTATTTTCCATTTTCATAGTATTGTATTTAAGTTTATTTCAATTTGTAAAAGTACTAGTTTAGTTGTATTTTCAAATTTAAATAAATGTAACTAGATGAAGATTGAAGATAAAATACAACATGCTTTTGGCTTAGAAGATGGCGAACAGGTCAAGTTGACAACAATGGCGTTTGTCAAGTTTTCACTTGATTCTTGAATCAAGTGGGAGCTACGATATTACCCTTAGTTTGACCTCTTGATCCCATGTCGGCTCATGGGATCAAGCATAGGATTTTTGGGCTAGGCTATGTGTGTGTGATGCATGGTATGGTTGTGTTTTATTTTTACGCATTTATATTTAATTGTTGATTATAATATATGCTAAATGTTTTTTGATGAAAACATCAAATAAAACTAGTAACGAGTTTCAAAGGTTAAAATTGATGATTTTAAAAAGTTAAACTCTAACGAGTTTAAAGTTAAATATTTTTTGAAACTCAAATAATATATATGAGCAACATCTTTTAAAAATGTTTTAAAATGATACACAGTGTGTATTTGTTATTTTTTTTATATAAAATAAAATAACAAACTTGACGCATAAACACGATCGACATATATAAAATTGGTTAAAATGTTTTTTAACAAATTGTAGCGAATCTTGTGTGCATGCATTATTCATTAACACAAACATTTTTAAAATACCCTTCAAATTTAAGTCATGCCATCCAATGAGCTTGCAAACACTCCTCGTTATTTTTTGATTACGGTGAGACCTAATCGAATTATAGCCACGAGGTGAATTTTCAGTTACGAGTGAGACTAGGCTGAATTTTCACTGTTTCCAAATTGGACGACTTAATCGTATTCACGGTGAGACTTGAGATCGAGGCAAGGATGGGACAAACATGCCAATAGATAATAGTGGTTTGTTAGACTACACATATCTCAGGGTCCCATAAAGATCTAAGAGTTGCATCTGTGATGCAATTGGTACTCGCTACCTACCAGTAGACTCTATAACTGCTAGCTGATCAACAGATGTAGTTATGGAACCTCTATGTGGATCTTAGGCTTTCGTAAATTAATTGTTTTTAAATATATTAAAACTTGGGTAATTAATTTATTAAAGTACAATATCGAAAATACTAAAATTGAATCTTGTTCTCTTGTAGATGTCAAACAATCAAAACGTAAACCAAATCAACCTCCGTTCTTTGTTGGAGAAGGAGAAACTTAATGGTTCAAACTTTCTCGATTGGCACCGCAACCTGAGAATTGTTCTCAAATTTGAAGGGAAGTTGAACAAAATTGAAGAACCCTTACCCGAAGCTCCTCCTGAGACAGCTACTGCTGCTCAAAAGAATGCTTATCAGAAGTTGTTTGATGAGCAAGAGAAGATAGCTTTAATCATGCTTGCTAGTATGACTTCTGACCTCCAAAAGGAAATGGAAGATCGTACAGCATATGATATGATGACTGAGCTGAAAAATATGTTTCAGAAACAGGCTAGTCAAGAGTTATATGAAACTTATAAGCTTCTTCAAACATGCAAAATGGAGGAGGGTCAATCAGTGAGTTCTCATGTCTTAAAAATGAAAAGCTACATTGACCGATTGGAAAAACTTGGAACTACCTTGCCGCCTAACTTGGCCGTGAACACGGTTTTGGTTTCACTACCAAAATCGTATCACCAATTTGTGATGAATTACAATATGCAAGGTTGGGAGAAATCTCTGGCAGAGGTGCACTCGATGCTCAAAACTGCTGAACAGGATATTCCATATAAGGTTTCCAATCCAGGTGTCCTTATGATTAGGGAAGGTAGAGTGAGAAAGAATAAGCCAAAAACTTGGGGAAAAGGAAAAGGCAAGTCAATTGCTAAGAAAAAGATTCCACCACCTCCCAAGAAAGAAAACCCAGCGAAAGACGCCGAATGTTTCCACTGTGGAAAAGTTGGCCACTGGAGGAGGAACTGTCCTTCCTACCTATCTGAGTTGAGAAAAGGCAAAGCTGGCCAGACTAGCAAATCAGGTATATTTCATATACAGTTATATACTTTTTCTAGTGATTCCTGGATTTTTGATACTGGTTGTGGTACTCACATCTGTAACAATATGCAGGGAATGAGAAGAAGTAAGAGACTGAAGAACAACACACTAGACTTAAGAGTGGGCAATGGGGCTCGAGCTGCAGTCGAAGCTATTGGCACCTATGAGCTTACTCTACCTAGTGGTCTTATTGTTTTGTTGGAACAATGTCATTATGCTCCTAGTATTACGAGCAATGTAATTTCAGTTTCTCTTTTGAAAAATGCTGGTTTTGAACTTACATTTACGCACTTTGGTATTTCAGTTTCTAAGAATAATGTATTTTATTTTAATGCTATTCCACGTGATGGTATTTTTGAAATTGATATGCATGGTGTAATTTCAAATAATAATTCTGTATATACATGTACTGCCAAACGAGTCAAGAAAGACTTGAATAATACCTATCTATGGCATTGTCGTCTTGGTCATATAAACAAACAACGCATTTCAAAACTCTAATCTGATGGGATTTTGGAATCAACTGGCTCTGAGTCATTTGATGTATGCGAGTCATGTTTATGTGGAAAGATGACAAAGGCTCCTTTCTCCGGTTTAGGTGAAAGAGCTAAAGATCTTTTAGGACTAATACATACTGATGTATGTGGCCCTTTTAGAACTATGTCTAGAAATGGTGAAACATACTTCGTTACATTTACTGATGATTATAGTAGATATGGTTATGTTTACTTGCTGAAACATAAACATGAAGTTTTTGAAACGTTCAAAATCTTCCAAAATGAAGTAGAGAATCAACTTGGAAAGACCATTAAAGCCCTTCGTTCTGATCGGGGAGGGGAATATATGAGTCAAGAGTTTTTGGACCACCTGAAGAATTGTGGGATTGTCTCACAATTCACTCCACCTTATACACCACAGCACAATGGTGTGTCGGAGCGGAGGAATCGAACTTTACTTGATATGGTTCAATCTATGATGAGTCTTACTACTCTACCGATGTCTTTTTGGGGTTATGCATTAGAGTCTGCTGCACGCATACTCAATATGGTTCCAACCAAGAAGGTAGATAAGACACCATATGAGTTATGGCATGGAAAGAGTCCTAAGTTGTCTTATTTGAAAGTCTGGGGTTGTGAAGCGTATGTGAAACGTGACACTTCAAACAAGTTAGAACCCAGAGGTATCAAATGTCACTTTGTGGGATACCCAAAGGAAACAATGGGTTACTACTTTTACTACCAAGCTGAAAACAAAGTGTTTACTGCTCGGTTTGCTGAATTCTTTGAAAGAGATCTTCTCTTACAAGAAGTCAGTGGGAGTAAAGTAGATCTTGAAGAAATTCAAGAATCACAAGGTAACATACCTTTTGAAGGCACTAGTTATCCACACGTTGAAGCTGAGCACATTGTTGATGAGCCAGAACGTGTTGCACCTATAATTCGTAGATCTAGTAGAACTCCTCATCGACCTGAGAAGTTAAATCTTCTGATTAATTCAGATGAATCTCATCTAGGAGATTATGATGAACCCTCTAGCTACCGTGAGGCCATATCAGGTTTAGAATCTGAAAAATGGGGAGATGCTATGAATACAGAGATGCAGTCCATGAAAGAAAATCAAGTATGGGACTTGATTGATCTTCCACCCAATTGTAAACCAGTTGGGTGTAAATGGGTCTACAAGAAGAAGGCTGACATGGACGGTAATGTAAACACTTTTAAGGCTCGATTGGTGGCAAAAGGTTATACTCAAACTCAAGGAATTGATTATGAGGAAACTTATTCACCAGTCGCGAGCATTAAGTCAATTAGGATACTTATTGCCATAGCAGCTTTTCATAATTATGAAATATGGCAAATGGATGTGAAAACTGCTTTCCTAAATGGCGACCTAAGTGAGGACGTATATATGGTTCAGCCGGAAGGGTTTGTAAATCCAAAGCATCCTAATAAAGTATGCAAGCTTCTAAAATCCATTTATGGATTAAAGCAAGCATCCAGGAGCTGGAATCTTAAGTTTGATCAGAAAATCAAAGAGTTTGGTTTTTCTCAAAACCAAGATGAGCCCTGTGTTTACATTAGAGCTAGTGGGAGCAAAGTTGTCTTCTTGATCTTGTATGTTGATGACATACTACTTATTGGAAATGACATTCCAACTTTGCAAGATGTCAAATCTTGGCTTGGAAAATGTTTTGCCATGAAAGATCTTGGAGAAGCTAAGTATATTTTAGGAATCAGGATCTATAGAAATAGATCCAAAAGGCTTATTGGTTTGAGTCAAAGTACATACATTGACAAAATCTTACGAAGATTTAACATGCAAAACTCTAAGCGCGGAGCATTGCCCATGCAAAAGGGCATAACCTTGAGCAAGTCTCAAAGTCCTATCACACCTGATGAGATAATACGAATGAAATGTGTTCCTTATGCTTCGGCTATAGGATCCATTATGTATGCTATGATATGTACTAGACCTGATGTCTCGTTAGCTTTGAGTTTGACGAGTCGTTATCAAC
The DNA here is from genome assembly GCF_046630445.1 of Rutidosis leptorrhynchoides. Taxonomy (NCBI): domain Eukaryota; kingdom Viridiplantae; phylum Streptophyta; class Magnoliopsida; order Asterales; family Asteraceae; genus Rutidosis; species Rutidosis leptorrhynchoides. The sequence goes on from NC_092336.1 coordinate 418,753,030, forward strand.
AGAATCCAGGTGAAGAACATTGGATTGCTATTAAGAGCATTCTTAAGTATTTGCGGAGAACTAAAGATATGTTCTTGGTTTACGGTGGTTTGGAAGAAGAGTTGAGTATTAGATGTTATACAGATGCTAGCTTCCAAACTGATCGAGATGATTCCCGATCCCAGTCAGGGTATGTCTTTGTCATGAATGGCGGGGCAGTTGATTGGAGAAGCTCAAAGCAGACCACAGTTGCACAGTCTACAATGGAAGCAGAATACATTGCTGCCTCAGAAGCTGCTCAAGAAGCTGTCTGGATTAGGAAGTTTATTGCTGAACTCGGAGTAGTTCCCAGCATTGAATCCCCTATGGAAATGTACTGTGATAAATCAAGTGCTATTATACTTGCGAAAGAATCACGTGTACGTAAAGGTAGCAGACACATTCTTCGAAAGTTTGACTACATTCAAGAAGTCGTTGAGAGGAATGATATTAGTATTCTTAAGGTTCATACAGATGATAATGTGGCTGACCTATTCACGAAGCCTATGACACACAACAAGCATGATGATCATGCTAGTAGTATTGGACTTCGTTATGCTGCTGATCTTTTTAATTTGTAATTTAGTATTTGGATATTTTTGGAACATTAAACAGTTTTATCATAATGAATTGATATATTGATGGTATGATCATTTTCATTTATATCACTATGTTCTATATTAGCATGTTTAATCCATGAGTAATTGTTGATTATTCAAAATCTCCATAATCGATCATGTTATGGGAATAACATGAATTAAGATTAATATGAAGTTTTGGTTTATATTTATTGATGATAAATAGTTAACTTGTAGAGACCAAAATTAATATGTATTCATTGATGATGAATATTGGAATGACCCAACCTAGATATCACTACATGGATGGTTGTCAGTAGTGAATCTTTTAGTGATTATGTTTTTATGTCCTTAGACTTGAGATGCACGCCGGTTTTGATGTGTGAAATATTGTACTTTGATATGGTTAAATGCTGTCCTGAATAAGGCTGTAATAAAGGCCATTATTGGGTATAATGTAAAGCTCGTGAGAGACACGTGTATGCAATATAGGATTTTGAAAGGACCCGTTCATATACATTATAAACGATTCACAATAGTTGATTACATCGCGAGGTATTTGACCTCTATATGATACATTTTACAAACATTGCATTCGTTTTTAAAAGACAAACTTTCTTTACAACGAAAGTTGACGACATGTACACCATTTCATAATACATTCAACTATAATTGGCTTAATAATAATCTTGATGAACTCAATGACTCGAATGCAACGTCTTTCAAAATATGCCATGAATGACTCCAAGTAATATCCTTAAAATGAGCTAATGCACAGCGGAAGATTTCTTTAATACCTGAGAATAAACATGCTTTAAAGTGTCAACCAAAAGGTTGGTGAGTTCATAGGTTTATCATAACAATCATTTCAATATATTAATAGACCACACGATTTCCGTTTATAAATATATGTACACTCGCAAGTGTATAAAAGTATTCTATAAGTTGTAGGCACCCGGTAACAAGCCTTAACGTTCATGTTTTACCCTCTGAAGTACACCAGATCAGGTGTGTTTAAAATAACCTCGAAGTACTAAAGCATCCCATAGTGAGAATGGGGTTTGTCAGGCCCAATAGATCTATCTTTAGGATTTGCGCCTACCGTACATAGACAAGTAGTTTAATGCTACCAAGCTAAGGGTATATTTTTGGTTTAAACCCACGTAGAATTAGTTTTAGTACTTGTGCCTATTTCGTAAAACATTTATAAAAACAGCGCATGTATTCTCAGTCCCAAAAATATATATAAAAAGGGATTAATGAAACTCACAATACTGTATTTCGTAGTAAAACTACATATAACGTCATTTAACAAGTGCAAGGTTGGCCTCGGATTCACGAACATATCAATATTGAGATTCAATATTGCAGGAAAGTACGTAGACGCAACGGAGATGATAAACACTAGATTGACCTCACGATCATACTCATGAACTATACCCATCACCTCCATAGCTATAACCCATAATTTTCTTAGTTTCGACTCATTCAAAAAAACTATTTTGAAATCACTCGGACAGTACTCCGTCGTAATATTTTATGTATACTAATAATATCTTGAAATAATACAGAGCAAATATATATATATATATATATATATATATATATATATATATATATATATAAATCGATTGAGAGAGTTTAGAGAAATATATTTTTAAGTTTCTATGAAATAATGAAACCTATTGAATTTTATTTATAATAGATTTTTGAATTATTAAAGCGAATTATTAAAGTATAAATTATTAAAGTGAATTATTAAAGTATGAATTATTAAAGTGAATTATTAAAGTATGAATTATTAAAGTGAATTATTAAAGTATGAATTATTAAAGTAAATTATTAAAGTATGAATTATTAAAGTGAATTATTAAAGTTAAAGTAAAGTAAAAGTAAAGTAAAGGTAAAGTTAAAGTATAGTAAAAGTATAAAAACTATGTATGTATAATACGCGTATAAATATATATAATATTAATTTAAATCATTATATATATTTAATGAAATAAAATATAAATATCGTTATATTTATTATACTGGTTAAGTAATGAGTTGTCAAAAGTAATTCTAGATATTTATAAAAGTTATATACGTTTTAATAATAAAGTTCTTTTTAAACTGAAAACGTCTTTGTACGTTTGAAAATAGATTAATAGAATATTTTGGAAACCAATTCTCTACTAACTTTTGTCTAACTTTCGTAAATGACACTTTTTGTTTTTATTTATAAATAGCTTTACAAATTATTCTGAATATCGTTAAGAGGAATAGATTTTCTCAAATCATAGTGGACCTCTTAACAGAGACTTGTAATCATAATTCAATGTTTCCGATAATTCAATCATTTAATATATATTTTTTTAATTTCGTCAAAAATCATATTGAAACAAATACGTTCGTGTAAAGTATTATACGTTTAATACTTTATTAATATTCTCAAGTTATAATATATATATATATATATATATATATATATATACATATACATATCTATTTATATATAACGGTTCGTGAATCGTCGGAATTTGGTCGAGGTTATAATGAATGTATGAACATAGTTTAAAATTCTTGAGATTTAACTTAACAAACTTTACTTATCGTGTCGGAATAATATAAAGATTAAAGTTTAAATTTGGTCGGAAATTTTCGGGTCGTCACAGTACCTACCCGTTAAAGAAATTTCGTCCCCGAAATTTGATAGAGGTTGTCATGACTAACAATGAGAATGTTATTATAACGATTATAGAGTTTTATCATGTTCAAGAAGAATGGATAAAATAATTCGATTACTCGAAGCGTGTGAGTGAAATTATCGTAAATGAATGAAATAAGATAATATTGATTCATCGTATCTTTTGACATCATCACGATTGTTCTCTGAAAAGAAAATCTTTGTAATCTATATTGGATTTGATTATTCGGCGATTAAAGAAATTATGATCCTCTTCGAATTATTGCAATAATCCATTTTGATTTCTCTGTCGGATATTTCACTATAAATCAACCTCATTTGTTTTCTTACAACTCACACCTTCTCAACTCATATTTTAAAGTATTTGTCAATATGCTTCATCCAGTGCTGATTCTTGATATACTCCTCACTTTCATATCTGTCGATCTTCTTTTTCATCTGCCTCCGGAAGAATCTATTTACTTCTACTATACTCTTAGTTTTATAGTGTTTTTAGTTCTCCCGTGTCTTTATATTGCTATATGCATTGATATATACGGTTTGTGATTTCTGGGTTGTTGTTGGGTTTTATATATTCCCTTATATTTCAAAGTCCTTGCTTCTTCTATAATCATTGTCATCCACAGTTAATGCCCTCTTCTATTTGCTATGATTTATACTCCCATTTCTAGTTCGGAGCTATTTCCTTTCGTTTCTTCTTCTTGCGATTAAGTACCGCTTGTAATGGTCCAGAATTCGCAGATATAAATTTCGGAATGAACATTGTTAATATTCTAGGAAGGAAATTGTAATGGCACGATCTTGACTTGTCAAATTACCAGAATACCTCGGAAAAGGCCGAATCATCAAGAAATATTTTCTTGATATTTAGAGATCAAAGAGAATACAAGAGTCATATAACATAGCACATGATGACGTTATGATCTGTGAATCATCATGTTCCATTTAGAAACTCAGCATGAATTACTGTAATATAATCACGTTGATCAAGTGTCATTATATTATACTAACTCATGCTTCAGCTCCCAACACTTCTTCAAGAATATTATTATTTTAAACTCGAATGTTTCAAAATTTAGAAACTAAAATAGTTTCTTTTATAATATAATACAGATAGCGCGAAGAGGTAAATGATTTCAGATAAGAATAATTATAAAAATATCTTCAGAAGTATGGATGATATTTATAATGAAAGATACGATGATATCTTAGAATGTCTAATATCAGAGGATGATGAAGAATATTGTCCGCAGGGGTTTAGAGTCAGGAGCAAGTATTCGTTAATGACTTCAGCAAGTACTGAATCATTTGGATTCTTTAAAGGCAGGTTCAGCCTTTGTGATTTGTCCACAGCCTCCTTCATACTTTGCTCAATCCGTTTTCCAGTTCCAAAGCTTCTCTTTTTCCGAGCTTTGCCAATATACTATCCTTAATCATCCAACTTTTTACTGTTAAGGTCGTTTACAGTTTTTGCTGCTTCATCAGCATTTTTTAAAATTTCGAGAACTGGTTCGCAGTTTAGGGTGTTTTCAGATATTTCTCATTCAAAGAATGTAAGTCTTGGAGGTAGACATTGTGCGTATATGTAATTGTTGATGTAGACATGCTGCGAGGTTTCAAAATACTGATTGATGATTCTCAATAATTGGTATGGCAATTCTTGTTATAAGGTACGAATGAGTATATGATAGGGTTTCGATAATTATAATGATTTTTTTTTTGGAAAGTCAAAGATCAGTGAAGTTGTTGGTAAGTTTATTGCTAATGTGGTGAATATAAACGATTCCCCGGTAACGTTGGCGAAAGGGCAACGTATCTATCGAGGTTATAATAAGACTGTTTTGATTGAGAAGTCAAAGTTGACTTGCTGGAGCTGTGACAAAACTGTCTATTTTGAAACGGAATTGAAAAGTTATTTTAGCTAGTAAATGCCAAAGGGTCTAACACGGATACGTGTCGAACTATGACTTGGGTTTTGAGAGTTTTTCAGGTGTATAACTGTGGGTAACATGTGGTTGGATCATCATCTCGATTGTTCCTTAGTTGAAGTGTCTTCAGGAATTTCGAAAGGTTTGAGCACATATTGTAATCGTTAATACATATGATGTTCTAACACAGTTTTGAAGTCAAAGTATAGCTTTGAAAGATATAGGAATCTAAGAGTGATGATACTGGTTATATTTTGAATTGAATTATGCGATTTCAAAATCAGAATATGTAATTGAATTTGAATGAGTATGATTGTTTTGATTTATATGAAAGAATGGATATTGTTGTGAAAGTATGGAGTATAGTTGATGATTGCTGAATCAGTTTCGAAAAATGTAATATATTAATTGTGAATTTATATATCTCTCGGGTATTACCTACCCGTTAAAAATTTTTTCACAATTAATATTTTGTACAAAAGAAGTTTATTACAGTCTTTATGAAAATATATGTGTATATTTTCTTTAGATGTAATATAGATTTAATGAGTTAATATTAAATTAAACTCATTTGTTTAATGGTTGGAACTAGAATTGAGTAATCCCTAAAACTTTATAAATTGCATAAGTATTTCTTCAATAATATTAAAATTATGAATCATTACTTTGTTATTTGTTGGTTTTCGTGAAATTCTTGTGAACTTCGCAAGGTACGAATGATGTTATTTGAAAAGTTTCAAGTACATCGATGATGAAAGTGTAAAATCAAACATATATTGGAATAATACACTTGATTTATTATGAATTGGATTTTTATTGAATTGAGACAGAGATTGTAATTAACGATGGTTAAGTTGCGGACGAAGGACGTATATCATTGCATATTTGTAATATGAATTAACTGAGTAGTTAAGATTCACACATAATAGCTTAGTACGGGAAGATTTATTATGGTTTAAAAATTTATACATATAAAATATACATATAAATCTTTCGATTGGAAATGAGTTAATACTTCATAACTCGTTGATACAATATATTTGTTGTTGATTCGTAATGATGTCCACAATGATTCTTGAACTGACAGAGTTTGTGATGTTACAGGTGCTGTTGATTCTGACGATACTGACGGCACTGACTGTGTTGATGGTGCTACGGTCCTGTTGATGTTGTTGGTAAAACAATTCTAGCTTGTAAATCGTACACCATTTTCGATCAAAGTTTCTACTCTACCATCTCCGTTCACTCATCTGATTTACGGTCAGAATTAAATAATCTCTAAGATTTTGGAGATTACATAACTGCCGCAGAGATATCTCTTCAATGAAGTTTATGAATTAATACTTCATCGTTTGTTGTTGTTGTTGATATTCCTGGATATTTACAGGGTGTATGACGTTGATGTTTGAGATACAGATTGTGATGTTGCGGTGTGGGATGTGGATGTTGTTGTTGGTGGTGGTGATGGTACTGTTGGTGTTACTGATGGTGGTACTGTTTATACTACTGTTGCTGCTGCTGGTGTTTGTAACCTTTGCACCATATTCTCCAAAGCCACAACCCGAGCGTGAAGCTCGTTGACTTCTTCTATTACATCGGGGTGATTGTCGGTTCGGATGAGCGGATAAATAAAATCTAGAATTTGGTGTAGTATGTAATCGTGACGAGATACTCTAGAAATAAGAGAGAAAATGGTGTTTCGGATAGGTTCGCTGGTAAGTGCTTCAGGTTCTTCGCCAAGAGGGCAATGTGGTGGATGGAAGGGATCACCTTCTTCTTGTCTCCAATGATTAAGGAGGCTACGAACCCACCCCCAATTCATCCAGAATAGATGATGACTAATTGGTTGATCCATTCCGGTCACACTGCTTTCGGAACTTGAGTGGGATTCCATTTCGGAATCCGAGGGATTTGAACTAATGACGAATTCCATTTTGTATGATTGAATAAAGAATTTTTCGATATGAAATGATTTTCCGGCTATCGGGTGGTATTCTAATTATATAGAGCAAAAGGTTTCGTAGATTATGGAGGAATTTACGGAATATGTCAGGCAAAGTTTACAGTAACAGATACGCTAAGATATGAATTTTGTCTATACACTATTCATGCAATCAATGCAATAAGATGTGTCTAGACTAAGAATGATAAGCAGGTAATTTCCGACAAAAATGATAAGCAAAACTTTTGACATGCAGACACGGTCGAAGTCCAGACTCACTAATGCATCCCAACGACTATCAGTTAGACACACTAATGCAGACCTGGTTCGCTAAGACCACCGCTCTGATACCAACTGAAAGGACCCGTTCATATACATTATAAACGATTCACAATAGTTGATTACATCGCGAGGTATTTGACCTCTATATGATACATTTTACAAATATTGCATTCGTTTTTAAAAGACAAACTTTCTTTACAACGAAAGTTGACGACATGTACACCATTTCATAATACATTCAACTATAATTGGCTTAATAATAATCTTGATGAACTCAATGACTCGAATGCAACGTCTTTCAAAATATGCCATGAATGACTCCAAGTAATATCCTTAAAATGAGCTAATGCACAGCGGAAGATTTCTTTAATACCTGAGAATAAACATGCTTTAAAGTGTCAACCAAAAGGTTGGTGAGTTCATAGGTTTATCATAACAATCATTTCAATATATTAATAGACCACAAGATTTCCGTTTATAAATATATGTACACTCGCAAGTGTATAAAAGTATTCTATAAGTTGTAGGCACCCGGTAACAAGCCTTAACGTTCATGTTTTACCCTCTGAAGTACACCAGATCAGGTGTGTTTAAAATAACCTCGAAGTACTAAAGCATCCCATAGTAAGGATGGGGTTTGTCAGGCCCAATAGATCTATCTTTAGGATTCGCGCATACCGTACATAGACAAGTAGTTTAATGTTACCAAGCTAAGGGTATATTTCTGGTTTAAACCCACGTAGAATTAGTTTTAGTACTTGTGCCTATTTCGTAAAACATTTATAAAAACAGCGCATGTATTCTCAGTCCCAAAAATATATATAAAAAGGGATTAATGAAACTCACAATACTGTATTTCGTAGTAAAACTACATATAACGTCATTTAACAAGTGCAAGGTTGGTCTCGGATTCACGAACATATCAATATTGAGATTCAATATTGCAGGAAAGTACGTAGACGCAACGGAGATGATAAACACTAGATTGACCTCACGAGCATACTCATGAACTATACCCATCACCTCCATAGCTATAACCCATAATTTTCTTAGTTTCGACTCATTCAAAAAAACTATTTTGAAATCACTCGGACAGTACTCCGTCGTAATATTTTATGTATACTAATAATATCTTGAAATAATACAGAGCAATATATATATATATATATATATATATATATATATATATATATATATATATATATATATATATATATATATATATATATATATATATATATATATATATATATATATATATATATATAAATCGATTGAGAGAGTTTAGAGAAATATATTTTCAAGTTTCTATGAAATAATGAAACCTATTGAATTTTTTTTATAATAGATTTTTGAATTATTAAAGAGAATTATTAAAGTATGAATTATTAAAGTGAATTATTAAAGTATGAATTATTAAAGTGAATTATTAAAGTATGAATTATTAAAGTGAATTATTAAAGTATGAATTATTAAAGTGAATTATTAAAGTATGAATTATTAAAGTGAATTATTAAAGTATGAATTATTAAAGTGAATTATTAAAGTTAAAGTAAAGTAAAAGTAAAGTAAAGGTAAAGTTAAAGTATAGTAAAAGTATAAAAACTATGTATGTATAATACGCGTATAAATATATATAATATTAATTTAAATCATTATATATATTTAATGAAATAAAATATAAATATCGTTATATTTATTATACTCGTTAAGTAATGAGTTGTCAAAAGTAATTCTGGATATTTATAAAAGTTACATACATTTTAATAATAAAGTTCTTTTTAAACTGAAAACGTCTTTGTACGTTTGAAAATAGATTAATAGAATATTTTGGAAACCAATTCTCTACTAACTTTTGTCTAACTTTCGTAAATGACACTTTTTGTTTTTATTTATAAATAGCTTTACAAATTATTTTGAATATCGTTAAGAGGAATAGATTTTCTCAAATCATAGTGGACCTCTTAACAGAGACTTGTAATCATAATTCAATGTTTCCGATAATTCAATCATTTAATATATATTTTTTTAATTTCGTCAAAAATCATATTGAAACAAATACGTTCGTGTAAAGTATTATACGTTTAATACTTTATTAATATTCTCAAGTTATAATATATATATATATATATATATATATATATACATACATATACATATCTATTTATATATAACGGTTCGTGAATCGTCGGAATTTGGTCGAGGTTATAATGAATGTATGAACACAGTTTAAAATTCTTGAGATTTAACTTAACAAACTTTACTTATCGTGTCGGAATAATATAAAGATTAAAGTTTAAATTTGGTCGGAAATTTTCGGGTCGTCACAGATTTGTTCCTCCAAAATGTTTGGAGTTAGATACTTTTGAGCTCCTCGATGAATGAATAAGATATTTGTGTGGCCGCACCCAGATGTAATTAAGATGATACTTAATTAATTTGGTGATCTAATTTATTTCTAAGATCGAGAAATAAAATTGTTAAACAAATGAGAATGACCGATGATCCATATCTCAAGTTTAACTAAAGTATCTGAAACAAAAGGACGAATGATATTTAACACTTACTATAAGCAGTTCTGAGAAACTACCCTTACGTAAATTTAGGGACAATGACCTGTTGCTAGACGGTATTCATTGTTTGTATAGTTACTTGGTGTTGTGCCATGCACAAGTGGGAGTCTGTAAGATTAATGTGCAAGGTACAACATATAACTATATGGCTAAATTTATTTGAGCATTCGGAGTCACACACATATACACCTAGACGTCAAATGAAATATATATATGATGTATATATATAATCAAGTAACAAAATAAATGCAATTTTATTTGTCAAAATAAATGTCAATTCGTTGGTGGCAAACAAAAGTTAATGCAAAAGTGAAAAGCAAAAAGGAAAAGCTAAAGATAAGATATGAAATTGTTAGTGACAATTTCTTTTCAACCAATTTTAAAATTGATTACTTACTCCATAATATAGAAATTAATAATGTTATTTTGCTCCATCAGTTGATTATCAACTGACTAAAAGTATACCACTTTATTACATATATATAGATATATGTGGCCTTTGGTTTTAAATGAGAGAGTCAAGGAAAGAAAATAATAAGGTGATCTATTTTATGTTGTCTTTGTTCAACGTAAACAAACACAAATAAAACTTCAAGTTTCTTTTGATTCATTTTGAGAAGTCTTAATATATATACGGAGTATCATTATATTAATTGTCTCACACAATTAATCAAGGGTTGATTAATTTATTACTTGAGTTTGGACTAGCATCCATTGGCGATTGTTTGAAGTGTAGTGTGGACTATCCAAAGAGACGGTCATACTATTGATCGTAAGTTTCTCTCCTACAATCCGTTTCTTCAGGAAAGGTATATCGTTTACTCACTTTGTGAATTTATATATTTTGGTAATTATTAGTGGTGTAATTGGATCTAATGGAACCGTTAATCGTGTGTATGTTTTGTAATGTAAAATAAGTTTATTTTAACTATCCACTGCGTTAATCTCCGTTAATCTCAATGAAAAGTACACATGGTTTTCCATCAACCGGGTGATACAAAAATATTGGCTTATGTTTGCCCATTGTAAACCCTTATTTTGTGCTTATATACTTCGATTTCCCAACATGCTAGAATCCATCTTCTGTTACACCCTTTTTCTTCTCAGCAACTAGAATGTTTCTAGGCATTGGCTATCCTTATGACCAGAAATCATACGACATGAGCACCTTAGTATTCGCCACTCATATTCCACCTTTACAGTATCAATAGTCTTATTATTACATGTTAAGCTCGGCGTTGCGACTTTCAGATTTTTTTTAAGATCATGCACCACTGACACCTCCACCATGGCCCTAGCATAACTAGGTCGTCCCTATGATTCTTTACACATAGTGCTTGTGTAAGAATCAAAAATCATTGGTTTTCCTATTTTTGTTGCAATTGCACTCAAACCATCCTTTGTGAAAGCCGCTAAGGGAATATTATGGAGTTTTACCCACACCGACACACACGTTAAATTTTCCTTAGTTAGAGATACTTCCTGCGACCATTTATTAAGAAAGATTGGGCATGTTCTTATTGTAACGACCCAACTTTTTCGACTTATATTTATACTTTATACTTTCACGAATCTGCGTATATGTGAGTACTGAGCTAGATAATATTCTGGAGTCATTATCCATGCTAATTACTCTTGTTAGTACCTTACAGCGTGTTATTAAGTGCGTAATTACTTAACTTGATCCTCGAATGCATTTACGACCGTTAGTGTCACTAGTCGTTTAGAACGAGCTACGTACTTGGTACACGTTAACCTTTGGCCATAATGGAAATATTATGACACCTTAATTCTAATTATTATTTCTTAATGACAATTACTTAGTTCGTTATTTGCTTATTTACATGTAGTGAATTGTTAATTTATGGGGCTTATCTTAATTGGACTAGGATTACCAGGGCCCACCCTACTCTACTTAATGGGTTAATTAATAAGCCCATCTTAATAAGTTAATGAACCCATTAAGCTTAAGATAATTCATTAAGACATAAGACAAAAGTTTTTGCATGCATGCTTGTACCACCCTAACACATTTTGGCACCATGCACCATGCCACCCAACATCACCACCTCAATTTTGTACCACCATGGACCACCACCTCCCCACCCTTCAAAACCGTCACTTTTTGTTCCCCCACCATCACCACCATTTTGTTGTCTTGTTTTGTGATTACTTGCCTATAAATACAAGACCCCTCCATTCACTAATTCATTTTGCACATACACTCTTCTCTCTAGTTCGTCACTCTAATTTCTCTTTAGTTTTGCAAGCTTTTCTTCTTTCTTTCTTCATCATCATTCACAAAATTCATCATCATCATTATTGTTTCAAGATCAAGATTTATAACTTGTATCTTCTTTACATCTTGTTGCTTCAAACTCTTGTTTGAAGATTATGCAAGAACATGAAGGATTCAAGCTCTCTAGCTTTGAATCTTTCTTTACTTGTTTAAATTACTTTACTTTTGTTACAAGATTAAAACTTGTGTTTATGATCTTCATAAAACTTGTAGATCTAGCTTTATGCTTTAAGGATCTACAAGAACATTAGAGATCCAAGCTTTCTAGCTTAGGGTTTCATCATTTTGTTTATATCCAAGCTTTTTAGCTTTTGATCTCATTACTTTTACTAGATCAAAGCTCTCTAGCTTATGGTCTCATATAACTTGTTAGATCTAAGCTTTCTAGCTTATGGTCTCATTAATCTTGTAAGAATCCAAGCTTTCTAGCTTAGGGTTTCATAATACTTGAGATCTAAGTTTTGTTGTAGATCTCATTTACTTGTAACCTTTTTATAATTTTTATGGTGATAAAAATCAAGTCATTATCATCTACGTATGATAAAGGCACATAAACTTATATAAAGATGATAAGAAACAATGCTTAATGCTAAGGATGTAACTTTGGTTCATCATGTAGCATGAAACTCTTAAAGATTTAGTTTTCTTTTCATTTAATGTTAACAAGTGTGTTGATGGTTAAAGCTTGACCAAAATGATGCAAAAGTATCTAGAGTTGTACACTTAAAGCTTAAATGCATCAAGGATGAGAACCATGATAAGCACCATGAGTTAAGAAACCCACCGGAGCACAAACTACTGTATTTTTCGGATCTGAACCAGTACCTGGTATTTCTGGAAAATTTATTTTCAAAAATTTTAGTTTGTGTAGATAACTTTTCGTTTAAGACTTGCCTAAATTCGATATACGGTTTAGGAGCTATGGTCAAAAGAAACTTACTACTACCTTGTAACGACGTGCTGAAATTTCTGACCTGTTCTCCCTCAGACTGTCACCACGGCTTGAAAACTTTGAGTTCAGATCTGGAAATTTGGCAGCGGTTAAAGGACTCACAAACGGAGCCTTGGCCACTGGCCACTCGTCAATTGAGTTTGCATAGAGGGCACAACGGCTGTCCTAAGTCAGCCCCCTAAACCAGTTTTTACTCTTGTTAAACGACTTTTCTTTTGATGATTGATGATGATGATGATGATGCCACTCGACTTACTTTAAACTTCATACGAAACTTATCTAGACACGATTACTGACTTAGCAACTTGACGAGGGCTTGTTGGATCGACCACCTTACTTGCTTACGTTTACGCACTGTTTACTATACTGAGCATTCACTATGAGTTATAGCTCCCTTTTTACTTTAACTATTTTTGGGACTGAGAATACATGCGCTTTTTATGTTTTACATACTAGACATGAGTACTTTAACTTTGCATATGTGTGGGTGACATAACGGCACAAATTTTCCCCTTAGCTCGGTAACGTTTAACTATTGGTTTATGAACCGGTAGACGCGAATCTTAGATATGGATGCATAGGGTTTGACATCCCCACTCGGGCTAGTCGCGCTAGCATTTAACGGGTGTTTAATACTTCATCTATTTTAACGCACTCGCCAAGTGTACTTTTAGGGGGTGATATTTATATTACTTTTTTAAGTTAGTTACCGAGTGCCCACGGATAAGCATATACTTTATCATTCTGATTTGAAATACTGATTAGAAACACTGAAATCTCGTGGTCTACATTACTTTGATGCGCACAATAAAAACTATAGCTCACCAACATTCGTGTTGACTTTTTAAAGCATGTTATTTCTTAGGTACTTAGACGAAATTGCTTTCGCTATAATAGACTTGCTGTGTTAGACTTCCGCTGTACTCTGCATTGTTAGAGATGTTCTTAATCATGGACTTTTATTTTGCATTCACTACTTATGTTATATTCGGACCATGGTTTTTTAATGACCTAAGTGTCAAGTACTATTGTTAATGCTTTCTATTCGTAGAAGCACGTTACTTTTGTAAGACATTTGTCGTTGGGAAAACGTTATCTTTTTATGAATGCAAAAACCTTGTTTTAAATAGCATGTAGTGTTATACCGTGTAATGGACTTGTTATTGATGATCCGTACCATAGAGGTTTTGAACGGGGCATCACACTTATCATCAATGGACCCTTCTCTAACACCTCATTCTTACTAATCTCCGTTGAATTTAAAAAAGAAAAAATCAATAGCGTTCATCATAGTCTTCTCAGTTCAAAACTTTTTCTATGTATTCATAACATAATTCTACACTATTAGAAACGCAATTCGCCTTCCAGTAAAATAACCATATAATGTATTTTGATATCTCGGCATAGCCTTATGCACCAATGAAATAGGAATTACAATGTCAATACCGTCATCTAATCCAACTTCTAGTTCTAGCAGTCGAAAATTAACCTCATGGCTACCAGATGCACCATTAAGAGCACTCAAATAAGAATTTGATAACTATTTCTGCCCACTTCGTTTAACCCTTGCAGACGCAGGAGATTTAGGGGCCACATGCACATTCTTTTCTCACCAATTTCACGAGTATGCCTTGTTCTTTCATCTTCGTTATCTGAACAATCAGATACAGTGGGCACACTTACGTAATCATCATGAATGATTGGATCACCATCAACCTTTGGGTGCAACGGATCACCAATGTTATCATTCTGGTTCTCTACAGCCACAACCTTCGTACCTATACCGTCTAAGGTTTGCACAACACCCTCACCCATGTTATGATTTTGGTTCTCTACAGCCACACCCTCGATACCATTACCGTCTAGGGTTTGCGTCGTATAATAACCCTCACTTTTCCGTTTCGAATGTACCAGATTTCCCTTAGAGTTCATTGCCTGATCCTGTGTATTCGATTTAGGGTTGTTATCCATATACAATTAATGAACCATAATTAAAACTTGTATTAAATAATCGTATTTATTACTTAAACCCTAACCCTAATATTAAACTAATAATATTAACCCTAATCTCATAAACACTGGTTCTAATACTAAATTTATTATATAAACTATATGTAATAAAATCTGACATTTATATAACATTAAATTAAAATGAGAACTAAACTAAATCCTAACAAAAGGTCATGGATAAAATATAATAAATAAATAAAAGTAAACAAAAAAAAAATATAATATATATATTATATAAATACATAATTTCCGGAAAAAAAATAATACATGTATAATTAAATAAAAATCGGCTAGATTAAATAAAAGGAATAGAAATATAAACTTGATCTAAGCTAAACACAATTCCTAATCCATCTCTTACTACTTACATTCCAATCCAAATATAATTCCTTGATCACCAAGAATCCTAGCATGAATCCAATATTTAAAGCCTCATATTTTCCTTTGTTGTATCACAACTTCCACGCACATAAACCCCAAAAAAACATGCTGTATAAATCGACTGAACTGTAGCCTTTTTTTTCCTCCTTTAGTTGACACACCCACACCTCCCTTTTTCTGTGTTTAGTCGACTTCCATCACCCCTCCACAAGGCTGCTGCAGTCGACCAAAAACAACCTGCAAACTCGCCACTTCCTGCTGTGTTTTTGCAGCCCATTCGCCACCTTTCTGCAGCCAAAACAGTCGCTCATAAACAGCCCATCCTGCAGCCTTGATTCTGCTTAATTGCGAGTGAAAACAGCCCCTATATCCTGCAATTATTCTGCTACAAACACGCGATCAAAACAGCCTTCAAAGTGCTTATTGTTGCTGCGTTTTGTTGTTGTTTCTGTCGAGCCAAAACAGCCCTCTCCTGCTGCAATTTATCGCCATCAAAAGACAGCCCAAGATCGATTTGTATTGCTCTGATTTTGCTGCTGTTTTTGCTGTTCTGTCATGACCAAAGAGGACCCAAAAACCCATACGTTTGATCGTGATTGTTCCTGCCTTTTTCCTGCCTGTTTGCGTGACCACATCAGCCCAAGAAACCCTTGTATGGGTCGTGCTTTTCTGCTGTAAATCAGCTCCTGTGTTGGTTCCAATCAACACCCTTTTTCTTGATCCTCATCATCTAAAGGTATCCCTAAACCCTAGTGTTAATTATACTCTTAAATTGTTTTAGTTATTATGATTTAACAGAGAAAAGTTTATGGTTAATAAGATTATGAATAAGATAAATAAATGGGTAAAACTATTATGGATACCAAGGAGTTAATGATGATTAACAAGTATAAGTTGTTAGATTATGATTAAGTATTATGATAAAGGATTATGAATTTGAATATGATTTAAATATTGTGATTAAAAAGAGTTATAGACATGAATATGAATTATAAGATTGAGCTTGATGGATTAAAAGTATTATGAATAAAATATAAAACTAGTTAATATGATCAAGTATGAATTAAGTATGATTATATTATTGAAGTGAGTTATATAGATAGTGGTTATGAAAATTATAGGTTATGAGTGAACCTAGATAATAATAATAAGTTAAAAGATTATGATCATGATCATTGTATATCAAGATAATGATGATTAAAAGTAAAAGTTATGAATAAGAATAATTATTATGGTGTATGATTATGATTAAAAAGATTACGGTTTTGATTATTAAGTAGCTAATAATAATAATAATTGATTAGTAAATAATAATGATTATGATATAGATTATGAAAAGGAATTCTATATGTAATAAAGATTAGGGTTATAAGTTTGGATAATACATATGGATAATAAGGATTAGAGTTAATGAATTATTAGTTATTATGTTAAAAAGTTATGATTTTATGTGATTGAAAGATATAATGAAGGATAAGGTGATGATTAATAGAGATTGTAAACTTAAACGTATATGGTCAGTAAGATTACCAATGGTGATTAAGGTTATTAGGTTAAGATTATGATAAAAGGTTATGATTATGGATTAGTAAAGTAATTATGATCATGGTGTACGTGCATGCATGCATGCATACGTACGTATGTGCATGTATACACTGTATGTATATATGTGTGTGTATATGTAAATATATACATACGTGTATATGTATGTGTATATATGTATGTATATGCACGTGTGTATGTATGTATGAATGTGTATTATGTAAGTATTATAATAAGTTAGTAAATATAATAATAAAAAGTAATAAGTATATATATTTATCATCTTACACTTATATATATGTAACACATATACCTAATATATATATAGTACCATATAGTTATGAACACATACATGTATAATAATAAAGAATGTATATATATATATGTGTGTATCACATAGATATAATTATATACGTAACATATAATGATAACTTACACAATGGTTGAATAATTAAAGATTAATAATACTATTACTAGTATAACCTATACACATACCTATATAGTAACACTTAATAACACTAATTATATTATCACTCATATAAATATAACTTTCTCGAAAACTGTCACTGTTAATATAGTTTACTATATTAATAAACAAACTTTATGTCTATTAGACATTTACTAATCGAACATAATATCTCTAGGTTGAGATCTCCGTGTTCAACACTCCGATCATATAACTTGCGTGGAATATCTATCCGCTATTAAGGTGAACTTCATAGCCCCTCTTTTTACTATTTCTTAACTGTTTTATAACTTTGGGGTGAGACACATGCTTGCTTTTAAACTGTTTTACGCTTAGACACAAGTACTCAAACTTTATTTTGATCAGTTCAAACTGTTTGCTAACATGCTTTGATTCATGCTTAATCCCTACCATGATATCGTTAATTACTGGAATTTGGTAAGCTTAGTTATTGTGATAGCGCTATTGAGGGTGACGTCTCTATCCGGATGACCGCTGGTCAATGGATACATAATAACGATGAACGACACGAACGTGATGTGTTTAGGGTAACTAATGGTTAGTATCGATATCATATACACCAGCACTACTACCGAACTGATTAAACCGCTTATTTAAATCTTGTGGTCTAAAAACTTGTTATAATTATTAAACCTATGTTGTTCACTCAACCATTTTGGTTGACACTTTAAGCGTGTTTTGTCTCAGGTACTTAGATATTTTGCTTCCGCTGTAGAACTCTGCTGTTACTTAGAAGTCAAGCCAAGCACTGGGACCAGAGTTAACATCCGTGTCAATGGCGATTTTGGCGGGGTGTTACAGTTGGTATCAGAGCTCTGGTTATAGGGAACTAGGTTACATTAGTGTGACTAAAATGAATAGTTAGGATGCATTAGTGAGTCTAGTCTATAATCGAGTTGTTCATTGGCATTGATTATTTGCATTACATTCTAGATTATGTGCATTAAGTTCACTTATATTTGTTATGCCTAGAACTCCTATACCATTCAAAATCTTTAGAAACACTTTGCTATAGGAACTATACTTACACGTCTGACTCTTAGAATAAGAGCCATGACTTACTTGTATTCCAACAATAGAATGCGACCATACCTATCTCATTATGTAATTTAGGAGAGACAAGGCTTGTTATAGAGAACCAGGATTGCATTCTATGTGTGCCTTATGTGGGTACCTTAGCAATCTTTAGGTCTATAACCTTTCCTGCCTTAGTTTTAAGTGCTTTTCCTTAATCTTTATACTGCCAATCCATCTTACTACATGCTTACTTCTTCTGACATTATGTATCCTTTCCTAAGGATGTCAATCCAAAACCCTATCATCTTGCATGATCCCGACTCTGAAGGATCAGCTAGTATGTGATTGTCATCATATCCATACATATCCTATGACCTGACTTTGCCATTGTGATTCAAAGTATTCTTTGACTCACACGAAGGGATGTCACTCATGACTCAATAATCCCACGTCAACTAACTAAGTTTGATCACGTGTCCTGACCTTATGGAGTGACCTTGGAATGGAAATATGAATTAGTGAAATATAATAACGCTTGGCCGACGTGATTATATTATGGTAATTCATATAGAAATTCCAATATCATGACATATGGAATAGAAAGTGAATCAAAAAAAAAAAAAAAAAAAATTCCAAGCCATTCATTCAAAAATCTCAATGTTATTACATGAAGGGTAATTATCATCTAATATATACGAAGAGATCGTTACGATCAAACTATCTATCTCATACCCATGAGTAGATTAACAAATTCTCCTATGCCAAAAAAGTTGTAAAACTTTGCATTCTTTCTTTCTTAAACAACTTATCTCTTTGACGCTTAATTATCACATCCCCGCTGGAAGGAAGGATGCATGATCTTAAGTGACCTGAAGTGACACCCCCGAAACTTCTTCGAAGCATGCCTTCTGTTATCTGCAATTACGATCCTAGTGTAGATTTTCATAAACCCATTAGGAAACCTGTCGAAGATAAGCGACAACCACTCTCAAGATTTTCATTTGAATATTCAAACGAAGATATTATAAACACCACATTCACTATCACGTTCTCATACTCTACCATTCATATCCCACTCGTCAGCAATAGCTTCACACATGAACATTTTGAATTTCCAAGAACATACGCCCTAATAATAGTCAACAACCGTATTTAAAAACAATAGATTTCATTACATCGCAACATTGTTGCTTAAAATAACCCGAAATTTTCAAAATACCTTCACCCGATCTTCGTAAATCTTTTTCCAACTTGTAACCTCCGAAATATGAAAATCCTGTTACCAAAATTTTTCATACACTGTTTTACTGTGCGATCCACTCGAAATTTTATAAAATATTTACTTCCATTCGTGCAAATTTTATAAATCGTATATGTTTATATAATAAAGTAAATAAAATTTACCTTTACTTATTTTTGACTAGTACATATAAAATTATACTCTCATTTTTACAAATCAATTATTTTATTCAAAAGATATTTTACTCAAAATAGTACATGTTGTACATAACTCTAGTTATATTAAGAACTTCGTTTCTTTTTACATTGCCACCTTCAATGACTCGAAACTTCTATAAAATTTTCATTGCTTGTTTACATAAAAATTTTCATATTATTCTACACCACATATTAATCACAATTCCTCTTGCCCTTCGAAACTTACCATTGAATTCATCATTCAAAACTCTATGTTCTCGTCAACTTTTCCCCTTTTGAGGTCGATCGTTGAGAGGATTTTACTTCTAATATCTCACGTTTAAACCACAACACCCTCGTGAACATCATTTCTATAATTCTATATTTTGTGGTACAAGAAATCATTTTTGGAGATTTTCTCACCTAATGAAAACTATTCGTATACCCAGTGATTCCCATTTCTTCTCATCCGCACTTAAACTCATAAGTGAATGATAGATCGACTCGCCATCTGAGTGAGAAAGTCTTTCTCATTAAGAGATCACACCTTTCATGCGGTTTCCTATCAGAAATATAACTTATGATCCTCGCTATTGTAGTGACCCGAACTTTTCCATGTTTATATATATTAATTGAGATTGATATTTACATGATTAAATGTTTCCAACATGTTAAGCAATCAAACTTGTTAAGACTTGATTAATTGAAATATGTTTCATATAGACACTTGACCACCCAAGTTGACCGGCGATTCACGAACGTTAAAACTTGTAAAAATGACATGACGATATATATATGGATATACATATGGTTAACATGAGATTATGATAAGTAAGTATCTCCATAAGTATATTAACAATGAGTTATATACATATAAACAAGACTACTAACTTAAGGATTTCGAAACGAGACATATATGTAACGATTATTGTTGTAACGACATTTAAATGTATATATATCATATTAAGATATATTAATATATCATAATATCATGATAATTTAATAATTTAACATCTCATTAGATATAATAAACAATGGGTTAACAACATTAATTGAGATCGTTAACTTAAAGGTTTCAAAACAACACTTACATGTAACGACTAACGATGACTTAACGACTCAGTTAAAATGTATATACAGGTAGTGTATTTAGATGTATTAAAATACTTTTGGAAGACTTCAAGACATATATCAAAACACTCATACTTAATGAAAATGGTTACAGTTACTTTCCCATTCTTTTCTTTCATCAAGAATTCTAGTCGTATTCTTACCCGTATTATACACAGCTTCAAAACGTACTTACTATAGGTATATACCAATAGGAACTAGCATGGGATTCCACTCTTGATTATGTCATGTATGACTAATCAATTTTAACTTCTACCATGAGCTAGTCAACTAACTAGAACTCCTTTTAACCCCACTCACCACTCACCAATTACCACTCATCATTCACTCCATTTCACTTCCAATTCTCTTTCTAATTCTCTCTCAACACACACACACACTATTATGAACGTATTTTTCCAGTAGTTAATCATCATCTTCATCAAAAATCACTTCAAGAATCAAGCTATAATCATCATAGGAAGAACACTTCAAGAACACTTCAAAAATCCCTTCAAGTTTACTAATTTACTTCCAAGCTTTCTAATCCATTTCAAGTAATCATCTAAGATCAAGAAACCTTTGTTATATACAGTAGGTTATATTTCTTATTCAAGGTAATATTCATATTCAAACTTTGATTCAATTTCTATAACTATAAACTATCTTAATTCGAGTAAAAATCTTACCTGAACTTGTTTTTGTGTCATGATCCTACTTCAAGAACTTTCAAGCCATCCAAGATCCTTTGAAGCTAGATCATTTCTTGTCACTTCCAGTAGGTTTACCTACTAAACTTGAGGTAGTAATGATGTTCATAACATCATTCGATTCATATATATAAAACTATCTTATTCGAAGGTTTAAACTCGTAATCACTAGAACATAGTTTAGTTAATTCTAAACTTGTTCGCAAACAAAAGTTAATCCTTTTAACTTGACTTTTAAAATCAACTAAACACATGTTCTATATCTATATGATATGCTAACTTAATGATTTAAAACCTGGAAACACGAAAAACACCGTAAAACCGGATTTACGCCGTCGTAGTAACACCGCGGGCTGTTTTGGGTTAGTTAATTAAAAACTATGATAAACTTTGATTTAAAAGTTGTTATTCTGAGAAAATTATTTTTATTATGAACATGAAACTATATCCAAAAATTATGGTTAAACTCAAAGTGGAAGTATGTTTTCTAAAATGGTCATCTAGACGTCGTTCTTTCGACTGAAATGACTACCTTTACAAAAACGACTTGTAACTTATTTTTCCGACTATAAACCTATACTTTTTCTGTTTAGATTCATAAAATAGAGTTCAATATGAAACCATAGCAATTTGATTCACTCAAAACGGATTTAAAATGAAGAAGTTATGGGTAAAACAAGATTGGATAATTTTTCTCATTTTAGCTACGTGAAAATTGGTAACAAATCTATTCCAACCATAACTTAATCAACTTGTATTGTATATTATGTAATCTTGAGATACCATAGACACGTATACAATGTTTCGACCTATCATGGCGGCACATCTATATATATTTCGGAACAACCATAGACACTCTATATGTGAATGTTGGAGTTAGCTATACAGGGTTGAGGTTGATTCCAAAATATATATAGTTTGAGTTGTGATCAATACTGAGATACGTATACACTGGGTATATTTATCGATTTATTTCTGTATATCTAACTGTGGACAACTAGTTGTAGGTTACTAACGAGGACAGCTGACTTAATAAACTTAAAACATCAAAATATATTAAAAGTGTTGTAAATATATTTTGAACATACTTTGATATATATGTATATATTGTTATAGGTTCGTGAATCAACTAGTGGCCAAGTCTTACTTCCCGACGAAGTAAAAATCTGTGAAAGTGAGTTATAGTCCCACTTTTAAAATCTAATATTTTTGGGATGAGAATACATGCAGGTTTTATAAATGATTTACAAAATAGACACAAGTACGTGAAACTACATTCTATGGTTGAATTATCGAAATCGAATATGCCCCTTTTTATTAAGTCTGGTAATCTAAGAATTTGGGAACAGACACCCTAATTGACGCGAATTCTAAAGATAGATCTATTGGGCCTAACAAACCCCATCCAAAGTACCGGATGCTTTAGTACTTCGAAATTTATATCATATCCGAAGGGTGTCCTGGAATGATGGGGATATTCTTATTTATGCATCTTGTTAATGTCGGTTACCAGGTGTTCACCATATGAATGATTTTTATCTCTATGTATGGGATGTGTATTGAAATATGAAATCTTGTGGTCTATTGTTACGATTTGATATATATAGGTTAAACCTATAACTCACCAACATTTTTGTTGACGTTTTAAGCATGTTTATTCTCAGGTGATTATTAAGAGCTTCCGCTGTCGCATACTTAAATAAGGACGAGATTTGGAGTCCATGCTTGTATGATATTGTGTAAAAACTGCATTCAAGAAACTTATTTTGTTGTAACATATTTGTATTGTAAACCATTATGTAATGGTCGTGTGTAAACAGGATATTTTAGATTATCATTATTTGATAATCTACGTAAAGCTTTTTAAACCTTTATTGATGAAATAAAGGTTATGGTTTGTTTTAAAATGAATGCAGTCTTTGAAAAACGTCTCATATAGAGGTCAAAACCTCGCAACGAAATCAATTAATATGGAACGTTTTTAATCAATAAGAACGGGACATTTCAGTTGGTATCCGAGCGTTGGTCTTAGAGAACCAGAATTTTGTATTAGTGTGTCTTATCGAGTTTGTTAGGATGCATTAGTGAGTCTGGACTTCGACCGTGTTTACTTGAAAAATGATTGATTAACAAATTTTGTTGGAAACTATATATTTTTAACATGTGAATATTATGTGATATATTAATCTCTTAACGCGTTTGATATTATGTGATAGATGTCTACCTCTAGAACAAGTCCCATTGACTCACCTAATAATAATGAAGAGTCAAATGTAAATTGGAATGATTCGTGGACTGATTCACAAGTTCCCGAAGAGGAACCGGAAGAAGAGTCGGAACCGGAAGAAGAATCGGAACCGGAAGAAGAATCGGAACCGGATGAAGAAATAGAACCGGTGGGGGAAATAATAAAACGGTTAAGTAAAAGAAAATCCTCAACCAGCCGACCAAGGTTAATTATGGTCAATGGTGTTTCCGCCAAGGAAGCAAAATATTGGGAGGATTACCAATTCTCCGATGAATCGGATTCCGACGAGAATTCCGATGATGTTATAGAAATTACCCCAACTGAATTTAAAAGGCAAAAGAAAATAATAAGGGAAAGGGCATAAAAATAGAGAAATCTAATTCCAACCCCGATGAACTTTATATGTATCGTCAACTCCCGAAGTCCTTAAGTTGTAACAATGACCCGGGAACCTCTAAACCACCAGGTTTTTCTAAACCAATGTGGACAACGACGGCTCGTATTAGGGGAACATCATATATCCCTAGAAACTTGGCAAAACGAACCAAAACCAAACAAGAAGAAACGAGCGAGTCAGAATAAGATAGTTGTATTCGTGTGGTGTAATATATGTAATATAGTGTGCTTATGCTTTATGATATATGTAAAAATTGCTTGTATTAATAAGTATTTTTTTTATGAATCTAACTCTTGTCTATTTTACAGTATAAAAATACAAAATGGATAGACAACCCAATATTTTAAGAGACCTACCCGGAGACATGATTGATGAAATCTTGTCTAGAGTCGGTCAGAATTCTTCGGCACAACTATTTAAGGCGAGATCAGTTTGTAAGACATTCGAAGAACGTTCCAAGAATGCCTTGGTTTATAAAAGGCTTTCGTTCGAAAGATGGGGGATATCACATTGGGAAATCCATAAGTTACGATGTGTTTACTTTGACGCATATATTGCGGGGAACCCAAATGCTATTTTACGCAATGGGTTAAGAAATTATTTTGACTCAATATATCCGAATATTGGACTTCGTGATTTAGAAAAAGCGGCTAACATGCAACATAAAGAAGCATGTTATGCTTACGGATTAGTAATGTTCGCTTCTCACCAAAGTGAGAACAAGAACATCGGGCTACAACTATTAAACAAAACGTTCCCACAAGTGACGGAGTCGGTAATTGGGGTAAGAAATGAGGTTTTTAGATTGTTACGGGACTGTTGGACATTACGTAACCCTCGTCCCTTTGACGACGTTACAACACGCTGTCTTATCAACGGCCATAACGGTTATGTTCCACAAGACCAAGGATGGGAAGTAGTCCTAGTAAAACCAGAATGCATGACTTGTTTCTGGACGTATGAATTACGTGTCTTTATTGCCTTTGCTGAACGACTTGTGTACTAGTTAGAATTATCTTCACAACTATCTTGTATCAAAGTTATTGTGTGCTATATTTCATGCTTTATGTAAAATAAGCGGTATTGTAAGTTTGTAAAATATTGTATAAAAGTTTGAACGCGAAATATTATTATAATCAGTTTTTCATATAGAATTGTAGTAGTTGAATTGTATATTAGCTACTAAGTATGAACTTAACGGGTAGGTACTACCCGAATTTAAACTTATAAAACGCTAATATGAAGAAAAAGCTTTTATAAATGAGTTCATATTATGCTACGAAATACTATTAACTACTCTTAATATTCTGTATGATTAACTTGTTCCATTTGACTATTTTGAAGGAAATGGCACCGACTACTTGACACACCGTGAATATGAATGAAGAGGAATTCCGTACTTTTCTAGCTTCAAACATAGCCGCAGTACAGGCTGCGCTACATACCAACAATAACCTTGGATCTAGCAGTACAGGAAATCGTGTAGGATGCACCTACAAAGAATTCACTACCTGCAAACCTTTAGAATTTGATGGAACCGAAGGACCGATCGGATTGAAACGGTGGACCGAGAAGGTCGAATCGGTGTTTGCCATAAGTAAGTGTACTGAAGAGGACAAAGTAAAGTACGCTACGCATACCTTCACAGGTTCTGCGTTAACATGGTGGAATACCTATCTAGAGCAAGTGGGACAAGACGATGCGTACGCACTACCGTGGTCAGCATTCAAGCACTTGATGAACGAGAAGTACCGTCCCAGAACCGAGGTCAATAAGCTCAAGACAGAACTTAGAGGGTTACGAACCCAAGGATTTGATATTACCATGTACGAAAGATGATTCACAGAATTGTGCCTATTGTGTCCGGGAGCATTCGAAGATGAGGAAGAGAAGATCGACGCGTTTGTGAAAGGATTACCGGAAAGAATCCAAGAAGATATAAGTTCACACGAGCCCGCCTCCATACAACAGGCATGTAGAATGGCTCACAAACTAGTGAACCAGATTGAAGAAAGAATTAAAGAACAGACTGCTGAAGAGGCCAATGTGAAGCAAGTCAAAAGAAAGTGGGAGGAAAACGGTGATAAGAATCACCAATACAACAACAACAGCAATTACAACAATAATCGCAACAATTATCCCAACAATCGCAACATCAATCGCAACTACAACAAATGGCCCAACAACAACAACAACAACAACAACAACAGCAGCAACTACAACAATCATCCCAACAACAATAATAACCACAACAAAAACAACAATCAGAAGCAGCTATGCCAAAGGTGTGAAAAGTATCACTCGGGGTTCTGCACCAAATTTTGCAACAAGTGTAAAATAAATGGTCATAGCGCGGCGAAGTGTGAGGTCTACGGACCAGGGGTTAATAGAACGAAAGGAACAAATGGTGTCGGAACGAGTAATGGCGGAGGAAGTAGTGTCGGAGCAAGTTATGCCAATGTAGTTTGTTATAAATGTGGAAAACCGGGCCACATCATTAGAAATTGCCCGAACCAGGAGAACACGAATGGACAAGGCCGCGGAAGAGTTTTCAATATTAATGCGGCAGAGGCACAGGAAGACCCGGAGCTTGTTACGGGTACGTTTCTTATTGACAATAAATCTGCTTACGTTTTATTTGATTCGGGTGCAGATAGAAGCTATATGAGTAGAGATTTTTGTGCTAAATTAAGTTGTCCATTGACGCCTTTGGATAGTAAATTTTTACTCGAATTAGCAAATGGTAAATTAATTTCAGCAGATAATATATGTCGGAATCGAGAAATTAAACTGGTTAGCGAAACATTTAAGATTGATTTGATACCAGTAGAGTTAGGGAGTTTTGATGTGATAATCGGTATGGACTGGTTGAAAGAAGTGAAAGCAGAGATCGTCTGTTACAAAAATGAAATTCGCATTATACGAGAAAAAGGAAAACCCTTAATGGTGTACGGAGAAAAGGGCAACACGAAGCTACATCTTATTAGTAATTTGAAGGCACAAAAACTAATAAGAAAAGGTTGCTATGCTGTTCTAGCACACGTCGAGAAAGTACAAACTGAAGAAAAGAGCATCAATGATGTTCCCATTGCAAAAGAATTTCCCGATGTATTTCCGAAAGAATTACCGGGATTACCCCCACATCGATCCGTTGAATTTCAAATAGATCTTGTACCAGGAGCTGCACCAATAGCTCGTGCTCCTTACAGACTCGCACCCATCGAGATGAAAGAACTGCAAAGCCAATTACAAGAACTTTTAGAGCGTGGTTTCATTCGACCAAGCACATCACCGTGGGGAGCTCCTGTTTTGTTTGTCAAGAAGAAAGATGGTACATTCAGGTTGTGTATCGACTACCGAGAGTTGAACAAACTTACCATCAATAACCGCTACCCACTACCGAGAATTGACGACTTATTTGATCAACTACAAGGCTCTTCTGTTTATTCAAAGATTGACTTACGTTCCGGGTATCATCAAATGCGGGTGAAAGAAGATGATATTCCAAAGACTGCTTTCAGAACACGTTACGGTCATTACGAGTTTATGGTCATGCCGTTTGGTTTAACTAATGCACCAGCTGTGTTCATGGACCTTATGAACTGAGTGTGTGGACCATACCTTGACAAGTTTGTCATTGTTTTCATTGATGACATACTTATTTACTCAAAGAATGACCAAGAACACGGTGAACATTTGAGAAAGGTGTTAGAAGTATTGAGGAAGGAAGAATTGTACGCTAAGTTTTCAAAGTGTGCATTTTGGTTGGAAGAAGTTCAATTCCTCGGTCACATAGTGAACAAATAAGGTATTAAGGTAGATCCGGCAAAGATAGAAACTGTTGAAAAGTGGGAAACCCCGAAAACTCCGAAACACATACGCCAGTTTTTAGGACTAGCTGGTTACTACAGAAGGTTCATCCAAGACTTTTCCAGAATAGCAAAACCCTTGACTGCATTAACGCATAAAGGGAAGAAATTTGAATGGAAGGATGAACAAGAGAAAGCGTTTCAGTTATTGAAGAAAAAGCTAACTACGGCACCTATATTGTCATTGCCTGAAGGGAATGATGATTTTGTGATTTATTGTGACGCATCAAAGCAAGGTCTCGGTTGTGTATTAATGCAACGAACGAAGGTGATTGCTTATGCGTCTAGACAATTGAAGATTCACGAACAAAATTATACGACGCATGATTTGGAATTAGGCGCGGTTGTTTTTGCATTAAAGACTTGGAGGCACTACTTATATGGGGTCAAAAGTATTATATATACCGACCACAAAAGTCTTCAACACATATTTAATCAGAAACAACTGAATATGAGGCAGCGTAGGTGGATTGAATTATTGAATGATTACGACTTTGAGATTCGTTACCACCCAGGGAAGGCAAATGTGGTAGCCGATGCCTTGAGCAGGAAGGACAGAGAACCCATTCGAGTAAAATCTATGAATATAATGATTCATAATAACCTTACTACTCAAATAAAGGAGGCGCAACAAGGAATTTTAAAAGAGGGAAATTTAAAGGATGAAATACCCAAGGGATCGGAGAAGCATCTTAATATTCGGGAAGACGGAACCCGGTATAGGGCTGAAAGGATTTGGGTACCAAAATTTGGAGATATGAGAGAAATGGTACTTAGAGAAGCTCATAAAACCAGATACTCAATACATCCTGGAACGGGGAAGATGTACAAGGATCTCAAGAAACATTTTTGGTGGCCGGGTATGAAAGCCGATGTTGCTAAATACGTAGGAGAATGTTTGACGTGTTCTAAGGTCAAAGCTGAGCATCAGAAACCATCAGGTCTACTTCAACAACCCGAAATCCCAGAATGGAAATGGGAAAACATTACCATGGATTTCATCACTAAATTGCCAAGGACTGCAAGTGGTTTTGATACTATTTGGGTAATAGTTGATCGTCTCACCAAATCAGCACACTTCCTGCCAATAAGAGAAGATGACAAGATGGAGAAGTTAGCACGACTGTATTTGAAGGAAATCGTCTCCAGACATGGAATACCAATCTCTATTATCTCTGATAGGGATGGCAGATTTATTTCAAGATTCTGGCAGACATTACAGCAAGCATTAGGAACTCGTCTAGACATGAGTACTGCCTATCATCCACAAACTGATGGGCAGAGCGAAAGGACCATACAAACGCTTGAAGACATGCTACGAGCATGTGTTATTGATTTCGGAAACAGTTGGGATCGACATCTACCGTTAGCAGAATTTTCCTACAACAACAGCTACCATTCAAGCATTGAGATGGCGCCGTTTGAAGCACTTTATGGTAGAAAGTGCAGGTCTCCGATTTGTTGGAGTGAAGTGGGGGATAGACAGATTACAGGTCTGGAGATTATACAAGAAACTACCGAGAAGATCATCCAAATTCAACAACGGTTGAAAACCGCCCAAAGTCGACAAAAGAGCTACGCTGACATTAAAAGAAAAGATATAGAATTTGAAATTGGAGAGATGGTCATGCTTAAAGTTGCACCTTGGAAAGGCGTTGTTCGATTTGGTAAACGAGGGAAATTAAATCCAAGGTATATTGGACCATTCAAGATTATTGATCGTGTCGGACTAGTAGCTTACCGACTTGAGTTACCTCAACAACTCGCGGCTGTACATAACACTTTCCACGTCTCGAATTTGAAGAAATGTTTTGCTAAAGAAGATCTCACTATTTCGTTAGATGAAATCCAAATCAATGAAAAACTCCAATTCATCGAAGAACCCGTCGAAATAATGGATCGTGAGGTTAAAAGACTTAAGCAAAACAAGATACCAATTGTTAAGGTTTGATGGAATGCTCGTAGAGGACCCGAGTTCACCTGGGAGCATGAAGATCAGATGAAGAAGAAATACCCGCATCTATTTCCAGAAGATTCGTCAACACCTTCAACAGCTTAAAATTTCGGGACGAAATTTATTTAACGGGTAGGTACTGTAGTGACCCGAACTTTTCCATGTTTATATATATTAATTGAGATTGATATTTACATGATTAAATGTTTCCAACATGTTAAGCAATCAAACTTGTTAAGACTTGATTAATTGAAATATGTTTCATATAGACAATTAACCACCCAAGTTGACCGGCGATTCACGAACGTTAAAACTTGTAAAAACGACATGACGATATATATATGGATATACATATGGTTAACATGAGATTATGATAAGTAAGTATCTCCATAAGTATATTAACAATGAGTTATATACATATAAACAAGACTACTAACTTAAGGATTTCGAAACGAGACATATATGTAACGATTATCGTTGTAACGACATTTAAATGTATATATATCATATTAAGATATATTAATATATCATAATATCATGATAATTTAATAATTTAACATCTCATTAGATATAATAAACAATGGGTTAACAACATTAATTGAGATCGTTAACTTAAAGGTTTCAAAACAACACTTACATGTAACGACTAACGATGACTTAACGACTCAGTTAAAATGTATATACATGTAGTGTATTTAGATGTATTAAAATACTTTTGGAAGACTTCAAGACATATATCAAAACACTCATACTTAACAAAAATGGTTACAGTTACTTTCCCATTCTTTTCTTTCATCAAGAATTCTAGTCGTATTCTTACCCGTATTATACACAGCTTCAAAACGTACTTACTATGGGTATATACCAATAGGAACTAGCATGGGATTACACTCTTGATTATGTCATGTATGACTAATCAATTTTAACTTCTACCATGAGCTAGTCAACTAACTAGAACTCCTTTTAACCCCACTCACCACTCACCAATTACCACTCATCATTCACTCCATTTCACTTCCAATTCTCTTTCTAATTCTCTCTCAACACACACACACACTATTATGAACGTATTTTTCCAGTAGTTAATCATCATCTTCATCAAAAATCACTTTAAGAATCAAGCTATAATCATCATAGGAAGAACACTTCAAGAACACTTCAAAAATCCCTTCAAGTTTACTAATTTACTTCCAAGCTTTCTAATCCATTCCAAGTAATCATCTAAGATCAAGAAACCTTTGTTATATACAGTAGGTTATCTTTCTTATTCAAGGTAATATTCATATTCAAACTTTGATTCAATTTCTATAACTATAAACTATCTTAATTCGAGTAAAAATCTTACCTGAACTTGTTTTTGTGTCATGATCCTACTTCAAGAACTTTCAAGCCATCCAAGATCCTTTGAAGCTAGATCATTTCTTGTCACTTCCAGTAGGTTTACCTACTAAACTTGAGGTAGTAATGATGTTCATAACATCATTCGATTCATATATATAAAACTATCTTATTCGAAGGTTTAAACTCGTAATCACTAGAACATAGTTTAGTTAATTCTAAACTTGTTCGCAAACAAAAGTTAATCCTTTTAACTTGACTTTTAAAATCAACTAAACACATGTTCTATATCTATATGATATGCTAACTTAATGATTTAAAACCTGGAAACACGAAAAACACCGTAAAACCGGATTTACGCCGTCGTAGTAACACCGCGGGCTGTTTTGGGTTAGTTAATTAAAAACTATGATAAACTTTGATTTAAAAGTTGTTATTCTGAGAAAATGATTTTTATTATGAACATGAAACTATATCCAAAAATTATAGTTAAACTCAAAGTGGAAGTATGTTTTCTAAAATGGTCATCTAGACGTCGTTCTTTCGACTGAAATGACTACCTTTACAAAAACGACTTGTAACTTATTTTTCTGACTATAAACCTATACTTTTTCTGTTTAGATTCATAAAATAGAGTTCAATATGAAACCATAGCAATTTGATTCACTCAAAACGGATTTAAAATGAAGAAGTTATGGGTAAAACAAGATTGGATAATTTTTCTCATTTTAGCTACGTGAAAATTGGTAACAAATCTATTCCAACCATAACTTAATCAACTTGTATTGTATATTATGTAATCTTGAGATACCATAGACACGTATACAATGTTTCGACCTATCATGGCGGCACATCTATATATATTTCGGAACAACCATAGACACTCTATATGTGAATGTTGGAGTTAGCTATACAGGGTTGAGGTTGATTCCAAAATATATATAGTTTGAGTTGTGATCAATACTGAGATACGTATACACTGGGTCGTGGATTGATTCAAGATAATATTTATCGATTTATTTCTGTATATCTAACTGTGGACAACTAGTTGTAGGTTACTAACGAGGACAGCTGACTTAATAAACTTAAAACATCAAAATATATTAAAAGTGTTGTAAATATATTTTGAACATACTTTGATATATATGTATATATTGTTATAGGTTCGTGAATCAACCAGTGGCCAAGTCTTACTTCCCGACGAAGTAAAAATCTGTGTAAGTGAGTTATAGTCCCACTTTTAAAATCTAATATTTTTGGGATGAGAATACATGCAGGTTTTATAAATGATTTACAAAATAGACACAAGTACGTGAAACTACATTCTATGGTTGAATTATCGAAATCGAATATGCCCCTTTTTATTAAGTCTGGTAATCTAAGAATTTGGGAACAGACACCCTAATTGACGCGAATCCTAAAGATAGATCTATTGGGCCTAACAAACCCCATCCAAAGTACCGGATGCTTTAGTACTTCAAAATTTATATCATATCCGAAGGGTGTCCCGGAATGATGGGGATATTCTTATTTATGCATCTTGTTAATGTCGGTTACCAGGTGTTCACCATATGAATGATTTTTATCTCTATGTATGGGATGTGTATTGAAATATGAAATCTTGTGGTCTATTGTTACGATTTGATATATATAGGTTAAACCTATAACTCACAAACATTTTTGTTGACGTTTTAAACATGTTTATTCTCAGGTGATTATTAAGAGCTTCCACTGTCGCATACTTAAATAAGGACGAGATTTGGAGTCCATGCTTGTATGATATTGTGTAAAAACTGCATTCAAGAAACTTATTTTGTTGTAACATATTTGTATTGTAAACCATTATGTAATGGTCGTGTGTAAACAGGATATTTTAGATTATCATTATTTGATAATCTACGTAAAGCTTTTTAAACCTTTATTGATGAAATAAAGGTTATGGTTTGTTTTAAAATGAATGCAGTCTTTGAAAAACGTCTCATATAGAGGTCAAAACCTCGCAACGAAATCAATTAATATGGAACGTTTTTAATCAATAAGAACGGGACATTTCAGCTATCCTCTCTAAAGGAGTTACCTTCAACGATTATGGTGTTTATGTGTTTACACTAGACATTTCTTCCTCACTAGTTGCAACTAGATGTTATCCTAGTCAAATTTTGACCTCTGTTTCAACATATAACTATAAATACATTCTGCAGATGTGCTTTCAAAAACTCTTTCCAAGGATAAGTTCGCATGTATTATAATATACTGAACGATATCTTTCATTGATCACTCAAACCATTCTGAGGGCATTTTAGTAATTATGGCTTACTTTGCATATAAGCCTGATTAGTGACTCCTCAGCTGGAATCTCGTTTCGTCTATTCACAATAGATATTTCTTGAAAACCAAAGGTATCATGCCTATGGTTAATCTTACGGAATTAAAATCTAAACACCAACTATATCAAACACAAGCCATGCATCAAACTCCATGGCTGTGATCTCCAAGTACTTCTCTCTGATTGTCTGCCCTAATTGTAACGACCCTGGTTTTACCAACGTTATTTATTAATAATTATTATTATTAATACGCTTGATTAAACAAATGTATGTTATTACATTTACATGTTGCTTTAATTGCCCGTACTTGAACTTTAAATGCCCGAAACGTCTTTGTGACACCCGGAACTTGCACGAATAATATTTTAAGATATTATTTACATTCATGATTAATTTTATTAATCATTTTAATTAACTAAGGCCTTTAGTTAGTTACTTGGGCTTTATTTGGTTTAACTAGAGATTTATTGAACTTGGGCTTTAATTAATGAAATGGACTCATGACTTGGGCTTCCAAGCCCACCCTACTTCTTTTAATGGACATTAAGCCCACTCTTACAAGTGTAAGTGATACTTGAACATTAACTAGCTAGTTTTGGTTCACTTGGAATCTAGTTAACATACACTTCCCATGCATGCATCCCCATTATCCAACTTTATGAACTTTACATGCTAATAACCATTAAACTTAACCTCCCCCCCTCCCTTTTCAGCTGAATGCCGAACCCATAGTGCCACATTAGTGGTGTTTTGATTTCATTTATTCATTACTTCATTCCTTGTATCTCTCATTCAAACACACACACACATTACTTGCAATTTTCTTCTCTCTTTTTCTCTCAAGTTCTTCTTTCTTTCTTGTAAGTAACAACTTCTTTTCTTCTTTTCTTTGTTGGTAAAAACTGATTTCTACATGAACATAATCATCATCAATCTTTGTTGTTAAAACTTTTGTTACTTGTTCTTCTTTAAAGTTATTTACTTGTAGGTTACTAAGTTGTTTACTTACTTACTTTCATGTTACAAGATCAAACTTCTTAGTTTGATTCTTCATTTATATCTTGTATTTAACAAGAACATCAAGAACATAATCTCTCTAGTTATGTTCTACATATTTTGTTTCAAAAGATTTAAAGTTTATAATCTTTATAATTGTTACTTGTGTTCTTGTTTGTTGTATGTTACTAGAATACCACCTTCATGGTTGGTTTAGGCTTATCATTCATTTTCTTTATTTCTTATTGTTAGTTGCTTACTACACATTTGAACAAGGACATGAAACCAACAAGAGCTTACACTTTGGTGCAAGTATCATGGATCCAACACTTGGTTGTGATCTTTCTTAGTGTTCATGAACTTGTTCATAAACTTACATGTAACCTTGGTTCATCAAACACTTACAACACTTGCACTTGAGTTATGATGGACAAACCTTGGTCAAAATGATGTTAACACATCAACGAGTTGTACACTTGAAGCTATACGCATCAAGGATGAGAACCGTGATGAACATCAAGCACCGAGACAACCGGAACTCTCCAAAACCCACTGTTCTGTCCAAAACCTACTGACCTGATGCTTCTGGAACAGACTAGTAGACCTGGGCTGTTCTAACCTTGATTTTTAGATAGAAATTTTCGAGTAGATAACTTTTCATATAGGACTCGTCTTAATCCGAGTTACGGTTTAGGATTTATGGCCCTCCGATCGTTACCATGTCCTTTAACGTTGTGCAGAAATTTCTGACCTACTCGCACTTAGACCGTCGCCACGGTCAAACCAAGACGAGTTTGCTTCTGTAAATTTTACCACACTTAAGGGACTCATAGACGGAGCCATGACCACTGGTCTCACCTTAATTCAGTAAGGGTAGAGGCCGTGGTGACTGACCGAAGTCAGCCTTTGTTTTAAACGACTTTCATAAACGAGTCTTACTTGTTACCTTTTGTTTAATGATGATTGATGATGACCCTTATGACCTTAATTACGTACTTGTAAACCTTTTGAGACGACTTATTGACATAGTGCTATTTGACTTAGGTTGAGGACGTTTGGACCGTTACTTGCACACCACTTTCCGACTACTACCATACCATTACTACTAATCATTGTGAGTTATAGCATTCCCTTTTTACTTTAACTTATTTTGGGAACTGAGAATACATGCGGATTTTATGTTTTACATACTAGGCACGAGTACTTAAACTTTATATATGTGTGGGTTATATAACGGCAGAAACATTCCCTTTAGCTCGGTAACGTTTAATCATTGGTTTTTGAACCGTGAACGCGAATCTTAGATATGGATCCATAGGGTTTGACATCCCCACTCGGGCTAGTAGCGCTAGCATTTAACGAGTGTTTAATACTTCGAGGTTATACGCACTTGCCAAGTGCACTTTAAGGGGGTACATTAAACGTTAAGTTAGTTACCGGGTGCCCACGGTTAAGCATATACTTTTACATACTTTGGAAACGCTCGTTGTAGCACTGAAATCTCGTGGCCTACTTACGTTACTGTTATACTTAAACTATAGCTCACCAACCTTTGTGTTGACCTTTTTAAGCATGTATTTTCTCAGGTGCTTGAAGTCGCTTCCGCTATCTTACTAGTCGTGCTGTAGAACCCGCTGCCTAGAGTTGTTATCGCATGACTACTTATGTTGCATTCAAACTTTTTACTTATGAACTTATGTTATGTAACGACCATTATGGTCACGTACACTTATTTAATGCTTCTACTTAGTGAAGCATACTTTGATTTGTAAAACAATTGACGTATGTTATGACGTCACTTTTATTTATGAATGTAAACTCTGTTTTGAAAACGCATATAGTACTTAACCTTGTAATGATCCTGTTGTTGATGGTCCGTACATGATGATTTAGTACGGGGCGTCACATTTGGTATCAGAGCATTGGTTGTAGGGAATTAGGATGCATTAGTGAGTCTAAGACCGACCCGAGTAGGATTCACTAATAGGGCTAATCTACAACTTGTTAGTTTACTTGTTTCCGCTGAATTTACTGCATGCTACTGCTTACTGTTACTGCTATATGCCGTATGCTACTACGTGATTTCACTACTGCATGCTATTACTTGCTTTCGATTGCATGCTAGTTTCGTACGATTACTGATATTGCCATGCTACTTATTGTTATACATGATTTAAACTGTTGGCCTATTATTTGCTTGCTTTATGACATACTGACATGGAAAATTTATTTTTCCTTGTTCAGATGTCGGACGTTCCACCTACTGACATCCCGAGCGGCTCAGGCCCCGTTGTTCCACCCACTGCTGCACCTGTTGCTGCTGCTGCTGCTGCCGACATTCCGGCCCCGACACCCACTGGCGACCCCGGCGCCTCTAGTTCTGGAGCTAGCTCTAGTGTGCCTATCCCGGCGTCTTCTTCCAGACCCCTGAGGTAACTGGCTCGCATTGGTGGCATGGAGATCCCCGCGGAGTTCGGGGAAGGACCCTTCCGTAATCACTGGCGCACACCTTGCCGACGCACTGCCGACGGCCGCTTAGCCGTGATTACGCCAGGCCGACACCGACAGATGTTGGCCGCTTTCGGATATGTTGAGCCACCCGCGCCACCACCGCATGATTCAGACGACGGTTCTTCCACCGATGCTTCTTCAGACGACACCTCATCTGATGACTCCAGTGATGAGGAGGATCCCGCTGACCGACCGATTCAGGCACCTTCTACCCCGCCGAAGAAGCGGTATCGCTTCGCTGGCATAATTCCTGGTCGTACTGTCACTGACGCTTATGGTCGGCGTCGTAGGATCACTGCTCGTAAACGGCTGGTGCCGTACCCCGCCGACCCACTGATATTACCGTCTCCACCCAGAGCCGGACCATCCACTTCAGCACCACCGGCTCCACCTGCACCGCCAGCACCACCTGCCCCACCATCTTCCTCTAATGAGGAAATGAGGCGGGAGATTGAGATTCTCCAGACTCGAGTTACTGAGCTCGAGGAGCAGATGACTCATGTTTTGGACATCTTGTACCCACCATCGCCGTAGGACTTTGTACTAGATTCTGTATTGTAATCTCTTTTTGTAATTTCATATTTCACTTATGTAATGTACGAACTTATTGTAATGTATGAACTTATTATCATTAATGAATGGAATTTGTGTTGTTACTTTGTGCGCAAGTGTTCTATTTACATTATCATATCATGATTTTGTGGTACTTATATATGCTTGCATTACTTAATCAACATGTGTTGTGCTGTTTTCATGTTGGTTGTTATATACTATATTATTATTATTTGCATAATGGATTTTGACTTGAGTCAAAATGTTTGTATAGAACATCATGGCCAACGGGAGATCTATCCCCACCGCGGCACAAATTGAAGAAATGATTAACGAGCGAGTCGCTGCTGCACTAGCTGAAAGACAACCCCAAGTTCCACCACCACCGCCTGTCAATCCACCTGTCGTCCGAGATGGGTGTACTTACAAGGAATTCCAAAACTGCAAGCCACACTACTTCAGTGGCACTGAGGGACCCGTCGGTCTCACCAGATGGTTCGAAAAGTTGGAATCGGTATTCAGGGTTAGCAATTGTTCTGAGGCTAACAAAACGAAATTTGCATCTTGCACGCTGTCTGATGGCGCGCTCACATGGTGGAATACCATGGCCCAAGCGAAAGGAATTGATGAGGCGTATGCTACGCCTTGGGAAGAATTTAAATGTGCTATGATCGAGGAATACTGTCCGAGAACCGAGATTCAAAAGATGGAAATCGAATTTATGCAATTGAAAACCGTAGGGAACGACCTTAACAGCTACAACCGTAGGTTTTTGGAATTGGCTCTTATGTGTCCAACCATGGTCACCCCCGAATTTAAGCGTTTGGAGAAATACTTCTCGGGACTTCCTAAGTCCATCAAGGGTAATGTTACCTCATCCAAACCACCAAGTGTTCCCGAAGCAATGCGCATGGCGCATACTCTCTTGAATCAAATCATCCTGGACGAGCCGGAGAAGGCTAAGTTTGAAACTGTTAGTGGCGAAAAGAGGAAATGGGACAACAACCACAACAACAACAGGGGTAGGAACTATGATCAAAACCCGGCAAAACGACATGAAGGGTTCAGGCAAAACAACAACATGCACAACAACAACACCAACCCCAACAACAACAACCGCACCAATCCGAACTACAAAGGAACCTTACCACAATGCAATAGGTGCTACAAGCACCACACTGGGTATTGCAATGTTATCTGTGAGAAGTGCCAACGATCTGGACATGTTGGCAAGGATTGCAAGGTTACCACTTTGAATGTGAAGCCAAACCACAACAACAATGGGCCTAAGAAGTGTTATGAATGTGGAAAGACGGGCCATTTCAGAAACGAGTGTCCTAACAAGCGTAAGGATGGCGGACCACCGCGTGCTAGAGCCTTCAACGTTAATGCAAGGGACGCTCGCGACAACCCCGACTTGGTGACAGGTATATTCAAGATCAACAATCTTTTAGCTTCTGTCCTATTTGATACTGGTGCCGATAGGAGCTATGTGTGTAGACATTTTTGTGATAAGTTAGATTGGTCGTTAGTTCCTTTGAAGGAAAGTATGCTTGTCGAGGTCGCCAATGGAAAACTTGAAAAGGTTGACCATATTAGTCGTGGAGCTATTATCAACATAGCTGGTGCAGATTTCGAAATTGATTTGATACCTATCAAACTGGGAAGTTTTGACGCGATCGTCGGTATGGATTGGTTGAGCAAGATAAAGGCCGATGTTGTCTGTGGAGATAAAGCACTTCGCATACCACAAGGAGATGGCGAACCACTGGTTATCTATGGAGAGAGATGTACCTCGAAGTTGAACCTCATTAGTTGCGTGAAAGCGCAAAAGATTATGAAGAAGGGACGCTTTGCTGTCCTAGCACATGTGAAAGCGGTAGAAACTGAGATGAAGAACGTGAACGACGTTCGAATTGTGAACGAATTTTCTGATGTCTTCCCAGAGGAATTGCCTGGATTACCGCCGCAGAGAGCAGTAGAGTTTCAGATTGACTTAGTGCCAGGAGCTGCACCTGTAGCTCGCGCACCTTATAGACTCGCACCTTCCGAGATGCAAGAATTACAGAGTCAACTACAAGAGCTATTAGATCGAGGGTTTATCCAACCAAGCTTCTCGCCTTGGGGCGCACCTGTGTTGTTTGTAAAGAAGAAGGATGGATCCTTCTGTATGTGTATCGACTACCGTGAACTCAACAAATTGACTATCAAGAATCGATATCCTCTTCCACGAATTGATGATCTTTTTGATCAACTACAAGGATCGAGCGTTTATTCAAAGATCGATTTGCGATCCGGATATCACCAGCTGAGGGTGAAGGAAAGTGACGTGATGAAAACTGCATTCAGGACCCGTTATGGTCATTATGAGTTCCTCGTGATGCCATTCGGTTTGACAAATGCACCTGCCGTGTTCATGGATCTCATGAATCGTGTCTGCAAGCCTTACTTGGATAAGTTTGTTATCGTCTTCATAGATGATATCCTCATCTACTCTAAGAGCGAAGAAGAACATGAGCAACACCTTCGGCTAGTGCTTGAACTCTTAAGACAAGAGCAACTTTACGCCAAATTCTCCAAGTGCGAATTTTGGTTGAAGGAAGTACAGTTTTTGGGTCATGTTGTGAGCGACCTGGGTATCAAAGTTGATCCCGCCAAGATTGAAGCCATCAGCAAGTGGGAGACCCCCACTACTCCAACGCATATTCGCCAATTTCTAGGTCTCGCCGGTTATTATCGAAGGTTTATCGAAGGATTTTCTC
The DNA here is from genome assembly GCF_046630445.1 of Rutidosis leptorrhynchoides. Classification (NCBI taxonomy): domain Eukaryota; kingdom Viridiplantae; phylum Streptophyta; class Magnoliopsida; order Asterales; family Asteraceae; genus Rutidosis; species Rutidosis leptorrhynchoides. Next base: position 418,793,918 of record NC_092336.1, read on the forward strand.
TGATTGCGCGTCCTTTGACCGCACTGACTCACAAGGGCAAGAAGTTCATTTGGGAACCCACACACGAATCAACATTCCAAACTTTGAAGAAGAAGTTAACCTCCGCACCTATCCTATCACTTCCTGAAGGCAGTGACGACTTTGTTGTTTATTGCGATGCATCGAAGAGTGGTTTTGGTTGTGTACTGATGCAACGATCAAGGGTTATTGCCTATGCCTCCCGCCAATTGAAGATTCACGAGCGGAACTACACTACACATGATCTTGAACTTGGAGCCGTTGTCTTTGCACTCAAATTGTGGAGACATTATTTGTATGGAACTAAGAGCACTATCTTCACCGATCACAAGAGTCTCCAGCACATCTTCGATCAGAAGCAATTGAATATGAGACAGCGTCGATGGATCGAGACGCTCAACGACTACGATTGTGAACTCCGTTATCACCCTGGCAAGGCCAATGTTGTAGCTGACGCTTTAAGCCGAAAGGAGAGGACGGCACCTCTCCGTGTTAGGGCTCTGAACATCACCATCCACTCGAACCTCAACAACCAGATCAGAGTAGCCCAAGTTGAGGCTCTCAAGGAGGAGAACATATCTCACGAGCATTTGAACATACTTGTCTCTCGATTCGAGGTTAGAGAGTCTGGACTCCGATGTTATGCCGGAAGAATTTGGGTACCTTACTATGGAGATCTACGAAGCCTGATACTTGATGAAGCACACAAATCGAGATATTCGATTCACCCCGGTGCAGGTAAGATGTACCACGACCTTAAAGAACAGTATTGGTGGCCGAATCTTAAGAAGGACGTTGCGACTTATGTTGGTAAGTGTTTGACTTGCTCGAAGGTTAAAGCCGAACATCAGAGACCTTCTGGGTTACTTCAACAGCCGGAAATCCCACAATGTAAGTGGGAAAGGATCACAATGGATTTCATTACTAAGCTGCCGAAGACGGTGGGCGGATGCGATACTATTTGGGTTATTGTTGACCGCCTCACCAAATCTGCACACTTCCTAGCGATGAAGGAAACTGATACAATGGAAAGACTTGCTCAGCTGTACATCAAAGAGGTTGTATCTCGTCATGGTGTACCTTTATCAATCATCTCCGATCGCGATCCCCGTTTTTCTTCCAGATTTTGGCGTTCTTTGCAAGAAGCCATGGGAACTCGTCTTGACATGAGTACTGCTTATCATCCTCAGACTGACGGGCAAAGTGAACGAACGATTCAGACCTTGGAGGACATGCTGCGTGCATGTGTCATTGATTTTGGAAAGGCCTGGGAAAGGCATTTGCCACTCGCCGAATTCTCGTACAATAACAGTTATCACTCAAGCATTAATGCTGCACCTTTTGAAGCATTGTATGGTCGTAAGTGCCGATCTCCCATTTGTTGGGCCGAAGTAGGTGAAAAGCAAATCACCGGACCCGAGGTAGTTCACGAAACCACGGAGAAGATTGCTCAGATCCAAGCTAGACTTAAGACTGCCCGTGATCGCCAAAAGAGCTATGCCGATCTTAAACGGAAAGACTTTGAATTTAATGTTGGTGATCGTGTAATGTTGAAGGTTGCACCTTGGAAAGGTGTGATCCGTTTTGGAAAACGTGGAAAGTTGAACCCACGATACATTGGTCCATTCGAGATCTTGGAACGTGTTGGACCAGTTGCATACCGTTTGGATCTACCAGCACAATTGAGCTCAGTTCATCCTACCTTCCATGTGTCAAACTTGAAGAAGTGCCTTGCTGCACCCGAACTCATCATACCATTGGAAGAACTTACTATTGATGACAAACTCCACTTTGTGGAGGAACCTGTTGAGATTATGGATCGTGAGATCAAAACTTTGAAACGCAACAAGATTCCGATTGTACGAGTACGATGGAATGCCAAACGAGGACCTGAGTTTACTTGGGAGCGAGAGGATCAAATGATGCGAAAGTATCCTCATCTTTTCCCGACTCCTCCATCTACTTCAGCTTAAAATTTCGGGACGAAATTTTCTTTAACAGGTGGGTAATGTAACGACCCTGGTTTTACCAACGTTATTTATTAATAATTATTATTATTAATACGCTTGATTAAACAAATGTATGTTATTACATTTACATGTTGCTTTAATTGCCCGTACTTGAACTTTAAATGCCCGAAACGTCTTTGTGACACCCGGAACTTGCACGAATAATATTTTAAGATATTATTTACATTCATGATTAATTTTATTAATCATTTTAATTAACTAAGGCCTTTAGTTAGTTACTTGGGCTTTATTTGGTTTAACTAGAGATTTATTGAACTTGGGCTTTAATTAATGAAATGGACTCATGACTTGGGCTTCCAAGCCCACCCTACTTCTTTTAATGGACATTAAGCCCACTCTTACAAGTGTAAGTGATACTTGAACATTAACTAGCTAGTTTTGGTTCACTTGGAATCTAGTTAACATACACTTCCCATGCATGCATCCCCATTATCCAACTTTATGAACTTTACATGCTAATAACCATTAAACTTAACCTCCCCCCCTCCCTTTTCAGCTGAATGCCGAACCCATAGTGCCACATTAGTGGTGTTTTGATTTCATTTATTCATTACTTCATTCCTTGTATCTCTCATTCAAACACACACACACATTACTTTCAATTTTCTTCTCTCTTTTTCTCTCAAGTTCTTCTTTCTTTCTTGTAAGTAACAACTTCTTTTCTTCTTTTCTTTGTTGGTAAAAACTGATTTCTACATGAACATAATCATCATCAATCTTTGTTGTTAAAACTTTTGTTACTTGTTCTTCTTTAAAGTTATTTACTTGTAGGTTACTAAGTTGTTTACTTACTTACTTTCATGTTACAAGATCAAACTTCTTAGTTTGATTCTTCATTTATATCTTGTATTTAACAAGAACATCAAGAACATAATCTCTCTAGTTATGTTCTACATATTTTGTTTCAAAAGATTTAAAGTTTATAATCTTTATAATTGTTACTTGTGTTCTTGTTTGTTGTATGTTACTAGAATACCACCTTCATGGTTGGTTTAGGCTTATCATTCATTTTCTTTATTTCTTATTGTTAGTTGCTTACTACACATTTGAACAAGGACATGAAACCAACAAGAGCTTACACTTTGGTGCAAGTATCATGGATCCAACACTTGGTTGTGATCTTTCTTAGTGTTCATGAACTTGTTCATAAACTTACATGTAACCTTGGTTCATCAAACACTTACAACACTTGCACTTGAGTTATGATGGACAAACCTTGGTCAAAATGATGTTAACACATCAACGAGTTGTACACTTGAAGCTATACGCATCAAGGATGAGAACCGTGATGAACATCAAGCACCGAGACAACCGGAACTCTCCAAAACCCACTGTTCTGTCCAAAACCTACTGACCTGATGCTTCTGGAACAGACCAGTAGACCTGGGCTGTTCTAACCTTGATTTTTAGATAGAACTTTTCGAGTAGATAACTTTTCATATAGGACTCGTCTTAATCCGAGTTACGGTTTAGGATTTATGGCCCTCCGATCGTTACCATGTCCTTTAACGTTGTGCAGAAATTTCTGACCTACTCGCACTTAGACCGTCGCCACGGTCAAACCAAGACGAGTTTGCTTCTGTAAATTTTACCACACTTAAGGGACTCATAGACGGAGCCATGACCACTGGTCTCACCTTAATTCAGTAAGGGTAGAGGCCGTGGTGACTGACCGAAGTCAGCCTTTGTTTTAAACGACTTTCATAAACGAGTCTTACTTGTTACCTTTTGTTTAATGATGATTGATGATGACCCTTATGACCTTAATTACGTACTTGTAAACCTTTTGAGACGACTTATTGACATAGTGCTATTTGACTTAGGTTGAGGACGTTTGGACCGTTACTTGCACACCACTTTCCGACTACTACCTTACCATTACTACTAATCATTGTGAGTTATAGCATTCCCTTTTTACTTTAACTTATTTTGGGAACTGAGAATACATGCGGATTTTATGTTTTACATACTAGGCACGAGTACTTAAACTTTATATATGTGTGGGTTATATAACGGCAGAAACATTCCCTTTAGCTCGGTAACGTTTAATCATTGGTTTTTGAACCGTGAACGCGAATCTTAGATATGGATCCATAGGGTTTGACATCCCCACTCGGGCTAGTAGCGCTAGCATTTAACGAGTGTTTAATACTTCGAGGTTATACGCACTTGCCAAGTGCACTTTAAGGGGGTACATTAAACGTTAAGTTAGTTACCGGGTGCCCACGGTTAAGCATATACTTTTACATACTTTGGAAACGCTCGTTGTAGCACTGAAATCTCGTGGCCTACTTACGTTACTGTTATACTTAAACTATAGCTCACCAACCTTTGTGTTGACCTTTTTAAGCATGTATTTTCTCAGGTGCTTGAAGTCGCTTCCGCTATCTTACTAGTCGTGCTGTAGAACCCGCTGCCTAGAGTTGTTATCGCATGACTACTTATGTTGCATTCAAACTTTTTACTTATGAACTTATGTTATGTAACGACCATTATGGTCACGTACACTTATTTAATGCTTCTACTTAGTGAAGCATACTTTGATTTGTAAAACAATTGACGTATGTTATGACGTCACTTTTATTTATGAATGTAAACTCTGTTTTGAAAACGCATATAGTACTTAACCTTGTAATGATCCTGTTGTTGATGGTCCGTACATGATGATTTAGTACGGGGCGTCACACTAATGGTGACATAAACGCTCAAGGTTTCAAATAAACTTAGTAATGTTCGTTGCACATTTCAGGTATCCAACTTACTGAAATGCTTGTACGACTAAAATATCACAATCCCTTTTAAGTAAACCTAGTCAGATGACACTCCTGTTATTCCTTTGAATAACCTTCGCATTGATAATAAAATGCACTTCATTGAAGAACCTATAAGATTTATGAATCGTGAGATCAACACTTGAAACAGGACAACATTTCCCATTGCCAAAATCCGTTGAAATTCATGTAGAGGCCCCGAGTATACCTGGGAACGTGAAGACCAAATGAGACGAAAATATCCACATCTCTTCACTACCGCAAATGCATCCGAGAAGTCCACCTAAAACTTCGGGACGAAGTTTTATTAACAGGGAGGTACTATAACAACCCTCACTTTTCCGTTTCGAATGTACCAGATTTCCCTTAGAGTTCATTGCCTGATCCTGTGTATTCGATTTAGGGTTATTATCCATATACGATTAATGAACCATAATTAAAACTTGTATTAAATAATCGTATTTATTACTTAAACCCTAACCCTAATATTAAACTAATAATATTAACCCTAATCTCATAAACACTGGTTCTAATACTAAATTTATTATATAAACTATATGTAATAAAATCTGACATTTATATAACATTTAATTAAAATGAGAACTAAACTAAATCCTAACAAAAGGTCATGGATAAAATATAAATAAATAAATAAAAGTAAAAAAAAATATAATATATTTATTATATAAATACATAATTTCCGGAAGAAAAAAAATACATGTATAATTAAATAAAAATCGGCTAGATTAAATAAAAGGAATAGAAATATAAACTTGATCTAAGCTAAACATAATTCCTAATCCATCTCTAACTACTTGCATTCCAATCCAAATATAATTCCTTGATCGCCAAGAATCCTAGCATGAATCCAATATTTAAAGCCTCATATCTTTCCTTTGTTGTATCACAACTTCCATGCACATAAACCCCAAAAAAAACATGCTGTATAAATCGACTGAACTGCAGCCATTTTTTTCCTCCTTTAGTCGACACACCCACACCTCCCTTTTTCTGTGTTTACTCGACTTCCATCACCCCTCCACAAGGCTGCTGCAGTCGACCAAAAACAACCTGCAAACTCGCCACTTCCTGCTGTGTTTTTGCAGCCCATTCGCCACCTTTCTGCAGCTAAAACATTCGCTCATAAACAGCCCATCCTGCAGTCTTTATTCTTCTTAATTGCGAGTGAAAACAGCCCCTATAACCTGCAATTATTCTGCTACAAACACGCGATCAAAACAGCCTTCAAAGTGCTTATTGTTGCTGCGTTTTGTTGTTGTTTCTGTCGAGCCAAAACAGCCCTCTCCTGCTGCAATTTATCGCCATCAAAAGACAGCCCAAGATCGATTTGTATTGCTCTGATTTTGCTGCTGTTTTTGTTGTTCTATCGTGACCAAAGAGAACCCAAAAACCCATACGTTTGATCGTGATTGTTCCTGCCTTTTTCCTGCCTGTTTGCGTGACCACATCAGCCCAAGAAACCCTTGTATGGGTCGTGCTTTTCTGCTGTAAATCAGCTCCTGTTTTGGTTCCAATCAACACCCTTTTTCTTGATCCTCATCATCTAAAGGTATCCCTAAACCCTAGTGTTAATTATACACTTAAATTGTTTTAGTTATTATGATTTAACAGAGAAAATTTTATGGTTAATAAGATTATGAATAAGATAAATAAATGGGTAAAACTATTATGGATACCAAGGAGTTAATGATGATTAACAAGTATAAGTTGTTAGATTATGATTAAGTATTATGATAAAGGATTATGAATTTGAATATGATTTAAATATTGTGATTAAAAAGAGTTATAGACATGAATATGAATTATAAGATTGAGCTTGATGGATTAAAAGTATTATGAATAAAATATAAAACTAGTTAATATGATCAAGTATGAATTAAATATGATTATATTATTGAAGTGAGTTATATAGATAGTGGTTATGAAAATTATAGGTTATGAGTGAACCTAGATAATAATAATAATAATAATAATAATAATAATAATAATAATAATAATAATAAGTTAAAAGATTATGATCATGATCATTGTATATCAAGATAATGATGATTAAAAGTAAAAGTTATGAATAAGAATAATTATTATGGTGTATGATTATGATTAAAAAGATTAGGGTTTTGATTATTAAGTAGCTAATAATAATAATTGATTAGTAAATAATAATGATTATGATATAGATTATGAAAAGGAATTCTTTATGTAATAAAGATTAGGGTTATAAGTTTGGATAATACATATGGATAATAAGGATTAGAGTTAATGAATTATTAGTTATTATGTTAAAAAGTTATGATTTTATGTGATTGAAAGATATAATGAAGGATAAGGTGATGATTAATAGAGATTGTAAACTTAAACGTATATGGTTAGTAAGATTACCAATGGTGATTAAGGTTATTAGGTTAAGATTATGATAAAAGATTATGATTATGGATTAGTAAAGTAATTATGATCATGGTGTACGTGCATGCATGCATGCATACGTACGTATGTGCATGTATACACTGTATGTATATGTGTGTGTGTATATATATATACATACGTGTATATGTATGTGTATATATGTATGTATATGCACGTGTGTATGTATGTATGAATGTGTATTATGTAAGTATTATAATAAGTTAGTAAATATAATAATAAAAAGTAATAAGTATATATATTTATCATCTTACACTTATATATATGTAACACATATACCTAATATATATATAGTACCATATAGTTATGAACACATACATGTATAATAATAAAGAATGTATATATATGTGTGTATCACATAGATATAATTATATACGTAACATATAATGATAACTTACACAATGGTTGAATAATTAAAGATTAATAATACTATTACTAGTATAACCTATACACATACCTATATAGTAATACTTAATAACACTAATTATATTATCACTCATATAAATATAACTTTCTCGAAAACTGTCACTGTTAATATAGTTCACTGTATTAATAAACAAAAATAAACAAACTTTATGTCTATTAGACATTTACTAATCGAACATAATATCTCTAGGTTGAGATCTCCGTGTTCAACACTCCGATCATATAACTTGCGTGGAATATCTATCCGCTATCAAGGTGAACTTCATAGCCCCTCTTTTTACTATTTCTTAACTGTTTTATAACTTTGGGGTGAGACACATGCTTGCTTTTAAACTGTTTTACGCTTAGACACAAGTACTCAAACTTTATTTTGATCAGTTCAAACTGTTTGCTAACATGCTTTGATTCATGCTTAATCCCTACCATGATATCGTTAATTACTGGAATTTGGTAAGCTTAGTTATTGTGATAGCGCTATTGAGGGTGACGTCTCTATCCGGATGACCGCTGGTCAATGGATACATAATAACGATGAACGACACGAACGTGATGTGTTTAGGGTAACTAATGGTTAGTATCGATATCATATACACCAGCACTACTACCGAACTGATTAAACCGCTTATTTAAATCTTGTGGTCTAAAAACTTGTTATAATTATTAAACCTATGTTGTTCACTCAACCATTTTGGTTGACACTTTAAGCATGTTTTGTCTCAGGTACTTAAATATTTTGCTTCCGCTGTAGAACTCTGCTGTTACTTAGAAGTCAAGCCAAGCACTGGGACCAGAGTTAACATCCGTGTCAATGGCGATTTTGGCGGGGTGTTACACGTCGCTAATTCAGCAAGTGAATCAACCTCCTCAGATTTGCTTGATTCAGATGAATCTACGTGATTATCTTTACTTGTCATCGTACCTTCCTCCTCGATACCTAACTTACATAGGAATGGCAAAAAAAAACCCGTACCCGATAGGGAAAACCGAAACCCGATATTTTTGGGCCGAGTTTGGGCCGGGTAAATAGGTCTATGGTCGAGAATGACGATGGTTTTTAATTTTTTCGCAGGTCCGAGTCTGCGGATGGTTTTAGACACAAACGTAATTACCCGACCCATATACCCAAAAAAAGACATGAGTCCATATACCTAGTAGGTAGTCCCAATAACCCGGGTCGTAAACCCGATTACTCTCCCCGTATGCCCGATTACACAGCCCCTGTACCTGAAAAAAGACTCGAATACCTTTGGAAAAATTCGTGTACCCGATAATTCGTAAGTAAATGGGGACACAAATGCCTGTGGGCAAATCTGTTTACCCACTAGTTAGTTACTAAATGGGGACCCGACGGGTACAGATTTGGGACAAGTTTTTTTAGTCGGGTTCGAGTCTGGAATTACCTAAACCTGGCCCAAACCCGACCCGATGTCATCCCTAAATTTACGACTCCTTAGAACCATATGAGTAGGAAGAAATGCCGTTTTCTTTTTGTTTTTACCAGCCGAACTTTTCCTCGTCACTAATCACCACGCATGTTACGACAGGAGAAAGATTACACGTTTAAAGATCAAGAATCAGTCGAATATGTGAAAAAGATGAAAAATGATTATCGCCGTTTAATCACCCTTAATTTGTATTTCCTAATTTGTAACTTTCAGAATTACATAATCTGTTAGTTTTTCAAACGACAACTATAAGGACCAGTTGTTAACGTGCGTGGATGGATTTTTGTACCTGATTTTAAGCACCTTGACAACGACTCTTAAGGTTGTCGATAGAAAAATCATAATAGTGTTATAACTATTTTTTCCCATATAACCTTTTCTCTTTCTTTAAAAACTTTCACTCTTTCTTTTCTCATGTTTCATTATACATTAACAATATTCAAATTATATAGATATAATATAATTTTATTTTTTAACAGCAGTTCGAGAACACTAGAGAAACTAAAGTATCCACATGTTTATTTCCCGCAGTTATATAACTCGTCCTCAACTGCTTTCAGGAGAAAATCCGGCCCAATTCAGGGCAAATATGGAAGGTAAATTTAGTCAAATTTGTCATATTATCCCTAATCAATTAATAAAATTACAAAAATAAGAGAAGTATTCTAATTAGTTAATTGATGGTAAAACTGTAAATTATAGAAAAAGTATAGAAAATGTACAAGTAACGATCATTTTTTTTACAATTGTGTGACTTTTATTCCAAGAGATGAAGTACTCGGTATACAATTTTGTCGAAGTGATAACTATGCTACACGAACAAACTCTATACTAGCCAGTTATAATGGAGAAAGAAGTAAAGAAATGGGCGGTGCCCGAGGGTTGACGGAAAAGGAGCACGTGACAACGACGTGAGATAATAAAAATGGGTACAATAGTACTCTGTTAATCTGTTTCCAGTTTCCATGATCTTGTTTTCCTGTTTTCTTATAAGACACGTGTACGGCCTATTGGCTAACACATAACAACCAACCGAAGTTACAAATATCGTAATATATAGTGACACGTGTATGACCTACAATGGGTAGTGCTGTAACCGACTATGACCCCACGCAATATACTTGATGCTCTCCCCCTCAAAATAATCAACTCAGTAATTCTAATTCTAATCTAATTCTAATATAATAATAATAATAATAATAATAATAATAATAATAATAATTAATAATTAATAATTAATAATAATAATAATAATAATAATAATAATAATAATAATAATAATAATAATAATAATAATAATGACCATTATATTGTTCAAAAAGGAAGTGTAACTAGTGTGTGCGCATAATGCGCAATTCACTCGATACCAGGTCTTGCGCTTGGGGGGCTTGATTACCCGATGTTTTACAATCTATAAGGGAGTCAATGTGCTCGTTCATAGATGGTTTCCTCGCTTATCAAAAAATTAATAATAATAAAATAATAAAGTAGGCCGTTTTTTTGGGACGGATGGAATAATATACAACATGAAAGTTTCTTAATAGTAAATTTCAAAATTTATCGCGTAAGTAATTAAACACGTAAATATGTTTTGAAGCAATAAACTAGAATAATGCATGCAAATGAATCAGAATTTAAGTATGAAGCCGTAATTCTGTAACTATAAAACAAAAATAATTACTCCGTAGTTGTTGTGATTATTGTTTCGCCAACAAGGTAAATGATTCAAATACTTGATTTTTGTTAGAATATTAATATTAATATTAATATTCATTCTTGTGAAAACCTCATTTTATTTACCATTTGTTCTTGTTAATTACGGAGTAAAAAATTACGTCGTAAATAGTTAGAAACAATAGTATGTGCATATATATAAAATTCCAAACGCAAAATGCACGATGTATGTTGTACCAATCATATAGCAGAACTCGCTATTAAATGAAAAATTACAATCTGGAGCTAAGGAAAACAATTTTTAATAAAAGTAATATGAATTAAGGCGAAAATGCTCAATCTTAATTAGAAACTGCTGTATAACATAGACAACAAAAATAGATTAGATATTAATTAATATTAATGGCCGGACTCTTCAAATATTCTACGTTACGTAGTTATGTGTCACCTTTTGAGTTGGACGTATACAATTTTAGATTTCAATTAAATTGACAAGCAATATTGCATGATATGATATTATTGAGAAATAATTACATATGGAGTATATTTTAACTTTAAGAGATTAAAATTATATATATGAAGTCATGTACAGTATCATCTAAGTTTTTGTTCGTCGTCATCAGTATTAATTAAGAAATTACATATATATTTGTGTCACTTTATACTTTTTATGATGTTTTATCCGATTTTGATACACATAAACAAGTAAACAACATACCCATTTCGATGACATACAAAAGCGTTATCAATTAAGGATGATTAGTATAACATTAATAAATTTATGTGACCTTATGTATATTGTATAAACCCTATGAATATATAAATCTTAAATAGAACAACATAATTTTATACTGTTGTAATTTGATTGGTTTAATGCCAATGATATAAAGACCTTTAGAGATAATTATAATCAGTTTATTATATCGGGATTAACTGGGTCATAAGAATTGGATTATCTATACTGAAATTTTAACCGAGTAACGGGTTAATTGAACAAGTAAAATTTGATTATAAACATAAGAAAAATTAAGAAAAGGGTCCCCAAAACTTTAAAAGTAAATTGGACAACTCAATCCTTTATTGAGAAATAACAAAATAAGGTAAAAATAAAAGTAAAGGTACATGAAAATGATAGATGAATAAAAATGGTACATTTTGTTTAAAAGTTTAAGTGTGGATACATGTTGATAATCGTTGGTGTTAGGTATGGTGTCATGTGCACTAGCTTATGTCCCTTTTCCTTTCATAAGTTAGATCAACAACAAGTGTCGTCTTTCTTTTTCAATAAAGAAAGGTAACAAATTTAATATCTTTTAGATTTTTAGTAGTGCACGAAAAATATAATATAATTACTTTTAATTATATGATTCATATTGTATATCAACTTATTAAATTTTAAAATTTTAGTTAGAATCATGCACCATGCATTAGGCATAGGCAATTGCGCATATATTTACGCATTATAGTGCGTGCGTTAATGACGCAGTTTTACCATTCATGGTTACACGCTATTTTCTCCGTTCAGATTAATTGTTCAGTATTTCTTTTCGGACTGTCCCAAATTAATTTTACTTTCAAAAATAGAAAGTAAATTTAATGAAGTTTACAAAAATGTCCCTAATGAATTAATTAAATTACAAAAGTTAGAGGGCTTTCTAATTAATTGATTGGGGGTAAAACTGTAAAGTTAGAAAAAATACAGTGTGATAATGACATTTCTTAAACTGTGTGTTTTTTGTCTAAGGACAATTAATCTATGACGGAGGGAGTATTTGAAGTTATGTTTAGTGCGTGTACTATTCATGCGGTTACATAATTCTTGCGCATGATCCCGGTCAGTTTAGACAGATCTATCTATAAATGACCGAGATTCTTTTATATTTTATAGTCGCGTATTGCGGAAATTCGTTATGGGAAAAATATCTAGGTAGATCATCCTAGAAATATGATTTAACTATAAATATAACCCTTAAAGTTGCGCAAGACGCACAATCTATGTTGTGTTTACTGTTCACTATTTATTTTTATATTTCAAGCTAATTGTCTACTTCCATAGATAAATATATATAATAAGTTAAAGTTTTTAATTCCTTAATGTATACATGTAAGATAAAAAGATATGTAAAAAGTAAAGGGTAAATTGTAAAGCTCAAAAAATTCGAAATAATAATGATGTCTATTAAACTTCATTTTTGTCACGGACAATAAATTGGGAAGAAGGGAGTATCTTTCAATCTATCGGGTTTATTTTTAAACGACATGTTTTCCATCGTAGATTTCCAGGTCGGTTTTTATTATGATATACCTACAAACCTTCTGATCATTGAATGCTGACTTGCTTTCAATGGTGGATTCAACTTTAAAACAACCCATCAAGATCATTATCTCGATTTAGGTTATCTACGCTAACTAGATCGAAGAGTTAAATCATGATTCCCTTAAACCTGCAATTAACTGCACTAGATATATGTTTGATTAATTCAATATCAGTTGTATGAGATGATATATGACATTTGTATAAATTGTCACACCATCTAAATGCATGTAAGGACATGATAATAGGGAATGTGTCTAGTATTCCAAATGAAGTCGTTAATGATTTGGTTGAAGTTCAGGGGTTGAAGTTCAGGGGTTGAAGTAGACACTGTTTTACCCGATCCTGTTTTTACCCGATCCCGTTTCTCGGAATTTGAACCCAACATTTGCGATTTAATATCCAAAAGAAGGTGATGTCGTCAAGTTTTGTTTTGATTCTAAAGGCTCTAATGACTTTCCGACCGTAGCACCGAAGTTTGACAAAGCAGAAGCCTTAGTTTTCACATCGAATTTCAATAAGTCAAATGGGAAGAAACCTATGTCCGAGGCATCAGGTGTAGCTAAAGGAAAAGTTGAAATGTCCCGTTCATATTGATTATAAACGTTCCATATTAATTGATTTTGTCGCGAGGTTTTGACCTCTATATGAGACGTTTTTCAAAGACTGCATTCATTTTTAAAACAACCATAACCTTTATTTTATCTATAAAGGTTTAAAAAACATTACGTAGATTATCAAATAATGATAATCTAAAATATACCGTTTACACACGACCATTACATAATGGTTTATAATAAGAATATATATTACATCAAAAATAAGTTTCTTGAATGCAGTTTTTACATAATATCATACAAGCATGGACTCCAAATCTTGTCCTTATTTTAGTATGCAACAGCAGAAGCTCTTAATAATCACCTGAGAATAAACATGCTTAAAACGTCAACAAAAATGTTGGTGAGTTATAGGTTTAACCTATATATTATCAAATCATAATAATAGACCACAAGATTTCATTTTTATAACACATCTCTTATCAGGCATTTAGCAAACTGTATAGAGATAAAATCATTCATATGTTGAACACCTGGTAACCGACGTTAACTTAATGCATAGAATATCCCCGAAACAGAACCTCTCGTCTGTATAATAATCTCGAAGTACTAAACCATCCATAACCTGAATGGGGGTTGTTAAGCCCAATAGATCTATCTTTAGGATTCGCGTCAATTAGGGGCCATTTCCCTAATTCTTAGGCTACCAGACTTGAAGGGCGATATTCTCATCCAACCATAGAATGTAGTTTTGCGTACTTGTGTCTATTTTGTAAAACATATATAAAGCTGCATGTATTCTCATCCCAAAATATTAGATTTTAAAAGTGAGACTATAACTCACTTTCACAGATTTTTACTTCGTCGGGAAGTAAGACTTGGCCACTGATCGATTCACGAACCTATAACAAATATGTACATATATATCAAAGTATGTTCAAAATATATTTACAACATTTTTTAATACGTTTTAATGTTTTAAATATTTTCAGTCAGTTGTCCACGTTAGTAACCTACAACTAGTTGTCCATAGTTAGATGTACAGAAATAAATTGATATATATTATCTTGACCCAATCCACGACCCAGTGTATACACGTCTCAGGCTAGATCACAACTCAAAATATATATATTTTTGGAATCAACCTCAACCCTGTATAGCTAACTCCAACATTACTGCATATAGAGTGTCTATGGTTGTTCCAAATAATATATATAGATGGGTCGATATGATATGTCAAAACATTTGCATACGTGTCTATGGTATCCTAAGATTACATAATATATTAGAATACATGTATAATACAATATAAGTTAGCTAGGATATGATTTGTATAGATTTGTTATCAATTTTCACGTAGTTACAACAAGTAAAAATATCCAATCTTGTTTTACCCATAACTTCTTCGTTTTAAATCCGTTTTGAGTGAATCAAATTGCTATGGTTTCATATTGAACTCTATTTTATGAATCTAAATAGAAAAAGTATAGGTTTATAGTCGAAAATATAAGTTACAAGTCGTTTTTGTAAGAGGTAGTCATTTCAGTCGAAAGAACGACGTCTTGATGACCATTTTGAAAAATATACTTTCACTTTGAGTTTAATCATGATTTTTGGATATAGTTTCATGTTCATAAGAAAAATCATTTTCCCAGAAGAACAACTTTTAAATCAAAGTTTATCATAGTTTTTAATTATCAAACCCAAAACAGCCCGCGGTGTTACTACGACGGCGTATGTCCGGTTTTACGGTGTTTTTCGTGTTTCCAGGTTTAAATCGTTAAGTTACCATATCATATAGATATAGGACATGTGTTTAGTTGATTTTAAAAGTCAAGTTAGAAGGATTAACTTTTGTTTGCGAACAGTTCTAGTGATTTCAAGTTTAAACCTTCGAATAAGATAGCTTTATATGTATGAATCGAATGATGTTATGAACATCATTACTACCTCAAGTTTTATGGATAAACCTACTGGAAAAGAGACAAATGGATCTAGCTTCAAAGGATCCTTGGATGGCTTGAAAGTTCTTGAAGCAGAATCATGACACGAAAACAAGTTCAAGTAAGATTTCCACTCGAAATAAGATTGTTATAGTTATAGAAATTGAATCAAATTTTGAATATGAGTATTACCTTGTATTAGAAAGATATCTTACTGTAAATAAGAAAGATTTCTTGAGGTTGGATGATCACTTTACAAGATTGGAAGTAAGCTAGCAAACTTGGAAGTATTCTTGATTTTATGAAACTAGAACTTATAGAATTTATGAAGAACACTTAGAACATGAAGATAGAACTTGAGAGAGATCAATTTTATGAAGAAAATTGATGAATGAAAGTGTTTGTAGGTGTTTTTGGTCGTTGGTAAATGGATTAGATATAAAAGATGTGTAATTTTGTTTACATGTAAATAAGTCATGAATGATTACTAATATTTTTGTAATTTTATGAGATATTTCATGCTAGTTGCCAAATGATGGTTCCCACATGTGTTAGGTGACTCACATGGGCTGCTAAGAGCTGATCATTGGAGTGTATATACCAATAGTACATACATCTAAAAGCTGTGTATTGTACGAGTACGAATACGGGTGCATACGAGTAGAATTGTTGATGAAACTGAACGAGGATGTAATTGTAAGCATTTTTATTAAGTAGAAGTATTTTGATAAGTGTCTTTAAGTCTTTCAAAAGTGTATAAATACATATTAAAATACTACATGTATATACATTTTAACTGAGTCGTTAAGTCATCGTTAGTCGTTACATGTAAATGTTGTTTTGAAGCCTTTAGGTTAACGATCCTGTTAAGTGTTGTTAACCCATTGTTTATTATATCAAATGAGATGTTAAATTATTACATTATCATGATATTATGATATATTAATATATCTTAATATGATATATATACAATTAAATGTCGTTACAACGATAATCGTTACATATATGTCTCGTTTCGAAATCATTAAGTTAGTAGTCTTGTTTTTACATATGTAGTTCATTGTTAATATACTTAATGATATGTTTACTTATCATAATACCATGTTAACTATATATATATCCATATATATGATATCATATAGTTTTTACAAGTTTTAACGTTCGTGAATCACCGGTCAACTTGGGTGGTCAATTGTTTATATAAAACCTATTTCAATTAATCAAGTCTTAACAAGTTTGATTGCTTAACATGTTGGAAACACTTAATCATATAAATATCAATTTCATTTAATATATATAAACATGTAAAAGTTCGTGTCACTACAAAAGTACCTATGTCTGACGAGCAGTTTGCATCAGCATTTGATGTAATGATGAAGGGTGTGGAGAAGTTTGGTGAGTTTATCAAGGATATATGATTTCGTTCACGATGGTTTCTTTTATGCGCCGCTCATGAGATTTTGATGGCTTCTAATCTTCCATTCGTTAAGTAGATTGGTCACCCTCTTGCTCGGCCTTCTTGGTTAATATTTTTGTTTGTTGTTTTGTAGCTTATTGAATCTCTTTTGCTCGTTGTTGTATCTCTTTTGCTCGCTGTTGTGAGCTTTTAAGTAGGTTGTTCAATTTGTTAGTTCGTAAATTATCTTAGGTTTGTAAGTTATAGAGGTTTCATCTTTTGGATGAACTCTTATTTTGTTATAAATATTTATTGTCTTTCGACCCCCAAAAATAAGAAGCTAAACACACATAACAACAACAAATTAAATTATTATATACAACAACAACAACAACAACAACAACAACAACAACAACAACAACAACAACAACAACAACAACAGCAGCAGCAGCAGCAGCAGCAGCAGCAACATTATTCGGGTACGAGGGAAGTAAGATGTAGACAATCTTTCTCATATCCTAAAATAAAGAGAAGTCATTTCTCTACTCAGAGTGAAACACCCCAAGAGTAGATAACGTCCTCCCTCTTAATATTCTATGGATAAAAATTACTTCCGAATGGACCCCCGGCCAATAAGTAGGTTATAAGAAAGAGTCACATGAAAATGAAAAATCAAATTTCCATGAGTTTTAAAATGTGTCTGAAATTCAATTTTGACTTTAAGTGGTAGTCAAGTCGTCAATAAATCGACATTTACTATATATTAACTTTACTATTGAATTGTGTATATCGAATATTCCGATTTTAAACTCTTAAGTTATAAGTTATCCATTATCGATATATACACAACTATAATTTCATTACACCAACATAATGCTTTGTTGCATACTGTCACAACCCAACAAGTTTGTGGCCCAACCCACTAAGATTATGACCCAATTAAGAGTTTTAATTCAAGAACCTCATGGAAGGCCCAAGAACATCATGGAAGCTCCCTAGAACTTTCCCATGAGTTCTTTCATGAAATGGTATGGAATGTTCATGGAAATATCTATCTCCATGTATATACTTGAAGTTTCTAGTACTTAGATCCTAACCATTGATTTAGATTAATCTTAGCCATCCATTTTGTGTTAGGAGTAGTATAAATAGAGGTGGTCTCATTTGGCACACCACACCTCAAATCTCAAACATTCTCTCTTGTAAAGCATTCTCAAGCAATATAAGTATTTTCTTCAATTCCACTTGTTCTATAATATTTTCTCTTTTGGTTACTTGAATCATTTAAGGTCCGAGTAAGGCTGACTTAGTAGAGACTAAGTGCCGCACGTGAGCTTATCGAGATAAGTCCATGACATTTGGTATCAAGAGCAAGGTCGATTCAAGGAGATGGCAACCGAGACAGAAAAGAATGTAAGCGCAACAAGTGGTGTGATGGGTGATGAGACTCGTGGTCGGGTAGAGACTCGCCAAGGAGCCAAGAAGAACCGAGGTACGTTCAAAGACTTTGTTGCAAACTTGGACAAGAGGATCATGGATGTAGAGACATCCATGGACGACGTGAAAGCAAAGTTCGAAGACGTCCACCAACGTTTGGATGGTTTGGACGGGGACTTTGACGAATTGAAAGATGATTGCAAGAGTGCAATCAACGTGCTAGACGTTGACATGCGACGTGAGATCCATGACTTAAGGGGTATGCTCATGGGTGAGATTACGAAGTTGCGAGGCGAAATGGAGGGGGAGGTCTCCACTATTCACCAACGCCTCATGGATTTACAAACCAACATGAACTCTTGTTTGAGATTCATGGCTAGTGGGGGTGGCAACACTGGATGCAATGCTCTGAAGGTGGACGTTCCCAAGCCGTCACCGTTCGTGGGGAAGCGGGAAGCCCGAGCGGTTGATGATTGTATATGGGAGATGGAACAATACTTGGAGGGAGTCAACATAGTGGATGATGCAATGAAGATCAAGATGGCAACCCGTTACCTCAAGGATACTGCAGCGTTATGGTGGCGTCGTCGATATGGAGATATCGAGAAAGGTATGGTTACTATTGATACTTGGGATGATTTCCTTACTGAACTTAAGAATCAATTCTACCCCAAGAATGCTCAAAAGGATGCGATGAGTCATCTACGTAAATTACATCATTCCGGGACGATTCGGGAGTATATTAAAGAATTCACGAACCTTAGCCTGGAGGTCCCAGATATTCCCGATGATATTCTTCTCTTCTATTTTCTCGATGGTTTGCAACCTTGGGCTAAAACGGAGTTGGAGAGACGAGGAGTCCAAGACCTTGCCACCGCAATTGCTCAAGCGGAGGCACTAGTCGACCAGGCTAATAGGAAAGATTCGTTCAAGTCAAAAGATAAGAAGGTGAGCCATGAGAAAGGTGGGGGAGATAAGCCCGCCCAATCAAGGAATGATAATACATGTAAGCTACCAACCGGGAATAACAAGAACATAAAAACTTCTTACAAGAATGATGGATGTTTCATATGTGATGGACCGCATAGAGCCCGAGATTGTCCGAAGAAAGCTAGCCTTCATGCTATGGAAGCTCAAAAGGTGGGTTGTCAGGATGAGGAGCGGTGCATAGGATCAATGCATATCCTCAACGCAATCAAGGCCAAGACGGAGATACCCAAGGTAGTAGCTAAAGGACTCTAATTCGTAGATATTAACATTTGTGGAGATTGGAGAATGGGAAGGAATGATTGATCTCTCAGTCGTGCCTATAGACGACTTCAAGTTGGTACTTGGGATGGAGTTCTTAGATAAGGTACGCGGTTTCCCTATGCCGTTTGCTAATTCACTGTGTATCTTGGATGGTGAGAACGCTTGTATGGTGTCAACCGAACGTGGAAGCAAGAGTGCATCCAAGTCACTTTCTGCCATGCAATTCAAGAAGGGGTACAACAAGAATAAGACATGCTATTTAGCGGTAGCAAAGCAAGAGACGGTCGAAGATAAGGGAAAACTAGAGGTACCCAAGGAAATTGAGAAGGTCCTTGATGAGTTCAAGGATGTCGTGCCCAAGGAGTTACCAAAGAAGTTACCACCTAGGAGGGAGGTTGACCATGCGATAGAGTTGGAGCCGGGATCAAAACCATCTTCCAAAGCCCCATACCGAATGCCACCACCCGAGTTGGAGGAGTTGCGAAGACAACTCAAGGAGTTGCTGGATGCGGGATACATCCGACCGTCAAAATTCCCGTATGGTGCTCCGGTGCTATTTCAAAGAAAGAAGGATGGGTCCTTGCGGATGTGTATAGATTACCGGGCACTCAACAAGGTAACTATCAAGAACAAATACCCAATCCCACTTATTGCTGATTTGTTCGATCAACTTGGGAAGGCAAAATACTTCTCCAAGTTAGACTTGAGATCGGGATATTATCAAGTCCGAATTGCCGAAGGATATGAGGCTAAGACCACATGCGTGATGAGGTATGGCGCTTATGAATTCCTAGTCATGCCCTTTGGTTTAACCAATACCCCTGCCACATTTTGTACTTTGATGAACAAATTATTTCACCACTTCCTCGACAAGTTCGTCGTGGTGTACTTGGATGACATAGTCGTGTATAGCGATACCATGGAAGATCATGTGAGGCACTTGAAGCAAGTATTCCAAGTACTAAGGGACAACGAGTTGTATGTGAAGCTAGAGAAATGTTCATTCAGATTAGAGGAGGTGGATTTTCTTGGACATCGAATTAAAAATGGGAAGTTACTCATGGACGGGGCTAAGGTCAAGGCAATTCAAGAGTGGGAGGCACCAATGAAGGTGACTGATTTACGATCTTTTCTTGGTTTAGTAAACTACTATCGTCGTTTTATCAAGGGATACTCGGCGAAAGCGGCTCCATTGACAGAATTGTTAAAGAAGAACAAAGCTTGGTTGTGGGATGAGAAATGTCAAGCAGCATTCGAAGAGTTGAAAGGAGCGGTCATGGAAGAACCGGTGTTGAGACTTCCGGATGTGACCATTCCGTTCGAGTTACACACAGACGCATCGGACTTTGCTATTGGAGGAGTTCTAATGCAAGAGAGTCACCCAATCGCGTTCGAAAGCCGAAAACTTAACGAGGCGGAAAGGAAGTACACTGTGCAGGAGAAGGCGATGACGGCAGTGGTTCATTGTTTGAGGACATGGAGGCATTATCTTTTGGGATCAAGGTTCGTGATTAAGACGGATAATGTGGCAACGAGTTATTTTCAAACCCAAAAGAAGTTGAGTCCCAAACAAGCTCGTTGGCAAGACTTCCTAGCCGAATTTGACTATGTGTTGGAGTATAAGCCTGGGAACGCCAATGTGGTAGCTGATGCCCTAAGTCGTAAGGAGGAGTTTGCAGCGATCACAAAACCACAATTCCTCCTTCAAGATCGTATAAAGGAGGGATTAGAGCATGATTCTATAGCCAAAAACCTTGTTGGATTGGCTCGAGATGGGAAAACGCGAAGGTTTTGGCTCAAGGGTGATCTATTATTCACCAAAGGAGACCGGTTATATGTGCCTAGGTGGGGTGATCTTAGACGGACAATCTTGAAGGAGTGTCATGATTCAAAGTGGGCTGGTCATCCAGGTATCAAGAGGACGCTGGCATTAGTAGAAGGCACTTATTATTGGCCAAGGATGGAAGACGACGTAGAGACGTACGTGCGGACATGCCTAATATGCCAACAAGACAAGATAGAGCAACGCCAACCAGGAGGACTATTACAGCCGCTACCTACACCGAAAGGACCATGGGAGAGTGTTTCCATGGACTTCATTACTTGCTTACCCAAGTCAGAAGGGTGTGGGAGTATTATAGTCATGGTAGACCGGTTTTCTAAGTATGGTACCTTCATAGCCGCATCATCCGAAGTTACCGCGGATGAAACCGCAAAACTATTTTTCAAGAATGTGGTGAAGTATTGGGGGATACCACATGTGATAGTAAGTGATCGAGATTCGAGGTTCACAGGGCGTTTTTGGACAAAGTTGTTCAAGATCATGGGGACAGACTTGAATTTCTCCACGAGTTTTCATCCCCAAACGGATGGACAGACAGAAAGGGTGAATGCACTATTGGAGCTCTATCTTCGACACTATGTAAGTGCAAATCAACATGATTGGGCTAAGCTTCTTGATATTGCTCAGTTCTCTTATAACATGCAAATGAGTGAGTCCACGGGGAAGAGTCCTTTTGAGTTGGTGACAGGACGCCAACCTTTGACCCCGAATGCTTTGGCCGCTTCATATGATGGAAGCAGCCCAGCCGCTTATAGAACGATGGAGGAGTGGCATGAACAAGCCGACTTGGCGAGAGCATCACTAGATAAGGCGGCCAAGAAAATGAAGAAATGGGCGGATGAGAAAAGACGACATGTTGAGTTCAAAGTTGGGGACCAAGTGATGGTGAAGCTTTTACCTCAACAATTCAAAACATTTAGGAAGGTGCACAAAGGATTGATCCGGAGATATGAAGGCCCATTCCCGGTAATTGGACGTGTTGGGAACGTATCTTATCGAGTTCAACTACCGCCCAAATTAAAGATTCATCCAGTCTTCCACGTAAGTTTTCTAAAACCTTATCATGGAGACGAGGAAAACCCAGAACGAGGAGTTTCCAAACGTGCACCAATGGCAGTTGCGACTTCGTTTGATCGTGAGGTGGAAGATATCTTGTTGCATCGAATTGTACGGAGACGAGGTGTGCCGAACTATAGAGAATACCTAGTTAAGTGGCGTAACTTGCCCGATAGTGAAGCAAGTTGGGAAGTCAAAGACTTATTGTGGCAGTTCACAGACAAAATCAAGAAGTATCACGAGGATCACACGACGAGGACGTCGCAAGCTTAGGTGGGGGAGAATGTCACAACCCAACAAGTTTGTGGCCCAACCCACTAAGATTATGCCCCATTAAGAGTTTTAACCCAAGAACCTCATGGAAGGCCCAAGAACATCATGGAAGCTCCCTAGAACTTTCCCATGAGTTCTTCCATGGAATGGTATGGAATGTTCATGGAAATATCTATCTCCATGTATATACTTGAAGTTTCTAGTACTTAGATCCTAACCATTGATTTAGATTAATCTTAGCCATCCATTTTGTGTTAGGAGTAGTATAAATAGAGGTGGTCTCATTTGGCACACCATACCTCAAATCTCAAACATTCTCTCTTGTAAAGCATTCTCAAGCAATATAAGTATTTTCTTCAATTCCACTTGTTCTATAATATTTTCTCTTTTGGTTACTTGAATCATTTAAGGTCCGAGTAAGGCTGACTTAGTAGAGACTAAGTGTTGTACGTGAGCTTATCGAGATAAGTCCGTGACAATACGGTAACTATAAAAAAGATAATAGATAATTATATTTAAAACAAAAGATAATAGATAATTATATTTAATATATGCACCTAAGCTTATCTTTTGTTGATATGTACTCCGTTTTATGTTATTAATAATTTATAACTAGTCCAGATTCGGCCCGCGCGACGCGACGGGGGCTTTCGGCATGTGTATTCATATTTAACGTAGCGTGTTGTATTTACAGAGGGGAAACGACCCATGTGCTAAGTGCCGTTTTAGATGTCGTTGTCTTAAGCGTTTTTTAAAAAGTGTCCGTTTCGAACGTAGTTAGTTTCGTTTTGTTCATAAAAAAAATTCGAGTGTAACGGTGCTGTCATAAAAATTTAACTCGCGGCGAACCGAAAGATACGGGTTGTCGTTGTGTTTAGCGTTTTTTTTTAAAAGCCTCCGTTTCGAACGTAGCTAGTTTCATTTTGTTGATAAAAATGTTTCGAGTTTAACGGTGTGGTCGGTGAAATTTAACTCGCGGCGAGCAGGAAGATACGGGGTGTCGAAGTGTTTGGGTGAGGTTTTTATTTTAAGTAAGAGAATTTATGTTTTACTTCCCTGAAATTTGGTGTAATTTTTGAAAGTTGGGTATAGGTGAGGGGGGAAGAATGAAAATACAAGTGTGAAAAGTGGTGGGTACTATTGTCGTTTTGCCGGACGACCACAAATCCCATGTGACGGTGAGCAGGAAGATACGGGGTGTCGAAGTGTTCGGGTGAAGTTTTTATTTTAAGTAAGAGAATTTATGTTTTACTTCCCTGAAGTTTGCTGTAATTTTTGTAAGTTGGGTATAGGTGAGGGGGGAAGAATGAAAATACAAGTGTGAAAAGGGGTGGTACTATATTCATTTCCGTTTAAACCAATTTTAGCATTATACGCCTTTTGACAAAAGCCATCAGAAGCTGGCGAACGAAGCTCCAAACCCATTCCCATGCCATTTCTATTATTTTTTTTTTATTTATTTTTTTTTTTGTTAAAAATAACGATAAATAAACAAAGTTTTTTAATCAATATATGAAAAAGACGAACAAAGATACAATCGGAATAAACGCATTTCAAAGCTCGGAAGCAGTGAATAAACCCTATTATTAAACAAAGAGGCTAAGCTAACTAAGTCCGAGCCTTGATCAACCGAAACACCAAAACGATCACGGGACACAATCAACTACAAGACCAATACAAACAACCAAATCTTTGATATACGGAGTATATGGTAATTATTTCTCACACTATAAATGTGGTTACATCGAAATCATTTGACTATTTTGTCAGCAATTAGAGCCCAATTGGTGACTTTTCAAAAGTCAATTTATTGTGTAACACTACAATTATTCTAATTTTATTCACATTATTACGAGTATGAAATTTTAACGTACAAGATATGTGAAATCATAACTTAATAAAAGGTATCGTACATACATGATACATTTCAAAATCCAAAAACAAATATGTTATCGTCTTACAAGTTACAAGTACGATAATTGGTTGGTACATATTATTATTCCACAAGCTAATATTAACTTAGTGTGGACAAAAAAGATAACATTCGAACATGGTCAGGAAGTTATACACCTATGATAGTTAGTTAAAACTGATAACTAGTTCAATACTCTTTATGGGAAGAAGGCATGTACATCATGTGATGCAACACAACACTTTTCATGTGACCAAAAGACTGCACACAAGTGTGTGTTCCAACTGTTCCGATATGTAGTAGTGATTATAATACGTTCTTATCTGATAAACGCGTTTCAATAAAGTGATAAACACTCGAGATTTATCAGTAACGATACTTGATTCAATTAAATTGGCATAAAGTGAAACCACATCATTATCATCATGTTACCTGATAATGAAGACATTGAGATTGAAAAGAAGAAGGTAGTTTGTAGCTTTTTACAACTAACAACTTGCTAAAACAATGCCAAAAACATTATATATCGAACTTTGAGACCGAAAAGATAGAAAGAATGGCCTAACTTTAATTACAACTGCGGTGGATAATTGCTAACTGTTCGAAATTTTTTAAAACAAATAAAAGAATAAATGAATTAGTAGAGAGGAAAATAAATGGTTAAAACTTACTGTTCTACCTTAACCGGAGGCTAATGTTCTTTCCAAAGTCTCCTTCCTTCATCATTGCCACAAATTCACTATAATCTATCCGTCCGTCCTGAAATTGCCGAAACAAAACTAGCTTGTAAGAAAATTGGGATATTTAACCTCCGATAGATCACATAGGTAAACTTTAGAAACTTGGTTGAAAATGGAGCGGGTCAAACAGGTCAAAAGTGACTTGAAATAATTTTGAGTGCTTGCAAATTACATCATCTTAAATTTTTTATGATTAGAGATTAATGGGCAAAGAATGTTTACAGATTGACCCAAGCTCATTTTGACCCATGAAAGAAATTACATGTTAGAACCTGGACCCATTATCCAACCCGCCCATTTTTCCACCTTCATTAATTTCGTAAAAAGTGAAATAATGAGATTAGTATGGAAAGGAAAGGATGTACATTATCTTTATCGATGTCACTCATGACATCATCAAGGTGTATGTCTCCCAAACCAAATTTATCGAATGCCTGTTGGAGCTCATCTGCAGTGATGTATCCACTGCCATCTTTATCAAAGTATGAGAAAGCAGCATACATATGATCTTCTTTGTGTATTTTATTTATGTGGAGCATTGCTGCAATAAATTCGCCATAGTCAATGGTCCCACTGTTGTCGATGTCCGCCTAAAATATTAGTGAAGACTTTTGAGCAAAATATACATGGATTGAATGGATATAACCAATAACAAAAGACCACCGCACTCAGAAGCAATCATGCTATATAGATACGCGGAAAAATGGTCAGTTCAGGTGGGTTGGGTAAAAAGTCAATTGCATGTCAAAATGGGTAGTTTTGTATGTTTTTAAACAGATCGGAAAGCAAAACTCATCGAATATACTTTATTAAATTAGTGATATAAGAGTTTTAACTTTTAACATATTTGACCCGTTTCCCTTTTGGAATATTCTTTTAGTTATTTGATCTGTTAGAGATGACACATAACTGAATTGACCCATTCATAAATCAATTAACTGTGACCTCTAGTGAGAGTGACAAACTACTATTATATAAAGAAGAAATTTATATTTGTATAAATGGCCCTGCTTTACGTATCAGAGATTGTTATATGGAATCAGTTATCATGCTTTCATGAAATATGTACTTCGAAGTTCAAATTAGGTAAATTACTTGAAAAGAAAAAGAAAAAAAGAAGATATAACGATATTTACCGCTTCCATTAGTTGATTAATTTCCGAATCCTTCAAATTGGCGCCAACTTTCTCCAAGCCTTTTTTTAGTTCCTCTAATGTGATCTGACCACTACCATCGGCATCTATCATCTTAAACATTTCTTTTAGCCCAGCAATTTCTTCTTCAGATAAATTCTCAGCAATAACCTGAAATCAGACAACAGGGTGTTTAATCATAAAGTGAAGCAGCTAATAATTGAACGCAGCCATACGATACACTATCAACTGTGGTAAACAGATTTTAAATCTAAATATTTACATATATATTATAATAGAAATCTCACTCTGATAGCTATCTTCTTAATTTTGTTCATGGCAGAGAATTGCTTGAGACGGGATAGAACAGCAGAATCAAGAGGCTTATCTGGAGCTGTACCATTGGCTTGAACCCAAGGATGCCCTACATAAGAATTTAATGGTAAGCAAAAAAGAAGAAAACGAAAATTTTGATAAAGTTAAAAATGTAAAACACATAACTTCGAGAGTTATCTAAAACCGAGAGAACGCTTCCGCTACATCATGACATAAAAGATAACAGGTATGATCAGTGAATTAATAAGGAAACAAATACTGATTATTTTTTGTATTTAGGACGGACATACAGCATATACGGGTGTACAAATTCACAAAGTGAGGGAAAAAACATAATCCCTAAGCTTCATTAACAAATTGAATGGATTTAACATAACCTCATTAACAGTTTAAAACTTGTTTCTTTGAGAACGGCAATAAACAGTTTATAACTTATAATGAACAACATCAGCAATTGTAACTGCCATTCATTCCACATTATCTTATAAAAATAATGCTCTCAAAGTTGGCAACGTGAAAATTGACATGGTAAATTTTCCAAATCTCCCAGCATGGTACAGTGCTCAACTATTTGTTGATCTAGTACAGCAATTGACTACACTACTAATCGAGTTATTGACCCCATTGGAGCTTATTTTGGCTGAAATAAATGTATTTATGTATTGAAAGAATGGTATAGTAAGTCAGTAATAATCTAACATGCATGATGCATGCCATTTTTAGATAGATACATACAACTAAGGAAAAAAGAGATCAAACCTGTGCAAGACTTTCTATGAAATGACCGAAAAATTAACTTTATAAGTTGAGTGGATAAAATTGCAATTTCGGGAATAATTTAGGGACCATATTGGCTGCCCACTCTAATGTTTTTATTTTCAGACGCCTTATCAGGTTTTGCTTATCAAGTTCGAATTCTGTTTATTCCTACTTGAGATGTGTTGGCAGATGGAACGGAAATAAATGTGTACGGACCTTAGTTATATTAGTCTTAGATCTTATAAGGTAATATGTTAATAATTCCCACATAAGACCTTGAAGACATGATAATTGTTAAGAATCATATATAATTAACTAATTCACAAATAGATGCATGTCATGCTTGCCACTTGCTATTTATTTTCTCATCGAATACTACAATATGGACTCTATAATAGTAATATGCTCATAATCATGCGTCAAAACCAAAAACACATTACATGTTTGATTAGCCAAGATGAAATAGGGTTTTATACTCACGAAGAACTTCAGGTGCTGTTAGTCTCCTTTTGGGATCTCTGACAAGCATTTTTCTGACCAGATCTTTTGCACTTTCAGATATGCTTGGCCATGGTTCTGATGCAAAGTCAAGATCACCTTTCAACACCTGTTCGAATATTCCTTGTTCCGTTTCTGATTCAGATCACAATTAAACAAAAAAAAGTGCTGCAACATTAAGATTAAATCATCATAGATAGCTATTTAGAAAAAGAAGCAGAAAATGATAAAAGTCTCACCATCCCAAAACGGTGGGACCCCACATAGTAATATATATATGATAACACCAGCACTCCAAATATCACATTCTTGACTATAAAATTTTCGCAGGACTTCTGGGGCCACGTAATAAGGGCTCCCGACCATATCAGTGAACATCTCACCTGAATGGATACATACAAGCATCACTTCAGTTTGGGAGGAGTCCTAATAACAGAAGCTATATCATGAATAAAGGAATGTAAATTAATATAATAACTAGCAATAGACTGGTGAAACATAACGTTAGTAAACTTAAGATGTTCACAGCATTTCAACTGTGAAAAGCAATGCTAATTAAGGAAAAGAAAGGCGAGGCTCAAACTCATCATTTCAATTTGAATCATAGTGAAAGGATGGTTCTAAACCACCCAAGTTGTTTGAGACTGTAAAATAATGTTCAAGAAATAATAAACGCATTTAAGCCTCATCATCGATAACAAGAACTATTACACACTTCGGGAAACCCCGTACTTGACCTGCAGGGCTGATTTATCCAAGGGGCACTGATTCATTACCTTAGTTTTTAGCCTTACACCACCAATATGCTTTAGACTGTTGTACATACAACAGTGTAAAGCATAGTTGGTGGTGTATGCATGAAAAAAG
The DNA here is from genome assembly GCF_046630445.1 of Rutidosis leptorrhynchoides. Lineage (NCBI taxonomy): Eukaryota > Viridiplantae > Streptophyta > Magnoliopsida > Asterales > Asteraceae > Rutidosis > Rutidosis leptorrhynchoides. The sequence goes on from NC_092336.1 coordinate 418,823,039, forward strand.
ACGGTGTACAAATCACCACCCTAGGGGTGAGGCTCTACTTAAGAAAAGAAACAGGCGGAGACGACAGTTACAAAATGTAAAACATCTAAACTCTCTGTAATTTCATCTCTCTTAATTGATACATATTTACAACATACAACGAGGATATATATAGACCCGAGATACAAGACCTGACTGCCCAATAAATGCACTTGCCCAACTAACTACATTAATTGCACCGACTCAACTAACTACATTAATTGCACCGACTACCTACTAACATTAAATGTGTACGTATGTCTTTTGTATTGTAACACTCCCCCTCAAACTGGAGCATAGATATTGATCATGCCCAGCTTGTCACAAAACTGACGGATGCAATTTCTAGATAATGCTTTGGTGAATAAGTCAGCCAACTGTTCATTACTTTTGATATGAGGTGTTTGAATAATTCCTTCTTCTAACTTTTCTCGAGTAAAATGGCAGTCAACTTCAATATGTTTGGTCCTTTCATGGAAGACGGGGTTGCTTGCAATATGAATGGCTGCTTTGTTATCACACCACAAATTCATTGGTTCGGACTGAGCAAAACCAATCTCGCTAAGAAGGTTACGAACCCAAATAAGTTCACAAGTTGTCTGGGCCATGGCTCGATACTCAGATTCCGTACTTGAACGGGATACCACATTTTGTTTCTTACTTTTCCAAGATACAAGATTTCCTCCAACGAAGACACAATAACCAGTTGTAGACCGTTTAGTTGCAGAATCACCATTATAATCAACATCAGAAAATCCCTCGATAGTGTGATGACCATGATTCTGGTATAAAAGACCACGACCAGGTGTACCTTTTAAGTACTTTAAGATATAAGTGACAGCATCCCAATGTGAGGTTCTCAGAGATGACAAGAACTGACTCACAACACTCACCGGGAAAGCAATATCAGGACGGGTGAGTGTAAGATAATTTAGCTTGCCGACAATCCTTCTATATTTTTCTGGGTTCATAAGAAGTTCTCCTTCGTCAGTTTTTAACTTTATACTAGGTATCATTGGTGTTTCACAAGTTTTTGCGTTAATCATCCCAGAATCACTGAGCACATCAAGACAATACTTTCTCTGAGATAAGAAAATACCTCTTTTATTTCGAGATACTTCAATACCTAGAAAATATTTCAAAGGACCAAGGTCCTTCGTTTGAAATTGAGTACTTAAGAATGTTTTTAACCTGTGAATTCCTTCTTTATCACTCCCAGTAATTACAATATCATCCACATAAACAACAAGCAAGATGCACCCAGAGTTTGATGAAGCGAAGAATACGGAGTGATCATATGCACTTCTTCTTAGGCCAAAGTTTCTAACTACCGCATTGAATTTTCCGAACCAGGCACGAGGAGATTGCTTCAAACCGTAAATTGCTTTTCGTAATTTGCATACTTTACCAGACTCCCCCTGAGCAACAAACCCAGGTGGTTGCTCCATATAGACTTCTTCTTGCAAATCTCCATGTAAAAATGCATTCTTCACATCAAGTTGGTGAAGAGTCCACTGATATGTAGCAGCTAAAGAAATGAATAATCTGATAGATGTGAGTTTAGCAACAGGAGAAAAGGTCTCAGAATAATCCACTCCATATGTTTGAGCATATCCCTTAGCAACTAAACGAGCTTTTAACCGTGCCAAAGAACCATCAGGATTAACCTTTACCGTGAAGACCCACTTACAACCAATTGCCTTTTTAGAAACAGGTAAGTTAACTAATGCCCAAGTCCATTATGATCAAGTGCATTCATTTCCTCAATCATAGCAGCACGCCATCCAGAATGAGCCAAAGCTTCACCAACAGTTTTCGGAATGGAGACAGAGTCTAAGGTGGCAACAAAAGCACGAGAAGAGACGGACAATTTATCATAAGAGACAAAGGAAGCAATAGGATAAGTACACTTACGTTTATCTTTTCGAAGAGCAATCGGTATATCAGAATCAGATTCGGAAGATTGAGTATCATGAATATCACTAGAAACATTACTCGGTGACTCACCGGGAGGATCTACCGACGATGACTGCGGCTCAGGAGCGGGCACTGATGTAGGACGGGGACGTCGACTGTATATATATTGAAAATGGCTAGTTTGTTCTGATGGTGGCTCTGGTGTGGGATCTGGTGTGGAATCTGGTGTGGGATCTGGTGTGGGACCTGGTGTGGGATCTGGTGTGGGTACTTTCATGCTATATCTCAATAAGTCATCACTCTCCTCATGATTGCGAGAAATGGTTGTGGGAAAGAACGGTAATTCTTCTTGAAATGTGACGTCTCTGGAAACAACATAGCGTTGGAGGGTTGGTGAAAAGCATCTATACCCTTTCTGAAGACGAGAGTATCCTAGAAAGACGCACTTAATAGATTTAGGATCTAATTTGGTTAGGTGAGGTTGGGTGTTTCGAACAAAACAAGTGCTACCAAATATCTTTGGCTCGATTGGAAACAAGGATTTTGTAGGAAATAAGATACTATATGGAATATCACCATTAAGAACTACAGACGGCATGCGATTTATAAGAAAGCACGCAGTTGATACGGCATCAGCCCAAAAAGGTTTTGGAACATTCATTTGAAATAATAGTGCTCGGGCTACCTCAAGAAGGTGTCTATTTTTTCGTTCCGCCACCCCATTTTGGGCTGGTGTATCAACGCATGATGACTCATGCAGGATACCTTCTTGAAGCATATATGATTTAAATGACTCTGAGAGAAATTCTTTTGCGTTATCACTTCTCAGAGTTAGAACAGAAGTATGAAATTGTGTTCTTACTTCGGCAACAAAGGAACAAAAATGAGTGAATACTTCAGAGCGACTTTTCATTAAATAAAGTCATGTAACACGAGAGTAGTCATCAATAAAAGTAACAAAATATTTAAAACCAGATTTTGATGTCACAGAACACGGACCCCAAACATCAGAATGTACTAATTCAAATGGGGACGCAGCCCGCTTATTGACTCTAGGACTTAAGTGGACTCGTTGATGCTTAGCGAACTGACAAGACTCACAATATAAAGAGGATAAACCGGAAAACTCAGAACATAGTTTCTTCAAATTTTGTAAAGAAGGATGACCTAACCGACAATGCATTATAAGAGGAGAGGATGACTTTGAGCATACTAATGACCGGGGAATTTTTGTTGTAGTTTCAAGTATGTAAAGTCCATCAGATACCCGTCCTTTACCAATAATCTGTTTCGTCGAGAGATCCTGAAAGATACAAGAGTCAGGAAACAATAAGGCTACACAATTTAAGTCACGAGTAAGTTTGCTGACGGATAGCAGGTTAAATGAGAAATTGGGTAGACATAAAACGGATGATAAAGATATAGATGGAGTGAGGTTGATAGTGCCGGAACCAAGAACAGGGGAGGTGGTACCATTTGCAATTGTGACATAAGATGAGTGTGTATTGAAGTCAGAGTAAAGATGGTTATTACCTGTCATATGATCTGAGGCACCAGAATCAATGACCCATTTGGAGGCTGATGATAAGAGACACGTGTCATTACCTGTTTCGGCAAAAGCAACAGTTGAAGTAGTAGGTTTCACAGATTCACCATTTGCAACGGTTGAAGATGCAGCATGTGCTGAGAGATTATTCCTCATAATTTGAGTTTGCAATTTCTTGCAAAATCGTTTAGTATGTCCAAGTTCATGACAATAAAAACACTCCACACCAGAATTAGTGGGTTCTTCCGTTGTTCTATCAGTATGGCCTCCTCTTGAACTTCCTCGATAACTTCCTCGATAACTTCCTCGATAGCCTCCACGAGACCTCCCTCCTCCTCTAAATCCTCCACGACTAACAAGAGCAGTGTTGTGCTCAGAAACTTGAGGTGTTTTAACATCCTCGTGACGGAGGATACGAGCAAATGTTTCTTGAAGAGAGGGAATCGTAGACTCGTTTAAAAACTGGGACTTAATAGCATCATGTTCTGGTCGTAAACCAGTTAGAAAGCTCATGACCGCTATTTGCTCACGTTGTGTCTGCATAGTCTTAATATCAGCACTCAAAGGCATCACAGAGTTAAACTCCTCATATGTTTTCTTAAATTCCATAACATAAGCCATTAGAGATCGATCGTGTTGTTCACCGCGATGAAAAGATTTGCACACATTAAATATTCTAGAGATATTGCTCTTTCCAGAATATAGAAAATCGAGATACTCCATAAGCTCTTTTACATACTCACAATGATTTACCAACGAAGTAACCGAAGATTCAATGTAATTCATAATTTGAAGAAAGATTCTGGCATCATTTTGTAGCCACAGATCCCGTGTATCATCTTTAGGAGGTTCGGAAGTAAGATGAGAAGCTTTTCCCATGCTCCTAAGATATACACGGATTGTCTTACTCCATTCAAAGAAGTTAGACCCATTAAGTTTATTGTCGGTCAAACGGGCTCCAATAGGAATAGTCTCGCTTAAATTACTATCTATTTTCTTTTCATCGCTCATTTTTTTTATTTTTTATTTTAAATAAAATAAAGTTAAAAGATAACTTAAAATAAAAAAAATACGGATAAAAGAAAGTTTAAGGAGTTGGTGAAAATAAATATCTGACTCCACTTCCACTTGGTAGTGGATATAAAAGAGAAACCAGACAACAGACAGATAATTAGCAATCGACCTTCTTTTTTTTTTTTTTTTCTCTCTTCTTCAACTAGCAATCGGAGTAATATTCCAGAAACTAGCAATCGGAATCACGAGACTGACGATCGGACAAGAAAACCGGCGGTGGAGAGTGATCCACGCGCCCTCACGCGCCGGCGAGTAGCGGCGACTGGTGGTGATAAGGCGGCGCGTGGGGTGGCTTACGGCTGTCGGAAGTTTTTCTTTTTTTCTCAGAAATACAATTCGGGACCTTCTGGGACGTTTGGCGGGGGTGGTGAGATCTGAAAGTGACTTCGAAACGTTTCAATTTGGAGACTGAAGTGATGGATGCGGGTTGGGCTGCGGGTGGTTATGGTGGTGGTGGTGACTTACAGACCAGACTCAAACACTCATAGGTACGCTCTGATACCATGTAAAACATCTAAACTCTCTGTAATTTCATCTCTCTTAATTAATACATATTTACAACATACAACGAGGATATATATAGACCCGAGATACAAGACCTGACTGCCCAATAAATGCACCTGCCCAACTAACTACATTAATTGCACCGACTCAACTAACTACATTAATTGCACCGACTACCTACTAACATTAAATGTGTATACGTATGTCTTTTGTATTGTAACACAAAAACACTGAAAAGATGCTGAAAAGATGTAACCACATGAAATAATTCGGTGTTGAAATAACATTAGGCTCATAATGGGAGAAAAGCATAACATTATCACATTCACTAATAACCTTAAACCACAAATTAAAAAGCACAAATATGTATTTATTTGGATTCATGTAGCAATTTTGTAAAGAACTAATGTTTTTAGCCAGCAACAGAGTTACTTATATTAGAATCGAATAAATCCATTTCATTTTGCTCAACGACATGCTTATTATTAAAAAATTGTACATAAATTTCTTGGTTACTCATTGCCTTACACAGATCGGCTGCTTATACAGACAGAAAAGCTGATGACTTACCCTGACCCTCTCACCTAAGTGAACTTATTTAATCAAGTATTCAGTCATACTAATTACAAGAAATGATATGCTTTCATCAGCCCAAATAAAAGTTATGGCCATGTAAACATTTATTATGTTAAACAGAAGAGGCTGAAGAAAAGCCACACCAATATACGAAATATTTATCTTGAACGTGGCTAGTTCTCAGATAGTGCTCTACTATGATTTTCAATTCGGAAGGAAGAAGTAAGCTATAATTTATCACGCAGAGTGTCACCCATAAGGCCTTAACGCTTTAATTTAAAAAAGATCATATCCGCCTTCAAATTGATTAGTTGTAACTTATCATAATCCTATCTTTTTAATTCTTAGTCTACCAAAGTCTTACAAAGTACAAACTACATGAAGTTTTTATCTTTTCCAGGGAATAGTTTCAATCATCCGTAGTCTACTTTCTTACATCATTCCACATGTTTAATCACACTCGTAAGATAAATAAATCACAAACACTAAAAGATATACCTGGTTTAAAAAACATAGAAAGCCCAAAGTCAATCGTTTTAAGTGGTGCCTCCTCTTGCTCATTAATAAACAGAAAATTCTCAGGTTTTAAGTCTCTATGCATAACCCCTAAAGAATGACAAGCTTCAACAACCCCAACTATAATCCTAGCAAGCTCGGCAGCCTTCTTCTCCGTATAATGGCCTCGTTGTATAATTCTATCAAATAATTCCCCACCTGCACAAAGCTCCATAACAACATGCACAGCAACCGCATCCTCATAAGCACCCACGATTGATATCACATTCGGATGCCCTGCTAAATGATGCATTATTTGTATCTCCCTTCTAACATCCTCCATATCCTCTTTCGTTGTTAACTTTCTTTTCGCAATCGATTTACACGCAAATTCCTTTCCCGTTTCCTTCTCTAGACACAAAAACGTCGTACCAAATTGACCTTGTCCTAACTTCTTCCCCACACTATAAATCTCCTTCATATTGCCAGTTCTCCTCTGCAATACCAAATTCTGAACTCCGATACTCTGCACTCGTTTATAATTACCCGGCGCCGCCTTCGGTTTCTCCTCAGGTACCTTAACCTCTGCAGGTACCTTAACCTGCGCGGGCACCTTAACGTTTTCAACTGTTTTCGTCGTCTCCTCACCTGACATTTTAACAGTATCAGGTGGTGTACGTTGCACAGAATGTGATTGTTCAGATCCTTTAGATTTCACATCATTCGACTTATTATCATTCTCTACATTGTTCTTACCTTTGGTTGATTGTTCATTTGAATTCGGAGGTGGGAGTGTGTTTTCGGCCGGCCGAGTCTTCCAAACTGCAGCAGTAACAGATTGTAAGAAGCCACTGCGTCCCATATTGGGACCTACACAATTATTTCCCATTCAAAATTCAAAATTTGCACCAGATACGAAACCCTAACCCTAACAAATATAATCGTTATAACGTCATTACAATTCGCATTGTTGTAACAATGTCGTCACACAGTTACTACTGTGTGATCCGATCATCAATCATAGAGCATACACATGTAACATATGCATTATATTAGCGCTTAGTTATGGCGATTGAAATTCAGATTATTTCGTAATTAAAGATGAAATTGATAGAAGTTGTGCAGTGATTGTATGATGAATTAAACGTTAGTGTCAATTAGAAACCCTAATTCGTGAAACTGGATGATTATTTGTCCAAGTGGAAATTAGGGAAAATGTGAAAAATCGGAAAATTAGAAATGGAGGGAGAGAAAATTGGGGGGAAATGAATCAGTGTTAGCGAAGATGATTAAATTTTTTTTTTTTTTTTTTCCAGCGAAAAAAACGAATACATTTATATATAACGAAAGAAGGTTCATCAAACCTTTAAACATACAAACCAAAAAACACGATCGTAACTAAACAAAACTAAAAAAGCTCGTAACGCTAACTATGATATAAAATAGCTACGACTCAAAAATAAAACAACATAAAATGATATCCTGTCTAACCGATAAAGGGAAGATTAAGATTCATATTCAACAAGACTACAAAGGATACCCGTCGACAACCAGGACACAAAACGCTCAAGCGTCTTTAATATACTCGCCAAACACCTCCAACTCCTCTACATGAGTCAAAACAGAGTTAACTCACTGTAGTTAATTTTTAATTACTGTATTTAGTTATAACAGAATTTTGACGAAAATTTTTATTACTGTATAAAGAAAGAAAGTCAAATTAAACAAGAGTTTCAAGTCTCCGGGGTTACGTAACACTACGTTTTTATAAAATAAAACGCTTAATGATTAAAATGCGAATAATTAAAAGTCTTCTTACTTATAAAGTGAGGTGTTTTTTTTTAAAAGCAAGGAAATTCTATTACCATAACAACACAATACATACAATATAACATGAGTAGCAAACACGAAGAACAACAACACACGCGAAGCAATCTACGTTGCTAGCACAAAAACACGAAATAATGATACAAAATGGGAGCCAAGTTGCATCCAAACTCGAGATTAGATAACCCTATATAAAGATGGATTCGTTAACCAAGTTTGTCAATTGATGCTTTTACCTTTTAGCTTCGTCGAGATCCACTCGAAAGACTTGACTTGAATTTCACTTAACACAACCGGAGCACACGACCCTTTGTTCTTGAAAACTTTCAAGTTACAGTTCTTCCATAATGAATATGCACACAGCCACTTCACAGCTTGCCAAATTTTAGAGCCAAGTGATGAGGCGGAAGAAGATGCGGTCACACGAAGGATGTCATTAATATTAGGATTTGCGAGATTACCAAGGCCCTACCATTTGAAAACCCGAGATCAAACTTCCACGAGTAATTTACAATAGATTAATGAATGATCCACCGATTCTATGTTGTCGTCACGCACGTGACACCGGACACTATGTAAGTCGATGCCTCTTTTGTCAAGTTCAACTCGAACCGAAAACCATTGTTTGCAATGCTATGCGAGATCTTTTTAACATAGAAGACCCCATTGTTTGCAAGGCTCCAACTCCATGATACTTATTGATTGAAATCAAAAGTTATAGACAACATAAGGTTTGTAAGTTCGACAAACTCACCATGTATTCTACCTGTTCGCTCACGCGACCAATTCCACGAAAACTGCACTTCATTATTTACTATGATATAATTCAACTTAGAACTCCAATAAATTCTTCGTGTTTATTCTAGTTTGTGTTTATTCTAGTTTGTTTGGAGTTATTTTTTTTAATTCTTCAAACCTTATTAAGTTTTTTTTTCTTTGAACGGCAAGCTTTGCATCAGTGTATCATTTATTTCAACGACACTCATCATTTGCGCACATACGCGTTCGGGAGGAAACCCGAATCGCATTACAGGAACCTGATCCTTTAACCATCTCGAGGGGTAGACGGACCGGGTTTGAATACTGAATGGATCCAGGAGAAAACCCCACCGGGGTTCAATCTGGATATCCTTTAACCTTATTAAGTTTTACATTTGCGGGTTGGTAAAATGTAGATATTTTTAGTGATGCTCTAGTTGATGTTGGGCATCTCTTAAGTAAACCTTTAAAGCGATAACATTGTTTGTTTTTCTAATGAAATAAAATGAGATAATATTTTATTTTATCTGAAATTGCGCAACATCATATATGTTTTCAATAATTGTAGACAAAACATTTAAAGACAAATAAACCTAAAATTTTCTTATATACAAATATTATTAATATTGCTCGTGATAATAATAATAATAATAATAATAATAATAATAATAATAATAATAATAATAATAAAATAATAATAATAATAATAATATTGCTCGTGATAATAATAATAATAATAATAATAATAATAATAATAATAATAGTATATTATTATTATTATTATTATTATTATTATTGTTATTATTGTTATTATATTATATTATATTATATTATACCTATATACTAAAACACACCCGAATTTTTGTCGTTTCAGTTGTTTTGGATTGTCATTTTGAGTTTGGGTTCACACTGCAATCGGCCCCTCAACTTCGGCTCAATTTACACAACGGTCCCTCAAGTTTACACTTTTCAGGGGTAGAAAGTATATATATATATATATATATATATATATATATATATATATATATATATATATATATATATATATAATTTTATTATAATAAAAGAAACTAATTACACCCGAATTTATAACAGGCCGTATCTTCTCACTCGGTGTGAGTTAAATTTTTCCGAGACCACCGTTCAACTCGAAAAAATCTAACGAAACCAACGGGACTAACTATACGTGAAACGGGCACTTCTCAAAAAACGCTAAACACCTCGGGCTATCTTCAATACATATACATACACTTATAATAAACAACATAAACTACCTACATCATATCGATGGTGATGTTTCCATCTTTTACACAATCTTCCTGACGTTAAAAATGCATATGTCATTAGGTATACTAGGTACTAACGACGTGTATTCAAAAACACCCGTAGCAAGGCGTTTTTATTTCCATAAATACATAACGCTACGTTAACTATGATTATGTAACCCGAAAGGCACTGCGACATCGCATGGGCCACTTTTTTAGTTATTATTATTATTATTATTATTATTATTATTATTATTATTGTTGTTGTTGTTGTTGTTATTATATTATACCTATATACCAAAACACACCCGAATTTTTGTCATTTCAGTTGTTTTGGATTGTCATTTTGAGTTTGCGTTCACACTGCAATCGGCCCCTCAACTTCGGCTCAATTTACACAACGGTCCCTCAAGTTTACACTTTTCAGGGGTAGAAAGTGTGTGTGTATATATATATATATATATATATATATATATATATATATATATATATATATATATATATAATTTTACTATAATAAAAGAAACTAATTACACCCGAATTTATAACAGGCCATATCTTCTCGCTCGGTGTGAGTTAAATTTTCCCGAGACCACCGTTCAACTCGAAAAAATCTAACGAAACCAACGGGACTAACTATACGCGAAACGTACACTTCTCAAAAAACGCTAAACACCCCGGGCTATCTTCAATACATATACATACACTTATAATAAACAACACAAACTACCTACATCATATCGATGGTGATGTTTCCATTTTTTACACAATCTTCCTGACGTTAAAAATGCATATGCCATTAGGTATACTAGGTACTAACGACGTGTATTCAAAAACACCCGTAGCAAAGCGTTTTTATTTCCATAAATACATAACGCTACGTTAACTATGATTATGTAACCCGAAAGGCACCGCGGCATCGCACGGGCCACTTTTTTAGTTATTATTATTATTATTATTATTATTATTATTATTATTATTATTATTATTATTATTATTACTTCTCTATATCTATTATAACAAAAGCAATATTAGCAAAACATTTTAATTAAGGGATGACATGGTAGAGTAATGACCCTTAGATTAAAAAGTTTCTATTAAAATTCACCATTGGATCAACATTGACTCATTTATTTACAAATATATCCGTTGTGAGTTTTAGTTTAACACTCAGGTCATTCTCCAATATCATGTGTGCGGCCAGTAAATTTGACTCGTGAATGCATTATATCCTTTTGAATAATCCGCAAATGTTGCAACTGTTGTTTTATACGAAAAACTCACGTACACAAAAGACCTATTTTTAAATATGACCTATAAAATTAACAATTCTCCTTGAACACTATTTTCACCAACGGTCATATCCATCACTATTGAAGTTAGAGTAAAGTCACTTCCTATCGTTCACCTCTTTCACGGAACTTCTCTCATCCACATCAGTGTCACACCAGCACAAACACCTTTAACATTTCTTTGACAAATCTCTCCCTATCATCAACTCCACCATCCAACTTTAACCATTTTAATTATTATTTAAATACAAAATGCAAATATAAATGTAAATAACATTATTAAATAGTTGTACAATACACAAACTTGGATGCCTCGCATTCAACGTTTCGTCTTAAATAGTCGAACAGAGTAGATATATCAATCCCGGTAACAACAACATTCAACGTATGAACAGTTCCACCGTAGTGTTGCTTCATATCTTCGGAAAAAAACCCACCGGTATGAAGGTTGAAAGTAACAACGTTTGTAAAAATCATTTATGTGAAGTGGGAAAAAAATGAGAGTGAAATATAAAGAGTGAATGTATGTAAAAATTGAGAGTGAAATATGAGAGTAACTGTATATAAAAATTGAAAGTGAAACATATGCAAGTGAATGTATAAAATGGTAGTGTTGGGTTATATTTACAATGATAAATTATTGTATTTAAAAAAAAAATTAATCAAACGGTAAGAAAAATAACCGTTTGGTAGTGCGGGAACCAAAACAAACTCGTGAGACATCCGTTGCATGCAACAAACGGAGCTGGTAGTGACTTAGTGCTTAGAACCGTGAGCCGGTGAAAATTTCTGGCAAAGTCTCTAGCGAGGGAATGGCCTGACAAGATTTTTAGAGATATAAATGAGGTTGTGGGTTCTACAACAAAAAATGAGCAACTATATTGATGTTAAAGCAGAGGGGTACGAAATAGTTATATTTTTGCTACGAAATACTATTAAATACGATACAATTTTACACAAGTTATTTATTATTTATAGAGTGGAAATACCTAAACCTTACTACAACACTTATAGGCGGTGTACCTAATCGTACAGTAGTGTAGTTTTTAGTAAGACCGGTTCGTCCACAGGGAACTAGCCAAGTTTAACGCTATATTTTTAAAACTAAATTTGTATATAAATATATATACAAGTAGTATTATTATTATAAAAAGGAGTTTTACCGTTTAATGACCGGTTTGTCGATTTTAAAAACTTAAGTCGCAATTAAAACCTAATATAAAATATTAAAAATAAATATAACTTAATTTAAAGCGTAAAGTAAATGACGATAAATAAAATTGCGATAAATAAAATGACAGTAAATAAAATTGCGATAATTAAAAAGTACGATAATTAAAAGTGAGATAAGATATAAAATAAAGGAAGGAATTATGCTTATTTAAACTTTCGTAATCATGATGTTTGACGTGTTGATTTTAATTTATTACCATGGGTTAATTGTCCTTTGTCCTGGATTATTCGATATGTCCATCTGATTTTTGTCCATAACAGTCCATCAGTCATAAATATAAAGTGCGAGTGTCCTCGTCAAATTATCCTTATATCCGAAGTCAAATATTCCAACTAATTGGGGACTTAAACTGTAACACGGTCTTAATACTTTGTTTAATAATTACACCAGGATATCGACTGCGTGTAACCCAAGGTTTTAATACTTTGTTAACAATTACGCCAAGTGTCCTTGTACATAATTCACCCCTGTTTTAACGAGTCCATTGACTATTAATCCATTCCCGTGTCCGGTTAAATGAACGATTATTAGTACTTATAAATATCCCGCCCATCGTGTCCGATCGAGTGTATATGGTTATTTATAGGTACGTCCAATTGTAAATCTTTATATTAAATTAACGAACTATCATTCAATTAAACAAATATAAAGCCCATTAATAGCCCATAGTCCAATTTCCACAAGTGTCGGTCTTTTGTCCAAACCCGAATTATGGTACAAAGTCCAATAACCCCGTTTTTAATATTTAGCCCAACATCACGATTACTTCGATTTAAATAAGCATAATAATAACTTAGCTACGAGACATTAATTTAAAAATGTTGAACATAACTTACAATAAGTATTAATAGCGTAGCGTTACACGGACAGAATTTCGACTTACACACTTACAACATTCGCTAACATAACCTTATTATTATTAATCTTAAATTAAAATTAAAATTATATATATATATATATATATATATATATATATATATATATATATATATATATATATATATATATATATATATATATATCGTGAGAGAGAGAGATTGAAAAAGGAGTGAATAAAATCGACCAGAATGCGCGACCTTTTATAGGCCCACATTTCACTATAGAGCTCCGCGAGTGCGGAGGTCTGGAATCCAGCTCATAGATTAAATCCAAAACGTGGGCTGCGTATAATTATAATATATAATAATATATATAATTAATTATATATTATATTATATTCTTGTGTATAGTTGACTTGTAATTTTTGGTCCGTTGCGTCGCGCGCTGAAAGTTGGTTCATGTCTCGGTTCCGGATTTTCGAACGCCTTTTCGTACGATTTAATATCTTGTACTTTGTGTTTCACGGCTTGTACTCTTGTAATTTTTAGACGTTTCTCATCAATAATTTGAACCACTTGGATTGTACTTTGTACTTTTTAGCTTTTTTGGTCATTTGCGTCTTCAATTCGTCGAATCTGTCTTTTGTCTTCACCCATTAATATTTAAACGAATATAACTTGTAAATAGAACAATTGCAACTAAAAGCTTGTCTTTCTTGAGGGATAATGCTATGAAATATATGTTCGATTTTAGCATTATCATATATATACATGACACAATATATTGTTTTTATCAAGTGATCATGTGGGTAATATGCGGATTAGAAAATTAAAAGCTATGGACATAAAAGATATAGCTCATCATTCGACGAACTATAGTTATGAAATTGAACATTATTTTAAGACTTCTTTACAAGTGATTCACATCTAAGCAAATGTAATTCAATCCCGCGAATTCGCGGGTTTTAAACTAATTTATATTTATATCATTATTTTTTAGATAGTAAATTTATTACTGTCATGTGTACGTCATTAAATATTTAAAAATAGAGTTATATGTAAGTTAATAGAATATGAAATTTTCATTAAATCTATGCTAAGTGTCTACATTATTTATATAAAACTTGTATAAAAACTTTTCTTAATATTACATTGTTTAAAAATATTATGATATTGCAGCATTTGTAAATCCTTTCGTAAAGTTTTTTTCCTTCCCATTAATGCTTTATTATTAATTCGAGAATCCCAGATAACACGGACATGCTAATGATGAGTGAATTGTATTCTGGGTTAGATATTAATATGATACGAGTGAAATATATGAATATGATGTTGAATGGAATATCCACTGTATGTATGCTTATGCTTATGACGCCTACGTCGATAAACGGGGGGATGATGTCGCTATTGAGAATCCTTTCGGACTTAACGACGATAACCCTGTTGTTCGGAATCTAAAACACTCAACAGAGAAAACCAGTAAGGTTTATTATCAAATACAACATGAGAAATATATTCCAACCTGAGCCTCCTTATATAAATGAGTCTATACACCATTTATAGATAATCTAAGATCCACGCCGATCGTTTACATTATCTATCGTTTACATTATTTCTATTGACCGCACATTTATTCTACTTTAAATATAAACCGTACACGTTTATATATATTATTGATTGATTCTCATGACTCACATGGTCCACACGTTTATGATACGTATCTCACTTTAATAATCTATACGACCCAAACTACGTTAATATGTGGCCACATGGGCTAATTTCAATTGTTTGACGTATTTCTTTTTTGCTAAGTAATACGGAGTAAATTGTTACTCGTTAAATACAACTCAAAACGACCCATTATTAAATACGGAGTAAGTAAGAACCACCTCTTAATGGGTCTCGATATGTCATTTGGAATCCATATGGTTGCTCACAAAATTCTTTAATCCTAAGTATATTTAGTTAGATTTCCAACAATTTAACTGCCCATTGCTTTTTGCCAAAGTTTAAAACCCTTTAGAAACTATTGCATGTATGTTCAAGCTTCTGAGTAGATGCATTGATGCTAAAGGCTTTTCTTGCACCAAGCGATACTTGGTTTTGCATATTTTAGTACAACGGTTGGGTGATGATAGTGTGTATAGCACTTCTGCTAAGTTACTATATTTCGGACATAACCAAAATCTTGTAGGGTCCTAGACTCCTAGGACCCCTAGCAAGGTCCAAGGGGCAGCACATTGAGTATTTATAAACATTGTTGTAAAATCGGCCTAGTCGGCCTACTAGTCCTCGACTAGTCGGACTTGGGGAGTAAGCCGACTCAACAGAAGCAGAAAGCCAAATTACATTTAAGCTTTTTACAAATTTCCATCAAATTTTGTAAAGACGTTCATCTTTATACGCTAGGGATGAGACGGAAATCAGTACCAGACTGTACGTACCAAAATCGAAAATCTCAAAACTGAAGATGCACAATTTCAAGAACCGACTACTGCACCGATTTAAAAAAGCAGTTCCGATTTTGATTTGAAATTGGTTTATTATGAAACCGAAAATTGGCTTTCGTTAACTGATGTGTTAAGCTTTCATCTATTTTCGTTAGCAAACTATACAAATGGATATGAAAACAGTTTGCGTTCTTAACTATTATGAACAAACATCAACAGGGATTATAAAATCCCGTAAAAATGCATTTTCATATGTGAACCGGATCAAAAAGTGATACACCTTCATTAACTCGATACCCATGTCCGGTTTACCGATACCGAACCGAATGGTACGGAAACCGAGTTTGTCCCAAATCAAGAACCGAAACCGGAACCAAATCCCCATCAATTCATTTTTCGGTACCGATTCGGTTTTAGTTTTCGGGGATATATGCTCATGTCTAGTATCCACGCTAACAACAAAATAACATGCAACACTTGACAAGCTTACAGGGCATATAATGGTGCAACAAAAACAGATTGATCTCATAAGTATATGCAAACATGAATTTGAAAAGAGTACATATACATATTATAAACGAATGAGACTACTATTTGTTGAAGAGTTGAAATAAATATGGATAGTTTTGACATCGATTTTTCAAACTTGCGTTCTTGAAACGCACCTCCATTGCCCCATCTGAGGTCCCTTGTTTAGAAGCATTAGCAACCCTGCATTGCTCGCCAACGCAGCAAAAATGTGCCTGAAAATGGCTCAAAAAAGAATATAAACATAAAAGTGTTCAGGACAATGTGTCGCCTTTCACAAGCACAATGACAAGTAAACAACATCCAAAAATGGAGTTGGATCTCTAGAATTGGATGTTTCAGATGTTGAATGTATATATATGTTTCTACACTCTGGAACCATTAACCGAATTTATAGTTTTCCTTTTTGGGTTGTCCCAAATTAATAGTTCACTTCCATATATATAGTTTTTGTTTAGATGGGTGCTTTCTATAGGTGTGAGCTTCTCCGTTTGCCCCGTTCTTTTGTAATCTCTGTTGAGGGCGTTTTCCTTTGGAAAACGACCTCGTTTCTATATGAGTTTAAGTTATTGTCGTCGAAAAAAAAAAAAAAAAAAAGAATAATGAAGTTAATAAGTAAAAAAACTCCTTACTTGATTCTTTGTGTTTTCCTTCCCCAGTAACCAAAAGATACAATCCACTGAAAAAGCAAGACAGATGTTTTCTGGTGGTCTGATTCATTAGTCTTATAAGCTAATTTGCACGGTGCCCCCCCATTGTACGAGACAGATCCTCTCATGATTAGGATAAGTCTGACCACTTGGCGACCCTGTTTGATGCTGAGGTCCGTGGATTTCCAGCTGATTTTCGAGAAAACTTTTCAAGGTTTTTCGTAGACTCTATAACTGGTCTGGACGACAACTTCCTGACCTAAATCAAGAAGCGCGTGTCTTTTTCTCGGAAGACTTTACTTTCTTTTAAATCAAGTGGCACATTTCTTTCAAGTATATTATAAGAAATCGGGTAAAACTGATAAAATTGTCCAATACAAAAGTATCTTCAATTATTTGTACACAAATATGTGATATATGTTCTAAATAACTTGGTAAATTTTTCCCACACTTGCCTTTTATTTTCCTTTCTTTGCCTTTTTATTTTCCTCTATTCCATTTTAAATGAATTCTAACATTTTGGGTTGTTTCTTAATTTATGTCTTTTCCGAGGTAACAATAATTTCGGTGTTAACACCTAGTTTTATCGTTCATAAATATGTATAAACATGATTTTGAATTCATTTAGTTGAAAAATTTTGAAAATTTTTACTAGAATTGGGTAGTTAGTATATAAGACTAGGGCTGTTCTTTATTATCAGAGAGCACTAGATTCTAATACAACTACTGCGTTACTAGTATTATTAATGGTAACCAAGTGTTTAAATTAAAATTTTAAAAATCCGAAAGAATTTAACCCCTTCCCACACTTAAAATCTTGCAATGCCCTCATTTGTAAGAAATCAGTAGCAATTTAAATTATTGAGGGTGATTAGCGTAGAAAAATGATTAAGATTTTACCAAAGTTTTCAAACATATTGGATTTTTTTTTTTGTTTTAAAAAAAGGTTTTTGGCATACTTTAAATCAATAAAATGATAATAAAATTTCTCGTCCCTCCCTTGAATAAAGCAATTTCGGTTCAACGACCTAGTCTTCAACTCACGACGAATTTTAAATATCAAATTTTTAACTTAATGAAATAAAGTAAATTTTTGTTTTTAAATTCACACCATACTTAATTTTAAAATGCATAAAATTAAAAATTCATATAAATATCATTAATATTTTTTTACATTAATTTTACAAACTTATATTAAAAAAATTAATTTTTAAAATATTTAAAAATTTAAATATATTGATTTTAAAAATTTACATTAATAATTTAATATTTATATATTAATTTTAAAAACAAGGTAAAAAAAGTTAAAAGTAAAAATCTTTTTGGTCTTTTATCCCACTTTAATCTATCAAATATTATCAAAAATATACGCCCCTCTTTTGGGTAAAGTAATTTCGGCTATATTACCTAGTTTTACTCCTGACGAATTTCTGAAATATTTTTGGATTGATTGATTAAAGATATTTATACCTTAAGAATAAACGGTAAATTTCGCAGTGATGTAATAAATTTTTGTATGATATCAATAATTTCGGTTTCGCATACCTAATTTTATTAAATACCAATTTAATACTTTATAGCGAACGATTTAGCGTTTATTATCAAAATGTTAAAAGCAATAAAAATAAAAATAAAAATAAAAACTGTACATACTTACCTGTGAGAAAGAATTCTCAGAGACCTGCTTTAGCCGACTAATAGGAGAGTCGTGTGATTTGGTTTTTCATAGCTACATAAGCGTAATCTCGATTTTTCAATAACTTTTCTTCTAAACATATGAATGGTCCTTCTATGCATAGAGTAACAAATTCGGTATTTGAATATGTTTGATTGTTCAAACATTTACCTTCGTGTGACCATTTTCCGCATTTATGACATCTTTCAAGGTGTCGTGCTCTTCTTTTTGTTGCGGATTTTGATTTTCCTTTACCAAAATGTGTCTTATGATGATCTTTCATGAGTTCTTTCCTTACTTCGTCCATTTTTCCTCTTATAAATGATACCAGTTCACTCGGAAGTGTGTCATTATTAAGTTTAGTAATCATATCGTGTAGCATTAGACCATGGTTCAGATCAAAGGAATTCTTCATCTCGTAAGACCTAAAAAAATAAAAATTCAGAATGGAGGGAGAAGACTAGTTCTTTAGGGTCTGCTAGGGAAAGACCATTCGAATTCCATTCTCGGAAACTACACGAAAACAGAATATCTAACTCTAACAGAAATATATATTACCCTAAAAAGATTCGAACCTTCCCACACTTAGTTAGCTGTGGTGTCGAAATTGTGATTAACTTCATCTTCAACTTCCATTGGATTATCTATGTAATGTTTAACTCTGTGATCATTAACCTTAAATTCAATTCTATTTGAATTTATTAATTCTACTGTTCCAAATGGAAAAACTCTTTTGACTATGAATGGTCTAGACCATCTTGATTTCAATTTTCCAGGAAATAGCTTGAATCGTGAATTAAAAAAAGAACTCTGTCTCCTTCTTTAAATTCTTTTGAACTTCTGATTCTTTTATCATGCCATTTCTTCGTTCTTTCTTTATAGATTAACGAATTTTCGTATGCTTCATGTCTCAATTCTTCTAATTCGTTTAATTGACTTAACAGTAGACGTCCGGCTTCATGTAAATCAAGATTACATGTCTTCAAAGCCCAAAATGCTTTGTGCTCAATTTATACTAGAAGGTGACATGATTTTCCGTAAATGAGTCTAAAAGGTGTGGTTCCAATTGGAGTTTTGTAGGCTGTTCTAAAAACCCAGAGTGCATCCTCCAATTTTATGGACCATTCCTTCGGATTTGATCCTACGGTTTTCTCTAGAATACGTTTTAAAGCTCGGTTGGTATTTTCAACTTGTCCACTTATTTGTGGATGATAAGCAGTGGAGATTTTATGAGTTACTCCATATCTTTTGAGAACTTTCTCAAGTTGATTATTACAAAAATGAGTACCCCGATCACTTATTAAAGCTTTCGGTGTTCCGAACCTTGCAAAAGGACATTTTAAGAAGTTGACTACAACTCGTGCATCGTTAGTTGGGAGAGCTTGTGCTTCCTCCCATTTAGATACATAATCAATGGCAACGAGAATGTAGAGATTATTATGATATTTTGGAAATGAACCCATAAAGTCAATACCCCAAACATCAAATACTTCACATACTTGAATGACATTTTGTGGTATTTCATCACATTGACTTATTTTTCCGGCCCTTTGACAAGCATCACAGGATTTGCAAAAAAGGTGTGCGTCTTTGAAAATGGTAGGCCAATAGAATCCAGTGTCATAGACTTTTCTTGCTGTGAGTTGAGGCCCATAATGCCCTCATATTGGTCCTGTGTGACAATGGTTTAAGATTTGACTAGCTTCATCTCCGAATACACATCGGCGTATTATTCCATCGGGATAACTTTTAAACAAATGTGGATCTTTCCAGAAATAGTGTTTTATATCACTAAAGAATTTCTTTCGTTTTTGGTACAACAACCCTTTTTCAAGGAATCCACATACTAAATAGTTTGCATAGTCTGCAAACCATGAAATTTCATTATAATCGATCTTCAAAAGATATTCATCAGGAAAGTAATCTTGTATAGCCGATTCATTTAGAACTTCTAATTCAGGATTTTCAAGACGAGAAAGATGATCAGCTGCGAGATTTTCTGCTCTCTTTTTGTCTCGGATTTTCAATATCGAATTCTTGTAAGAGTAAGATCCAACGTATTAATCGTGGTTTGGCATCTTGTTTTGAAAATAGGTATCTAAGAGCAGAATGGTCAATATAGACCACCGTTTTAGCTAGAACTAGATATGAACGAAATTTGTCAAAATCAAAGACAATAGCAAGGAGTTCTTTTTCAGTAGTTGTGTAATTCGTTTGTACTCCTTGTAACGTCTTACTAGCATAATAAATAGGTTGAAATCGTTTTTCAATCCTTTGTCCTAAAACAGCTCCCATTGCAAAATCACTTGCATCGCACATAAGTTCAAATGGTAGATTCCAATTTGGAGTTATCATGATCGGCGCATTATTGAGTTTTTCTTTAAGAATATTAAAAGATTTGATGAATTCATCCGAAAAGATGAATTGAAAGGACCCGTTCATATACATTATTAACGATTCACAATAGTTGATTACATCGTGAGGTATTTGACCTCTATATGATACATTTTACAAACATTGCATTCGTTTTTAAAAGACAAACTTTCTTTACAACGAAAGTTGACGGCATGCACACCATTTCATAATACATCCAACTATAATTGGCTTAATAATAATCTTAATGAACTCAATGACTCGAATGCAACGTCTTTCAAAATATGCCATGAATGACTCCAAGTAATATCCTTAAAATGAGCTAATGCACAGCGGAAGATTTATTTAATACCTGAGAATAAACATGCTTTAAAGTGTCAACCAAAAGGTTGGTGAGTTCATAGGTTTATCATAACAATCATTTCAATATATTAATAGACCACAAGATTTCCGTTTATAAATATATGTACACTCGCAAGTGTATAAAAGTATTCTATAAGTTGTAGGCACCCGGTAACAAGCCTTAACGTTCATGTTTTACCCTCTGAAGTATACCAGATCAGGTGTGTTTAAAATAACCTCGAAGTACTAAAGCATCCCATAGTCAGGATGGGGTTTGTCAGGCCCAATAGATCTATCTTTAGGATTCGCGCCTACCGTACATAGACAAGTAGTTTAATGTTACCAAGCTAAGGGTATATTTCTGGTTTAAACCCACGTAGAATTAGTTTTAGTACTTGTGCCTATTTCGTAAAACATTTATAAAAACAGCGCATGTATTCTCAGTCCCAAAAATATATATAAAAGGGAGCAAATGAAACTCACAATACTGTATTTCGTAGTAAAAATACATATAACGTCATTTAATAAGTGCAAGGTTGGCCTCGGATTCACGAACGTATCAATATTGAGATTCAATATTGCAGGAAAGTATGTAGACGCAACGGAGATGATAAATACTAGATTGACCTTACGAGCATACCCATGAACCATACCCATCACCTCCATAGCTATAACCCATAATTTCCTTAGCTTTGACTCATTCAAAAAAACTATTTTGAAATCACTCGGACAGCACTCCGTCGTAATATTTTATGTATACTAATAATATCTTGAAATAATACAGAGCAAATATATATGTATATATATATATATATATATATATATATATATATATATCAATTGAGAGTTTAGAGAAATATATTTTCAAGTTTCTATGAAATAATGAAACCTATTGAATTCTATTTATAATAGATTTTTGAATTATAAAAGTGAATTATTAAAGTATGAATTATTAAAGTGAATTATTAAAGTATGAATTATTACAGTGAATTATTAAAGTATGAATTATTAAAGTGAATTATTAAAGTATGAATTATTAAAGTGAATTATTAAAGTATGAATTATTAAAGTGAATTATTAAAGTTAAAGTAAAGTAAAGGTAAAGTTAAAGTATAGTAAAAGTATAAAAAACTATGTATGTATAATACGCGTATAAATATATATAATATTAATTTAAATCGTTATATATATTTAATGAAATAAAATATAAATATCGTTATATTTATTATACTGGTTAAGTAATGAGTTGTCAAAAGTGATTCTAGATATTTATAAAAGTTATATACATTTTAATAATAAAGTTCTTTTTAAACTGAAAACGTCTTTGTACGTTTGAAAATAGATTAATAGAATATTATGGAAACCAATTCTCCACTAACTTTTGTCTAACTTTCGTAAATGGCACTTTTTGTTTTTATTTATAAATAGCTTTACAAATTATTCTGAATATCGTTAAGAGGAATAGATTTTCTCAAATCATAGTGGACCTCTCAACAGAGACTTGTAATCATAATTCAATGTTTCTGATAATTCAATCATTTAATATATATTTTTTTTTTGTCGAAAATCATATTGAAACAAATACGTTCGTGTAAAGTATTATACGTTTAATACTTTATTAATATTCTCAAGTTATAATATATATATACATATACATATCTATTTATATATAACGGTTCGTGAATCGTCGGAATTTGGTCGAGGTTATAATGAATGTATGAACACAGTTTAAAATTCTTGAGATTTAACTTAACAAACTTTGCTTATCGTGTCGGAATAATATAAAGATTAAAGTTTAAATTTGGTCGGAAATTTCCGGGTCGTCACAGTACCTACCCGTTAAAGAAATTTCGTCCCCGAAATTTGATAGAGGTCGTCATGACTAACAATTAGAATGTTATTATAACGATTATAGAGTTTTATCATGTTCAAGAAGAATGGATAAAATAATTCGATTACTCGAAGCGTGTGAGTGAAGTTATCGTAAATGAATGAAATAAGATAATAGTGATTCGTCGTATCTTTTGACGTCATCACGATTGATCTCCGAAAAGAAAATCTTTGTAATCTATATTGGATTTGATTATTCGGCGATTAAGAAAATTATGATCCTCTTCGAATTAATGCGATAATCCATTTTGATTTCTCTGTCGGATATTTCACTATAAATCCACCTCATTTGTTTTCTTACAACTCACACCTTCTCAACTCATATTTTAAAGTATTTATCAATATGCTTCATCCAGTGCTGATTCTTGATATACTCATCACTTTCATATCTGTTGCTCTTCTTTTTCATCTGCCTCCGGAAGAATCTATTTACTTCTACTATACTCTTGGTTTTATAGTGTTTTTAGTTCTCCCGTGTCTTTATATTGCTATATGCATTGATATATACGGTTTGTGATTTCTGGGTTGTTGTTGGGTTTTATATCTTCCCTTATATTTCAAAGTCCTTGCCTCTTCTATAATCATTGTCATCCACAGTTAATGCTCTCTTCTATTTGCTATGATTTATACTCCCATTTCTAGTTCGGAGCTTTGTTCTTTCGTTTCTTCTTCTTTTGATTAAGCACCACTTGTAATGGTCCAGAATTCGCAGATATAAATTTCGGAATGAACATTATTAATGTTCTAGGAAGGAAATTGTAATGACACGATCTTGACTTGTCAAATTACCAGAATACCTCAGAAAATGCCGAATCATCAAGAAATATTTTTTTGATATTTAGTGATCAAAGAGAATACAAGAGTCGTGTAACATAGAACATGATGACGTTATGATCTGTGAATCATCATGTTCCATTTAGAAACTCAGCATGAATTACTGTAATATAATCACGTTGATCAAGTGTCATTATATTATACTAACTCATGCTTCAGCTCCCAACACTTCTTCAAGAATATTCCTATTTTAAACTCGAATGTTTTAGAATTTAGAAAGTAAAATAGTTTCTTTTATGATATAATACTGAAAGGACCCGTTCATATACATTATAAACGATTCACAATAGTTGATTACATCGCGAGGTATTTGACCTCTATATGATACATTTTACAAACATTGCATTCGTTTTTAAAAGACAAACTTTCTTTACAATGAAAATTGACGGTATGCACACCATTTCATAATATATCCAACTATAATTGACTTAATAATAATCTTGATGAACTCAATGACTCGAATGCAACGTCTTTCAAAATATGCCATGAATGACTCCAAGTAATATCCTTAAAGTGAGCTAATGCACAGCGGAAGATTTCTTTAATACCTGAGAATAAACATGCTTTAAAGTGTCAACCAAAAGGTTGGTGAGTTCATAGGTTTATCATAACAATCATTTCAATATATTAATATACCACAAGATTTCCGTTTAGAAATATATGTACACTCGCAAGTGTATAAAAGTATTCTATAAGTTGTAGGCACCCGGTAACAAGCCTTAATGTTCATGTTTTACCCTCTGAAGTACACCAGATCAGGTGTGTTTAAAATAACCTCGAAGTACTAAAGCATCCCATAGTCAGGATGGGGTTTGTCAGGCCCAATAGATCTATCTTTAGGATTCGCGCCTACCGTACATAGACAAGTAGTTTAATGTTACCAAGCTAAGGGTATATTTCTGGTTTAAACCCACGTAGAATTAGTTTTAGTACTTGTGCCTATTTCGTAAAACATTTATAAAAACAGCGCATGTATTCTCAGTCTCAAAAATATATATAAAAGGGAGCAAATGAAACTCACTTTTGCCTTGAAGGTATTTAATTCGACTTGGTCTCCGATAGATATCACGAACCTAACCATATATATAATATATCAACATATTTTCTTTTTTAAGTAATCGTTACATATATATATACTATTAATACTTTTAATATTTTCTTAGTCTATAGTTAGCAGTCCGATGTTAGTGGTCCACAATTAGTTGCTTAAATAAAATAAATAAAGACCCCATCGTATTCGTATTGATCAGAATTAATCTCGACCCATGGTACCATGTTGTCAAATGACGTGTTGCGTACATAAAGTACCGTGTTGTCAAATGACGTGTTGCGTACAATCATGAGGTCTTATGATTAATCTTCTCGTGTTGTTTACGGGTGGTCCTGAAATATATAAAATTAAGTCATAAGTAATTATATATAAAATATCATATTAATTAGAAAAGATATGATTAATTTACTTTTTCTCCAAATATTTTCGTAGCTAAACTAGCTTCGGATACCCAATCTTGTTTTAGTCGTAGTTTCTTCATTACAACTCCGTTTTTGTTGGTTCAACTTGCCACTTCCTTGGATCGAGTCAAATTTTAAGAATATGAACTGAAAATACCTTAGTTTGTATTCAAAATCATAGGTTATAGGTCAAACTTTGGTGAAACTTATGAAAGTGATCATTTTCCATCATAAAAACAACATTTAATGATCATTTTTTTAAAAATACTTACACTTTGAGTTAAACCATAAAAATTTTATGTGTTAACATATTCATAAGAAATATCATTTTTCCAGAACATGAACTTCCAATTCAAAGTTCAAGATGGTGTTTAATTATCCAACCCAAAACAGCCCCCGGTTGCACTCCGACGACGTAGATTCAGTTTTTAAGATGTTCTTGGTAAAACCAAGTTATATCTTGTTAGGTTAGCATATCATTATGATATATTACAGGTCTTGAAGTGTTTTAAAAGTCAAGTTAGAAGGATCTATTTAGTTTGCGAACAAGTTTGAAATCATTCAAACCATGTTCTTGTTGTTAAAATTTTATACCACAAAATAAGATAGCTATATGAATATGAATTGAATAAGATTATGAACAAGGTTACTACCTTAAGTTACTTGGACAAAGTTACTGCAAAAGATAAGAAATAATCTTGGAATCAAAGAGTGGTGGAGTTAGATCAAAAGGTTGGAAGTAAACTTCTTCAAATGGGTGGTTATTTTGATATGTTCTTGAAAGAGTTTTCTTATGGTGTTTAAGGCTTGTAATTGAAGCTAAATGATGGGGAAAATGCTTAGAGATGATCAAGTATGAAGTTAGGAGTATTTTGAGAGAGAAATGAGGGTTTAGGTATGAGAAAATGGAGTGAAGAAATGATGTTCATTTATAAAAACGTTTTTAGTTTATAAAGAAAGAAAAGGATACCTAATTTTGTTTTCTTACTAATAATTCATACTACTTGAAAAATCCTAGTTACCTCATATCTAGGGCAGTAATAATGTTGATTAGGATGTTGATTTGATGTGTGTATACCAATAGTAAATACGTATAGAAGCTGGGTATGATATGGGTACATATACCCTAGATATACGTATAGAAATCTTGAGGAAACGGAACGAGAATTCAAATATAGCTATCTTTTGTGAATATACTTATATTGTTTTATGTATTTATGTCCTTAAAAAGTGATTAAATACTTTATATATACGATACGTGTATAAGCATTATATATTATAAGTATATATATCAAAGAATGTTACGTATAGTTATCGTTTTGAAAACTTAAGTTAGTAGTTTCAAAATATACTTATAACTCATTGTCATTAGTACACAATGAGATGTTAAACCATCCTTAGATCATGTTAAATATATATAAATACATATATATACACAAACATATAATTATCGTATGTTATATAGTTCGTGATATCATCGGTCATATTGGACGGTCAAACGTTGTGTAAAGCTCTTTTCAAAAACACAAGTCTCAACAATTTGAATTGCTTATCATGTTGGTATGGTTTAATTTATGTAAATATTAATCTCATAAGTATAATTTGGTCGAAAAATTCCGGGTCATTACAAATACAGATAGCGCGAAGAGGTAAATGATTTCAGATAAGAATAATTATAAAAATATCTTCAGAAGTATGGATGATATTTATAATGAAAGATACGATGATATCTTAGAATGTCTAATATCAGAGGATGATGAAGGATATTGTCCGCAGGGGTTTAGAGTCAGGAGCAAGGTATTCGTTAATGACTTCAGCAAGTACTGAATCATTTGGATTCTTTAAAGGCAGGTTCAGCCTTTGTGATTTGTCCACAGCCTCCTTCATACTTTGCTCAATCCGTTTTCCAGTTCCAAAGCTTCTCTTTTTCTGAGCTTTGCGAATATACTATCCTTTATCATCCAACTTTTTACTGTTAAGGTCGTTTACAGTTTTTGCTGCTTCATCAGCATTTTTCAAAATTTCGAGAACTGGTTCGCAGTTTAGGGTGTTTTTCAGAAATTTCTCATTCAAAGAATGTAAGTCTTGGAGGTAGACGTTGTGTGTATATGTAATTGTTGATGTTGACATGCTGCGAGGTTTCAAAATACTGATTGCTGATTCTCAATAATTGGTATGGCAATTCTTGTTATAAGGTACGAATGAGTATATGATAGGGTTTCGATAATTATAATGAGTTTTTTTTTTTGAAAGTCAAAGATCAATGAAGTTGTTGGTAAGTTTATTGCTAATGTGGTGAATATAAACGATTCCCCAGTAACGTTGGCGAAAGGGCAACGTATCTATCGAGGTTATAATAAGACTGTTTTGATTGAGAAGTCGAAGATGACTTGCTGGAGCTGTGACAAAACTGTCTATTTTGAAACGGAATTGAAAAGTTATTTTAGCTAGTAAATGCCAAAGGGTCTAACACGGATACGTGTCGAACTATGACTTGGGTTTTGAGAGTTTTTCAGGTGTATAACTGTGGGTAACATGTGGTTGGATCATCATCTCGATTGTTCCTTAGTTGAAGTGTCTTTAGGAATTTCGAAGGGTTTGAGCACATATTGTAATCGTTAATACATATGATGTTCTAACACAGTTTTGAAGTCAAAGTATAGCTTTGAAAGATATAGGAATCTAAGAGTGATGATACTGGTTATATTTTGAATTGAATTACGCGATTTCAAAATCAGAATATGTAATTGAATTTGAATGAGTATGATTGTTTTGATTTATATGAAAGAATGGATATTGTTGTGAAAGTAGGGAGTATAGTTGATGATTGCTGAATCAGTTTCGAAAAATGTAATATATTAATTGTGAATTTATATATCTCTCGGGTATTACCTACCCGTTAAAAAAAATTTCACAATTAATATTTTGTACAAAAGAAGTTTATTACAGTCTTTATGAAAATATATGTGTATATTTTCTTTAGATGTAATATAGATTTAATGAGTTAATATTAAATTAAACTCATTTGTTTTATGGTTAGAACTAGAATTGAGTAATCCCTAAAACTTTATAAATTGCATAAGTATTTCTTCAATAATATTGAAATTATGAATCATTACTTTGTTATTTGTTTGTTTTCATGAAATTCTTGTGAACTTCGCAAGGTAAGAATGATGTTATTTGAAAAGTTTCGAGTACATCGATGATGAAAGTGTAAAATCAAACATATATTCGAATAATACACTTGATTTATTATGAATTGGATTTTTTATTGAATTGAGACAGAGATTGTAATTAACGATGGTTAAGTTGCGGACGAAGGACGTACATCATTGCATATTTGTAATATGAATTAACTGAGTAGTTAAGATTCACACATAATAGCTTAGTACGGGAAGATTTATTATGGTTTAAAAATTTATACATATAAATCTTTCGATTGGAAATGAGTTAATACTTCATAACTCGTTGATACAATATATTTGTTGTTGATTCGTAATGATGTCCACAATAATTCTTGAACTGACAGAGTTTGTGATGTTACAGGTGCTGTTGATTCTGACGATACTGACGGCACTGACTGTGTTGATGATGCTACGGTCCTGTTGATGCTGTTGGTAAAACAATTCTAGCTTGTAAATCGTACACCATTTTCGATCAAAGTTTCTACTCTACCATCTCCGTTCACTCATCCGATTTACGGTCAGAATTAAATAATCTCTAAGATTTTGGAGATTACATAACTGCCACAGAGATATCTCTTCAATGAAGTTTATGAATTAATACTTCATCGTTTGTTGTTGTTGATATTCCTGGATATTTACAGGGCGTATGACATTGATGTTTGAGATACATATTGTGATGTTGCGGTGTGGGATGTGGTTGTTGTTGTTGGTGGTGGTGATGGTACTGTTGGTGTTGCTGATGGTGGTACTATTTATGCTGCTGCTGCTGGTGTTTGTAACCTTTGCACCATATTCTCCAAAGCCACTACCCGAGCGCAAGCTCGTTGACTTCTTCTATTACACCAGGGTGATTGTCGGTTCGGACGAGCGGATAAATAAAATCTAGAATTTGGTGTAGTATGTAATCGTGACGAGATACTCTAGAAATAAGAGAGAAAATGGTGTTTCGGATAGGTTCGCCGGTAAGTGCTTCAGGTTCTTCGCCAAGAGGGCAATGTGGTGGATGGAAGGGATCACCTTCTTCTTGTCTCCAATGATTAAGGAGGCTACGAACCCATCCCCAATTCATCCAGAATAGATGATGACTAATTGGTTGATCCATTCCGGTCACACTGCTTTCGGAACTTGAGTGGGATTCCATTTCGGAATCCGAGGGACTTGAACTAATGACGAATTCCATTTCATACGATTGAATAAAGAATTTTTCGATATGAAATGATTTTTCCGGCTATCGGGTGGTATTCTAATTATATAGAGCAAAAGGTTTCGTAGATTACGGAGGAATTTACGGAATATGTCAGGCAAAGTTTACAGTAACAGATACGCTAAGATATGAATTAGCAGATACGCTAAGTTATGAATTTTGTCTATACACTATTCATGCAATCAATGCAATAAGATGTGTCTAGACTAAGAATGATAAGCAGGTAATTTCCGACAAGAATGATGAGCAAAACTTTTGAAATGCAGACACGGTCGAAGTCCAGACTCACTAATGCATCCTAACGACTATCAGTTAGACATACTAATGCAGACCTGGTTCGCTAAGACCACCACTCTGATACCAACTGAAAGGACCCGTTCATATACATTATAAACGATTCACAATAGTTGATTACATCGCGAGGTATTTGACCTCTATATGATACATTTTACAAACATTGCATTCGTTTTTAAAAGACAAACTTTCTTTACAACGAAAGTTGACGGCATGCACACCATTTCATAATACTTCCAACTATAATTGGCTTAATAATAATCTTGATGAACTCAATGACTCAAATGCAACGTCTTTCAAAATATGCCATGAATGACTCCAAGTAATATCCTTAAAATGAGCTAATGCACAGCGGAAGATTTCTTTAATACCTGAGAATAAACATGCTTTAAAGTGTCAACCAAAAGGTTGGTGAGTTCATAGGTTTATCATAACAATCATTTCAATATATTAATAGACCACAAGATTTCCGTTTATAAATATATGTACACTCGCAAGTGTATAAAAGTATTCTATAAGTTGTAGGCACCCGGTAACAAGCCTTAACGTTCATGTTTTACCCTCTGAAGTATACCAGATCAGGTGTGTTTAAAATAACCTCGAAGTACTAAAGCATCCCATAGTCAGGATGGGGTTTGTCAGGCCCAATAGATCTATCTTTAGGATTCGCGCCTACCGTACATAGACAAGTAGTTTAATGTTACCAAGCTAAGGGTATATTTCTGGTTTAAACCCACGTAGAATTAGTTTTAGTACTTGTGCCTATTTCGTAAAACATTTATAAAAACAGCGCATGTATTCTCAGTCCCAAAAATATATATAAAAGGGAGCAAATGAAACTCACAATACTGTATTTCGTAGTAAAAATACATATAACGTCATTTAATAAGTGCAAGGTTGGCCTCGGATTCACGAATAATATCTTGAAATAATACAGAGCAATAACCCATAATTTCCTTAGCTTCGACTCATTCAAAAAAACTATTTACGCTTATGTAGCTATGAAATAATACATATAACCATACCCCTCACCTCCATAGCTATAACCCATAATTTCCTTAGCTTCGACTCATTCAAAAAAACTATTTTGAAATCACTCGGACAGCACTCCGTCGTAATATTTTATGTATACTAATAATATCTTGAAATAATACAGAGCAAATATATATACATATATATATATATATATATATATATATATATATATATATATATATATATATATATATATATATATATATATATATATATAAATCAATTGAGAGAGTTTAGAGAAATATATTTTCAAGTTTCTATGAAATAATGAAATCTATTGAATTCTATTTATAATAGATTTTTGAATTATAAAAGTGAATTATTAAAGTATGAATTATTAAAGTGAATTATTAAAGTATGAATTATTACAGTGAATTATTAAAGTATGAATTATTAAAGTATGAATTATTAAAGTGAATTATTAAATTATGAATTATTAAAGTGAATTATTAAAGTATGAATTATTAAAGTGAATTATTAAAGTTAAAGTAAAGTAAAAGTAAAGTAAAGGTAAAGTTAAAGTATAGTAAAAGTATAAAAAACTATGTATGTATAATACGCTTATAAATATATATAATATTAATTTAAATCGTTATATATATTTAATGAAATAAAATATAAATATCGTTATATTTATTATACTGGTTAAGTAATGAGTTGTCAAAAGTTATTCTAGATATTTATAAAAGTTATATACGTTTTAATAATAAAGTTCTTTTTAAACTGATAACGTCTTTGTACGTTTGAAAATAGATTAATAGAATATTATGAAAACCAATTCTCCACTAACTTTTGTCTAACTTTCGTAAATGACACTTTTTGTTTTTATTTATAAATAGCTTTACAAATTATTCTGAATATCGTTAAGAGGAATAGATTTTCTCAAATCATAGTGGACCTCTCAACAGAGACTTGTAATCATAATTCAATGTTTCTGATAATTCAATCATTTAATATATTTTTTTCGTCAAAAATTATATTGAAACAAATACGTTCATGTAAAGTATTATACGTTTAATACTTTATTAATATTCTCAAGTTATAATATATATATACATATACATATCTATTTATATATAACGGTTCGTGAGTCGTCGGAATTTGGTCGAGGTTATAATGAATGTATGAACACAGTTTAAAATTCTTGAGATTTAACTTAACAAACTTTGCTTATCGTGTCGGAATAATATAAAGATTAAAGTTTAAATTTGGTCAGAAATTTCTGGGTCGTCACATGAATGGAGCATCCTTTTCTAGGAGTTTATTCATAGGAGTGGCAATTTTAGAAAAATCTTTTATGAAACGTCGGTAAAAATCGGCATGCCCTAGAAAACTCCTAACTCCTCTAACATTGGTGGGATGTTGAAGTTTAGCAATTACATCTACTTTAGCTCTATCCACTTCAATTCCTTCTTTTGAAATTTTATGACCAAGAACGATGCCTTCTCTAACTATGAAATGGCATTTCTCCCAATTAAGAACTAGATTTGATTGCTCGCATCTAATAAGCATTCGTTCAAGATTAACTAGACATGTTTCAAATGTATCACCGAAGACTGAAAAGTCATCCATGAAAACTTCCATGCATTCTTCTATCATGTCGGGAAAAATCGCCATCATGCACCTTTGAAAAGTTGTAGGGGCGTTGCAAAGTCCAAATGGCATGCGTTTGTAAGCAAAAGTACCATAAGGGCACGTGAACGTGGTTTTCTCTTGGTCCTCGGGTGCTATTGGAATTTGAAAATATCCGAAAAAATCGTCAAGAAAACAATAGTAACTATTCACAGCTAACCTTTCCAACATTTGATCAATGAAAGGTAAGGGAAAGTGATCTTTTCTGGTGGTGTCATTTAATTTTCTATAATGAATACAAACACGCCATCCTGTTACAGTCATAGTAGAAATAAGCTCATTTTTTTCATTTGTGATGAAAGTCATGCCACCCTTCTTAGGTACGCATTGAACTGGGCTTATCCATGGACTATCAGAGATTGGATAAATTAAACCTGCATCTAGCAGTTTAATAATTTCTTTCTTAACAACATCTTGAATATTAGAATTTAGTCTTCGTTGGCGTTGCACATATGTTTTATGACCTTCTTCCTTAAGGATTTTATGTGTGCAATACGAAGGACTTATACCTTTAATGTCATGAATCTTCCATGCAATAGCTGGTTTATGAGCTTTTAGCACAGAAATGAGTCGAGATTTTTCATTTTCCGTAAGAGAAGACGATATTATTACAGGTAATTCAGATTCACCATGTAAATAAGCGTATTCCAAATGGGTTGGAAGTGGCTTTAATTCTAATGTCGGTGGTTCTTCTATCGATGATTTGTATCGATATCTGTCTTCCTCTTTTAGCATTTGAAGTTCTTCTGTAACAACCCGGAATTTTCCAACGTTTATTATTAATATCTATTATTAATACTTGTGCTTTAATAAATGTATTTTTGTACATTTACTTGTTACCGTATTTAACTCTCCATGGCCCGACTAGTCTTTGTGTCACGAGTACTTTTCACGAATAATATTTTTGAATATTATTTACATTCATGATTAATTATTATTAATCATTTTTAATTAACCAGTGTTAGTGGTTAATTACTTGGGCCTTTTATTTAATTGTTGGTTACTTGGGCTTGGACTTTTATTTCATGGACTAGTAAGCCCACCCTACACATTTAATGTACTTGTAAGCCCATGTTACATGCTAGTATTACATTAAGAATAATCATGTATTAATTAGCTTAATGAAGAGACAAAGTACTACAAGCATGCATGCATTCTTTTCCATACTTTTAACCTCATTACTTATCCTAGCATACACCAAGCTCCAACACTTGAAAGCAAACTTTTGACTTCCCCATTTGTCCAAAAAAAAAAAAAAACCGTAGGCCTTTATGCATGTGAGGGAGTTCTTTTTTTTTTTTCAAACTTTGTTACTTATTACTTGCATTTCATTTTCCTTTACACACACTTACATACAACACTTCATTTTTCTCTCATTTCTCTCTCAAAATATTGTAAGTAACAACATTAATTCTCTTCTTTTCTTTCTCTAAAAACCGAAATCTATCATCATCTTTTACTTGATTCATTAGTTGTTTGTTTGTTGGTTGTTATTCAAGATCAAACTTCCTAGTTTGCATCTTCATGGATCTTGGTTACTTCCATCTCTTGTTTGATGAAGAACCAAGAACAAGAACCTAAAACTTGTTAGTTTGTGGTTCTATACTTAAGTATTTTCAAGATCTAGAGTTCATAAACTTAATGATCTTCTTTATGTTTATGTTTTGTAGACTTGAATTCTTAAGATCTAAACTTTGGTTTGAATCTTCTCAAGTATGAAGCAAATATGAATATAATACTTGTAGATCTAGTTTATTTCTTCATTTTTACTTACTTTAAATTCATGATTGTTAATTATGGTCAAGTATTACTAGTTAAAACTTGATCTCATACTTCTTAAAACTAAAGTTAACTTTGTAAGTTCAAGAACATGGAAGTTTAACTTTCTAGTTACAACTTCATATACTTTTGATAGATCTAAGTTTCTATAGCTTATGGTCTTCTTATTTTGTTATAAACAAGAGCTTGTAAGCATAAATACATTTTACAAGATGAAAATCTAAGTTTCATAACTTATGGTTTCATTAAAGTAAAGATCCAAGTCTTATAACTTAGGATCTAACTTAAGAACACTATTTAACACCCTTAAACGATGAACTTTTTTTTTTTTTAGATCCCACTATGGGATCCCATCATCCCACTATGGGATCAGGTTCTGATCAAATTTCTTGAAAATCACCTTTGACCCCATTCCGGGATCTTTTAATCCCATTCCGGGATCAGGCCCTGACATGGTAGTTTTTAACCAAATTAACACTTGTGACCCGTTTGACTATTAACGCATAACAACTCCATTCCAACCTGTTTTAATCGTCATAACACATAAACAAACTTAAACATCTTTTATCTTAATACACTTTTGACCTTTGGCGTTAATAAGCGGTTATCATAAAGCTAGATTCAAATAAGAGACTTGCATACCACTTGCTAAGTGCCGAATGCTCCTCTAAAACCTTGTTGTCCCATATCTTCTCGATGCATAAGAACCTAACAAACATTAATAACATAACGGGATAAGCAATACGCTTAGTGAGTTAATGGTAAGTAAATATCTTAAACTTAAAGCATAAACACAATCATAACGTAACCATAACCTTCCAACCCGAATTTTGATTTCGTGTTTCGAACTTGATCATCTCGCATCCTAGGCATACATCTAATCTTAGCACATGACATGTACATAGTTCAAGCTTAAAACATTATCATAGATGTGTGTTCAAGATTACATATAACATGGACATCGTCCAAGCTTACACTTAACATGGATATAAATCCAAGCTTACTCTTAACATGGACCCCGTCCAAGCTTACACTTAACATGGATATAAATCCAAGCTTACTCTTAACATGGATCCCGTCCAAGCTTACACTTAACATGGATATAAATCCAAGCTTACTCTTAACATGGACCCCGTCCAAGCTTACACTTAACATGGATATAAATCCAAGCTTATCACGTGATATGGACATAGACATAAAGTCTAAGCTTTACACCTTGACATAGACACAAAGTCTAAGCTTTTTGCCTTATAATAGACATGAAGTCTAAGCTTTGCACTTTAACATAGACGAAAAGTCTAAGCTTTACCTAGTGAACTTAATCGTCACCCTCTTGCACGGATGCAATCCGGGAGCATTAAGTCACCCATATCATCCTATCTCGTATTCAAAACAACTACAAGTACACTTCTATAATTAAACTCAAAAACATAGAATTATCATAAACATCTCTTTTACATAACTTATGATCATGGATTCCATGATCACCCTTGACCCGCCCATATTACCCCCATATAACTCACCTTGATTAGAGCACTCCCTTGATTGGTTGAAGTTCTTTTGCTTTGACTAGCACCTATATAAGAGCTAGTCTCATTATTTACACAATCGAACTAACATAAAGCATTTAAACAAATTAACCTCATAAGCATAAACTTTCACTTCCATTCATTTAACACTTGAGGCTTAATCTTGCTTAACCCTCTTTTATCACTTCACATGAGCATTTATAATATTCAAAATTCTTAAATTTCATTAAACTTAGTTTTACATTTTCCATTTCAACAAGTAGTGCCAAACTTACAACTTTTTCAATATACAATTTCTCAAGTTCAATTAAGACATGTTCTCAAATCATCAACCTCCTTCTAAATTTGGAGGTGAACCTTAAACATTGACATTTCTTGAAAACACCTTTTTGACTTTCACTTCTTAGCAACAAACACTAACTAACAATTTTTATCATCTCAAAATAAATCTTTTCACACAATTTCATCAAAATTACATATTTACTTTCATTGAGGCATTTCATCAAACACTTAGTGTGCATAAAGCCATATTCAACCATTTCATAATCTAAGAAATCACCTTTTTCACCATTCATCATCTATTAGCTAGTTTATGCATAAACATATGCCATAACATCATAAAAACTAGTATTCATACATAACCATAACATAAATCCATCATAATTTACTTCTATACTTCCATTTTCTTCACAAAAACTCATTTTACACATTCATTAATCCCCAAATCCATTTTTCAACTCATGCATACATTAATCCCACTCTAATTCGTGAAATACATAACTACTTAACATAAACATAAATAAGATTCAAGTATTTAATCATACCTCAACTTCACTCCAACTCAAATCTTTAAACTAGCAAAATAGATAGAGAAGATGCTAGTTTCTTGCTTCCTTTTAGCTTTATTCACCTTTAATTACTTGCTTCCAAGTTTAATCAATTTTACTCTTTAGATTTGAAAACCCTAATTTCCTTGCTTTCAAAACCGTTCTTTCTCTTCTCCTTTTTTTTTTAAAACTTTTCTTGAATCTTCCAAAATGAGCTAGAAGCTCTCCTCCACTCATTTAATATAACAACTTTGGATGATTGACAACTTAGGTCCCTCCCCACCATTACATAGTTTAGGTGGTCCCTCTCACTAACTAACCATCACATTACATACTTTGCAAGACTAGTCCTTTTTAACAAAATAACTAACTTGAAATTTTGGGGTGTTACAACTCTCCCCCCATTGAAATGTTCATGTCCTCACGAACTATCCTTTTTATTTCTTGGTGAATACAAAACCCTTAAAAACTATATTTGAACCTTCACCGGTCCTTGCACATAACTCAATGCTCGTTGAGATCAATTTCATTTAATCGAATAAAGTTTCTAATAATCATAAGTCATCCTGAATATATTAAGGCTTTTCATCTAATTTGTTACCATTTATACATATGTCCTCACAATTTCGAGCTTTGTTCACTAATCTCTTTCCAATTTGCTAACCAAAGTACTTAACTCTTACCTAATCTCCTCTTAACGTTGGTAGTTTCTTGTAGACTTTTGTGTATGTTGTCCCATCAATCACACACTAGGTGTTCTTTAGGCATACATTCGTTATTTTCTGTCACCCTAACTCTTAAATTTCCTACATTAAGTACTCTTTCTTCACGTATCTTTCATTAGATATTTCAATTTATCCACTTTTTATCTCCTTTCCTGTATTATCAGGTCTCTATATCACAATCTTTACCAATAAAAATCCTCATAACTGAAAACTAGTCCTTAATACCAAACAAATTATTATTTCTTTTCCAGAAAATTTCTCGTTATACCATATTCTCGCATCTTAATTCTCTTCTTTCAAGGTATTAAAACATGTTATCCCTCTAAATTCTTCACTAGCTTCTCTTAATTTTCGCTAATTTACATAGATTTTACTTCCTTACGTGCTTTTCGTGTCGACATCTCATGCCATCAACATTGATTATTCGCATCATCATCTCGAATCGTGTTTAGTATTAAACAAATAAAAAGACTTTATCCCTTTTTATGCTCACCATTATTTCCATGTCGTAAGCTTTCCGTATAATTGCACAATACATTTCATAAGTACCTTTTTCTTCTTAATTAAATTACATCTTTCACCAATTTTACACTTGTAAAAATTCATCTTTCAATTCTCTTCATAAAAATCACACATTATAAGACTCATTTGCTTAAATATAAAAATCTTCTAGAATCTCTTAATCTCTATTCGCGAACCTATACTAGAGTCCGCATTTGCTCCTGATATATCACTTTTATATAAACTTACATTCCTTCGAATCTTCCATAGGTTCTTTCTTTGTAAAATATTTCTACTAAAGTCTAAAGAGTTACCATTATTTCAACCTTCATCTAACTCCATAAAGTTAACGATCATATTATCACCATGATCAATCTTCCTTTCTTATGATCCATTCAATCATGTATCTTCACTTAACCCTTTTCCTCTTAACCACATTAACTAGAATCGGGGAATCTGACATGCCTCATGTAAAACCCAATAAATTCTTTTGCGTATAAAATTTACCTAATTACTTGAACAAGCCTTTAATATCATTTAGTATGATTATAGATCAATCATACACTATCTTCATTTTCATCATCAGTCTCTACTTCATATTCTCTGGCTAATGAATAGTCAAATCTACTTCTTTTTCAATACATAACCATAACGTGTCACAAGACTCATTGCTACAACGCAAATGTAGCCCTAAATACATATCTCATCATCTTTACGGGTAAGGAACCTTACTCTTTAAATTATTTTCATGCGACTTTTCATAAACGCCTCCTTCCATTCTCAAAATTCATTGCCATAATATAAAAATCTTCTTATTTCTCACATCTCTTTCGTGTCTTTACTCATTTCCATCATTAGGTACAGATAATACAAATTTGTATATACACTTAATCTTCATTTTAAACATCGTATATCATGCACATCTTACTACTTAATCATAACCAAGTCTTAAGTACCATGATAGCTGGATTGCTCATTCTCATGCAAAATTTTACTCTCCATGCTTAATTTGTTTTCTTAACTGTCTATTAAGTCTTTCGTCATACTACAATCATTTGGTGTACCAAATCTCTTCCTTTTTAAAATAAGAAGAACTATTCGTTTTCAGGCTTCTTACATTCTATCTTGTTCTTCTTGCATTTGTGTAGTCTTAAAGCTATGAAGATCCAAGGATTTACAAGACCTTACAACCGGTTCAATCTTATCTATCACATCTTCCTCTCTTCTAGGACCACAGAGATCTCTTGCTCAAGATATTTCAGCCTCAAAAGTAAGTAGTTTGGTCCTCTTAACATTCTTGCATTTGCCTAAGGGAAACTCTTTCTTTTCCTTTAGTCCCTTCACTTGAAGGTTCATTGCTACACATTTCCGTTGCAACACACTAACCCCACTCCAAGGGAACAAAATAATCATTTACTCACTATAGTCACAACTATATAGTTTTGTTGCCTCTCCAATTAGTGGTTAAGGCCTATACGCGTTCATGTAGGAAGTTACACAAAACATGTGCAGGTGTAAAGGAAGGTACCTACCACACATCTCGTGACTCCTTTACCCTTCTTCTATTCTAGATCGGGTTCGGGTCTCAGTTTATCCAGGACTGAGTTCACATTCCCTTCATACTTCCTTCTCTTTTCATGACTTCTTAATATTCTAAACGATCAGGGATGCTAAGCTCCGCCCCTAAATCTATTCTTTTCACGCTTCAGTATTATTTGAACTGCTTTCATGCTTTTCTCGTTTCCGTTACATTGTTTTTATTCATCATAACTTAAGGGTACATTCATTATACTTTTGACAACTACTTTACATGATCATTTCTATTCATGTGTTTGTTCATCTTAAACTTGCAACTTACATCATCCAATATTGAACTCGTGGTTTCGAAAACCCAAGAGCACTCTTAGCATTAGCATAATCATAACCAAAACATAACCTGTCAACCCACAAGTGTCTTTCTTGTATCGAATCCGGTCATACCACACCATAGACACAACTTACTAGGGTTGACCTAAGATTGTGCCTAAGCTAAACACAAATCCATAGACATAAGGTCTAAACTCATCAAGATTAACATGGACGTAAGTTCAGGCTCACTAACATTATCATGGACGCAAGTCCAAGCTCATTAACTCTACCATGGACGCAAGTCCAAGCTCATTAACTCTACCATGGACGCAAGTCCAAGCTCATTAACTTTACCATGGATCCAAGCTTACCATTATCAACATGGATACAAGTCCAAGCTTATCATCATCAACATGGACGCAAGTCCAAGCTAATCCTCATTGACATGGACACAAGTCCAAGCTAATCATCATTGACATGGACACAAGTCCAAGCTAATCATCATTGACATGGATCCAAGCTTCATTACTTAGTGGGTTTGATCATCACCCTCTTGCACGGATGCAATCCGGGTGTACCAAACCACTCTCGTACATCACATCACAAGTGGATAGTTTTCTCGAAAATACTAACAAACTCATGCATAACACACATTCATTCTTCCCATTCCTTTCTTCTAGTTTCTAGCATCATATACAATCCTAAGGAACATGACATAATACTTTAAACATTATCTATCATGCAAGTCATAAACCGCTTATTAAAACTTAGAGTTGGTTTAAGCCTAGATAACCCTACGGTGGATTATCCAAGTCCCTTAAACCATAGCTCTGAGACCAACTTTTAACGCCCTTAAACGATGAACTTTTTTTTTTTAGATCCCGCTATGGGATCCCATCATCCCACTATGGGATCAGGTTCTGATCAAATTTCTTGAAAATCACCTTTGATCCCATTCGGGGATCTTTTAATCCCATTCCGGGATCAGGCCCTGACATGGTAGTTTTTAACCAAATTAACACTTGTGACCCGTTTGACTATCAACGCATAACAACTCCGTTCCAACCTATTTTAATCTTCATAACACATAAACAAACTTAAACATCTTTTATCTTAATACACTTTTGACCCTTGGCGTTAATAAGCGGTTATCATAAAGCTAGATTCAAATAAAAGACTTGCATACCACTTGCTAAGTGCCGAATGCTCCTCTAAAACCTTGTCGTCCCATACCTTCTCGATGCATAAGAACCTAACAAACATTAACAACATAACGGGATAAGCAATACGCTTAGTGAGTTAATGGTAAGTAAATATCTTAAACTTAAAGCATAAACACAATCATAACGTAACCATAACCTTCCAACCCGAATTTTGATTTCGTGTTTCGAACTTGATCATCTCGCATCCTAGGCATACATCTAATCTTAGCACATGACATGTACATAGTTCAAGCTTAAAACATTATCATAGATGTGTGTTCAAGATTACACATAACATGGACATCGTCCAAGCTTACACTTAACATGGATATAAATCCAAGCTTACTCTTAACATGGACCCCGTCCAAGCTTACACTTAACATGGATATAAATCCAAGCTTACTCTTAACATGGACCCCGTCCAAGCTTACACTTAACATGGATATAAATCCAAGCTTACTCTTAACATGGACCCCGTCCAAGCTTACACTTAACATGGATATAAATCTAAGCTTACTCTTAACATGGACCCCGTCCAAGCTTACACTTAACATGGATATAAATCCAAGCTTATCACGTGATATGGACATAGACATAAAGTTTAAGCTTTACACCTTGACATAGACACAAAGTCTAAGCTTTTTGCCTTATAATAGACATGAAGTCTAAGCTTTGCATTTTAACATAGACGAAAAGTCTAAGCTTTACCTAGTGAACTTAATCGTCACCCTCTTGCACGGATGCAATCCGGGAGCATTAAGTCACCCATATCATCCTATCTCGTATTCAAAACAACCACAAGTACACTTCTATAATTAAACTCAAAAACATAAAATTATCATAAACATCTCTTTTACATAACTTATGATCATGGATTCCATGATCACCCTTGACCCGCCCATATTACCCCCATATAACTCACCTTGATTAGAGCACTCCCTTGATTGGTTGAAGTTCTTTTGCTTTGACTAGCACCTATATAAGAGCTAGTCTCATTATTTACACCATCAAACTAACATAAAGCATTTAAACAAATTAACCTCATAAGCATAAACTTTCACTTCCATTCATTTAACACTTGAGGCTTAATCTTGCTTAACCCTCTTTTATCACTTCACATGAACATTTATAATATTCAAAATTCTTAAATTTCATTAAACTTAGTTTTACATTTTCCATTTCAACAAGTAGTGCCAAACTTACAACTTTTTCAATATACAATTTCTCAAGTTCAATTAAGACATGTTCTCAAATCATCAACCTCCTTCTAAATTTGGAGGTGAACCTTAAACATTGACATTTCTTAAAAACACCTTTTTGACTTTCACTTCTTAGCAACAAACACAAACTAACAATTTTTGTCATCTCAAAATAAATCTTTTCACACAATTTCATCAAAATTACATATTTATTTTCATTGAGGCATTTCATCAAACACTTAGTGTGCATAAAGCCATATTCAACCATTTCATAATCTAAGAAATCACCTTTTCCACCATTCATCATCTATTAGCTAGTTTATGCATAAACATATGCCATAACATCATAAAAACTAGTATTCATACATAACCATAACATAAATCCATCATAATTTACTTCTATACTTCCATTTTCTTCACAAAAACTCATTTTACACATTCATTAATCCCCAAATCCATTTTTCAACTCATGCATACATTAATCCCACTCTAA
The DNA here is from genome assembly GCF_046630445.1 of Rutidosis leptorrhynchoides. Taxonomy (NCBI): domain Eukaryota; kingdom Viridiplantae; phylum Streptophyta; class Magnoliopsida; order Asterales; family Asteraceae; genus Rutidosis; species Rutidosis leptorrhynchoides. The sequence goes on from NC_092336.1 coordinate 418,866,011, forward strand.
TTCGTAAAATACATAACTACTTAACATAAACATAAATAAGATTCAAGTATTCAATCATACCTCAACTTCACTCCAACTCAAATCTTTAAACTAGCAAAATAGATAGAGAAGATGCTAGTTTCTTGCTTCCTTTTAGCTTTATTCACCTTTAATTACTTGCTTCCAAGTTTAATCAATTTTACTCTTTGGATCTGAAAACCCTAATTTCCTTGCTTTCAAAACCGTTCTTTCTCTTCTCCTTTTTAAAAAAAAAAAAAAACTTTTCTTGAATCTTTCAAAATGAGCTAGAAGCTCTCCTCCACTCATTTAATATAACAACTTTGGATGATTGACAACTTAGGTCCCTCCCTACCATTACATAGTTTAGGTGGTCCCTCTCACTAACTAACCATCACATTACATACTTTGCAAGACTAGTCCTTTTTAACAAAATAACTAACTTGAAATTTTGGGGTGTTACACACTAGATCTAGACTTTCTAGTCTAGGATCTTTAAGATCTAGCTAAGATCTAAGTTCTAAAACTTAAGATCTTGATCATTTAGTTTACTTTCAAGTTTATAGCTTGATATTACTTTTATAACTCATGTATGTGTCGGATCTAAGATCTTGATGTAACTTTGGTTCATCAAACTACATACAACTCTTAAGTGAGTTGTGCAACTTATCTTAGACCTACACAAGTGTTATAATGGTTAAAACTTGGTTAATATGATGCAAACCCACCAACGAGTTGTACACTTGAAGCTATACGCATCAAGGATGAGAACCGTGATGAGCATCAAGCACCAAGAACCCACCGGAACACCTTTAGCTACTGTTTCTGGAACTGATCAGACTACCTGGGCTACTGTAAAGTTTATTTTCAGTTAGTTTGGTTCTAGTATATGATTTTCTGTTTAGACCTCGTCTTAATCCGAGTTACGGCTTAGGATCTATGGCCTCCCGAAAGTCACTACACCCTATTAACGTTGTGCTGAAATTTCTGACCTACTCGTACTTAAACCGTCATCACGGTCAAACGAAGACGATTTTGGTTTTGGAAATTGGTCAGTACCTAGGGGACTCATATAAGGAGCCATGGCCACTGGTCTCACCCCATTTCATTTTGTATAGAGGTCGTGGCGACTGAACGAAGTCAGCCTTTATTTCAAACCCTAGTCTTTACTTGAAACTTACTTTACACTTTTTGTTAAATGATGAATGATGATGATACTTAAGACCTAATTTACATACTTTTAAACCTTTGGGAACGATTTAATGACTTATTAACTTTTGACTTAGGTTTAGGACTTTCCGGACCTACATACTTGCTTACTTTCCTGAACCAACTTTACTACTACTTTACACTGTGAGTTATAGCATCCCTTTTTACTTTAACTATTTTGGGAACTGAGAATACATGCGCATTTTATGTTTTACATACTAGGCACGAGTACTTAAACTTTATATATGTGTGGGTTATATAACGGCATAAACTTTCCCTTAGCTCGGTAACGTTTAGTCATTGGTCTTTGAACCGGTGAACGCGAATCTTAGATATGGATCCATAGGGTTTGACATCCCCACTCGGGCTAGTAGCGCTAGAATTTAACGGGTGTTTAATACTTCGTAAACATACGCACTCGCCAAGTGTACTTTTATGGGGTGATATACATTAAGTTAGTTACCAAGTGCCCACGGTTATACATATACTTTTCATACTGTTTTGAAACGCTATTGAAGCACTGAAATCTCGTGGCCTACCTTACATTACTGTTATACTTAAACTATAGCTCACCAACCTTTGTGTTGATGTTTTTAAGCATGTTTTTCTCAGGTGCTTAAGGTTTGCTTGCTTCCGCTGTTGTACTAGTCATGCCTTGTGGACACCCGCTGCGCTTGTTAGAGTTGTCATCGCATGAAATATTTTATTTGAATTCAAACTATGTTACCTTTTTAAACAATGATTTGTAACGACCATTGGGTCACGTACTATTACTAATTGCTTCTGTTCATTGAAGCATACTTTTGTTGTAAGATATTTGATGTTGGTTAAGACATCACCTTTATTCATGAATGCAAACTTCTTTTGAAACCGCATATAGTATTTGACCTTGTAATGATCCTGTTGTTGATGATTCGTACACGATGGTTTTGTACGGGGCATCACATTTGGTATCAGAGCGTTGGTTGTAGGGAATTAGGTTGCATTAGTGAGTCTGGACCGACCCGAGTAGGATTCACTAATAGGACTAATCTACAACTTGCTAGTTTACTTGTTTCCGCGAAACTTGCTGCATACTGCTGCTTACTTTTACTGCTATATGCCGTATGCTACTACATGATTTCACTAGTGCATGCTATTATCTGTTTTTGATTGCATGATACTTGTCGTTATTGCCATGCTACTTACTGCTATACATGATCTAGACTGTCTTAGTTACTTTGCCTAATACGTGCTTGCTTTATGACTTACTGACATGGAAAAAGTTATTTTTCCTTGTTCAGATGTCGGATATTCCACCTGTTATCATTTTGGAGAGCAGTTCAGAATCGTCCGCCACCTCGCATGCCGTCATTGCCGATCCTCAGATCCCGTCGTCGACACCCTCCAGTGACTCCGGCGCTTCATCCTCCGGAGCTAGTAGCCATGCACCTTGCCCAGTGATTACCTCGGACGGAGCCAAGGACCTACCGGAGACTTCAGCTCCACTTGCCCCAGGACCTCCGGAGCCACAGCACCATCCCGGTGGTGCTGTGATTCCCGCGGAACTTGGGGAATGTCCAGTCCGTAATGAGCATAACCATTGGTGCCGACGCCTTCCTGATGGACGTCTCGTGCCAATCGGGCCCGGCAGATACCGACAGATGATGGCCGCCTGAGGAGAGCCACCCGTGCAGCCACCCCCAGCCGATCTAGACGACCCATCATCTGCCGATTCTTCATCCAAAGATTCATACTCTGACGACTATAGTGACGAGGATTCAGATGAGGACCCTGATGATGCACCTGTACAGCCACCCTCCACCCAGCCGAAGAAGCGGTACCGTTTCGATGGTACCGTCTTTCCAGGGATTAATGGAGGTCGACCATTCATTGACGCTCATGATCGGCATCATAGGGTTACCTCCCGTAAGCGGCTTGTGCCGTATCCTGCTGATCCCTTCATCCGTAAGCCTTACCGCTATGCACCATCCACTTCTGGAGCCGGACCATCTGCACCACCAGCACCACCCGTACTGACTGCACTGCCTGCCCCACCATCTCCCTCTGTCGAGGAACTGACAAGGGAAGTGGAGATCCTCCATGCTCGGGTAGCTGAGCTCGAGGACCAGATGTCCCACGTAATGGATATCCTACACCCACCATCACCTTAGGACTTTTGTAGTAGATTTCATTATGTAATCTCATTTGTAGTTTTATGTTTTACTTATGTATTGTACGAACCTATGCGGATGTATGCAACTTATTATTAATGAATGGAACTTTGCGTTGTTTAATTCTTGCACAGTGTTCTATTTACGTTACTGTGTGATGACTTTGTGGTATCTGAATCTATTTGCATTACTTAATTAGCATGTGTTGTGTTGATTCCATGCTGGTTACCATATACTGTATTATTACTATTTGAATACTAGATTTTGACTTGAGTCAAAACTTTTGTTTAGAACATCAATGGAAAACGGAATATCAACGCCAACCACAGCACAGATCGAGGAAATGATCAATGAACGTGTCGCCGCAGCTTTAGCGGAAATGAACCCCCAAGCTCCACCGCCACCGGTTATCCAGCCCATTCGTAACGGGTGCACATACAAAGAGTTTCAAAGCTGCAAGCCCACAACTTTAGTGGAACTGAGGGGCCGGTTGGTCTCAGTAGGTGGTTTGAAAAATTAGAATCTGTGTTTCGAGTTAGTAACTGCTCAGAGGTGAACAAAACCAAGTATGCCTCATGTACACTGTCTAACGGCGCACTAACTTGGTGGAACACATTGGCTCAAGCAAAGGGTATTGATGATGCATTTGCTACCCCATAGGAGGAATTCAAAGGGGCCCTGATTGAGGAATATTGCCCTAGGACAGAGATCCAGAAAATGGAGATGGAGTTTATGCAGGTGAAGGTTGTGAGAAACGATCTCGATGGTTACAACCATAGGTATCTAGAATTAGCCCTGATGTGTCCTACCATGGTTACCCCTGAGTTTAAGCGCATGGAAAGGTACTTGTGGGGACTTCCTAAGTCCATTAAGGGAAATGTCACCTCATCTAAGCCACCAAACGTCCTGGAAGCAATGCGCATGGCGCACACTTTAATGAACCAAATCATCATCGATGAACCGGAAAAGGCTAAGTCCGAAGCGGGTAGTAGTGATAAGCATAAGTGGGATAACAACAAGGGGAGAGCCTATGATCAAACCCCCGCTAAGAGGCACAACAACGGTGGGAATCCCAATCCGAACACCAACTCGAACCCCAACTACAAGGGTACCCTACCGCAATGCAAGAGGTGCTACAAGTACCATACCGGGTATTGTAACGTTGTTTGTGAAAAGTGCAAAAAGACCGGGCATATTGGCAGAGACTGCAAGATCACCACCATGACTGGGAAGCTGAACCCCGATGGACCGAGAAAGTGTTATGAATGCGGACAAACGTGCCACTTTAGAAATGAGTGTCCCAACAAGCAAAAGGACGGCGGACCACCACGTGGCAGAGCATTCAATGTAAATGCAAGGGATGCTCGTGAGAACCCCGACTTGGTGACAGGTATATTCACTATCAATAATCTATTAGCTTATGTATTATTTGATGCCGGTGTCGATAGGAGTTATGTATGTAGACACTTTTGCGATAAGATAAATTGGTCGTTAGTTCCTTTAAAAGAGAGTATGCTTGTCGAGGTTGCCAACGGTAAACTTGAGAAAGTGGACCAAATAGGCCGAGGAGCTATTATCAACATAGCCGGTGTGGATTTCGAGATTGACTTAATACCCATTAAGTTGGGAAGTTTTAACGTGATTGTCGGTATGGATTGGTTGACCAAAGTAAGGGCCGACATTATCTGTGGAGATAAAGCTCTTCGTATACCGCACAGAAATGGTTAACCACTGATTATTTACGGAGAGAGATGTAGCTCGAAACTGAATCTCATTAGTTGCTTGAAAGCGCAAAAGATCATGAAGAAAGGACGTCTTGCTGTTTTGGCACATGTGAAAACATTAGAAACCGAGGTGAAGAGTGTGGATGACGTACGAATTGTGAACAAGTTTTCCGATGTCTTTCCAGAGGAATTGCCTAGATTACTGCCATCGAGAGTAGTAGAGTTTCAGATCGATTTAGTGCTAGGAGCTGCACCTGTAGCTCGCGCACCCTATCGACTCGCACCTTCCGAGATGCAAGAGTTGCAAAGCCAATTACAAGAACTGCTAGACCGTGGATTCATCCAACCAAGTTTCTCGCCTTGGGGCGCACCTGTTCTATTTGTGAAGAAGAAGGACGGATCATTCCGCATGTATATCGACTACCGTGAACTCAACAAAGTGACGATCAAGAATCGGTATCCTCTTCCCTGAATTGACGATCTTTTTGATCAACTACAAGGATAGAGCATTTACTCCAAGATCAATTTACGATCCGGCTATCACCAGTTGAGGGTGAAAGAGAGTGATGTGATGAAGACTGCATTCAGAACTCGTTATGGTCATTATGAGTTTCTCGTGATGCCATTCGGATTAACCAATGCACCTGCCGTGTTTATAGATCTCATGAATCGCGTATGCAAGCCATACCTGGATAAGTTCGTTATCGTCTTCATAGATGATATCCTCATCTACTCCAAAATCGAAGAAGAACATGAGCAACATCTTCGACTAGTGCTTGAACTCTTGAGACGAGAGCAACTTTACGCCAAATTCTCCAAGTGTGAATTTTGATTGAAGGAAGTCCAATTTATGGGTCATGTTGTGAGCGACCAGGGTATCAAAGTTGATCCCGCAAAGATTGAAGCTATCAGCAAGTGGGAAACCCCCACTACTCTGACGCATATTCGCCAATTTTTAGGTCTCGCCAGTTACTACCAAAGATTTATTGAAGGTTTCTCTCGGATTACGCGCCCTTTGACCACGCTGACTCACAAAGAGAAGAAGTTCATTTGGGAACCCGAACAGGAATCAGCATTTCAAACCTTGAAAAAGATGTTAACCACCGCACCTATCTTATCACTTCCTGAAGGCAGTGACGAATTTGTCGTTTTTTGCGATGCTTCGAAAAGTGGTTTTGGTTGTGTACTGATGCAATGCACAAAGGTTATCGCTTACGCCTCCCGGCTGAAATGTCCCGTTCATATTGATTATAAACATTCCATATTAATTGATTTCGTTGCGAGATTTTGACCTCTATATGAGACGTTTTTCAAAGACTGCATTCATTTTTAAAACAACCATAACCTTTATTTTATCAATAAAGGTTTTAAAAATATTACGTAGATTATCAAATAATGATAATCTAAAATATACTGTTTACACACGACCATTACATAATGGTTTACAATAGAAATATATTACATCGACATATGTTTCTTGAATGCAGTTTTTACACAATATCATTCATACATGGACTCCAAATCTTGTCCTTATTTTAGTATGCAACAGCGGAAGCTCTTAATATTCACCTGAGAATAAACATGCTTTAAACGTCAAAAAAAAAAATGTTGGTGAGTTATAGGTTTAACCTATATATATATCAAATCGTAACAATAGACCACAAGATTTCATATTTCAATACACATCCCATACATAGAGATAAAAATAATTCATATGGTGAACACCTGGTAACCGACATTAACAAGATGCATATATAAGAATATCCCCATCATTCCGGGACACCCTTCGGATATGATATAAATTTCGAAGTACTAAAGCATCCGGTACTTTGAATAGGGTTTGTTAGGCCCAATAGATCTATCTTTAGGATTCGCGTCAATTATGGTGTCTGTTCCCTAATTCTTAGATTACCAGACTTAATAAAAAAGGGCATATTCGATTTCGATAATTCAACCATAGAATGTAGTTTCACGTACTTGTGTCTATTTTGTAAATCATTTATAAAACCTGCATGTATTCTCATCCCAAAAATATTAGATTTTAAAAGTGGGACTATAACTCAGTTTCACAGATATTTCCTTCCTCGGAAATAAGACTTGGCCACGGATCGATTCACGAACCTATACAAATATGTACATATATATCAAAGTATGATCAAAATATAATTATAACCATTTTTATTATGTTTTAAAGATTTGAGTGTATTAAGTCAGCTGTCCTCGTTAGTAACCTACAACTAGTTGTTCACAGTTAGATGTACAGAAATAAATCGATATATATTATCTTGAATCAATCCACGACCCAGTGTATACATGTCTCAGGCTAGATCACAACTCAAAGTATATATATTTTTGGAATCAACCTCAACCCTGTATAGCTAACTCCAACATTACTGCATATAGAGTGTCTATGGTTGTTCCAAATAATATATATACAAGGGTCGATATGATATGTCAAAACATTTGCATACGTGTCTATGGTATCCCAAGATTACATAATATATTAGAATACATGTATAATACAATATAAGTTAGATAGGATATGATTTGTATAGATTTGTTAAACATTTTTCGTAGCTAAAAAGATCAAAAATATCCAATCTTGTTTTACCCATAACTTCTTCATTTTAAATCCGTTTTGAGTGAATCAAATTGCTATGGTTTCATATTGAACTCTATTTTATGAATCTAAATAGAAAAAGTATAGGTTTATAGTCAGAAATATAAGTTACAAGTCTTTTTTGTAAATGTAGTCATTTCAGTCGAAAGGACGACGTCTAGATGACCATTTTTAGAAAACATACTTCCACTTCGAGTTTAACCTTGATTTTTGGATATAGTTTCATGTTCATATGAAAAATTATTTTCCCAGAAGAACAACTTTTAAATCAAAGTTTATCATAGTTTTTAATTATCCAAACCAAAACAGTCCCCGGTTTCACTACGACGGCGTATATCCGATTTTATGGTGTTCATCGTGTTTCCAGGTTTTAAATCATTAAGTTAGCATATCATATAGATATAGAACATGTGTTTAGTTGATTTTAAAAGTCAAGTTAAAAGTATTAACTTTTGTTTGCTAACAAGTTTAGAATTAACTAAACTATGTTCTAGTGATTACAAGTTTAAACCTTCGAATAAGATAGCTTTATATGTATGAATCGAATGATGTTATGAACATCATTACTACCTCAAGTTTTCTGGATAAAACTACTGGAAATAAGAAAAATGGATCTAGCTTTAAAGGATCCTTGGATGGCTTGAAAGTTCTTGAAGCAGAATCATGACACGAAAACAGTTCAAGTAAGATTTTCACTCGAAATAAGATTGTTATAGTTGTAGAAATTGAATCAAAGTTTGAATATGAATATTACCTTGAATTATAAAGATAACCTACTGTAAATAACAAAGGTTCCTTGATCTTAGATGATTACTTGGAATGGATTAGAAAGCTTGGAAGTAGACTTGCAAACTTGGAAGTATTCTTGATTTTTATGAAACTATACTTATGGAATTTATGAAGAACACTTAGAACTTGAAGATGGAACTTGAGAGAGATCAATTATATGAATAAAATTGAAGAATGAAAGTGTTTGTAGGTGTTTTTGGTCGTTGGTATATGGATTAGATATAAAGGATATGTAATTTTATTTCCATGTAAATAAGTCATGAATGATTACTAATATTTTTGTAATTTTATGAGATATTTCATGCTAGTTGCCAAATGATGGTTTCCACATGTGTTAAGTGACTCACATGGGCTGCTAAGAGCTGATCATTGGAGTGTATATACCAATAGTACATACATCTAAAAGCTGTGTATTGTACGAGTACGAATACGGGTGCATACGAGTAGAATTGTTGATGAAACTGAACGAGAATGTAATTGTAAGCATTTTTGTTAAGTAGAAGTACTTTGATATGTGTCTTGAAGTCTTTCAAAAGTGTAAGAATACATATCAAAACACAACATGTATATACATTCTAATGGAGTCGTTAAGTCTTCGTTAGTCATTACATGTAAGTGTTGTTTTGAAACCTTTAAGTTAACGATCTCAATTAATGTTGTTAACCCAATGTTTATTATATCAAATGAGATGTTAAATTATTATATTATCATGATATTATGATGTATGAATATCTTTTAATATGATATATACATTAAAATATCGTTACAACGATAATCGTTACATATAAGTCTCGTTTCGTAATTCTTGAGTTAGTAGTCTTGTTTTTACATATGTAGTTCATTGTTAACAGACTTAATGATATATTTAAATATCATTTTATCATGTTAAATATAGTGTATCAATATCTTAATATGATACATATGTATTTAGTAGACGTTATCATAACGATTATCGTTATATATATATCATTTCGAGTTTCTTAACTTAGTAATCTCATTTCTTATGTATATCACACATTGTTAATATATTTAGTGAGATACTTACTCATCATAATCTTATGTCAACCATATATATATATATATATATATATATATATATATATATATAATATATATATATATATATATATATATATATATATATATATATATATATATATATATATATATATATATATCTATATATACCACAACATGTAGTTTTTACAATTTTGTAACGTTCGTGAATCGCCGGTCAACTTGGGTGATCAATTGTCTATATGAAACTTATTTCATTTAATCAAGTCTTAACATGTTTGATTGCTTAACACGTTGGAAACATTTATTCATGAAAATATCAATCTCGATTAATATATATAAACATGGAAAAGTTCGGGTCACTACACCGGCAACTGAAGATTCACGAACGAAATTACACTACGCACGATCTCGAGCTTGGAGCCGTTGTCTTTGCATTAAAACTGTGGAGACACTATCTTTATAGAACTAAGAGCACTATTTTCACCAATCATAAAAGCCTCCAGCACATCTTTGATCAGAAGCAACTGAATATGAGACAGCGTCGATGGATCGAGACGCTAAACGACTATGATTGTGAACTTCGTTATCACCCTGGCAAGGCCAATGTTGTAGCTGACGCTTTGAGCCGCAAGGAGAGGACGACACCTCTTCGTGTACAGGCTCTGAATATCACCATCCATTCAAATCTCAACAGCCAGATCCGAGTAGCCCAAGATGAGGCTCTCAAGGAGGAGAATATATCTCATGAACATTTGAACATACTCGTCTCTCGATTCGAGGTTAAGGAGACTGGACTTCGATATTTTGACGGAAGGATTTGGGTACCTCTTTATGGAGATCTACGAAACCTTATACTAGATGAAGACCACAAGTCGAGATATTCGATTCATCCCGGAGCGGGCAAAATGTACCACGATCTTAAGGAACAGTATTGGTGGCCTAACCTTAAGAAGGATGTTGCAACTTATGTTGAGAAGTGTTTGACTTGCTTGAAAGTTAAGGCCGAGCATCAGAGGCCTTCTGGATTACTTCAACAACCGAAAATCCTGCAATGGAAGTTGTAACATCCCGCCTTTTTCCATTTACTTTTTCCGTTATACTAATATAAAGTCCGTTATATGTTTATAACATCTCCCGTTGATAAGCGTTTTAAATTATCTCGTTTAGGTAATTCACGCACCCGAACGAAAGTTGAGGGACTAAACTTGACAAGGGATCAAACCCTTGACTAGGTCAAAGGGTCAAACCCCTTTCACCCATTCATTACCATCTCCCTATCTCTCTCTCTTTCTCTCTAGCAAGAACACACCCAATTTCCTTTCTCATTCATTCATCATCTAAATCCGGATTAGGGAGCTAGCAACCAAATAAATTACATATTCGTGATTCTCTCTTCATCCTCTTCATTTTGGTACCAACTTCATCTCATTTGGGTAACTTTCTAAAATCACTAGATTTTGTGTTCTTGATGTTTTTAACTTATAAAAGTGTTAATTAGTGTCTATGGCTCAAGTCTAACATGAATATATGATTTATATGCTCGATCTCGTTGTTTTAGTGTAACTAACATGAACTTGAATTTTGGTGTGTTGTTCTTGAATTTTGGATGATCATATGTTGTTAGATGTTGAAAGTTGATGTTTTAATTGTGTTACTAGCATCACTAGCTTCAATTTGATGTATAGGTTGATTAAGGAAACTCCAAAAACATGATTATTGATTTTGAGATGTTTGACTAGGGTTTGATAGTTCTTGACATGAATTTTTGGATGCTTGAATGCCATGGAATGTTAATTATTAGTGTTTAGTTGTAATGTATGTTTCATTACCTTCAAAACGGCATATTATATGTGTGAATTGTTTTCCCGAAACTCAAATTGCATTTGAAGAACTTGAAACCTTAAAAATGAACGTTTAATGATCACTTGATGAGTTTTCGGCTATTATAAATGATGTTTTTGTTTGGTGAAACATGTTTAGTTGTGTTCCTTGTCAAAAGAGCTTTCCAACGGTATAAGATACGTCTTCTAGTTGTTTACGGTTTGAGTTTTGCGTTTGTTTGAAAATTGACCAAGTCTTGAACAAGTGAAACAGGCCTGGGACCAGGCCACGGCCATTGTCGCGGCGCGACAGGCCTGGCCGCGGCGCGGCATAAGCCGTGCCCAGCTTCTGTCTCCGGTGTCCATTTTATGGAAAATGTTTGGCATACTACGGACCTCCGATTCACATGAAACTTGTTCTAACATGTTCATATATGATTAAAAACCTCAGAAAAATAGTTCGGAACCCGACCCGAACGTGTTGACTTTCGTTGACTTTGACCGACCAAAGTTTGACTTTTAATCAAACTTAACCAAATATTTGTGCAATCGTTCTAACATGTTTTTATACTTGTACCTTGCATGAAACATGACAATTTGATTCACATGCTATTATGATCGAGTCTTAACGAGCCATAGGACTAATTGAACATCTTTGACCTATCGTGTTTACCGTTATTGATACAACCTATATGTTTAGGTCAAGACTAGCTTTGTCTTTGCACGCGTCTACTTGTTGAAGCACTTTATTAACTCTTGCACACAAGGTGAGATCATAGTCCCACTTTTACTCTTTTTGAACTTATATTTGGGATGAGAAAACATAAACGATTCTTTTGAACTAAGTGAACACAAGAACGGGAAAACAAACATTCTACATACGAGTTTAGAACAAAATCCTCAATTCGATTATCATTAGTTACACTTGCCGGGTGTAAGCGAGAACTTATGTTATATGGCCATATGGGTTGACAACCCTCATCCTTGACGGTTCGCTACCGTCTACGGATGAAATATATTTTCGAGAATCAGTGTTTGTTCTAGCACTAAGTGATGGGGTATACAATGGAAGGAATGTTAAGCTTTGATAATTGGGTGCTCGTGAAACAAACTTTTGGAATGTATTACTATTATTTCATTGATGCAAATCTTGTGGTTCACTTGTACTTACTTACTTAAACCTATGATTTCACCAACGTTTTCGTTGACAGATTTCTATGTTTTTCTCAGGTCCTTGAACGATACATGATACATGCTTCCGCTCATTATTTGATACTTGCATTGGATGTCGAGTATATGTGCATTTCATGGAGCGTCTTTTGACTTTACTTTAAACCGTGTCGCCTAGATTTCATTCGTATTATAACGTTGTAACTTAACTATTGGTTGAACAATTCTTGTAAGCTTTGGGAACAATCTTTATTTTGAAATGAAGGCGACATATTTTGGTCAAACTTTGTCTTAAAGACTTATGACCACGTAACGGGACCTAAGTAGACGGCGCCGTCAATGACGATTTGGTCGGGTCGCTACAGATGGTATCAGAGCGTTGGTTGTAGGGATTTAGAGTTCATTGGTGTCAACCTCGAGTCATAGGGTACATTGATGAGTCTAGACTACAACCGGCATATAGACTTGAAGTAGGAATTACTTGACTACTTGTGCATTTATACTCGAACACTTCTACTCATATCTACTCTTAGTTCATCTTAATCTCACGTTGTTTAATTTGATTGACACGCCACCTTGACTATATGAAATGATGTCGAATGCACATATGAATCAGGGTAATATAATTTCCGGGATTATATTACGGTGACTCATATGAACGTTCCGACATTAGGGCATAAAGAATTTAAGGCGAGTCGAGGAAAAACTTCTCTTTATCTTTATTCTATATCACGGTTAGTATTATTGAGAATACTAATCAATGATATTCTTGTGTCTTGAAGGAACAATGGCTCCTCGTCGTGTACGCCGCAATGAAACTCCCGAACAAGCCCTCGAACGGATGATAGCCACCGCCGTAGATGCGGCCATGGCCGGTCACTCATCCAACAACAATAATAATAACAACCACAACAACAACAACAACCAAGGAGCCGGTAACTCTAGCGAAGGGTGCTCCTACAAAGCTTTCATGGGGTGAAAACCCCACACTTATGATGGAACCGGGGGACCGGTTGTGCTTACTCGTTGGTTTGAACAAACCGAGGCCGTCTTTAGCATAAGCGGTTGCCGGGATCAAGACAAGGTCAAATACTCCACTCACACTTTCTCCGGACTCGCTCTAACATGGTGGAACACCTATGTTCAATCGGTGGGTACCGATGAAGCTCATGCCCTCTCTTGGGCCGATCTAAAGGAAAAGATGATTGTTGAATATTTTCCGCGCGAAGAAACCCGAAAGCTTGAGGAAGAATTAAGAGCTTTGAAAGCGGTCGGAAATGATCTTAAAGCTTATAATCAACGCTTCGCCGAACTATCCTTGATGTGTCCTAATCTTGTTAACCCCGAATCTCAAAGGATTGAGCTCTACATGCTCGGTCTTCCAAAAAGCATCAAACAAGAGGTGATGTCATCCAAACCCACTACTCATCAAGCCGCTATGAACATGGCTCGCCAACTAATTGAAACGGTTGACGAAATCGTAGTTCCGGCACCTAAGGCCGAGGATAAATCGGGCGGTAACAAAAGAAAGTGGGAACCCTCCCAATCAAGCAACAACAACTTTGCTAAGAAGCCTTACACCTCCGACGGCAAGAAAGGTTATGCCGGGAACCTACCTCTTTGCAACAAATGCAACAAACATCACTTTGGCGAATGTAGTAAGTTAATTTGCCACCGGTGCCAAGGAGTTGGTCATAAGGCCAACGATTGTAAAAGTGCCACTCCCGTCGCTCGAAAATGGCCCAATGCACCAAAGACGGGCACTTGTTATGAATGTGGCCAAACGGGCCATTATAGAAATGCATGCCCGAAGAGGAAAGATAACCCCAATACGCGCGGCCGAGCTTTCAACATAAACACCGAGGAAGCCCGGGATGACACTGAACTAGTCACGGGTACGTTTCTTCTCAACAATTCTTATGTCTCTTGCTTATTCGATTCAGGTGCCGATAAATGCTTTGTATCCAAGACTTTGACTCATTCTTTTAGCACTCCACCTCTTCCATTAGATACCGCTTATACCATTGAAGTGGCTAACGGGAAACTATTAAGTGCCGACACATATTACCGGGGGTGTACGATAAACATTTTGGGTAAGAAATTTGAAATTGATTTGATACCCATGGAACTAGGAAGCTTTGATGTAATAATCGGTATGAATTGGTTAGTCAAAACGAAATCTCACATTCTTTGTGATCTTAACGCAATCCGAATTCCTATCGAGAATGGTGAACCTTTGATTGTTTATGGCGATAAGAGTTGCACCAGACTCAACCTCGTTCCGTGCCTTAAAGTTAGAAAACTACTCCGTAAGGGTTGTTTTGCGATCCTTGCCCACGTTAAGAAAGTCGAGTCCGATGAGAAGCACATCGATGATGTGCCAATTGTTAGTGACTATTCCGATGTATTTCCTGACGAATTGCCGGGTCTTCCGCCTCATCGACCGGTTGAATTCCAAATCGATCTTATCCCGGGAGCCGCACCCGTAGCACGTGCACCATATAGACTCGCTCCATCTGAAATGCAAGAATTGCAAAGTCAAATCCAAGAACTACTTGATCGAGGTTTTATCCAACCTAGCCATTCACCTTGGGGCGCTCCGATTTTGTTTGTTAAAAAGAAAGACGGATCCCTACGAATGTGCATTGATTATCGTGAACTAAATAAATTGACGGTTAAGAACCGATATCCTCTTCCTCGCATCGATGACCTCTTTGATCAACTACAAGGGTCTTGTGTATATTCGAAAATCGATCTCCGCTCGGGTTATCATCAATTGAGGGTTAAGGGGGAAGATGTCTCCAAAACCGCTTTCCGAACTCGTTATGGTAGTTATGAATTCCTTGTCATGCCATTTGGTCTCACTAACGCACCGGCGGTGTTCATGGATCTTATGAACCGCGTGTGCAAACCGTATCTCGATAAATTCGTTATTGTGTTCATCGATGACATATTGATCTATTCTAAAAATGAAGAAGAGCACGAACAACATCTCCGACTTGTGCTTGAACTTTTAAGACAAGAACAACTCTATGCCAAGTTCTCCAAGTGTGAATTTTGGTTAAAGGAAGTTCAATTTCTTGGTCATGTTGTAAGTGACCAAGGTATTAAAGTCGATCCAACGAAAATCGAAGCCATTAGCAAATGGGAGACTCCTACTACTCCTACTCACATTCGTCAATTTTTGGGTCTCGCCGGGTACTATCGTAGATTCATCGAAAATTTCTCTTTGGTTGCACATCCTCTGACCGCATTGACTCACAAGGGAAAGAAATTCATTTGGGCGACCGAACATGAATCCGCATTCCAAATCTTGAAAACGAAGCTAACCACCGCTCCTATCTTGTCACTTCCCGAAGGCAATGATGACTTTGTTGTATATTGCGATGCCTCAAAACATGGTTTTGGGTGTGTATTGATGCAACGAACGAAAGTCATTGCTTATGCTTCTCGACAACTCAAAATTCATGAACGAAACTATACGACACATGATCTCGAACTCGGAGCCGTTGTCTTTGCACTTAAAATGTGGAGACACTATCTTTACGGGACCAAGAGTACTATCTTTACCGACCACAAAAGCCTCCAACACATTTTCGATCAAAAGCAACTAAACATGAGACAACGAAGGTGGATTGAAACCTTAAACGATTACGATTGCGAGCTTCGTTACCATCCCGGGAAGGCAAATGTAGTAGCCGATGCCTTAAGTCGAAAAGAAAGAGCGGTGCCTCTCCGTGTCCGAGCTTTAAACATCACCATTCACACCAACCTTAATAGCCAAATTCGGGTAGCCCAAGATGAGGCTCTCAAGGATGAAAACATCTCTCTCGAACACTTGAACGTCCTCACCTCTCGATTCGAAGTTAAAGAAACCGGACTCCGATATTTCGCCGGAAGAATTTGGGTGCCTAGTTATGGGGATCTACGAAGCCTTATTTTAGATGAAGCCCATAAGTCACGATACTCGATTCACCCCGGTGCCAATAAGATGTACCACGACCTTAAACAACTATATTGGTGGCCGAACATCAAAAGGGATGTAGCTACTTATGTTTCCAAGTGTTTGACATGTTCCAAAGTCAAAGCCGAACACCAAAGACCGTCCGGACTACTTCAACAACCCGAGATCCCGCAATGGAAGTGGGAAAGGATAACGATGGATTTTATCACCAAGCTACCAAAAACGACGGGCGGTTATGATACCATTTGGGTTATTGTTGACCGTCTCACCAAATCCGCACACTTCCTTGCCATGAAAGAAACGGACAAAATGGAGAAACTTGCACAACTTTACATTAAGGAGATCGTAGCCCGACACGGTGTACCTTTATCGATTATCTCCGACTGAGATGGCCGTTTCGTTTCTAGATTTTGGCGTACATTGCAAGAAGCGTTGGGAACGCGTTTAGACATGAGCACCGCATATCATCCTCAAACCGATGGACAAAGCGAACGTACAATTCAAACCTTAGAGGACATGTTACGAGCTTGCGTGGTTGATTTCGGAAAAGCTTGGGACAAGCACTTACCTCTCGCCGAGTTCTCTTACAACAATAGTTATCACGCGAGTATTAAAGCCGCACCTTTTGAAGCGCTATATGGCCGCAAATGTCGTTCACCTCTTTGTTGGGCCGAGGTAGGCGACGTGCAAATCACCGGACCCGAACTCATTCACGAAACCACCGAGAAAATCGTTCAAATCCGAGATAGGCTTAGGACGGCCCGAAGTCGTCAAAAGAGCTATACCGACAAACGACGCAACGATCTTGAATTTCAAGTCGGTGACCGAGTAATGTTAAAAGTCGTACCTTGGAAGGGTGTAATCCGTTTTGGGAAACGCGGGAAGCTAAATCCGCGGTATATTGGTCCTTTCGAAATCTTGGAGCGTATTGGAACCGTTGCTTATCGTTTAGATCTTCCGCCTCAATTGAACTCCGTTCATCCTACCTTCCATGTATCTAACTTGAAAAAGTGTCTTGCCGAACCCGATATCGTCATCCCTCTCGAAGAACTTACTATTGATGACAAACTTCATTTTGTGGAGGAACCGGTTGAAATTGTGGACACCTCCGTCAAGACATTGAAACAAAGCCGAATCCCGATTGTCAAGGTTCGTTGGAATGCCAAAAGAGGACCCGAGTTTACTTGGGAAAGACAAGATCAAATGCAAAGGAAGTATCCTCATCTATTTGTGAATTCAGAAACGCAAGATCTCGAGGAAGAAACAACGACTACTACGCCTACTTAAATTTCGGGACGAAATTTCTTTTAAGGAGTAGGTAATGTAACATCCCGCCTTTTTCCATTTACTTTTTCCGTTATACTAATATAAAGTCCGTTATATGTTTATAACATCTCCCGTTGATAAGCGTTTTAAATTATCTCGTTTAGGTAATTCACGCACCCGAACGAAAGTTGAGGGACTAAACTTGACAAGGGATCAAACCCTTGACTAGGTCAAAGGGTCAAACCCCTTTCACCCATTCATTACCATTTCCCTATCTCTCTCTCTTTCTCTCTAGCAAGAACACACCCAATTTCCTTTCTCATTCATTCATCATTAAAATCCGGATTAGGGTGCTAGCAACCAAATAAATTACATATTCGTGATCCTCTCTTCATCCTCTTCATTTTGGTACCAACTTCATCTCATTTGGGTAACTTTATAAAATCACTAGATTTTGTGTTCTTGATGTTTTTAACTTATAAAAGTGTTAATTAGTGTCTATGGCTCAAGTCTAACATGAATATATGATTTATATGCTCGATCTCGTTGTTTTAGTGTAACTAACATGAACTTGAATTTTGGTGTGTTGTTCTTGAATTTTGGATGATCATATGTTGTTAGATGTTGAAAGTTGATGTTTTAATTGTGTTACTAGCATCACTAGCTTCAATTTGATGTATAGGTTGATTAAGGAAACTCCAAAAACATGATTATTGATTTTGAGATGTTTGACTAGGGTTTGATAGTTCTTGACATGAATTTTTGGATGCTTGAATGCCATGGAATGTTAATTATTAGTGTTTAGTTGTAATGTATGTTTCATTACCTTCAAAACGGCATATTATATGTGTGAATTGTTTTCCCGAAACTCAAATTGCATTTGAAGAACTTGAAACCTTAAAAATGAACGTTTAATGATCACTTGATGAGTTTTCGGCTATTATAAATGATGTTTTTGTTTGGTGAAACATGTTTAGTTGTGTTCCTTGTCAAAAGAGCTTTCCAACGGTATAAGATACGTCTTCTAGTTGTTTACGGTTTGAGTTTTGCGTTTGTTTGAAAATTGACCAAGTCTTGAACAAGTGAAACAGGCCTGGGACCAGGCCACGGCCATTGTCGCGGCGCGACAGGCCTGGCCGCGGCGCGGCATAAGCCGTGCCCAGCTTCTGTCTCCGGTGTCCATTTTATGGAAAATGTTTGGCATACTACGGACCTCCGATTCACATGAAACTTGTTCTAACATGTTCATATATGATTAAAAACCTCAGAAAAATAGTTCGGAACCCGACCCGAACGTGTTGACTTTCGTTGACTTTGACCGACCAAAGTTTGACTTTTAATCAAACTTAACCAAATATTTGTGCAATCGTTCTAACATGTTTTTATACTTGTACCTTGCATGAAACATGACAATTTGATTCACATGCTATTATGATCGAGTCTTAACGAGCCATAGGACTAATTGAACATCTTTGACCTATCGTGTTTACCGTTATTGATACAACCTATATGTTTAGGTCAAGACTAGCTTTGTATTTGCACGCGTCTACTTGTTGAAGCACTTTATTAACTCTTGCACACAAGGTGAGATCATAGTCCCACTTTTACTCTTTTTGAACTTATATTTGGGATGAGAAAACATAAACGATTCTTTTGAACTAAGTGAACACAAGAACGGGAAAACAAACATTCTACATACGAGTTTAGAACAAAATCCTCAATTCGATTATCATTAGTTACACTTGCCGGGTGTAAGCGAGAACTTATGTTATATGGCCATATGGGTTGACAACCCTCATCCTTGACGGTTCGCTACCGTCTACGGATGAAATATATTTTCGAGAATCAGTGTTTGTTCTAGCACTAAGTGATGGGGTATACAATGGAAGGAATGTTAAGCTTTGATAATTGGGTGCTCGTGAAACAAACTTTTGGAATGTATTACTATTATTTCATTGATGCAAATCTTGTGGTTCACTTGTACTTACTTACTTAAACCTATGATTTCACCAACGTTTTCGTTGACAGATTTCTATGTTTTTCTCAGGTCCTTGAACGATACATGATACATGCTTCCGCTCATTATTTGATACTTGCATTGGATGTCGAGTATATGTGCATTTCATGGAGCGTCTTTTGACTTTACTTTAAACCGTGTCGCCTAGATTTCATTCGTATTATAACGTTGTAACTTAACTATTGGTTGAACAATTCTTGTAAGCTTTGGGAACAATCTTTATTTTGAAATGAAGGCGACATATTTTGGTCAAACTTTGTCTTAAAGACTTATGACCACGTAACGGGACCTAAGTAGACGGCGCCGTCAATGACGATTTGGTCGGGTCGCTACAGAAGTGGGAGAGGATAACGATGGACTTCATTACTAAGCTACCAAAGACGGTGGGCGGATACGATACCATCTGGGTTATCGTTGACCGTCTTACTAAATCTGCACACTTCTTAGCCATGAAGGAGACGGATACGATGGAGAGACTTGCTCAACTATACATCAAGGAGGTTGTATCTCGTCATGGTGTACCTTTATCAATCATCTCAGATCGCGATCCCCGTTTTGCTTCCAGATTTTGGCGTTCTTTACAAGAAGCCATGGGAACCCGTCTCGACATGAGTACTACATATCACCCACAGACTGAAGGAAAAAGCGAATGCATAATTCAGACTTTGGAGGACATGTTGCGTGCATGTGTCATTGATTTCGGAAAGGCTTGGGAAAGGCATTTGCCGTTAGCCGAATTCTCGTACAACAACAGTTATCACTCGAGCATTAATGCCACACCTTTTGAAGCGTTGTATGGCCGTAAGTGCCGATCTCCTATTTATTGGGTCGAAGTAGGCGAAAAGCAAATCACTGGACCCGAGGTAGTCCATGAAACAACGGAGAAGATTGCTCAGATTCAAGCGACACTTAAGACGGCCCGTGGTCATCAAAAGAGTTATGCCGACCTCAAACGTAAAAACTTTGAATTCAACATCGGTGACCGTGTAATGTTGAAGGTTGCACCTTGGAAAGGTGTGATTCGTTTTGAAAAACGTGGAAAGTTAAACCCACGATACATTAGTCCTTTTGAAATCTTGGAACGTGTTAGACCCGTTGCTTACCGTTTGGATCGCCCAACTCAATTGAGCTCAGTTCACCCTACCTTCCACGTATCAAATTTGAAGAAGTGTCTTACTGTACCAGAACTTGTCATACCACTGGAAGAACTTACAATTGATGACAAACTCCACTTCATGGAAGAGCCTGTTGAAATTATGGACCGTGAGGTCAAAACTTTGAAATGCAACAAGATTTCGATCGTTCGAGTACGATGGAATGCCAAACGAGGACCTAAGTTTACCTGGGAGCGAGAGGATCAAATGATGCAGAAGTATCCTCACCTTTTTCCGACTCCTCCATCTACCTCAGCTCAAACTTTCGGGACGAAATTTTCTTTAACAGGTGGGTAATGTAACAACCCAAAATTTTCCAACGTTTATTATTAATATCTATTATTAATACTTGTGCTTTAATAAATGTATTTTTGTACATTTACTTGTTACCGTTCTTAACTCTCCATGGCCCGACTAGTCTTTGTGTCACGCGTACTTTTCACGAATAATATTTTTGAATATTATTTACATTCATGATTAATTATTATTAATCATTTTTAATTAACTAGTGTTAGTGGTTAATTACTTGGGCCTTTTATTTAATTGTTGGTTACTTGGGCTTGGACTTTTATTTCATGGACTAGTAAGCCCACCCTACACATTTAATGGACTTGTAAGCCCATGTTACATGCTAGTATTACATTAAGAATAATCATGTATTAATTAGCTTAATGAAGAGACAAAGTACTACAAGCATGCATGCATTCTTTTCCATACTTTTAACCTCATTACTTATCCTAGCATACACCAAGCTCCAACACTTGAAAGCAAACTTTTGACTTCCCCATTTGTCCAAAAAAAAAAAACCGTAGGCCTTTATGCATGTGAGGGAGTTCTTTTTTTTTTTTTCAAACTTTGTTACTTATTACTTGCATTTCATTTTCCTTTACACACACTTACATACAACACTTCATTTTTCTCTCATTTCTCTCTCAAAATATTGTAAGTAACAACATTAATTCTCTTCCTTTCTTTCTCTAAAAACCGAAATCTATCATCATCTTTTACTTGATTCATTAATTGTTTGTTTGTTGGTTGTTATTCAAGATCAAACTTCCTAGTTTGCATCTTCATGGATCTTGGTTACTTCCATCTCTTTTTTGATGAAGAACCAAGAACAAGAACCTAAAACTTGTTAGTTTGTGGTTCTATACTTAAGTATTTTCAAGATCTAGAGTTCATAAACTTGATGATCTTCTTTATGTTTATGTTTTGTAGACTTGAATTCTTAAGATCTAAACTTTGGTTTGAATCTTCTCAAGTATGAAGCAAATATGAACATAATACTTGTAGATCTAGTTTATTTCTTCATTTTTACTTACTTTAAATTCGTGATTGTTAATTATGGTCAAGTATTACTAGTTAAAACTTGATCCCATACTTCTTAAAACTAAAGTTAACTTTGTAAGTTCAAGAACATGGAAGTTTAACTTTCTAGTTACAACTTCATATACTTTTGATAGATCTAAGTTTCTATAGCTTATGGTCTTCTTATTTTGTTATAAACAAGAGCTTGTAAGCATAAATACATTTTACAAGATGAAAATCTAAGTTTCATAACTTATGGTTTCATTAAAGTAAAGATCCAAGTCTTATAACTTAGGATCTAACTTAAGAACACTATTTAACGCCCTTAAACGATGAACTTTTTTTTTAGATCCCACTATGGGATCCCATCATCCCACTATGGGATCAGGTTCTGATCAAATTTCTTGAAAATCACCTTTGATCCCATTCCGGGATCTTTTAATCCCATTCCGGGATCAGGCCCTGACAAGGTAGTTTTTAACCAAATTAACACTTGTGACCCGTTTGACTATTAACGCATAACAACTCCATTCCAACCTGTTTTAATCATCATAACACATAAACAAACTTAAACATCTTTTATCTTAATACACTTTTGACCTTTGGCGTTAATAAGCGGTTATCATAAAGCTAGATTCAAATAAGAGACTTGCATACCACTTGCTAAGTGCCGAATGCTCCTCTAAAACCTTGTCGTCCCATACCTTCTCGATGCATAAGAACCTAACAAACATTAACAACATAACGGGATAAGCAATACGCTTAGTGAGTTAATGGTAAGTAAATATCTTAAACTTAAAGCATAAACACAATCATAACGTAACCATAACCTTCCAACCCGAATTTTGATTTCGTGTTTCGAACTTGATCATTCGCATCCTAGGCATACATCTAATCTTAGCACATGACATGTACATAGTTCAAGCTTAAAACATTATCATATATGTGTGTTCAAGATTACATATAACATGGACATCGTCCAAGCTTACACTTAACATGGATATAAATCCAAGCTTACTCTTAACATGGACCCCGTCCAAGCTTACACTTAACATGGATATAAATCCAAGCTTACTCTTAACATGGACCCCATCCAAGATTACACTTAACATGGATATAAATTCAAGCTTACTCTTAACATGGACCCCGTCCAAGCTTACACTTAACATGGATATAAATCCAAGCTTATCACGTGATATGGACATAGACATAAAGTCTAAGCTTTACACCTTGACATAGACATAAAGTCTAAGCTTTTTGCCTTATAATAGACATGAAGTCTAAGCTTTGCACTTTAACATAGACGAAAAGTCTAAGCTTTACCTAGTGAACTTAATCGTCACCCTCTTGCACGGATGCAATTCGGGAGCATTAAGTCACCCATATCATCCTATCTCGTATTCAAAACAACCACAAGTACACTTCTATAATTAAACTCAAAAACATAGAATTATCATAAACATCTCTTTTACATAACTTATGATAATGGATTCCATGATCACCCTTGACCCGCCCATATTACCCCCATATAACTCACCTTGATTAGAGCACTCCCTTGATTGGTTGAAGTTCTTTTGCTTTGACTAGCACCTATATAAGAGCTAGTCTCATTATTTACACAATCGAACTAACATAAAGCATTTAAACAAATTAACCACATAAGCATAAACTTTCACTTCCATTCATTTAACACTTGAGGCTTAATCTTGCTTAACCCTCTTTTATCACTTCACATGAGCATTTATAATATTCAAAATTCTTAAATTTCATTAAACTTAGTTTTACATTTTCCATTTCAACAAGTACTGCCAAACTTACAACTTTTTCAATATACAATTTCTCAAGTTCAATTAAGACATGTTCTCAAATCATCAACCTCCTTCTAAATTTGGAGGTGAACCTTAAAGATTGACATTTCTTGAAAACACCTTTTTGACTTTCACTTCTTAGAAACAAACACTAACTAACAATTTTTATCATCTCAAAATAAATCTTTTCACACAATTTCATCAAAATTACATATTTACTTTCATTGAGGCATTTCATCAAACACTTAGTGTGCATAAAGCCATATTCAACCGTTTCATAATCGAAGAAATCACCTTTTTCACCATTCATCATCTATTAGCTAGTTTATGCATAAACATATGCCATAACATCATAAAAACTAGTATTCATACATAACCATAACATAAATCCATCATAATTTACTTCTATACTTCCATTTTCTTCACAAAAACTCATTTTACACATTCATTAATCCCCAAATCCGTTTTTCAACTCATGCATACATTAATCCCACTCTAATTCGTGAAATACATAACTACTTAACATAAACATAAATAAGATTCAAGTATTTAATCATACCTCAACTTCACTCCAACTCAAATCTTTAAACTAGCAAAATAGATAGAGAAGATGCTAGTTTTTTGCTTCCTTTTAGCTTTATTCACCTTTAATTACTTGCTTCCAAGTTTAATCAATTTTACTCTTTGGATTTGAAAACCCTAATTTCCTTGCTTTCAAAACCGTTCTTTCTCTTCTCCTTTTTTTTTTTTAAACTTTTCTTGAATCTTCCAAAATGAGCTAGAAGCTCTCCTCCACTCATTTAATATAACAACTTTGGATGATTGACAACTTATGTGAAGACCCGTCCTAATCCATCCGGACGAAGTCCATATCGATTATAAACGATTCACAATAGTTGATTACATCGCGAGGTACTTGACCTCTATATGATACATTTTACAAACATTGCATTCGTTTTTGAAAAGACAAACTTTCATTACATCGAAAGTTGACAGGCATGCATACCATTTCATAATATATCCAACTATAATTGACTTGATAATAATCTTGATGAACTCGATGACTCGAATGCAACGTCTTTTGAAATATGCCATGAATGACTCCAAGTAATATCTATAAAATGAGCAAATACACAGCGGAAGATTTCTTTCGTACCTGAGAATAAACATGCTTTAAAGTGTCAACCAAAAGGTTGGTGAGTTCATTAGTTTAACTTAAACAATCATTTCCATCATTTTAATAGACCACAAGATTTCAGATTTCCATTTCTCATAAACATACGTCCCATGCATAGAGACAAAAATATCATTCATATGGATTGAACACCTGGTAACCGACATTAACAATATGCATATATAAGAATATCCCCATCATTCTGGGATCCTCCTTCGGACATGATATAAATTTCGAAGTACTAAAACATCCGGTACTTTGGATGGGGCTTGTTGGGCCCGATAGATCTATCTTTAGGATTCGCGTCAATTAGGGTGTCTGTTCCCTAATTCTTAGATTACCAGACTTAATAAAAAGGGGCATATTCGACTTCGATAATCCAACCATAGAATGTAGTTTCACGTACTTGTGTCAATTTTGTAAAACAGTTATAAAAGTTGCGCATGTATTCTCAGCCCAAAAATATAAAGGGTAAAAAGGCAAATGAAACTCACGATACTGTATTTTGTAGTAAAAATACATATGACGTCATTGAACAATGAAGGGTTGGCCTCGGATTTACGAACCTATATCAATTGTGTATATATTAATACGTATAATGTAAGTTACAAAATTTCATTTATTAATATGTATTATTTATATATTATAGTTTTGTAGAATTTATTCTAACCTTTATTTTAAAACGTATACTTATATTATATTTTAAGTTATATTTTATATATATATCGATTTTATGTATATATATCTATAATGATTTACGTTTATATAAATAGTGACATTAATATATTTATATACATATATTTGTGGTTAGTATTGTATTTATGAAATTTTATTAGTTTGTTATGTGAATTATTAATACAATCCTAGTATATACCATAAGTATATATATAGTGTACAAAATATTTATTTGTTAAAATAATAATTTAGATAATAATGATTTACTAATAATAATAATAATTTTATTAATAATGATAATACTAATAGCAAAAAAAATGAAAATGATAACTGTTAATGATACTAATAATAATAACTCTAAAATAATATTAATACTAATACCATACTTATGTTAATAAAAAGGGTTCTAATATTTATAAAATGATAAATGATAATCATAATAATACTAGTAAATATTAATGATGATACTGATAAATATGATATTATTAATTGTAAATGTACTGATGATACTATTATTTATAAACCGGTACAAATTCTAATATTGATGATAATAATATATTTTTATTTCCTTCATAATAATAATAATAATGATAATCATAATCATAATCCTAATGATGATAAAATACTAAAATGATAAGTTTATTACTAATAATAATATTATTAATACCTATCATAATAATAATAGTAATGTCTATAATACTTTCAAATATGATAACAAGTATGATACTAATAATAACAATAACAATCAAAACAATCACAATAATAATAATAATACTAATAATAATTAATATATAATAACAATAATAAAATTAGAAAAGAAAACTACCTCACATGAAAAGAGTTTCAAAAAAAAAAAAAAACTACCGTCCTCTGGACTCGATCTCGTGACCACATGCTCACACGCAAACACTCTCGACCATCCCACCAATTCTGATTCTCTGTACTAATATCGAATTTAAATTTTATATATAAACTGTTTTTCTTCTATTCCTCTTCTTCTCCACAAGTCTCATGGATTCAACAAAACATCAATAACCAAAAAAAAAAACAAAATCGGGGTTCCCTTTAAAGCTTCAAAACATTACAGAAAAAAAATAATTTGGGTTCTAAAATAAAAAAAAAATATACTAAAGGCCTACTGCAGCGTCGGTTCTTGGAACAAAAAAAAAATTGATTTCGTAATAGATAACATTATAGATAATGTTTATAACACGAAATAGTTTTCTAAACATGTATAAAAACTACTGGAATCGTCAATTTGATCAGAAACATATACACGAACGCGAATTTGTCTCAAGAACAATTGTTGACTTTTTTTAAACTAAATTTGACTTCAAAATTCAAGATCGATATAAAGATTTGAGAGTTGAGATTTTGCAGATAGATTCAAAGAAAGATTTCTAACCTTTCTGCATTTTTAGATTTTGAAACTTTATTCGAAATTGAATTAAGAGAAAAAAAAATTGGAGCGTGCAGAGAAGAAGAAAAAAAAAATATCGATGTGCTTTTTAATCTCATTGGATTTCCTTTTTATTTGATTTGCAATTATACATAATCATGTTGTAATAATAGAGATCGGTTGATAAAAATGGAGAAAATGTCAACACAGGTTCACGAGTTGGGAGCAGGAAAGAAACAAAAAAAATAATAATAATAGAGATAAAGGATACAGAGGTCACGCGTATAATATAGATCCCTACTGTTTTTTTTAATTAATAATAATAATATATAATAACAATACTATTAATATCTAATAATATTAATAAAATTAATAATAATGATAAATATAATATTAATGATAATAATAATTGTAAAAATGATAATAATAATAATAATAATACCATACTAATTATGATAATATTAATATTTTATCGATAATAATAATATTAGTAATAATAATCTAATATATACATCCAATTTCATCTTTATATGATCTAAAGTGATATTATGAATACAAATATTGATATTTGACGATACAAATAACATTACTACAACAACTATATTTGTATTTAAATTTAATTTATTAATATCATCTATTATTATGTAATATTTAATAATTATGTAATATGTATTGTAACATATACTGAATATTATATATTTATGCATTTTAATATAAATATATTATAATATTTATTTACATACTAATTATATTATACTTATGTATGTAATTATGAAAAATATAAATGTTTTATATATGTAAGTATTATATATATTTATTAAAATAGTACATTATTTCATCATAGATATATTATAAATTTCTACATATACATAATATAATAATTATGTATAAAATCATATATATATAGTTATATTTATGTATATATGTATACTACCATATATATAAAATCATGTTTTAAATGTTGAGTAGACGATTAATTATGTATATTAAACAATTAACTACAAAGTATAACATTGTACATTTAATATTTTGATAACGTTGGTAAAATATGTTTGAATCATTTATATACAATATACTATATATATTTAAAATGAAAATCTTTAGTTATTAAATGTTATCTTTTATAATAACAAAATTACTTAATAGTTCATTAATACTAATATAATTAGTTTTATATATAATTATTTATATTTACATTCTTAGTTACAATTAAAGGTTTGTGAATCGTCGGAAATAGTTAAAGGTCAAATGTTATCATGAAATAGTTCAAACATAATGAGACTCGGTTTAATAGACTTTGCTTATCGAGTCGAATCATATAAGATTATGTTTAAATTTGGTCGGAAATTCCCGGGTCATCACAGTACCTACCCGTTAAAGAAATTTCGTCCCGAAATTTGAGTGAGGTCGTCATAGCTAACAATAAATATGTTTTCCTGACGAATATGAGTTGATAACTTGAGTTTTATCATCATTGAGTAATATGGATAAAAATAATTCGATTATTCGAAGAGTGCGAATGAAGCTATTCACAAAAGGATGAAATGAGAAACAAAGATTTGTTTTTAACTTTTGACGTAGTCAGGTTTGAATTTAGAAAATAAGGCGCGTCTTAACTTTTGACATTGCCTTGGTTGAATTCCGGAATTTAAGGGATTTAAAGAAATTCTTGAAGATCTATAAAATCTGATTCTTCGGGATTTATGGAAATTAAGATCTCTTTAATTAAATACGGTGATCTGCCCCGATTACTACGTCTGATATTTCCAGTATAAATTAAGCTCTTCCTTTCCATTATTCTCACCATTCTTATACTTTCTTTCTTAGTTCATACATCCAAAAGATTCTGAAAATGATTAATCCAGTTCTGATCCTTGTCCTCATCCTTACTATCGCAACAATCATTCTCCTTTTCCAACTTCCACCAGAGGAATCTGCTTTCTTCTACTTCGCCCTCGGGATTATAATGTTTTTAATTCTCCCGTGTCTTTATGTTGCGATAAACATTGATATACACGGTTTGTAATTTATGTGTTGTTATCGGACTTTATATTCTCCCTTATATTTCAAAGCTCTATGCTTTTGTTTTCTCTTCCTGACTTCAAGTCAAGCGAATAATGGTCCAGAATTTATAGATATAGAGTTTCGAATGATTATAATGTTCTAAGCATGAAGGAACGTGATAGCACGATTTGATTTTCAAATTTATCAACATCACGGAAGATAGAACCATCAAGAATACATTTTCTTGATTTGTTACGGAGTTAAGTAGGATGAAAGAGTTATGTAACATGGCACATGATGACGTTATGATCTGTGAATCATCACGTTTCATTTAGAAACTCAGCATGACTTACTGTAATATAATCACGTTGATCAAGTGTCATTATATTATACTAATTCATGCATCAGTTCCCATCATTACTTCAATAACATTCATATTTTAAGCTTGAAAATTTACAGAATATAGAAACTAACAGTTTCTATATGATGTAATACTGATAGCACGAAAAGATTAATGATTTCAGATAAGAATAGTTATAAAAATATCTCCAGAAATATGGAGGATATTTATAATGAAATGTACGATAATATCTCAGAATATCTAAGATCAGAGGATGATAGAAACTATTGTCTGCAAGGGTTTAGAGTAAGGAGCAAGTTATTCACTATAGACTTTAGCAGACATTGAATTATTTGGATTCTTTGAAGTCAAACTTATTCTTTGTGATTTATCCACGGCTTTCTTCATAGTTTCGCATAATCTGCTTTTCGGTACTATATTTTCTATTGAATGTTTCCAATATATTGATACACAGGAAGCACGAAGAGGTATATAATTTCGGACGAGAATATTTATGAAAATATCCTCAGAAATATCAAAGATATTGATGATGATATTTTGGAATTTCTAAGTTCGACGGTTGATGGAGAAAGATTTTCCGCAAGATTTTAACATGACTTCGGAGCAAGATATTCTCTAAAGATTTCAACGGATCCAGAATTACCTGAATCCTTTGAATATAGGATTTGGTCCTTGTATTTGTCCTTGGTCTCCTTCATGGGTAACTCAATCTGTTTTTCAATACCCAATTTTCTATCGAGCGTTCCTAACACTCCTTTCTTTATCATCAAACTTTGGTCTGTTTAGACCATCTACCATTTTTCTGTTTCCTCTGCATTTAATGCTATGGTATCTGAATCGTCGGTTATTAATCCGAGGTGGTTTCAGGAGAATTGTGTTTTTAGATGATTAAACGCTGATGGTAATATGATGGAATATGAAAGGTTACCTGGTAACAATAAAAGAGCACGCGTATATATAAACGTTATAATAAGGTTGTTTCGTACGAAAAGTCGAAGTTGACTTGTTGGAGCTGTGACAAAATTGGCTAATTTTGAAAAGGGATTGCAAAGTTGTTTTTGTTAATAAATGCCAAAGGATCTGACGTGGCTACGTGTTGAACTTTTACTCAATTGCCGAGAGTTTCTCAGGTGCATAACTATATGCATAAATCTTTCCTTCCGTAGATGAAGTGCGGTTGATTCATCCTATCGATTGAGGTGTTTTCAAGAATCATGAAAGGTTTGAACGCAGAATGTAATCGTGAAGATACAAATGAGGTTTAAGACGAAATCAAGTGGCAAACTTGAAGAATTGTTTAGTTTCATATGTTATATTCAATATTTTAATTCATTTTAATTGTCCAATGTTATTAGTCCACAGTCGATAGTCCACAGTTTACAGTGCAATCATTCATATATAGTTTAATATATATAATTTGAATTAATTAATACGTATCGTGACCCGTGTACATGTCTCAGACTCGATCACAACTCAAAGTATATATATTATTATAGAATCAACCTCAACCCTGTATAGAGAACTCGATCATTACTGCATATAGAGTGTCTATGGTGATTCCAAATAATATATATAGATGTGTCGATATGATATGTCAAAACCTTGTATATGTGTCCCGATATTTAAAGTGCGTAAAATAAATAACATAAATTAAATGACGATAAATAAAGTGCGTAAAGTAAATAACAGAAATTAAATGACAATAAATAAAATTGCAAGAATATAAATTGCGATAAAATAAATTGCGATAAATAAAATGTAATACGGAATTAACAGTTAGCTAGGAACAGTTAGCTAGGATTTTGTTAGCGTGGTTTCTTGATAAAATTTAATATTGTTAATTAGTCTGTTTCTAATCAATTTTTATTGTGTCCATTATTTCTTCATTATGTCACTTGTTGGATTCTGATAGGTCAAAATCTAAATATGAAATTGAATTTGAATGAAAATATTATTCTTTGGTGAACGGATAAGTATCCCGGTGGTTGTAAATAGGATAGTGAATAACTGTTGAATCAGATTCGAAAAATATACAATGTAACTTATTAATGTGAAATTTAAATATTCCTCGGGTATTACCTACCCGTTAAAATATTTTTATTATTAACAGTTTGTACAAAAGAATTTTTAATTACAATCTTTATGAAAACATATATACATATATATTTTCTTCAGATGTAATCATGAATTTAATGAGTTAACATGATATTAAACTCATTTAGTTTTCAGTTGGAACTAGAATAAATAATCTCTAAAACATTAGAGATTACATAATCACCATGTCGAACGAAGATAACTGATGTAGAATGTCATGTAGAATGATGATTATACTCGAGGTATAGATTGAGATGTTGAGGCATGTGATATTGAAATTTGGGTTGTTGGTGGTACTGTTGGTGCCGGTGATTTGGATGAAGCTGGTACGTTTTGCACCATATTTTCCAAGACTACAACTTATGCGCAAAGTTCGTTAACTTCTTCTATTACACCGGGATGATTGTCGGT
This sequence comes from Rutidosis leptorrhynchoides, assembly GCF_046630445.1. Lineage (NCBI taxonomy): Eukaryota > Viridiplantae > Streptophyta > Magnoliopsida > Asterales > Asteraceae > Rutidosis > Rutidosis leptorrhynchoides. Next base: position 418,898,148 of record NC_092336.1, read on the forward strand.
TCGGACGAGCGGATGAATGAGGTTTAGAATCTGAGATAGTATATGATCGTGATGAGATACTTTGGAAATGAGAGAGAAAATGGTGTCTCGAACAGGTTCGCCAGTAAACGTTTTAGGTTCATTGTCAAGAGGTGAATTTGGTTAGTGGAAATGATCGCCTTCTTCGCGTTTCCATTGATTAAGTCAACTACGAACCCATCTCCAATTCATTCAGAATAGATGATGGCTAATTGATCGATTCATTCTGGTTACTCTGCTTTCGGAGCTCGAGTGGAAATCCATATCGAAATAGCTGTCGGAATAACTATCGAAATAGCTATCGAAATCTGATGGACTCGAACTGGTTGAGGGATTCATCTCGTACGATCAGATGAAGGATTTTCGATAAGAAATAGATTATAGGATGTAGATTAGTACCCTGCAATACATAATTTACATATGCATATATAATACTAAAATCCCATAAGCTACGGAGGAATCTACGGAAGCTGTCAGGCAAAGGTAACAATAACAGATACGCTAAGATATGAATTTAACTATACACTGTCTATGCAATAAAGGCGGTAAGACGTGTCTTAGACTTTAAGGATGATAAGCAAATAATTTTTCGACACTAAATGATAAGCAAAACTTTTGACATGCAGACACGGTCGAAGTCCAGACTTATTAATGCATTCTAACGACTATCAGTTAGACTCACTAATGCAAGACCTGGTTCGCTAAGACCACCGCTCTGATACCAACTGTGAAGACCCGTCCTAATCCATCCGGACGAAGTCCATATCGATTATAAACGATTCACAATAGTTGATTACAACGCGAGGTACTTGACCTCTATATGATACATTTTACAAACATTGCATTCGTTTTTGAAAAGACAAACTTTCATTACATCGAAAGTTGACAGGCATGCATACCATTTCATAATATATCCAACTATAATTGACTTGATAATAATCTTGATGAACTCAACGACTCGAATGCAACGTCTTTTGAAATATGCCATGAATGACTCCAAGTAATATCTATAAAATGAGCAAATACACAGCGGAAGATTTCTTTCGTACCTGAGAATAAACATGCTTTAAAGTGTCAACCAAAAGGTTGGTGAGTTCATTAGTTTAACTTAAACAATCGTTTCCATCATTTTAATAGACCACAAGATTTCAGATTTCCATTTCTCATAAACATACGTCCCATGCATAGAGACAAAAATATCATTCATATGGATTGAACACCTGGTAACCGACATTAACAATATGCATATATAAGAATATCCCCATCATTCCGGGATCCTCCTTCGGACATGATATAAATTTCGAAGTACTAAAACATCCGGTACTTTGGATGGGGCTTGTTGGGCCCGATAGATCTATCTTTAGGATTCGCGTCAATTAGGGTGTCTGTTCCCTAATTCTTAGATTACCAGACTTAATAAAAAGGGGCATATTCGACTTCGATAATCCAACCATAGAATGTAGTTTCACGTACTTGTGTCAATTTCGTAAAACAGTTATAAAAGTTGCGCATGTATTCTCAGCCCAAAAATATAAAGGGTAAAAAGGCAAATGAAACTCACGATACTGTATTTTGTAGTAAAAATACATATGACGTCATTGAACAATGAAGGGTTGGCCTCGGATTTACGAACCTATATCAATTGTGTATATATTAATACGTATAATGTAAGTTACAAAATTTCATTTATTAATATGTATTATTTATATATTATAGTTTTGTAGAATTTATTCTAACCTTTATTTTAAAACGTATACTTATATTATATTTTAAGTTATATTTTATATATATATCGATTTTATGTATATATATCTATAATGATTTACGTTTATATAAATAGTGGCATTAATATATTTATATACATATATTTGTGGTTAGTATTGTATTTATGAAATTTTATTAGTTTGTTATGTGAATTATTAATACAATCCTAGTATATACCATAAGTATATATATAGTGTACAAAAGATTTATTTGTTAAAATAATAATTTAGATAATAATGATTTACTAATAATAATAATAATTTTATTAATAATGATAATACTAATAGCAAAAAAAAATGAAAATGATAACTGTTAATGATACTAATAATAATAACTCTAAAATAATATTAATACTAATACCATACTTATGTTAATAATAAGGGTTCTAATATTTATAAAATGATAAATGATAATCATAATAATACTAGTAAATATTAATGATGATACTGATAAATATGATATTATTAATTGTAAATGTACTGATGATACTATTATTTATAAACCGGTACAAATTCTAATATTGATGATAATAATATATTTTTATTTCCTTCATAATAATAATAATAATGATAATCATAATCATAATCCTAATGATGATAAAATACTAAAATGATAAGTTTATTACTAATAATAATATTATTAATACCTATCATAATAATAATAGTAATGTCTATAATACTTTCAAATATGATAACAAGTATGATACTAATAATAACAATAACAATAACAATCAAAACAATCACAATAATAATAATAATACTAATAATAATTAATATATAATAACAATAATAAAATTAGAAAAGAAAACTACCTCACATGAAAAGAGTTTCAAAAAAAAAAAAAAAAACTACCGTCCTCTGGACTCGATCTCGTGACCACATGCTCACACGCAAACACTCTCTACCATCCCACCAATTCTGATTCTCTGTACTAATATCGAATTTAAATTTTATATATAAACTGTTTTTCTTCTATTCCTCTTCTTCTCCACAAGTCTCATGGATTCAACAAAACATCAATAACCAAAAAAAAAAAACAAAATCGGGGTTCCCTTTAAAGCTTCAAAACATTACAGAAAAAAAAATAATTTGGGTTCTAAAATAAAAAAAAAAATATACTAAAGGCCTACTGCAGCGTCGGTTCTTGGAACAAAAAAAAAATTGATTTCGTAATAGATAACATTATAGATAATGTTTATAACACGAAATAGTTTTCTAAACATGTATAAAAACTACTGGAATCGTCAATTTGATCAGAAACATATACACGAACGCGAATTTGTCTCAAGAACAATTGTTGACTTTTTTTAAACTAAATTTGACTTCAAAATTCAAGATCGATATAAAGATTTGAGAGTTGAGATTTTGCAGATAGATTCAAAGAAAGATTTCTAACCTTTCTGCATTTTTAGATTTTGAAACTTTATTCGAAATTGAATTAAGAGAAAAAAAAAATTGGAGCATGCAGAGAAGAAGAAAAAAAAAATATCGATGTGCTTTTTAATCCCATTGGATTTCCTTTTTATTTGATTTGCAATTATACATAATCATGTTGTAATAATAGAGATCGGTTGATAAAAATGGAGAAAATGTCAACACAGGTTCACGAGTTGGGAGCAGGAAAGAAACAAAAAAAATAATAATAATAGAGATAAAGGATACAGAGGTCACGCGTATAATATAGATCCCTACTGTTTTTTTTTTAATTAATAATAATAATATATAATAACAATACTATTAATATCTAATAATATTAATAAAATTAATAATAATGATAAATATAATATTAATGATAATAATAATTGTAAAAATGATAATAATAATAATAATACCATACTAATTATGATAATATTAATATTTTATCGATAATAATAATATTAGTAATAATAATCTAATATATACATCCAATTTCATCTTTATATGATATAAAGTGATATTATGAATACAAATAGTGATATTTGACGATACAAATAACATTACTACAACAACTATATTTGTATTTAAATTTAATTTATTAATATCATCTATTATTATGTAATATTTAATAATTATGTAATATGTATTGTAACATATACTGAATATTATATATTTATGCATTTTAATATAAATATATTATAATATTTATTTACATACTAATTATATTATACTTATGTATGTAATTATGAAAAATATAAATGTTTTATATATGTAAGTATTATATATATTTATTAAAATAGTACATTATTTCATCATAGATATATTATAAATTTCTACATATACATAATATAATAATTATGTATAAAATCATATATATATAGTTATATTTATGTATATATGTATACTACCATATATATAAAATCATGTTTTAAATGTTGAGTAGACGATTAATTATGTATATTAAACAATTAACTACAAAGTATAACATTGTACATTTAATATTTTGATAACGTTGGTAAAATATGTTTGAATCATTTATATACAATATACTATATATATTCAAAATGAAAATCTTTAGTTATTAAATGTTATCTTTTATAATAACAAAATTACTTAATAGTTCATTAATACTAATATAATTAGTTTTATATATAATTATTTATATTTACATTCTTAGTTACAATTAAAGGTTCGTGAATCGTCGGAAATAGTTAAAGGTCAAATGTTATCATGAAATAGTTCAAACATAATGAGACTCGGTTTAATAGACTTTGCTTATCGAGTCGAATCATATAAGATTATGTTTAAATTTGGTCGGAAATTCCCGGGTCATCACAACTTAGGTCCCTCCCCACCATTACATAGTTTAGGTGGTCCCTCTCACTAACTAACCATCACATTACATACTTTGCAAGACTAGTCCTTTTTAACAAAATAACTAACTTGAAATTTTGGGGTGTTACAACTCTCCCCCCGTTGAAATGTTCGTGTCCTCACGAACTATCCTTTTTATTCCTTGGTGAATACAAAACCCTTAAAAACTATATTTGAACCTTCAACGGTCCTTGCACATAACTCAATGCTCGTTGAGATCAATTTCATTTAATCGAATAAAGTTTCTAATAATCATAAGTCATCCTGAATATATTAAGGCTTATCATCTAAGTTGTTACCATTTATACATATGTCCTCACAATTTCGAGCTTTGTTCACTAATCTCTTTCCAATTTGCTAACCAAAGTACTTAACTCTTACCTAATCTCCTCTTAATGTTGGTATTTTCTTGTAGACTTTTGTGTATGTTGTCCCATCAATCACACACTAGGTGTTCTTTAGGCATACATTCGTTATTTTCTGTCACCCTAACTCTTAAATTTCCTACATTAAGTACTCTTTCTTCACGTATCTTTCATTAGATATTTCAATTTATCCGCTTTTTATCTCCTTTCCTGTATTATCTGGCCTCTATATCACAATCTTTACCAATAAAAATCCTCATAACCGAAAACTAGTCCTTAATACCAAACAAATTATTATTTCTTTTCCAGAAAATTTCTCGTTATACCATATTCTCGCATCTTAATTCTCTTCTTTCAAGGTATTAAAACATGTTATCCCTCTAAATTCTTCACTAGCTTCTCTTAATTTTCGCTAATTTACATAGATTTTACTTCCTTACGTGCTTTTCGTGTCGACATCTCATGCCATCAACATTGATTATTCGCATCATCATCTCGAATCGTGTTTAGTATTAAACAAATAAAAAGACTTTATCCCTTTTTATGCTCACCATTATTTCCATGTCGTAAGCTTTCCGTATAATTGCACTATACATTCCATAAGTACCTTTTTCTTCTTAATTAAATTACATCTTTCACCAATTTTACACTTGTAAAAATTCATCTTTCAATTCTCTTCATAAAAATCACACATTATAAGACTCATTTGCTTAAATATAAAAATCTTCTAGAATATCTTAATCTCTATTCGCGAACCTCTACTAGAGTCCGCATTTGCTCCCGATATATCACTTTTATATAAACTTACATTCCTTCGAATCTTCCATAGGTTCTTTCTTTGTAAAATATTTCTACTAAAGTCTAAAGAGTTACCATTATTTCATCCTTCATCTAACTCCATAAAGTTAACGATCATATTATCACCATGATCAATCTTCCTTTCTTATGATCCCTTCAATCATGTATCTTCACTTAACCCTTTTTCCTCTTAACCACATTAACTAGAATCGGGGAATCTGACATGCCTCATGTAAAACCCAATAAATTCTTTTGCATATAAAATTTACCTAATTACTTGAACAAGCCTTTAATATCATTTAGTATGATTATAGATCAATCATACACTATCTTCATTTTCATCATCAGTCTCTACTTCATATTCTCTGGCTAATGAATAGTCAAATCTACTTCTTTTTCAATACATAACCATAACGTGTCACAAGACTCATTGCTACAACGCAAATGTAGCCCTAAATACATATCTCATCATCTTTACGGGTAAGGAACCTTACTCTTTAAATTATTTTCATGCAACTTTTCATAAACGCCTCCTTCCATTCTCAAAATTCATTGCCATAATATAAAAATCTTCTTATTTCTCACATCTCTTTCGTGTCTTTACTCATTTCCATCATTAGGTACAGATAATACAAATTTGTATATACAATTAATCTTCATTTTAAACATCGTATATCATGCACATCTTACTACTTAATCATAACCAAGTCTTAAGTACCATGATAGCTGGATTGCTCATTCTCATGCAAAATTTTACTCTCCATGCTTAATTTGTTTTCTTAACTGTCTATTAAGTCTTTCGTCATACTACAATCATTTGGTGTACCAAATCTCTTCCTTTTTAAAATAAGAAGAACTATTCGTTTTCAGGCTTCTTACATTCTATCTTGTTCTTCTTGCATTTGTGTAGTCTTAAAGCTATGAAGATCCAAGGATTTACAAGACCTTACAACCGGTTCAATCTTATCTATCACATCTTCCTCTCTTCTAGGACCACAGAGATCTCTTGCTCAAGACATTTCAGCCTCAAAAGTAAGTAGTTTGGTCCTCTTAACATTCTTGCATTTGCCTAAGGGAAACTCTTTCTTTTCCTTTAGTCCCTTCACTTGAAGGTTCATTGCTACACATTTCCGTTGCAACACACTAACCCCACTCCAAGGGAACAAAATAATCATTTACTCACTATAGTCACAACTATATAGTTTAGTTGCCTCTCCAATTAGTGGTTAAGGCCTATACGCGTTCATGTAGGAAGTTACACAAAACATGTGCAGGTGTAAAGGAAGGTACCTACCACACATCTCGTGACTCCTTTACTCTTCTTCTATTCTAGATCGGGTTCGGGTCTCAGTTTATCCAGGACTGAGTTCACATTCCCTTCATACTTCCTTCTCTTTTCATGACTTCTTAATATTCTAAACGATCAGGGATGCTAAGCTCCGCCCCTAAATCTATTCTTTTCACGCTTCAGTATTATTTGAACTGCTTTCATGCTTTTCTCGTTTCCGTTACATCGTTTTTATTCATCATAACTTAAGGGTACATTCATTATACTTTTGACAACTACTTTACATGATCGTTTCTATTCATGTGTTTGTTCATCTTAAACTTGCAACTTACATCATCCAATATAGAACTCGTGGTTTCGAAAACCCAAGAGCACTCTTAGCATTAGCATAATCATAACCAAAACATAACCTGTCAACCCACAAGTGTCTTTCTTGTATCGAATCCGGTCATACCACACCATAGACACAACTTACTAGGGTTGACCTAAGATTGTGCCTAAGCTAAACACAAATCCATAGACATAAGGTCTAAACTCATCAAGATTAACATGGACGTAAGTTCAGGCTCACTAACATTATCATGGACGCAAGTCCAAGCTCATTAACTCTACCATGGACGCAAGTCCAAGCTCATTAACTCTACCATGGACGCAAGTCCAAGCTCATTAACTTTACCATGGATCCAAGCTTACCATTATCAACATGGATACAAGTCCAAGCTTATCATCATCAACATGGATGCAAGTCCAAGCTAATCCTCATTGACATGGACACAAGTCCAAGCTAATCATCATTGACATGGACACAAGTCCAAGCTAATCATCATTGACATGGATCCAAGCTTCATTACTTAGTGGGTTTGATCATCACCCTCTTGCACGGATGCAATCCGGGTGTACCAAACCACTCTCGTACATCACATCATAAGTGCATAGTTTTCTCGAAAATACTAACAAACTCATGCATAACACACATTCATTCTTCCCATTCCTTTCTTCTAGTTTCTAGCATCATATACAATCCTAAGGAACATGACATAATACTTTAAACATTATCTATCATGCAAGTCATAAACCGCTTATTAAAACTTAGAGTTGGTTTAAGCCTAGATAACCCTACGGTGGATTATCCAAGTCCCTTAAACCATAGCTCTGATACCAACTTTTAACGCCCTTAAACGATGAACTTTTTTTTTTTTAGATCTCGCTATGGGATCCCATCATCCCACTATGGGAACAGGTTCTGATCAAATTTCTTGAAAATCACCTTTGATCCCATTCGGGGATCTTTTAATCCCATTCCGGGATCAGGCCCTGACATGGTAGTTTTTAACCAAATTAACACTTGTGACCCGTTTGACTATCAACGCATAACAACTCCGTTCTAACCTGTTTTAATCGTCATAACACATAAACAAACTTAAACATCTTTTATCTTAATACACTTTTGACCCTTGGCGTTAATAAGCGGTTATCATAAAGCTAGATTCAAATAAAAGACTTGCATACCACTTGCTAAGTGCCGAATGCTCCTCTAAAACCTTGTCGTCCCATACCTTCTCGATGCATAAGAACCTAACAAACATTAACAACATAACGGGATAAGCAATACGCTTAGTGAGTTAATGGTAAGTAAATATCTTAAACTTAAAGCATAAACACAATCATAACGTAACCATAACCTTCCAACCCGAATTTTGATTTCGTGTTTCGAACTTGATCATCTCGCATCCTAGGCATACATCTAATCTTAGCACATGACATGTACATAGTTCAAGCTTAAAACATTATCATAGATGTGTGTTCAAGATTACACATAACATGGACATCGTCCAAGCTTACACTTAACATGGATATAAATCCAAGCTTACTCTTAACATGGACCCCGTCCAAGCTTACACTTAACATGGATATAAATCCAAGCTTACTCTTAACATGGACCCCGTCCAAGCTTACACTTAACATGGATATAAATCCAAGCTTACTCTTAACATGGACCCCGTCCAAGCTTACACTTAACATGGATATAAATCTAAGCTTACTCTTAACATGGACCCCGTCCAAGCTTACACTTAACATGGATATAAATCCAAGCTTATCACGTGATATGGACATAGACATAAAGTCTAAGCTTTACACCTTGACATAGACACAAAGTCTAAGCTTTTTGCCTTATAAGAGACATGAAGTCTAAGCTTTGCACTTTAACATAGACGAAAAGTCTAAGCTTTACCTAGTGAACTTAATCGTCACCCTCTTGCACGGATGCAATCCGGGAGCATTAAGTCACCCATATCATCCTATCTCGTATTCAAAACTACCACAAGTACACTTCTATAATTAAACTCAAAAACATAGAATTATCATTAACATCTCTTTTACATAACTTATGATCATGGATTCCATGATCACCCTTGACCCGCCCATATTACCCCCATATAACTCACCTTGATTAGAGCACTCCCTTGATTGGTTGAAGTTCTTTTGCTTTGACTAGCACCTATATAAGAGCTAGTCTCATTATTTACACAATCAAACTAACATAAAGCATTTAAACAAATTAACCTCATAAGCATAAACTTTCACTTCCATTCATTTAACACTTGAGGCTTAATCTTGCTTAACCCTCTTTTATCACTTCACATGAACATTTATAATATTCAAAATTCTTAAATTTCATTAAACTTAGTTTTACATTTTCCATTTCAACAAGTACTGCCAAACTTACAACTTTTTCAATATACAATTTCTCAAGTTCAATTAAGACATGTTCTCAAATCATCAACCTCCTTCTAAATTTGGAGGTGAACCTTAAACATTGACATTTCTTGAAAACACCTTTTTGACTTTCACTTCTTAGCAACAAACACAAACTAACAATTTTTATCATCTCAAAATAAATCTTTTCACACAATTTCATCAAAATTACATATTTATTTTCATTGAGGCATTTCATCAAACACTTAGTGTGCATAAAGCCATATTCAACCATTTCATAATCTAAGAAATCACCTTTTCCACCATTCATCATCTATTAGCTAGTTTATGCATAAACATATGCCATAACATCATAAAAACTAGTATTCATACATAACCATAACATAAATCCATCATAATTTACTTCTATACTTCCATTTTCTTCACAAAAACTCATTTTACACATTCATTAATCCCCAAATCCATTTTTCAACTCATGCATACATTAATCCCACTCTAATTCGTAAAATACATAACTACTTAACATAAACATAAATAAGATTCAAGTATTCAATCATACCTCAACTTCACTCCAACTCAAATCTTTAAACTAGCAAAATAGATAGAGAAGATGCTAGTTTCTTGCTTCCTTTTAGCTTTATTCACCTTTAATTACTTGCTTCCAAGTTTAATCAATTTTACTCTTTGGATCTGAAAATCCTAATTTCCTTGCTTTCAAAACCGTTCTTTCTCTTCTCCTTTTTTTTTAAAAAAAAACTTTTCTTGAATCTTTCAAAATGAGCTAGAAGCTCTCCTCCACTCATTTAATATAACAACTTTGGATAATTGACAACTTAGGTCCCTCCCTACCATTACAAAGTTTAGGTGGTCCCTCTCACTAACTAACCATCACATTACATACTTTGCAAGACTAGTCCTTTTTAACAAAATAACTAACTTGAAATTTTGGGGTGTTACACACTAGATCTAGACTTTCTAGTCTAGGATCTTTAAGATCTAGCTAAGATCTAAGTTTTAAAACTTAAGATCTTGATCATTTAGTTTACTTTCAAGTTTATAGCTTGATATTACTTTTATAACTCATGTATGTGTCGGATCTAAGATCTTGATGTAACTTTGGTTCATCAAACTACATACAACTCTTAAGTGAGTTGTGCAACTTATCTTAGACCTACACAAGTGTTATAATGGTTAAACCTTGGTTAAGATGATGCAAACCCAACAACGAGTTGTACACTTGAAGCTATACGCATCAAGGATGAGAACCGTGATGAGCATCAAGCACCAAGAACCCACCGGAACACCTTTAGCTACTGTTTCTGGAACTGATCAGACTACCTGGGCTACTGTAAAGTTTATTTTCAGTTATTTTGGTTCTAGTATATGATTTTCCGTTTAGACCTCGTCTTAATCCGAGTTACGGCTTAGGATCTATGGCCTCCCGAAAGTCACTACACCCTATTAACGTTGTGCTGAAATTTCTGACCTACTCGTACTTAAACTGACATCACGGTCAAACGAAGACGATTTTGGTTTTGGAAATTGGTCAGTACCTAGGGGACTCATATAAGGAGCCATGGCCACTGGTCTCACCCCATTTCATTTTGTATAGAGGTCGTGGCGACTGAACGAAGTCAGCCTTTATTTCAAACCCTAGTCTTTACTTGAAACTTACTTTACACTTTTTGTTAAATGATGAATGATGATGATACTTAAGACCTAATTTACATACTTTTAAACCTTTGGGAACGATTTAATGACTTAGTAACTTTTGACTTAGGTTGAGGACTTTCCGGACCTACATACTTGCTTACTTTCCTGAACCAACTTTACTACTACTTTACACTGTGAGTTATAGCATCCCCTTTTTACTTTAACTATTTTGGGAACCGAGAATACATGCGCATTTTACGTTTTACATACTAGGCACGAGTACTTAAACTTTATATATGTGTGGGTTATACAACGGCATAAACTTTCCCCTTAGCTCGGTAACGTTTAGTCATTGGTCTTTGAACCGGTGAACGCGAATCTTAGATATGGATCCATAGGGTTTGACATCCCCACTCGGGCTAGTAATGCTATCATTTAACGGGTGTTTAATAATTCGTAAACATACGCACTCGCCAAGTGTACTTTTAGGGGGTGATATACGTTAAGTTAGTTACCAAGTGCCCACGGTTATACATATACTTTTCATACTGTTTTGAAACGCTACTGAACCACTGAAATCTCGTAGCCTACCTTACATTACTGTTATACTTAAACTATAGCTCACCAACCTTTGTGTTGATGTTTTTAAGCATGTTTTTCTCGGGTGCTTAAGGTTTGCTTGCTTCCGCTGTTGTACTAGTCATGCCTTGTGGACACCCGTTGCGCTTGTTAGAGTTGTCATCGCATGAAACGTTTTATTTGCATTCAAACTATGTTACCTTTTTAAACAATGATTTGTAACGACCATTGGGTCACGTACTATTACTAATTACTTCTGTTCATTGAAGCATACTTTTGTTATAAGACATTTGATGTTGGTTAAGACATTACCTTTATTCATGAATGCAAACTTCTTTTAAAACCGCATATAGTATTTGACCTTGTAATGATCCTGTTGTTGATGATTCGTACACGATGGTTTTGTACGGGGCATCACATCTTCTATTGTTGGTTCATATCCATTAGCCATAAGTGTGGCTAACAATTCAGCTTCATCAATTGGTTCATTTCCTTCTCCTAAAGAACATTCTCACGTTCCTTGTAATTCTGGAAATTCTTCTAACAATTCTGCATGTAAATCTATAGTTTGAATATAATAACATGTATCATCTGCAGATTGCGGTTGCGGCATGGCTCTATCCATAGAAAAGGTAACACTCTTGTCCTCTATACTTAGGGTTAGTTTCTTACCGAACACGTCTATTATTGCTTTAGCCGTGTTTAAGAATGGTCTTCCTAATATGAGAGGAACTCGAGAATCTTCTTCCATGTCCAGAATAACAAAATCTACTGGAAATACTAAAGTACCAACTTTAACTAGCATGTTCTCCATTATCCCTCTAGGATATTTTACTGATCGATCTGCTAGTTGTATACTTATTCGTGTTGGTTTCAATTCTCCAAGGTCTAGTTTAGCGTATAGTGAATACGGCATTAAATTTATACTAGCACCTAAGTCTGCCAATGCTTCTATTGAACTAAGACTACCCAGAAAATATGGAATTGTGAAACTTCCTGGATCAGATAATTTTCTGGTATCTTATTCAACAGTACTGCAGAGCAATTAGCATTCATAGTAACAGCCGAGAGTTCTTCCATTTTCTTTCTATTTGTGATTAGATCTTTCAAGAATTTAGCATACCTAGGCATTCCTGAAATCACATCAATGAAAGGAAGATTTACATTTATTTATTTAAACATATCCAAGAATTTGGATTGCTCGGCTTCAAGTCTTTCTTTTCTCATTTTACTCGGATAAGGAAGTGGTGGTTGGTATGGTTTAACATAAGGCTTTTCCTTAACTGTGTTATCTTCATTAACCTTTTCAACTACCGGTTCTGTTTCCTTTTCTTGCTCAGATTGTGGTTCTTGTGGAGTAGGAATAGAGTCATCAAAAATTTCAGGTACTTCAGGTGGTTTAAGTGTAATACCACTTCTCGTGGTAATGGCTTTAGCTGTTTCATTCCGAGGGTTAGCATTTGTATCGCTAGGTAAACTTCCCAGTTTTCTTTCACCTATCAACCTTGCTAGGTTACTTACTTCTTGTTCCAAATTTTGGATAGAAGCTTGTTGATTTCTAAATGCTTGAGCATTTTGTTCATTAGTTTGTTTCTGAGATGTGAAAAATTGAGTTTGAGATTCAACTAGCTTCGACATCATGTCTTCTAAATTTGGATTTTTATCATCGGTTTGTGGTGGTTTATTTTGAAAAATAGGTCTTTGCTGATTGTAAGTATTATTGGATACTTGTTGATTGTTAGGACCTTGTTGGTTGTTGTATGGAACATTTAGATTATAATTCTGATTTTGATTGTAGATTGGTCTTGACGGTTGATAATTATTCTGATAATTATTTTCAGGCCTTTGGTTCATGTATAAAACATTCTCTCTTTGTTCCATTGTTTGTTCAATACTGAGACAATCTTTTGTCAAATGTGGTCCTCCACACTGCTCACAACTAATTCGTATTGAGTGAATATCTTTAGTCATCTTTTCCATTCATCTCTCGAAAGCATCTATCTTTGCGGACATGGAATCAAAGTCATGGCTAGAATCGGATCTAGCCACTTTAGATGATCTAACGATATCTTTTTCTTGGTGCCACTCATGTGAGTGGGAAGCAGTGTTATAAATAATTTTGTAAGCTTCAGTTGCGGTTTTCTTCATAATGGAACCACCAGCAGCTATAACGATGTCTTTTCGTGTAGTGATGTCGCATCCTTGGTAGAATATTTGTACTATTTGATAAGTGTCTAAACCATGTTGCGGACATCCTCTTAATAACTTTCCAAATCTTTTCCATGCCTCATATAGAGTTTCATTAGGCTTCTGCGTAAACGTAACAATTTCTCCTTGTAGTCTCACGGCTTTAGATGCCGGAAAGAATTGTTTAAGAAAATTTTCAACTAAGACATCCCATGTATCAATCGCCCCTTCAGGTAACGATTCTAACCAATCTTTGGCTTCTCCCTTTAAAGTCCAGGGAAATAACATGAGATATATCTGTTCATCCTCAACTTTTCGGATTTTAAATAGAGTACAGGTCCTATTAAAGGTACGAAGATGTTCGTTTGGATCTTCCTTCGGCGCACCACTAAATTGGCATTGATTAGTTACCATGTGTAGGATTTGTCCTTTGATTTCATAATCTGGTGCATTAATGTCTGGTTGAGTAATTGCATGACCTTGGCTAGTGCATTTAGCTCTCATTCGGTCTTCCATACTTAGAGGTTCCAGATTTTCCATGATTGAATTTGTTGAATCTGAATCACTAGAGGATTCTGACTTAATGGTTCTTCCTCGACAATTTCTGGATAAGTGATTTGTGGTTCAGGAGGAATGATTAGTGGTTCAGGATCTCTGAATTGTCCTTGAATATCCTCCGGATTCTCAATTGTGAGGCCGGGTTCAAAAAATGGATTATCGGAAATTTGAATTGGAGTACTTGGTCAACTAGATGACGATTCTAAAGAAAAATCAACGGCGACAATATTGGCTAGATGTCTTGATCGAGTTACAGGTGGTGAACGTATGAAAGGTGGTGAACGTTTTGCTCGGTGCATTCACTGAATATCCTATTAGTTATAAAGATAAAAATTATTTAAGTTATCAAATTAATAGACTTTTCTGATTTTGTTCACGTTTCGAATAGCCAATAGATGCAGCAGGTAGCCAGGACCCTTTAAATTGGAAGCCCACAACTCGCCACTAACAAATTCAACTATTACTACGAACCAGAAAATTTTGGATGTCTATCAATTTAACCGCTTAAAATAATTTTTCGTTTTGAAATTTTAGAGAAGAAATAGAAAATTCTATGTTCTAAAAACTAGAGCGTCGAGAAATAAGAAGGAAAAAGAGTGCGTCGAAAAATGTCGAAAAATAAAAGGTCAAAAAATTAAACGAAAATAACGCGCCGAAACTTAAAAAGTACTAAATACTAAAAATTAAAACTTACGTCTAAAGGTATTAAAGCTTAAAAGGAATTCTATATTCAAAATGGCAATAACTTAAAAGGCACTAAAATCTATTTAATACTAAAGCGATAAGCGACGTCGTAAAATTCTAAAGCACCTAAATCTTAGTCTAAAGAAAAAGCACTTAAGGGATTTTACGGCAAAACTTAAAGATCTAGAAATACTACGGCAAAATACTAAGTTTAAAACTAATTACGAACGATAAACATACAAATTATGAATTAAACGATTAAAATATACAATTTTTAAAATAAAAAAATGATAAAATTACTTATTTTTATAAAAATATTATTTTTATATTTTTATTTTATAAAAGTATTAAGTTTAAAACTAATTAAAACTTAAAATACAAATTAATTAATAAAACTAAAACTAATTAATAAAAACTAATTAATTAATTAATTAAACCCTAATTAGGGTTAATTAATAATAATAATTAATAATACTCCGTAATTAATGCTGTGCAGTACCAGGTTCAGACGCGTCAGAAGGCTCCGCGAGTGCGGATTTTTTATGCCCAGGAGATCCGCAAGTGCGGAGTTTGCAGGTTCAGAAAAGATGCAGGCCAGAAATCGCAGGTTTAGTTTTAATTTTATTTTTTTACTTTTTTTTTTTTTTTTTAGTTTTTATAAAATATAACTTAAATAAAACTTATATTTTAAGCAATTAATTATTAGATTTTTATAATTCTAAAAAAAAATAAACTTTTTAATTAAAACACCTAAATAGATATATATATATTTTTTTATGTTTTTATGTTTTTGTTTTTAATATTTAAAAACTTATATTTTTACAAAAATAGATTAAAACTTAATAGAAATCTTTTTTTTTATAGCGTTTCGCTTCGGCGTTGAATTTTCCCCGGCAGCGGCGCCAAAAATACTTGATGTTAAAGCAGAGGGGTACGAAATAGTTATATTTTTGCTACGAAATACTATTAAATACAATACAATTTTACACAAGTTATTTATTTATTTATAGAATGGAAATACCTAAACCTTGCTATAACACTTATAGGCAGTGTACCTAATCGTACAGTAGTGTAGTTTTTAGTAAGACCGGTTCGTCCACAGGGAACTAGCCAAGTTTAACGCTATATTTTTAAAACTAAATTTGTATATAAATATATATACAAGTAGTATTATTATTATAAAAAGGGGGTTTTACCGTTTAATGACCGGTTTGTCGATTTTAAAAACTTAAGTCGCAATTAAAACCTAATGTAAAATATTAAAAATAAATATAACTTAATTTAAAGCGTAAAGTAAATGACGATAAATAAAATTGCGATAAATAAAACGACAGTAAATAAAATTGCGATAATTAAAAAGTACGATAATTAAAAATGCGATAAGATATAAAATAAAGGAATTATGCTTATTTAAACTTCCGTAATCATTATGTTTGACGTGTTGATTTTAATTTATTACCATGGGTTATTGTCCTTTGTCCTGGATTATTCGATATGTTCATCTGGTTTTTGTCCATAACAGTCCATCAGTCATAAATATAAAGTGCGAGTGTCCTCGTCAAATTATCCTTATATCCGAAGTCAAATATTCCAACTAATTGGGGACTTAAATTGTAACACGGTCTTAATATTTTGTTTAATAATTACACCAGGATATCGACTGCGTGTAACCCAAGGTTTTAATACTTTGTTAACAATTACGCCAAGTGTCCTTGTACATAATTCACCTCTGTTTTAATGAGTCCATTGACTATTAATCCATTCCCGTGTCCAGTTAAATGAACGATTATTAGTACTTATAAATATCCCGCCCATCGTGTCCGATCGAGTGTATATGGTTATTTATAGGTACGTCCAATTGTAAATCTTTATATTAAATTAACGAACTATCATTCAATTAAACAAATATAAAGCCCATTAATAGCCCATAGTCCAATTTCCACAAGTGTCGGTCTTTTGTCCAAACCCCAATTATGGTACAAAGCCCAATAACCCCGTCTTTAATATTTAGCCCAACATCACGATTACTTCGATTTAAATAAGCAAAAAACTTAGCTACGAGACATTAATTTAAAAAGGTTGAACATAACTTACAATGAGTATTAATAGCGTAGCGTTACACGGACATAATTTCGACTTACACACTTACAACATTCGCTAACATAACCTTATTATTATTAATCTTAAATTAAAATTAAAATTATAATATATATATATATATATATACATATATATATATATATATATATATATATATATATATATATATATATATATATATCGTGAGAGAGAGATTGAAAAAGGAGTGAATAAAATCGATCAGAATGCGCGACCTTTTATAGGCCCACGTTTCACTGTAGAGCTCCGCGAGTGCGGTTGTTTTCTTCATAAAAGCTCCGTGAGTGCGGAGGTCTGGAATCCAGCTCATAGATTAAATCCAAAACGTGGGCTGCGTATAATTATAATATATAATAATATATATAATTAATTATATATTATATTATATTCTTGTGTATAGTTGACTTGTAATTTTTGGTCCGTTGCGTCGCGCGCTGAAAGTTGGTTCATGTCTCGGTTCCGGATTTTAGAAAGCCTTTTCGTACGATTTAATATCTTGTACTTTGTGTTTTACGGCTTGTACTCTTGTAATTTTTAGACGTTTCTCATCAATAATTTGAACCACTTGGATTGTACTTTGTACCATTTAGCTTTTTTGGTCATTTGCGTCTTCAATTCGTCGAATCTGTCTTTTGTCTTCACCCATTAATATTTAAACGAATATAACTTGTAAATAAAACAATTGCAACTAAAAGCTTGCCTTTCTTGAGGGATAATGCTATGAAATATATGTTCGTTTTTAGCATTATCATATACATACATGACACAATATATTGTTTTTATCAAGTGATCATGTGGGTAATATGCGGATTAGAAAATTAAAAGCTATGGACATAAAAGATATAGCTCATCATTCGAAGAACTATAGTTATGAAATTGAACATTATTTTAAGACTTCTTTACAAGTGATTCACATCTAAACAAATGTAATTCAATCCTGCGAATTCGCGGGTTTTAAACTAATTTATATTTATATCATTATTGTTATCATTATTTTTTAGGTAGTAAATTTATTACTGTCATGTGTACGTCATTAAATATTTAAAAATAGAGTTATATGTAAGTTAATAGAATATGAAATTTTCATTAAATCTATGCTAAGTGTCTACATTATTTATATAAAACTTGTATAAAAACTTTTCTTAATATTACATTGTTTAAAAATATTATGATATTGCAGCATTTGTAAATCCTTTCGTAAAGTTTTTTTCCTTCCCATTAATGCTTTATTATTAATTCGAGAATCCCAGATAACACGGACATGCTAATGATGAGTGAATTGTATTCTGGGTTAGATATTAATATGATACGAGTGAAATATATGAATATGATGTTGAATGGAATATCCACTGTATGTATGCTTATGCTTATGACGCCTACGTCGATAAACGGGGGGATGATGTCGCTATTGAGAATCCTTTCGGACTTAACGACGATAACCCTGTTGTTCGGAATCTAAAACACTCAACAGAGAAAACCAGTAAGGTTTATTATCAAATACAACATGAGAAATATATTCCAACCTGAGCCTCCTTATATAAATGAGTCTATACACCATTTATAGATAATCTAAGATCCACGCCGATTGTTTACATTATCTATCGTTTACATTATTTCTATTGACCGCACACTTATTCTACTTTAAATATAAACCGTACACGTTTATATATATTATTGATTGATTCTCATGACTCACATGGTCCACACGTTTATGATACGTATCTCACTTTAATAATCTATACGACCCAAACTACGTTAATATGTGGCCACATGGGCTAATTTCAATTGTTTGACGTATTTCCTTTTTTCGAAGTAATACGGAGTAAATTGTTACTCGTTAAATACAACTCAAAACGACCCATTATTAAATACGGAGTAAGTAAGAACCACCTCTTAATGGGTCTCGATATGTCATTTGGAATCCATATGGTTGCTCACAAAATTCTTTAATCCTAAGTATATTTAGTTAGATTTCCAACAATTTAACTGCCCATTGCTTTTTGCCAAAGTTTAAAACCCTTAAGAAACTATTGCATGTATGTTCAAGCTTCTGAGTAGATGCATTGATGCTAAAGGCTTTTCTTGTACCAAGCGATACTTGGTTTTGTATATTTTAGTACAACGGTTGGGTGATGATAGTGTGTATAGCACTTCTGCTAAGTTACTATATTTCAGACATAACCAAAATCTTGTAGGGTCCTAGACTCCTAGGACCCCTAGCAAGGTCCAAGGGGCAGCACATTGAGTATTTATAAACATTGTTGTAAAATCGGCCTAGTCGGCCTACTAGTCCTCGACTAGTCGGACTTGGGGAGTAAGCCGACTCAACAGAAGCAGAAAGCCAAATTACATTTAAGCTTTTTACAAATTTCCATCAAATTTTGTAAAGACGTTCATCTTTATACGCTAGGGATGAGACGGAAATCAGTACCAGACTGTACGTACCAAAATCGAAAATCTCAAAACTGAAGATGCACAATTTCAAGAACCGACTACTGCACCGATGTAAAAAAGCAGTTCCGATTTTGATTTGAAATTGGTTTATTATGAAACCGAAAATTGGCTTTCGTTAACTGATGTGTTAAGCTTTCATCTATTTTCGTTAGCAAACTATACAAATGGATATGAAAACAGTTTGCGTTCTTAACTATTATGAACAAACATCAACAGGGATTATAAAATCCCGTAAAAATGCATTTTCATATGTGAACCGGATCAAAAAGTGATACACCTTCATTAACTCGATACCCATGTCCGGTTTACCGATACCGAACCGAATGGTACGGAAACCGAGTTTGTCCCAAATCAAGAACCGAAACCGGAACCAAATCCCCATCAATTCATTTTTCGGTACCGATTCGGTTTTAGTTTTCGGGGATATATGCTCATGTCTAGTATCCACGCTAACAACAAAATAACATGCAACACTTGACAAGCTTACAGGGCATATAATGGTGCAACAAAAACAGATTGATCTCATAAGTATATGCAAACATGAATTTGAAAAGAGTACATATACATATTATAAACGAATGAGACTACTATTTGTTGAAGAGTTGAAATAAATATGCATAGTTTTGACATCGATTTTTCAAACTTGCGTACTTGAAACGCACCTCCATTGCCCCATCTGAGGTCCCTTGTTTAGAAGCATTAGCAACCCTGCATTGCTCGCCAACGCAGCAAAAATGTGCCTGAAAATGGCTCAAAAAAGAATATAAACATAAAAGTGTTCAGGACAATGTGTCGCCTTTCACAAGCACAATGACAAGTAAACAACATCCAAAAATGGAGTTGGATCTCTAGAATTGGATGTTTCAGATGTTGAATGTATATATATGTTTCTACACTCTGGAACCATTAACCGAATTTATAGTTTTCCTTTTTGAGTTGTCCCAAATTAATAGTTCACTTCCATAAATACATAAGAATAATGAAGTTAATAAGTAAAAAAACCTCCTTACTTGTTTCTTTGTGTTTTCCTTCCCCAGTAACCAAAAGATACAATCCACTGAAAAAGCAAGATAACAGATAAACAGCGCATATTCACGGAAAAAAGTTAACAACAAAACATACATCGCAAAAACTAACCACTACCAATATCGAATCTTTAAATACATAAGCAATCAAATTAAACCTATATCAGATATCAATCTGCACATAATCTAGAAGTAAAGTTGGTTTACCTTGACCACCGAGAAAAA
This sequence comes from Rutidosis leptorrhynchoides, assembly GCF_046630445.1. NCBI lineage: Eukaryota > Viridiplantae > Streptophyta > Magnoliopsida > Asterales > Asteraceae > Rutidosis > Rutidosis leptorrhynchoides. Next base: position 418,919,371 of record NC_092336.1, read on the forward strand.
AGACGAACCCACTCCAGCATACGGTTGCTTAACAGACATCCTGTTTTGAGGTGACATGTCTTTGCACAAATGTTGAGCTATTTCTTTCAGCAACACCAATTGGGCATTATCGGTTCTCATAGATATAAGTGCTTGCCTCATCGACTCCCTATCCGCCTCAAGTGCATGAAGCCTTAAATATAACTTTTTAACTTCCGGATCTTCAAAATCGTTATTCGAAGACGACTCTTTTGGACTATTCATGAAACCATCATAAGCACCAATATTAGCCTTCGGATCAATATTTGCATTATGTATTGAATCAACAGTATATATTCTGTCACTCATTTCATCTCCAAATTCTGATACCGTCTCCACCTTCTTAAAACTAACAAAATCATTTCCAGCATTATAAGAATCGGGCACCAAATCGTCTTTAACAGTGGCAAAAAGTGACCCATAAGTATCAGTAGAAGATCTCCTCGAGTGTTTCGTTATCGGAGAATACCCAACTATAACCTTTTCCAGAACCGGTTGACTCGGTTGACTATCAACAGGACTTTTTTCCAATTCGTTAATCCTTTCTTCTATATCCTTTAACGAACGTGGAGTTTCACCAAACGCATACTTTTCAATATCAACCGTTACATCATCTTCATAATCCGGGTAGGTTTGATTTTCATTTACAGTGTTGCATTTTAAAGGAGGGTAATTAAACGATGCAAAGTCAAATTGACTTTCTAAATTTGTCACAACACTATTCTCATGCGTCAAGAAACTTTTCTCCCCATCTGCTTCGGATTCAGTAAGCCCTAAACTTATCATTCTATGTTTATAAGCTTGCACTTCACAAGTCAAACTTTGAATTGACTGTTCCCGTCTATACAACAACTCCTCTAACGACATAAGTTCTTGTTGATCGTGAGCCATTTTCTCTTCAGAAAACCGCTTAAATTGTCTAGCTTCCATCTGAACTTCTGCTTTTTCACGCTGCAATTTCAAGATCATAGACATAGCTTCATTAGCAGCTGAAGAAGATGCATATCTTTCTTCTTCCAAATCAGCAATGAGATCTTGAATCGTCTGTTGTTGGTTAGTAACCATTTCACGCAACGCATCACATTCATTTTCAATCTCGACACGAGCAACAGCAGGAATCACAAAACCTGGTATGAAAAATTTATCTCCATCTTCTTCAAACTCATCTAACTTCCTTTTAACCGATCGTAACCATGTCCCAGAATAAGAGGTATTTCTTGAATCGCAATAACTACATCCACAGTCACAACATTTGACGACGCTCGTGCTTTCGAACTCCATGTTATAATCAAAAAACTTATGCAAAAGTCAGTCAAAACACCAACAAAAGTGTTTGAGACCTAATTTTTCTCGTATCAAATCCCCAATCATTCATCAACCCTCTTTTACTAAACAAAACACCAATAGGACCCTGCAATAACTAGCAATAATTACTATTACAAATGCACATATTATTCGCAAAGGTATAATCGAAGTCAACGAATTATAAATTTGTAAATAAATCTATAATTATGCATAAAGATATAATTTATGTTACTTTAGTTACAAAAATATAAACAATTCAAATCAATATTAGGTATACTTCTGTAACATATTAACAGATTACGTATCAGCAAGTTCAAAGCTTGTGAATTTCTGTAACATATTTGACAGATTACAATTCATATAAACTACAGTAATTATCACAATACGAGTTAGGTTCAATTACAATTACAAACATACTAACAAATAGTTTAACAAATCAAACAGAAAAATCATTAGGTGAATAATTAGCAATTTTTCAATTACAATCAAAGATATAATTTAGGTTTAAAATTACAAACGTACAAACAAGCAGTTTAACGATATCAATAAACAGAAAAATTAGGTGAATGATTTTACCGTAGAAAACAAGGCTACGTCAGCTCATGAAAATGATGTTTGTATATTGTATATTTAATATTAATATATATGGTGAAGATTGATGTGAAAAATTTCCCAGAAAAACATGATAATAATAAAGAGGGGAAACTGGGGGAAACTTTGCAAATGGAGGGAGGGAAAAAAGGTAATTTTGGGTGTTCAGAGATAAACAACCATTTCAAACCCTAGATTTAAAAAAAAAAAAAATAGAAATAAAAGAAAAAACGGAGTAAACTGTAGATTTTTGAGGAAATAATAAAAAAGCGCGCCAGGTAGGGGTCGAACCTACGACTTTCTGCTTAGGAAACAGACGCTCTATCCACTGAGCTACAGGCGCTTTTTATTTGCTATATATATTAATTTCATATTTATTAACATCACTTAAAAATCTGTTAAATTTATTGTTTAAACCGCCCAATAATTACCAGTGTAACAAGGTAAAGAATATAATATAAATCAGTTGATGGATACGATGGTCGAAGAAACTAGCATGATTCTTTATGGTAGCTTGCATCGTGGTGAAGTGGATGGAGAAGCCAAAGCTCCTCTTTCTAACCCGAGTTCTAGTGAGTGTTATCTTGAGACAATATTTATTCAGGAGTAGCTTGAAACTGTTTTGGAGCTAATGGAGTCGCCATTAAAAAGAAGTTGAAAAGAACAAGTATAAGGTTGTGGTCGATGAGTACGCGCTTCGGGATGAAGATGAGGAGCTTGACTTGGACAAAATGAGCCAGGTTTTTGAAAGTCTTGTGAAACGGGGTTCGTCGCCGTCTTCGATGGCTATAAATTGATTGGAAATGGGTTGTCTAATGTTTTATCTTATAAGTTTGTAGTTCGAAAAAGGAGGTTTGTCCCGACAAGGTTAATGAGAAGGTGGTCAAACTGGGTAATAAGGGTAGTTAGGTCCATTTCTTGAGTCGTTTTTATTTCTTTGTTTTAGTTCTCTTGCGGTAGCGTTTGTCTTCTTTAGGTTATCTTATCTATTTTCGGTTTGTTTAGAGTTAGGTGTTGTGTGAGCTCATGGCTTCTGTTTTGTTTCATGTTTGTGTTTGTGGTGTTGGTGCTTGTTTAGGCCCGGCTCAACTCGGATGTAGATAGTGGTTAGGTGTTGTGTTTTCTAGTTTTGAGTCTAGCCGTTATTTTGGTTGTATTCTTGTTCAGCATCTTTCATCTTTCGATGAACTTGCCTTTGTTATACAGTATTCTTTTTTGGCAAAGAAAAAATACAAATCATTTTATAGCTCTAAACCAACAGTTTAAGGGGAATTCCATTCACAAGATTCAATAGAATTAAGTGGGTTTGAAATCTCAAATTTCCTTCTTCACAACGTATGGTTGAAAAGAAAGCATAAGTATTTTTAATTTGCTCTGTTCCTCAACCTAAAGGAATTCAAGATTCCATCATAAAATGATAAGAAAGTTTAAACATTGCAATGGAGCGTACACATCTTCACCAAAATGCTCATCTCTCTCGTCAATTTATTGCAATTCAAAGTGCATGTGGTGCAAGTCAAATAACGCTGGTGCAAACCATGTTGGATGACGGTTCAATTTTATCGTTTTCGGCTAATATGGTTGTGATCAAGGGTAGGTAGTAGTTACATCTTCATTATACGGAGTAGTTTTCTACGAGTACTAGACTACTACTAACTTACTAAGTATCAATTAATGAATAATTATATAAAAATATAACTACTCCGTAATGTGTTTTACACCTTCTATTTTTTTTTTTTTTTATTAAGGAGTATTAATTTTTTTAAGACTTTTTTGTGCCGTTGGTCCCTCGATTATACACCAAAAAGCTAACAATGTCTCTTTGATTTTTTTTTGGCTAATGGCATCCTTCCATTATACCATTTTAACTTGCCGAGTCCCACCGTCACCCAGCCGTTTAAAATGGACGTTAAATCCCATCACGTGCCTGAAAAGTGATGGGTATTTTCGTCATTTTCATTTATTTGTTGAAACAAGATAGTAAGCGGGCATATATATAATCACCTTTCCCTCTCAAGTCATCGATGAAAACCCTAGAAACCTAAAAAAAACCCCAATTCGATTTAATCTCAATTGGAATCACAACTAATTCGAAATGGATTGCTGGTGTGGTCAACCTGTTGTACTTCGTATATCACGTACTGATGCAAACCCACTTTATTCTTATATATGCTATACCTCTAAACCCAATAGATCTCTACCTATTTCCTTAAACCCTTTCTTCGGTGCTCCAAGACATATGTAATTCTTTTGAAAACCCTAGTTTTAGATTTAGGGTTCGAGGCTCAACATCAAGTTTGACAGTTGTATCAGGATTAGACCTCTAAAGTTCCAAGATATAATCCCTAAATTACCTTGTATTATCCTTTTTTAAAGCACGATATGCTTTATATTCTGAGATTTGAAGTTCAAGAATCGTTTTCAAATTAGCCTTCACAGCTTTGATTGGTATTTTGGGATTGGTAGCTAATTGAGGTAAAACTTTGGTTGATAAAAATTTGTAAGTGCAGAATGGTAGCTTTCTGGTTTGTTTACATGTGTGAATGGATTTGTAGGTTTTCATGTCACAACCCAGAAATTTTCGACCAAATTTAAACTTGATTTTTATATGTTTTCGACACGATAAGCAAAGTCTGTAATATTGAAATCTCAAAAACTTTGAACTGTGTTCATGTAATCAATTACCCTTTAACTGTGCTCGATGATTCACGAACATTTATGTGTATATAGATATGTATATATAATATAGTTATATTAATTGAAAATGTTAACAAAGTATTAGATGTATAATACTTTACATAAACGTATTTGTTTCAATATATGTTTAATATATTTATCGACGAAATTAAAAGATAATATTAAATGATTGAATTATCAGATACATTGTGATATGATTACGGGTCTATGTTATGAGGTCCACCGTGATTTAAGGAATCTATTCTTTTTGACAACATTCGGAAAATGGTAAAGTGATTTATAAGTAAGAACAAATGTGTCAATTAATGGGAACTAGACAAGGGTTAAGTGGAAATTCCTGTTTAATTTCCAATTCATGTTTATAATATTCTCCTCATGACCTTGATAAGATAACTATGTTAACTTTCATTTTATTTAATGTGAAAGTAAGAACGTGGAGTGTAAATAACTTAGATGTTGGATATCGACAAGTTAAGTAACTCGACATTTTTCATTAAGATGATTTCATATGTTTATTTAACCTTTGGACTTTATCTCATGCTTCACCAACAGACTATAATTTAAAAACTTGAAACCTATACTGAATATATATAATTCTACTTTTCTAAAACGTTTTATGATATAACGATTTCCATTATTTTAACCTTTTAACAAAATGATTCTTAAATATATTTAGTTTTGGAAAATAAAATTATCATATTTATTTGATTTAGTTTCAAACGTACAAAAACGTTTTCAGTTTAAAAATAACTTTATTATTAAAACGTATATAACTTTTATAAATATCTAGAACCACTTTTGACAACTCATTTCTTAACCAGTATGATAAAGATAACGATATTTATATATTATTTTATTAAATATATATATATAACGATTTAAATTAATATTATATATATTTATATGCGTATTATACGTACATAGTTTTATACTTTTACTATACTTTACCTTTACTTTACTTTTACTTTACTTTAACTTTAATAATTCACTTTAATAATTCATACTTTAATAATTCACTTTAATAATTCATACTTTAATAATTCACTTTAATAATTCATACTTTAATAATTCACTTTAATAATTCAAAAATCTATTATAAATAGAATTCAATAGGTTTCATTATTTCATAGAAACTTGAAAATATATTTCTCTAAACTCTCTCAATCGATTTACATATATATATATTACTCAGTATTATTTCAAGATATTATTAGTATACATAAAATACTACGACGGAGTTATGTTCAGGCGATTTCAAAATAAGTTTTCAAACGGGATAGAGCTAAGGAGGTTATGGGTTATAGCTATGGAGGTTATGGGTATTGTTCGAGGGTATTGCTCGTGAGGTCAACCTAACGTTTATCATTTTCGTTGCGTCTACGTACTTTCCTGCAATATTGAATCACAATATTGATACGTGAGCATTCATATCTTATCTTTTATATATTAATAGTGTATCCCTGACTAGTGCTCGAGTATATAGGATTATGCATGCTTGTATGCTTAATTTCGTCGTTAGATAGTTTATGATAAATCATGAATTTAATACATATGCTACTGGGATAATGTATATGATATGCATGTCGTTGGAAAGCTGGTGAAAAATTAATAACTTTTTATTTAGAAAGCGTATGGTTTCGATGAACGGATTAAAAGATATAGTCAACTGAATTATCTATAATTTTATGTATTATTATAAAATGATTATTATTATTATTATCGATAATATTAAAAAGTATCGTTATTATTAAGATTATCATAATTGTTAGAAAATGTATTCATTAAAATTATCATTTTATGAATATTATTAGTATTATTAATAACAACAATATTAGTATCACTGTTATTATTAACATGATTATAATAATATTATTTATTGTTAAAATTATTATTATCTTTAATAAACATAAATAATGTTATTATTATTATTATTATTATTATTATTATTATTATTATTATTATTATTATTATTAAAATAATTAATAGTATTATTATTACAAAATAATACAACTTTTATTCATTATTATTATTATCAATATTATTTTATCAGATAAATATGTGATACAAAAATATTTTTACCACACGTAATATAATTACATTAATAATACATACCACTATATTTTATGATATCAAGTGAACTTTATAAATTTTATTACTTGAGATATAGAAAAGTATATTTTTATCATATGTAAATTTAATATAAATTTTTATTTATTAATAAATGACTTGTATTATTTACTCTAATACAATCTGATAAATATATTTAAATATATAAAACGACTATATTTAAGTTATATAATAAACATGTATAGATTTTGAAAGTCATTTTGGGATAAGTTGACTTTTGTTGACTCTTGCATGATAATCTCGAGCATTAGGATTGTGATGCACTATGACCTGACCTAGCTTGTTAGACATTTATTTGACCAACATATACTAATATAGGTTCGTGAATCCGAGGCCAACCATACACTTGTTCAATGCCGTCATATGTATTTTTACTACAAAATACAGTATTGTGAGTTTCATTATTCCCTTTTTATATATATTTTTGGGCTGAGAATACATGCGCTGCTTTTATAAATGTTTTACGAAATAGACACAAGTACTTGAAACTACATTCTATGGTTAAATTACTATACCGGATATCACATCTATTAGCTTGGTAACATAAGAATTAGTGTTTATTATAATTGCCACTAATTGACGCGAATCCTAAAAATAGATCAATTCTCTAATAGACGAGTGGTTTTGTTCTCTACAGACGAGTGGTTCTCTCAATCTATTCTCTACAGACGAGTGGTTCTGTCTCTACAGACGAGTGGTTCTGTTTATCCTTGGAGATATTTTGATGCATTTTGTTAATATGGGTTATCAGGTGTTCAATTCATATGAATGAATTTTTTTTACACAGGTTATGTGTATTGATTAAATGAAAATCTTGTGGTCTATTAAAATTATGAAAACGATTGATTACGATAAACTAATGAACTCACCAACCTTTTGGTTGACACTTTTAAGCATGTTTATTCTCAGGTATTAAAGAAGTCTTCCGCTGTGCATTTGCTCATTTTAAAGATATTACTTGGAGTCATTCAAGACAGATTTCAAAAGACGTTGCATTCGATTCGTTGAGTTCAACAAGATTATTATTAAGTCAATTATAGATTGGATATATTATGAAATGGTATGTATACCTGTCAACTTTCGATGAAATGAAAGTTTGTCTTTTGAAAACGAATGCAATGTTTGTAAAATGTATCATATAGAGGTCAAATACTTCGCAATGAAATCAATTATTATGTAACGTTTATAATCGATATGAACGGGGCATTTCAGTTGGTATCAGAGCGGTGGTCTTAGCGAACCAGGTCTTGCATTAGTGTGTCTAACGGATAGTTATTAAGATGCATTAGTGAGTCTGGACTTCGACCATGTCTGCATGTCAAAAGTTTTGCTTATCATTTCTAGTCGGAAATCATTTGCTTATCATCCTTAGGAAGTTATCTGCTTATCATTCTTAAGTCTAGACACGTTTTTCTACATTTATTGCATACATAGTGTACAGACGATTTCGTATCTTAGCATATCTGTTACTGTAAACTTTTCTTGATATCTTCCGAAAATTCCTCCGTGATTTATGGAATTTTGGTATTATATATACATATGTAAATTATGTATTGAAGAATACCAATCTAAATTCTATAATCTATTTCATATCATAAATCATCTCCCTAATTATACAAGATGGATCCCGTATCTAGTTCAAATTCCTTAAACTCCGACAGCTATTCCGATATGGATATTCACCTGAACTCCGAAGACAGTGTAACCGGAATGGATCAGCCAATCAGCCATCACCTATTCTGGATGAATTGGGGATGGGTTCGTAGCCTACTTAATCATTGGAGACAAGAAGAAGGTGATCCCTTTCATCCACCACATTCCCCTCTTGACGAAGAACCTGAAGCACTTACCGGAGAACCTGTTCGTAATACCATTTTTTCTCTCATTTCCAGGGTATCTCGTCATGACTATATATTATCTCAAATTCTAGATCTTATTCATCCGCTCGTCCGAACCGACAATCATCCCGGTGTAATAGAAGAAGTCAACGAGCTTCGCGCTCGGGTAGTGGTTTTGGAGAATATGGTGCAAATGCTACAAGCACCAGCAGCAGCACCGGCAGCAACAGTACCACCATCAGCAACACCAACAGTACCATCACCATCACCAACAACAACATCCGCATCCCACACCTCAACATTACAATCTGTACCTCGAGCATCAACATCATACGCACCATATATACCAAGTAGTACCAACAACAATAACCGATGAAGTATTAATCTATAACTTCATTGGAGAAACATTCGGTAGCGATTATGTAATCTCCAAAATCTTAGAGATTATCTATTCTAGCCTTAACCATAAATCAGATGTGTGGACCGAGATGATAAAAGGAAGAGTAAAAACCCTGACAAGGATAGTACACGAATTACAAGCTAGACTTGTTTTACCAGCAGCATCAACTGTACCGTCAGCATCACCAACACAATCAGTGCCGTCAGCATCGTCAGAATCAGTAGCATCTACAACATCACAAGCTCCGCCATATCCATAATCACCGCAAACATCATCACTAATCAACAACGCGTATATTGTATCAACGAGTTATGAAGTATTAACTCATTTCCTCTGAAGAATTTATATGTATATTTTATATATATGTGAGCAAGGTTGCAAAATTCGCTATTCGGGGATTAATCGGTCGGGACTTTGGAAGGATTAATGGGCAATTCGGGGATTAATCGGAGATTAATCGGATTGTACTGTATATATTTAAATATTAAATTTTAAAAATTATATGTGTAACTATAAAAAAGAACTAAAAATATAAAGATATTTTTAGCATAATTGTCTAAAATTGTTCATTTTGCTTCAAAACTATAAAATTATAGTTTAAATTCATGTTAAAATGTTAAAGATTTTTGATTTTGACTGACTTTGATTACCAAATTCGATTTTGATCCATCAATTGACGTTGACCGTTTAATTAAGCGGAATTTTGAAAATCGGGACGGATTGCTCCTAAATATGATTAATCGGGGATTAATAGGCGAGTAATCGGGTTTTTTACAACACTGTATATGAGTATTGAAACCATAATAGATCTTTTCGTATTAAGCTATTACGTGTGAATCTTAACTGGTAGGTACTACTCGGTTAATTCATATTACTAATATGCTATGATGTACATCCTTTCTTAACAACTTAACCATCGTTAACTACAATCTCTGTTTCAACTCAATGAATTCTGTTTCATAATAAACTAAGTGTATTATTCAATTACATGTTTGATTTTACACTTTCGATATACTCGAAACTTTTTAAAGAACATCATTCGTACCTTGCGAAGCTAGCAAGAGTTCTAAGAGCATCAACATGATTCACTGAGGAAATATCAACAAGAATAAATAATGAAATATTGATCACAGTAGTGAAATATTCTATGAAGATTATGTAATCTCTAATGTTAGAGATTATTCATTTCTAGCTCCAGTCAAAAATCAAATGAGTTTAATTTAATAATCAACTCATTAAATCTGTATTACATTCGAAGAAAATATACATATATTTTCATAAAGACTGTGATAAAATTCTCTTGTACAAAATATTATTTGTGAATTTTTTTTAACGGGTAGGTAATACCCGGAAAATATATATATATAAATTCACAATTAATATGTTACCTTCTTCGGATCTGATTCAGCAATCATCAACTATACTCACTACTTATACAACAATATACTTTCTTTCATAGAAATCAAAACAACCATTCTCATCCAAATTTGATTACATATTCTGATTTTGACAAATCAAAATCCAAGTTAAGATTTAATAGAAGACATCACTCTTAGATCCCTACAGCTCTCAAAACTATACTTTAACTTCAAAACTGTGATAGAACATCACTTCTATTCATAAAACTCAAAAAAATATTCATGTCGTTCAAAATTCCAGAACATCACATGTATATTGACAATTACAATCTGCGTTCAAACCCTTCATGAGTCTTGAAAACACCTCAATTAAGAAACAATCGAGAAGATGATCTAACCACATGTTATCTATGAAAAGAAGAACTTATACATACAGTCATGCACCTGGAAAACTCCCGGAACCCAAGTAGAAGTTTAACACGTATCCGTGTCAGATCCTTTGGCATTTATTACTAAAAATAACTTTTCAATCCCTTTTCAAAGTAGATAGTTTTGTCACATCTCCAGTAAATCAACATCGACCTTTCATTCGAATAAGCCTTATTATAACTTTGAAATATAAGTTTGCCCTTCATCATCGTTACCGGGGAACCGTTTATATCCCACCAGATTAACAGTAAACTTATCAACAACTTCATTGATCTTTGACTTTCCGAAAAATCATTACATTCATTAAAACCCTATCAAATACTCATCTACATCTTGTAACAATAATTGCCATACCAACTACCGAGAATTAGCAATCAGTATTTTGAATCTCGCAGCATTTCTACACCAACAATTATATATATACATATAACGTCTATCTTGAAATGTCCCGTTCTTATTGATTAAAAACGTTCCATATTAATTGATTTCGTTGCGAGGTTTTGACCTCTATATGAGACGTTTTTCAAAGACTGCATTCATTTTTAAAACAAACCATAACCTTTATTTCATAAATAAAGGTTTAAAAAGCTTTACGTAGATTAAATGATAATCTAAAATATCCTGTTTACACACGACCATTACATAATGGTTTACAATACAAATATGTTACATCGAAATTAGTTTCTTGAATGCATTTTTTACACAATATCATACAAACATGGACTCCAAATCTTGTCCTTATTTTAGTATGCAACAGCGGAAGCTCTTAGTATTCACCTGAGAATAAACATGCTTTAAACGTCAACAAAAATGTTGGTGAGTTATAGGTTTAACCTATATATATCAAATCGTAACAATAGACCACAAGATTTCATATTTCAATACACATCCCATACATAGAGATAAAAATCATTCATATGGTGAACACCTGGTAACCGACATTAACAAGATGCATATATAAGAATATCCCCATCATTCCGGGACACCCTTCGGATATGATATAAATTTCGAAGTACTAAAGCATCCGGTACTTTGGATGGGGTTTGTTAGGCCCAATAGATCTATCTTTAGGATTTGCGTCAATTAGGGTGTCTGTTCCCTAATTCTTAGATTACCAGACTTAATAAAAAAGGGCATATTCGATTTCGATAATTCAACCATAGAATGTAGTTTCACGTACTTGTGTCTATTTTGTAAATCATTTATAAAACCTGCATGTATTCTCATCCCAAAAATATTAGATTTTAAAAGTGGGACTATAACTCACTTTCACAGATTTTTACTTCGTCGGGAAGTAAGACTTGGCCACTGGTTGATTCACGAACCTATAACAATATATACATATATATCAAAGTATGTTCAAAATATATTTACAACACTTTTAATATATTTTGATGTTTTAAGTTTATTAAGTCAGATGTCCTCGTTAGTAACCTACAACTAGTTGTCCACAGTTAGATGTACAGAAATAAATCGATAAATATTATCTTGAATCAATCCACGACCCAGTGTATACGTATCTCAGTATTGATCACAACTCAAACTATATATATTTTGGAATCAACCTCAACCCTGTATAGCTAACTCCAACATTCACATATAGAGTGTCTATGGTTGTTCCGAAATATATATAGATGTGTCAACATGATAGGTCGAAACATTGTATACGTGTCTATGGTATCTCAAGATTACATAATATACAATACAAGTTGATTAAGTTATGGTTGGAATAGATTTGTTACCAATTTTCACGTAGCTAAAATGAGAAAAATTATCCAATCTTGTTTTACCCATAACTTCTTCATTTTAAATCCGTTTTGAGTGAATCAAATTGCTATGGTTTCATATTGAACTCTATTTTATGAATCTAAACAGAAAAATTATAGGTTTATAGTCGGAAAAATAAGTTACAAGTCATTTTTGTAAAGGTAGTCATTTCAGTCGAAAGAACGACGTCTAGATGACCATTTTAGAAAACATACTTCCACTTTGAGTTTAACCATAATTTTTGGATATAATTTCATGTTCATAATAAAACTCATTTTCTCAGAATAACAACTTTTAAATCAAAGTTTATCATAGTTTTTAATTAACTAACCCAAAACAGCCCGCGGTGTTACTACGACGGCGTAAATCCGGTTTTACGGTATTTTTCGTGTTTCCAGGTTTTAAATCATTAAGTTAGCATATCATATAGATATAGAACATGTGTTTAGTTGATTTTAAAATTCAAGTTAGAAGGATTAACTTTTGTTTGCGAACAAGTTTAGAATTAACTAAACTATGTTCTAGTGATTAGAAGTTTAAACCTTCGAATAAGATAGCTTTATATGTATGAATCGAATGATGTTATGAACATCATTACTACCTTAAGTTCCTTGGATAAACCTACTGGAAAAGAGAAAAATGGATCTAGCTTCAACGAATCCTTGGATGGCTCGAAGTTCTTGAAGCAGAATCATGACACGAAAACAAGTTCAAGTAAGATCATCACTTGAAATAAGATTGTTATAGTTATAGAAATTGAACCAAAGTTTGAATATGATTATTACCTTGTATTAGAATGATAACCTACTGTAAAAAACAAAGATTTCTTGAGGTTGGATGATCACCTTACAAGATTGGAAGTGAGCTAGCAAACTTGAAAGTATTCTTGATTTTATGTAACTAGAACTTGTAGAATATATGAAGAACACTTAGAACTTGAAGATAGAACTTGAGAGAGATCAATTAGATGAAGAAAATTGAAGAATGAAAGTGTTTTTAGGTGTTTTTGGTTGTTGGTGTATGCATTAGATATAAAGGATATGTAATTTTGTTTTCATGTAAATAAGTCATGAATGATTACTCATATTTTTGTAATTTTATGAGATATTTCATGCTAGTTGCCAAATGATGGTTCCCACATGTGTTAGGTGACTCATATGGGCTGCTAAGAGCTGATCATTGGAGTGTATATACCAATAGTACCTACATCTAAAAGCTGTGTATTGTACGAGTACAAATACGGGTGCATACGAGTAGAATTGTTGATGAAACTGAACGAGGATGTAATTGTAAGCATTTTTGTTAAGTAGAAGTATTTTGATAAGTGTCTTGAAGTCTTTCAAAAGTGTATGAATACATATTAAAACACTACATGTATATACATTTTAACTGAGTCGTTAAGTCATCGTTAGTCGTTACATGTAAATGTTGTTTTGAAACCTTTAGGCTAACGATCTTGTTGAATGTTGTTAACCCATTGTTTATTATAACAAATGAGATGTTAAATTGTTATATTATCATGATATTATGATATATAATATATCTTAGTATGATGTATATACAGTTAAATGTCGTTACAACGATAATCGTTACATATATGTCTCGTTTCGAAATCATTAAGTTAGTAGTCTTATTTTTACATATGTATTTCATTGTTAATACACTTAATAATATATTTACTTATCATTTAACATAATTAACCAAGTGTATCAATATCTTAATATGATTCATATGTACCTAGTAAGACGTTGTTATAACGATAATCGTTATATATATCGTTTTCGAGCTTCTTAAATTAATAGTCTCATTTTTATGTATATAACTCATTGTTAAAATACCTAATGAGATACATACTTATAATAAAATTATGTTAACTATATATATAACCATATATATGTCATCGTATAGTTTTTACAAGTTTTAACGTTCGTGAATCACCGGTCAACTTGGGTGGTCAATTGTCTATATGAAACCTATTTCAATTAATCAAGTCTTAACAAGTTTGATTGCTTAACATGTTGGAAAAATTTAATCATGTAAATATCAATCTCAATTAATATATATAAACATGAAAAAGTTCGGGTCACTACAGTACCTACCCGTTAAATAAATTTCGTCCCGAAATTTTAAGCTGTTGAAGGTGTTGACGAATCTTCTGGAAATAGATGCGGGTATTTCTTCTTCATCTGATCTTCACGCTCCCAGGTGAACTCGGGTCCTCTACGAGCATTCCATCGAACCTTAACAATTGGTATCTTGTTTTGCTTAAGTCTTTTAACCTCACGATCCATTATTTCGACGGGTTCTTCGATGAATTGAAGTTTTTCGTTGATTTGGATTTCATCTAACGGAATAGTGAGATCTTCTTTAGCAAAACATTTCTTCAAATTCGAGACGTGGAAAGTGTTATGTACAGCTGCGAGTTGTTGAGGTAACTCAAGTCGGTAAGCTACTGGTCCGACACGATCAATAATCTTGAATGGTCCAATATACCTTGGATTTAATTTCCCTCGTTTACCAGATCGAACAACGCCTTTCCAAGGTGCAACTTTAAGCATGACCATCTCTCCAATTTCAAATTCTATATCTTTTCTTTTAATGTCAGCGTAGCTCTTTTGTCGACTTTGGGCGGTTTTCAACCGTTGTTGAATTTGGATGATCTTCTCGGTAGTTTCTTGTATAATCTCCGGACCCGTAATCTGTCTATCCCCCACTTCACTCCAACAAATCGGAGACCTGCACTTTCTACCATAAAGTGCTTCAAACGGCGCCATCTCAATGCTTGAATGGTAGCTGTTGTTGTAGGAAAATTCTGCTAACGGTAGATGTCGATCCCAACTGTTTCCGAAATCAATAACACATGCTCGTAGCATGTCTTCAAGCGTTCGTATCGTCCTTTCGCTCTGCCCATTAGTTTGTGGATGATAGGCAGTACTCATGTCTAGACGAGTTCCTAATGCTTGCTGTAATGTCTGCCAGAATCTTGAAATAAATCTGCCATCCCTATCAGAGATAATAGAGATTGGTATTCCATGTCTGGAGATGACTTCCTTCAAATACAGTCGTGCTAACTTCTCCATCTTGTCATCTTCTCTTATTGGTAGGAAGTGTGCTGATTTGGTGAGACGATCAACTATTACCCAAATAGTATCAAAACCACTTGCAGTCCTTGGCAATTTAGTGATGAAATCCATGGTAATGTTTTCCCATTTCCATTCCGGGATTTCGGGTTGTTGAAGTAGACCTGATGGTTTCTGATGCTCAGCTTTGACCTTAGAACACGTTAAACATTCTCCTACGTATTTAGCAACATCGGCTTTCATACCCGGCCACCAAAAATGTTTCTTGAGATCCTTGTACATCTTTCCCGTTCCAAGATGTATTGAGTATCTGGTTCTATGAGCTTCTCTAAGTACCATTTCTCTCATATCTCCAAATTTTAGTACCCAAATCCTTTCAGCCCTATACCGGGTTCCGTCTTCCCGAATATTAAGATGCTTCTCCGATCCTTTGGGTATTTCATCCTTTAAATTTCCTCTTTTAAAACTCCTTGTTGCGCCTCCTTTATTTGAGTAGTAAGGTTATTGTGAATCATTATATTCATAGATTTTACTCGAATGGGTTCTCTGTCTTTCCTGCTCAAGGCGTTGGCTACCACATTTGCCTTCCCCGGGTGGTAACGAATCTCAAAGTCGTAATCATTCAACAATTCAATCCACCTACGCTGCCTCATATTCAGTTGTTTCTGATTAAATATGTGTTGAAGACTTTTGTGGTCGGTATATATAATACTTTTGACCCCATATAAGTAGTGCCTCCAAGTCTTTAATGCAAAAACAACCGCGCCTAATTCCAAATCATGCGTCGTATAATTTTGCTCGTGAATCTTCAATTGTCTAGACACATAAGCAATCACCTTCGTGCGTTGCATTAATACACAACCGAGACCTTGCTTTGATGCGTCACAATAAATCACAAAATCATCATTCCCTTCAGGCAATGACAATATAGGTGCCGTAGTTAGCTTTTTCTTCAATAACTGAAACGCTTTCTCTTGTTCATCCTTCCATTCAAATTTCTTCCCTTTATGCGTTAATGTAGTCAAGGGTTTTGCTATTCTGGAAAAGTCTTGGATGAACCTTCTGTAGTAACCAGCTAGTCCTAAAAACTGGCGTATGTGTTTCGGAGTTTTCGGGGTTTCCCACTTTTCAACAGTTTCTATCTTTGCCGGATCCACCTTAATACCTTTTTTGTTCACTATGTGACCGAGGAATTGAACTTCTTCCAACCAAAATGCACACTTTGAAAACTTAGCCTACAATTCTTCCTTCCTCAATACTTCTAACACCTTTCTCAAATGTTCACCGTGTTCTTGATCATTCTTTGAGTAAATAAGTATGTCATCAATGAAAACAATGACAAACTTGTCAAGGTATGGTCCACACACTGGTTCATAAGGTCCATGAACACAGCTGGTGCATTAGTTAAACCAAACGGCATGACCATAAACTCGTAATGACCGTAACGTGTTCTGAAAGCAGTCTTTGGAATATCATCTTCTTTCACCCGCATTTGATGATACCCGGAACGTAAGTCAATCTTTGAATAAACAGACGAGCCTTGTAGTTGATCAAATAAGTCGTCGATTCTCGGTAGTGGGTAGCGGTTATTGATGGTAAGTTTGTTCAACTCTCGGTAGTCGATACACAACCTGAATGTACCATCTTTCTTCTTGACAAACAAAGCAGGAGCTCCCCACGGTGATGTGCTTGGTCAAATGAAACCACGCTCTAAAAGTTCTTGTAATTGGCTTTGCGGTTCTTTCATCTCGCTGGGTGCGAGTCTGTAAGGAGCACGAGCTATTGGTGCAGCTCCTGGTACAAGATCTATTTGAAATTCAACGGATCGATGTGGGGGTAATCCCGGTAATTCTTTCGGAAATACATCGGGAAATTCTTTTGCAATGGGAACATCATTGATGCTCTTTTCTTCAGTTTGTACTTTCTCGACGTGTGCTAGAACAGCATAGCAACCTTTTCTTATTAGTTTTTGTGCCTTCAAATTACTAATAAGATGTAGCTTCGTGTTGCCCTTTTCTCCGTACACCATTAAGGGTTTTCCTTTTTCTCGTATAATGCGAATTGCATTTTTGTAACAAACGATCTCTGCTTTCACTTCTTTCAACCAGTCCATACCGATTATCACATCAAAACTCCCTAACTCTACTGGTATCAAATCAATCTTAAATGTTTCGCTAACCAGTTTAATTTCTCGATTCCGACATATATTATCTGCTGAAATTAATTTACCATTTGCTAATTCGAGTAAAAATTTACTATCCAAAGGCATCAATGGACAACTTAATTTAGCACAAAAATCTCTACTCATATAGCTTCTATCCGCACCCGAATCAAATAAAACGTAAGCAGATTTATTGTCAATAAGAAACGTACCCGTAACAAGCTCCGGGTCTTCCTGTGCCTCTGCCGCATTAATATTGAAAACTCTTACGCGGCCTTGTCCATTCGTATTCATAATTTACTTTAATAATTCATACTTTAATAATTCACTTTAATAATTCATACTTTAATAATTCACTTTAATAATTCAAAAATCTATTATAAATAGAATTCAATAGGTTTCATTATTTCATAGAAACTTGAAAATATATTTCTCTAAACTCTCTCAATCGATTTACATATATATATTACTCAGTATTATTTCAAGATATTATTAGTATACATAAAATACTACGACGAAGTTATGTTCAGGCGATTTCAAAATAAGTTTTCAAACGGGATAGAGCTAAAGAAATTATGGGTTATAGCTATGGAGGTTATGTGTATTGTTCGAGGGTATTGCTCGTGAGGTCAACCTAACGTTTATCATTTTCGTTGCGTCTACGTACTTTCCTGCAATATTGAATCACAATATTGATACGTGAGCATTCATATCTTATCTTTTATATATTAATAGTGTATCCCTGACTAGTGCTCGAGTATATAGGATTATGCATGCTTGTATGCTTAATTTCGTCGTTAGATAGTTTATGATAAATCGTGAATTTAATACATATGCTACTGGGATAATGTATATGATATGCATGTCGTTGGAAAGCTGGCGAAAAATTAATAACTTTTCATTTAGAAAGCGTATGGTTTCGATGAACGGATTAAAAGATACAGTCAATTGAATTATCTATAATTTTATGTATTATTAATAAAATGATTATTATTATTATTATCGATAATATTAAAAAGTATCGTTATTATTAAGATTATCACAATTGTTAGAAAATGTATTCATTAAAATTATCATTTTATGAATATTATTAGTATTATTAATAACAACAATATTAGTATCACTGTTGTTATTAACATGATTATAATAATATTATTTATTATTAAAATTATGATTATCTTTAATAAACATAAGTAATGTTATTATTATTATTATTATTATCATTAATATTATTATTATTATTAAAATAATTAATAGTATTATTATTACAAAATAATACAACTTTTATTCATTATTATTATTATCAATATTATTTTATCAGATAAATATGTGATACAAAGATATTTTTACCACACGTAATATAATTACATTAATAATACATACCACTATATTTTATGATATCAAGTGAACTTTATAAATTTTATTACTTGAGATATAGAAAAGTATATTTTTATCATATATAAATTTAATATAAATTTTTATTTATTAATAAATGACTTGTATTATTTACTCTAATAAAATCTGATAAATATATTTAAATATATAAAACGACTATATTTAAGTTATATAATAAACATGTATAGATTTTGAAAGTCATTTTGGGATAAGTTGACTTTTGTTGACTCTTGCATGATAATCTCGAGTATTAGAATCGTGATGCACTATGACCTAACCTAGCTTGTTAGACATTTATTTGACCAACATATACTAATATAGGTTCGTGAATCCGAGGCCAACCATACACTTGTTCAATGTCGTCATATGTATTTTTACTACAAAATACAGTATTGTGAGTTTCATTATTCCCTTTTTATATATATATTTGGGCTGAGAATACATGCGCTGCTTTTATAAATGTTTTACGAAATAGACACAAGTACTTGAAACTACTTTCTATGGTTGAATTACTATACCGGATATCACCTCTATTAGCTTGGTAACATAAGAATTAGGGTTTATTATAATTGCCACTAATTGACGCGAATCCTAAAGATAGATCAATTCTCTAATAGGCGAGTGGTTCTGTTCTCTACAGACGAGTGGTTCTATCGATCTATTCTCTACAGACGAGTGGTTCTGTCTCTACAGACGAGTGGTTATGTTTATCCTTGGGGATATTTTGATGCATTTTGTTAATATGGGTTATCAGGTGTTCAATTCATATGAATGAATTTTTTTTACACAGGTTATGTGTATTGATTAAATAAAAATCTTGTGGCCTATTAAAATTATGGAAACGATTGATTACAATAAACTAATGAACTCACCAACCTTTTGGTTGACACTTTTAAGCATGTTTATTCTCAGGTATTAAAGAAGTCTTCCGCTGTGCATTTGCTCATTTTAAAGATATTACTTGGAGTCATTCATGACAGATTTCAAAAGACGTTGCATTCGAGTCGTTGAGTTCAACAAGATTATTATTAAGTCAATTATAGATTGGATATATTTTGAAATGGTATGTATACCTGTCAACTTTCGATGAAATGAAAGTTTGTCTTTTGAAAACGAATGCAATGTTTGTAAAGTGTATCATATAGCGGTCAAATACTTCGCAATGAAATCAATTATTATGTAACGTTTATAATCGATATGAACGGGGCATTTCATTTCACTTCCCATTCATTAGCATTTTTAGCTTTGGATACTAACAGCACTCAGTCACATTTAATATTCAATTTCCTTTTAACCCACTTCCTTTTTACTGGACCACAAGATTCCCCCTTATCACATTTTTTTGGATTTATCCTTCACTTGTCTTTACCCTTCCCACCTAAACTGCCTTGTTTGACACATCTCTTTACTCTATTGGGTCCCACATCACACTTTTGACTACCACCATTAATGTTTAACTTTTGACTATCACCATCACCAACAACTTGATTAGTAACAAGCCATTCACATCGAATCATAATCCTTCTTTTATCATTCTTAACAAACACAAGTTTCCTCCTTGTTTCAATAGCATGTAAAATAACTTCATCCTTAACCTCTTGTTTTGATTCAAACTGTTGCCCTAGATTAAAAAAAAAAAAAAGTTTTTTTGAAATCTCTGCATTTGATTCCTCATGTTGTCTTATCCCACGAATTTTCTTTTTCCTTATACCTTCATCACTAGAAGAATCATAACTCTCATTCAAATCATCATTCAATTCCTCTAACTCATAATCATCTTCATTTTTCACATCATCATTCTTGAACACCTTAGAACCATTGCCCATAAATTCACTGTCTTTATCAATGTGAAAGTTGAAATCTCTCATGTCTACATCATCATCTTCAATGTCATTATCCTCATCAACTAAATATTCACTATCTTCACCATCAATGCCTTCACTATCACCTTTTAATAGCCCATTATCATCAATTTCTTCAATAAGTAACCTCTTCTCAGTTGTATTCTCATACTCAACATACACATTAAACTCCCTAATATTATCCCCCATTTCCATAAAACAAAGCATGTTTATACTATCTTCTTCATTGTCTGACAGTTGTAACCCAACATCCAATTGTGTATTCGGTTTAAGATACCTGAATAACACAGGTTTCTTAGGATCATAACCTAAAGCTCTCATTACGTCATTCAATTGCATTATCCTAAAATTGTCTGCATCAAAACCATCAATGTATATTGTTTAACCACGAGTGTAAACTAATTCAGTCACTTTTTTTCATTAGATAACCACCATGATGCAAGATAATTGTGAACACATCAGGGTAACAATCTGCAAATAATTTTGCCAAAATTAGTTGGGGTTTAATCGATTCTAGGGTTCTGAACATGCAAAATTGTGTAATTTAAAGTAAAAAAATACATACCGTATAGGTCTTCGATTGCCTTTGGATCCATATCTGGTGTGCGAATGTGCCAAGACATGACTGAGGGTGATCGATTTAGGGTTTTCAAGTAGGTGTAATAAGAGGATGCAAGTGACGAGTATAAATTGAAATGAGGAACCTACCTTTTTAAAACCCTTTTAATTGGTTCATATAAGATTTAACGTCCATTTTAAACGGCTGGGTAGCGGAAGGACTCAACGAGTTGAAATGGTATAATAGAAGGATGATGTTAGCAAAAAAAAAAAAAAAAAAAAGGACACTATTCATAACCAAACGGCACAAAAAAGTCTTTTTTAAATCTAGCTCATTAGTAATTCTATTCAACAATTTCTTTGAACCACTAGCGTGCCAATTGGTAAGTTTTTTTATTTATTATTAACTTGAGTATCCAATTTTTTTTAAACTTAACTAATCCCAGCCTCCCAGGGCGACTACCCACACTTTGCGAGCAGCCCAGAGTTATTGCAGGCGAACCTCCCTGGCCATGATAGAGAATAAATTTGTGAATAGCAGGAATCGAACCCTTGAACCCCCTCCCACATTGGAGGGCCAGTGTCAATTGGTAACTTGATTCCACACCGATACCAGTAGTAATTGAAATTTCAGTTAAACTAATTTTGCACACCTCATGCAAAAGAGCGATTAAAATCATCAAAGGCAATCAAATAAATCAAAAACTGCACCAGCAGTAAAATCCATGCTCCTTTTTACACTGCAGAATTCCATCAAGTTCAAGTCAAAGTTGAATGGTTTTCTACACTAGTTTAAATTCTCACCCATACGCCAAAATCCTGCTATGTACTCTACTTGTTTAAAGTTAGCCCAAGAGAACCCACACTAAAAAACAAGTAAGATCAAATACAAATAAAAACCAAAAGAGAAAGAATCCTGTTCGCCACTCGAGAAAAAGACGAATAGCAACGACAACTCAAAGATAAACAAAACCTTGGACTGCCTTCAAATACTTTACATTTTTGAGTTGTTATTTCTAGTTGTATATTTTAACCGGCTTCTCATATGCATGACGGTTCTGCACGTTTTAAACAACACAAGGCATTAGAAACTCTTCAAATAAAACGCCAGGCTACCGAGCCAAAAAAATACCAAGAACAGAATAAGGCGATACGTACAACCAAATGTTTTATTTGGATTGCTTTACAAAATTAACAGGCCAAATGAATTACGTTACAAAGATTTAACTAGACAGATGAGATTAAATTATTTAAAATGTAGTTAGTTGCATAAAACCTTCCATTAGCTAGGTAACAATAAAGTTTAGCCATCATATTAGCTTGATTTAACTATTTATGACTTCTTTTATATCTATTTTGGCAAATGACAAAGGTGCCTGAGAGTTGACCAGTGGTCAAAGTTGCCCAGTTTGAGCCAAGCCCAACACCGACCCCACCCATTTTGCCACCTCTATATGTTGTACATGAACAAGACTAGAAAGGTTACCTGATTAGCCGTGAAAGGCCTCTTAGGGGAGGTGTCCGGGTGTTCCAATCCAAGGTAATGCTCCCAAGCACCATAAACATCCCTTCTCTAAACAATTCAAATTCAAGAGACAAATAAGATCCCCAATAATAAAATGGGATGAAGTAATAATAACATAGATAAACCAAGTATCAATCACAAACCTGAAAACGACTAGACACGATGTCAGTGTCTTGAAGATACTCGGGCCTCCCAAGAGATAGAAACGCAAACTTCCACTGATATAACCGTATACAAAATTTAAGTCAATAATACAAAGTACATAAAAAGCAACTTAAGATCAAGATTAATGTGAACAAAATCCCAATGAAGAAACTATGAAGAAAAGTTGGTTGCATAAAAGGTAACCAACTTTCAACTTTGGTCAAAATTCAATATGAGGTAATTAACAAAGTTTTATAACCAGCACTTTATTCACTATAAGCACCCTCAAACTATAGAGAATTTTTTTTATTAAGGTAGCCTTTAAGTTTGATATCCAGGAATCAAAATCTAAGTGCCTTGCCAACACCAACATTGTATTCTGCGTTTACATTTTCTTTTTTTTCAAAATTTTATAAAAGAACGTGCTTACAAGCAATACCTTTTCATGTCATTAACACACGAAAACTCAAAAAAAAAAAAAACAATCTTGACTTATGCTCATGCACCATGAAAATCTGACAAGACATGTACCTTGGATATATCGTCATCAGAAACCTGCAATTTCTTCTGAATGCGAACTTTCACGTCAGCCAAGGTTTCATCTTGATGAATTACCAGAAAAAAGGGGTCTCCAAAGTTTTGCACTTGCTACATAACCATTACAAGACTGTCAATACATGATGATGATTCACTCACATTGGTTACAGTGAACAGCTGTTCAAAGTTCATCCATATTTACATACCATTTGGTTTTGTGCAGTATCTTTAATGAAATGGTAAACATGAATTAACCGATCTTGGGGCCCAAGGTTTTTCTCTTCTTCTGGAATCTGATGTACAACACACAAAAAAAGAGATTAAATTTATCAATTAAATATTAAAAATGCAATTAAAATAGAAACAAAAGAAAGTCTAGTTGTATAACATACTTCCTCTGCACGTAATGTCCAATATTGATCATTTATGTTTTCAATTTTCTCAGTCAAAGGAAAGATCTGCAAGGAGTAACCGGAGGAAAAATATTCAAAGAATAGTAATCATCATTATAGAGTAGAATTTACAAAACATAATGGCACTAAAGCCGATGCAATACCTTGTATATTTTATGATAGAATACTTCAATTAGTCTCAATTCTGCATCTGGATGTGATAATTCCACCTGTTGAAAATGTGGAATTTAGAAGATCTTAAATAAGAAAAAATACAAATTGTCTACAAAACAATATTATATAAAAGGGAATGTGCCAGATTTACAAAAAGAGTTTTCTTCAATGAACTGCTACCTATAATCAACCCACAATTAATGCTTTATATTCAGACACGAAGTGCAACTTCTGTACACTAAATAATGTTTATGATTTTAGGAAGATAGAAAAAGGTAGTGTGTTTATGATTTTAGGAAGTTGGTAAAGTTTGGTATTATTACTGTATTAGCTGTTTCATGTGATTCATTATTTTGGGCTTCAAGTAGAAGTAACAATTTTCGATCATATACTTAGAAATGGGTTGATTTTGGTTATATATCTCAAACGGGTCAAATCGAGATACTAAAAAATGGGAACATGTCAAATGGACTGAGCTGGGTAAAAATCATCCAAAGTCTACATTATTGCATACAGCCTCCTTTTAATTGTTGTATTTATGTTTATTCAGGATTCCGATTATTATTATTATTACAGTAACAATATTGTTTTAGTATACATAATAAAAAATAACTACTTATGAGATCAATGGGCTACAAAGTGTGTGGTCAATCCCAAAAACCCCGTTTTAACCTGCACTCGTTTTGATCTACTTCAAGACTCTAACACATTACCTCTAATTTGGAGCAAATCTTACATCGCAAATTAATATTAATATTACTATTACTATGTAAATGAAACTACCCATTGAAAAGTAAATCTAGGACGTTTTACACTACATGAGCTTCAAGATAACTCACACACAATTTTAAGATTCAAACGCATGTAATTCAAGTTATACCTTTGTCTTTAATACATTGAGAACATCTCCAACAGTGCTCTGCTTCAGCAACCTGATATTGTGAATTGCGGGCTGTAATAAAATGTACAACGGGTTATAAAAGCCATATAATCCCACAACATATTCATGATACGTGAACATGACATTTTTTGTTCCCCTTAAAATTAAAAAAAAAATTATATATATAAATATATATAGCAGTTTTAATGACACACCTCTCCTTTAGTAGCTTGATGAAAAACAACCTTCAGAGTTTTCAGACATTGCAACTCTGGCAGAGGGATGTCCAATACTTCGTAGTACAGAATATCAGAAATCTGTGCCCAGAAAAGATTGAATTAGTTTCTACGCTGAAACCAAATTGCTTAACCTTCTCAAACATTGATCAATAATCCAATATCAAACTAGCTTTGTGAAGGATAATTATTTTCACCAATACTGAACTATCTTAATCACAAACAGGTCAAAATATAGCAAAGATGAAACAGGCCAAATGAGGTTGAAAGTTGTCTGAAGTCTTCTATGATAAATATAACCACTTAAAATGGTCATTTGAAAAAAAGAAGTATGTATTGTAAGAATAATATTGTTTTAATAGTCATGAAGTGTTTGCAGGTCAACTCAACATGACCCGGCCTGTTTCAACCTGTACTAATATGATAGGTTTTCATGTGTTTACCAACCCAACCAACCCTCTCTTGAAATGAAGGATCAATTTTAGAATCCAAAAGTTCAGAACCTGATT
Source organism: Rutidosis leptorrhynchoides (assembly GCF_046630445.1). Taxonomy (NCBI): domain Eukaryota; kingdom Viridiplantae; phylum Streptophyta; class Magnoliopsida; order Asterales; family Asteraceae; genus Rutidosis; species Rutidosis leptorrhynchoides. The sequence goes on from NC_092336.1 coordinate 418,945,354, forward strand.
GTAGTGAACCAGCATTTCTAGAAGATGATCTGGAGCTCGATATTTAATGTGGTGGGGCTTGGGTTGTTGAGAATAGCAATTATGAGGAGTAAGTCTGATTTTGGATGGATCGTCCAGGCCAATTTTGTGAGCCACTCTCTCCACCACATCGTCATATGTATGAAACTTTGACCTATCAAATCATCATACAAGATTGGTCAACAGTCAACGACTCAACGGTAACAGCATTATTCTCAATTTACAGCAATATAGTATTATAAAAACTCACAATTCCAGAGAGAAATCATCCTCTTTAGGTCTATCGAGCAATCGAAAATGAACTACCTGCAAAAAACAGAACCATTAAATTCAAGATCACTCCCTTGTAAGTTCAAAAGTACTAACACTACTAATCTCAAACACATGGATATATTGATTTAATATCACTCTGAAACGAGCATAACGAACCTGACGGTTTTTCACATATTCGAAAAACGAAGGAACATCAGGGAATCGGTACTTCTCTGCACCACCATTTTTATGAAGTTTCTGAAAGCAGATGATGTCGCCATCTTCAATCTGTAAGGATATAAAGTTTATTCCTTTTACTTATAAATGGCTTCGGTATATATAGTGCAACAATCCGAGTTGTTAAAAAAGTTAAGATTTAAACCTGAGTAGATCTAAATGAAGCACGTCTTTCGAGCCGCTCACACATAACAGTTGGCTCAAATTTTATTTCCTGGAGCACAAAATATGTAAGCTCTAAATAATCTATAAAGTACAGATTCGACAGACGAATTGTAATGTACTAGAATAAAAACCTCGTAAACTTCAATTTCTTCATCAGGACTAAAACCAGCCATTGCATTTAGCTTTGGTAGAATCTCAATTGGCTTACCCAAACTATTCACAAAAGACCTGCCAACAAAACTGAAAAAAAAAAAAAAAAAAACTATCATTATTTGCAAAAACATCATCACATGTTTGCTTGAAAACATGTTTCTCTTAGCATCAGTCACATAGAAATTATAGTTCTACGATAACAATCCTTGAATTGCAGGGAAGACCTGCAAACAAATTATATGCCAAATTTTTGCATGTTTCAAGATGTAGAGCCAATTAGGAGGGGTTTTAGCATTTAAAACCACTATAGATGACTTTAAATTGTTTGACATGTTCCACTTATTCCCTTTTTAGCTAATTCATTCAGCTTCACCCATTTGAGACATTAAAGATAAAACCATAAACAACTTTATTCCATTTGTAAATGAATGGGTCAATTGACACCTCTAAATTCACACATCCTATAGAAAGATGCAAAAAAAGAGAGATTATAACTCGACATACCGTAATTCTTCCTTCTCGGGGTCATAAAGCTTGAAGAAAAGAAGTATATCATCTTTGGTTTTTTCAGGTGGGGGAAGAGGTTTCAAATCCTACAAACCAAATACAGTTATCATGAAACTACTGGGCTAAAAAGTATGTGCAACTTCTCCAATCTAATCTGACCGGATATTTATAAAGTTGTAAATATAATATTACCGGTCCAATCTCTATCTCCAAGAACAATTTCAGTTCAGCATTGTTATTTTTATTGAAAGCCTCCCTTAACTGCCCAACCTGCAAATCCAAATGATTACTGTTACCGAAACTACATCAAATGATAAAAACCTCCCAGAATATGTAGAGCCACATATATCATGATTACTATCACTTATGTATAAATAAACAATACAGAAAAAAGGAATGCCTAGCAGTCACCTGAGCCATGCAATTTAACAATACTTGTATCAAATTGTGTGTAAAGTTGATATAAATTCAATGAACGTAGAACTTTGTAAAAAAGATAGACTAGAAACGGACAGATGTTATAATACTGTGAACATTTTGAAACAATATCCTATTTGGTGAAATCAATCATTAAAGCTAAGTAACACACCTATGCATAGCTTTAGATAGATACTGTAGTTAATAACACTAAACAGTGATAGGCAATTGTATTCATTAATAAATGATTGCAAAAAGACTACATTACAAACTTGTATAACCTAATGCACTCCGGGCATCCTATTGGTTATATTGCATCTAAGAGCATAGCAGAGAATACTTGTATGCTTAATCAACGTTATTGTAAGTAAAGTAACACACCTATGCATAGCTTTAGATAGATACTGTAGTTAATAACACTAAACAGTGATAGGCAATTGTATTCATTAATAAATGATTGCAAAAAGACTACATTACAAACTTGTATAACCTAATGCACTCCGGGCATCCTATTGGTTATATTGCATCTAAGAGCATAGCAGAGAATACTTGTATGCTTAATCAACGTTATTGTAAGTATACCACTCAGAAACTTAATCACGTGTACAAAAAACAATGTAATTCTCAATTGTTTTGCAATAACATAACAGTGTGTTCCTTAAGAATATACAAAAGTAACTAACACATAACTAACCACTAGGGACATATGACCTCATTATCTAAATCATCAACTTTAACATCGTTTTAACAATGTGATTTTAACCAAATGTAGCAATGTGTATAGCATGACAAGCATCTATTATGTTCATACATGTATATACTCAAATAAATACAGTTTGATACCAAATTGTAACAATATGAGCTATATAAGTTATAAAGAGCATTAGCAAGGAATATGAATACATACGGATTGTGTTTCCTCCAGTGGCGTCAAAGGACGATTGGGACGATATGTATGATTTTGCCTCCTTGCCCATATCCAGAAACGTTGAAACTCCACAGGTACGCCAAACTCTTTGGCCACCTCCTCCTGCAGCCCAACATAGACCATAAATTATCATCAATTATATTCTATATTTCTATTATATAGCAGCTACATACAAATGTAATGCAACTAACCTAAGTTTAAAATCAATAAAGATTGCTATACTCATAATGCATAAGCCACAGAACACAAATAACAGAATATAAGTACCTTGAAAAGATTAAATGGCATCTGTTTCTGGATACGAAAACTGTGAACTTTGTCATGGTCGACAAGATCAAAATGTATATTGTTTCCAATCTGTTCTAATAAGTCAACATCCCGAGCAACCTAAAGATGTAAAATAATTTGGTAAACATCCCGATATTGTACAAAAGTTAGCCCTTCAAACAATTTATTGAACATGTAAATAGTATAGACAACCTTTATGATAGTGTATAGATGAGCTTGTGCTTTGTATCTTCTCTTGTCTTCCTTCTCCTCTTGCTCTTTCTTCAACCTTATCTGAAAATATATTAAATACAAGACCCTAATGTTATTCTGCACATGCCAAACTCAATATGAAACATGCGAGACACATGAACTTAGTATGTGTACCGTACGTACCCTAAGGTGTTCCGCGATATCTTTTTCATCTACGTCACATATTATCTTTTCCTTATCACTCTCACGTATATACACAAGCATGTATGCATTTGAGTATTTTGTAAATTTAAAAGGAGCATTATTGTAGCCCGGATTTGTCTGAGGCAACTGTTACAAAAGAAATATAGATGGTCAGACAATAAGCTTGTTGCGGATAGATACGTATTTGTATTGAGTTATTCATTTGAGTTATTCATTACCTCTTCCTCCCCACCATATTGCTCTTCCAATGCCCTCTGCAAATTTTCTTTCGTGACCCTTTCATCATCAAACTTGAACCTAATGAGAAGCAAAACAACAAGAACATAACATGCACATTTCAATAGGTTGAAAAACTTGGGTGTTTTAGAAAACATAACAATGTATATCAGTATATGTAGTTGGGTGTTTACAGGGAAATTTATTCACGTGTGTTTTATAGTTTTAGAGGATACATACATACATATACATATATTGGTTAATACAGAAAAGATGTTTAGTCCAACAAGCTACAGTTATATTGGTTAAAAAAAGATAATATAACTAGGACTATATGTCTTTGTTTAGTGCACATAAAAGTGAGAAGGTCTTCATTACAAGAGTTATGTACATTAGATGCAAATCAATATACTACCTTTTAAGGCAGTGATACAAATAATCAAAGGCGCACGTTTAATCGTTTATATTACATCCATATAATAGATAAGTAGATCCAAATATGGACAAGAAATTGAATATGAATTCTAAATAATATAAAAAAAATAACCCTTACCATTGATCTGACAAAGTAGGCCTGATATATGCATAATAATGTCCCCCATGCACACCACCACTATGAACCAATACACTGCAAAACAAAAGTTATGTGTAAGGCAATATGTAAACTTGATAACAAGTCAAGGTTCTAATAATCGCTATACAGAGACTAATCGTCCAAGACCATAAAAGGACTAATCGTCCGAGACCTTATAACGACTAATAGACCAAGTTGGGGGCTAATCGGATTGGACATTAATTAACATTTAACTATTATATTTCAAAATACAAGTGAAATAGTAACATAATAGAACCATAAACACTAATGATCTAGAAACATAAACATACATGTCGAGAAAAATAAATACAGTTCTTCATTTGTTCAAATATCAAGTTAAAGCAAGTTTGACTTTGACCAATTAATCCCGAATTTGATCGAATAATCCAAATCTTGAACCATTGACCGACTTCTAAGTTGAACAAAGAGATGTAGCGATAAATCCCAACTAATTAGGATTAATCCCAACTTTTACAACACTGGAATGAGTACCTAACTAACCCCATGAGAAAAATACAAACCGACATGAAATCCCAATAAAATAACATTCATCGATGAGCACAAACTGTATAAATTATAGGTGCTTGATGCCTTTATGAGCAAATAGCAAACTAAACAATTAAACTAAGAAAGTAGGATTCACAGGAGGTCTAGTGTACCAAGTATGGCCATCATAGGAAAAGCCTGTGCAACTCCTTACAATTTATTGTATAACCACACAATTGTCATCATTGAGTTCATATACCAAACCATTTTACTTTCTAATACATCGGCTTTAAAGAATGGACATTTTTTAATGATCAAGCCAGTAATTTACATAGCAGTACACTACTTGGTTCACACTATAATACAATATACAGAAAACAAAATAACAATGTGTCATCCTGACATAAGCAACTTGCCCAGACGAAAAAATAGAACATCACACACAAGCAAATACCTGTGAAGGGTGTAAAGGTTGCGAACACTCTTATCTGCATCAGGAGAAAGGTATTTGCCACCATCTCTATCAAGATCAAGCTCTAGAGGGAATTCATAACGGTCATTTATCTGCATAAAGAATCACAATATGTTTAAGTATAAATGCCACATCACACCACAAAATATTATATTGAATATAAACAGATATTAGCCTCCATGTTTCTATCAAAAGATAAACATTAAAACCATTGGATGTCTCCCCAAAAGATAAAAGTTACAACTGCAGATTGGTGTACATGAACACCAATATTCTAATATATAATACAGAAGATATATGGCAGTAATAAAAGTTGAAACGAATTATACTTACTTTTACCATTGTATCCCTTGCGAAATCATACTCAAAACGCTTTAGCTGAAGTTGAAGAACGGGCGGAAAATCAATAAACAACACACCCTTCCTAGCATCCTAATTAAAGAAACAAAAATAGAAATCAATGTATTGTAGATCAATATAAGCGAAACGACAATAACATACACACACACAATATAATGAATAAAATGTAATTTATCAATTGTGAAAATGTAACATTTACAAGACCGTGCTTAAATCATATTAAAATTCTCAACAATAACTGTAGTATTTATTCATTTTGAATGAAATAAGTCTGCACGTTAAAATTGTTATTCACACAAATACAACTAACCTGCAAGCCATGTTCTTCAGCTTGGTATTTATTGTCACCCTCAAGGCGTTCCACTTCAACGTATTTGTCAAAAGAAGCATAAACATCTTGACAGCCTTTCACATCAAGTTGAAGATCTGAAAGTGACGTTATGATGTCATGAATTAAAATAGACAAGCACAATAAAACTATACATAACTCAAATTACAATATCATTAATACCATAAAATGATTCTTTTCGAGTTGATTTGAAGTCCACGTTGATGCATTCAATGTAGTTCATATGATGTCCTTCAAATAACTTCTGTATTGTACCTTCCACAACTGTTCCCTACAAACAACAATCAAAAGATCAGAGCATACATAAATGGGATAAACTTGAAACAACAATAAAAAATCTTACCTTCATTTTATCTTCAAGTTTTTCGCACAGAACCCTATTAAGTTCTTGGACATCGTGTTGCATGAAAGAATCATATGTATCCCAACCAAAAGATTTTGTCAATTCTTTTGTTGCAACGCTAGTTTCATTGTATTGAAGCTTATAAAATAAGCTCTGAAGAGCAAGAGGAATGCTCCCTGATGGCATGTCATTTTCTGTTGTCGGCATATGATACACAGCCTGTTATCAAATTCCAAATGAGATGCTTTTCTTGAACACAAATCATATTAACACAAAGAGACATACCTTTCGAAAGTAGGGAATATGGTACAAAGTTTGAAGGAGAGAGTTCATGTAACATGTTGCTCCTTGGTTTTTAAGTCCAACATAGCCAGTCTCCTTCTTTGAGTCATATGACCAATAATCAATCACTTTACGTACAGCAACATCAGCTTCAATAATACATGTATCATTCATAAGGTAACCTTTACTGGGGTCATATAGTTCACTTAGAGGCATAAAAGACGTGAACCCCCAATCGCTTTCCCTTGTATGGAACTGGTGTTGCGTGTCTGCAAAATTTGAAGGATTGAGATTAATTCAAGGATTAGTGACTATTATATGAATCTTTGTATGCTAAAAGCAGTGCCCAAAATCAAATAGCTACTTGATCCAGTTCTGTATTTCACACTCAGAATCAAATAGCTACTTGATCCCTAAAGCTAAAAGATATAAACAAAGATCTTTGCAAAACAAGCCCATATGAGTAATATTATTATAGACATGAAATGGATAGCTAATGATATGTAATTAAATAAACCCATACACACACAGCTACGGAAAATGAAAACTACGTATCAAATGTTGTTTTCCTAAAAAAAAAAAAAAACACACACATTTTCAACTTTCCAAACCGATAATGTACCAAATCTACCAACTTCTCTGAGGTCCATAAAGCATACACAGAAATGCAATGAGGTGAACAAATATATAACAGCACATTTACACATACTGGCTAAGAGCTACGAGTAACCCTGCAATAAATGCATATTTTATACAAACATCACGTTACAGAAACTATTATCATACACGTAAAATACCTTTTCTTATTGTGTACTTGCTGTGCATCTGATTAACAACAGCCAAACTGAACTGTGCATATCTGCTCCAACCATATGGCAAGGTCACAGCATCAGCCACATCTAGATACATGGACAAATGTTCCACATTGTTCCCCTTTGGAAATATAAGCACACGCCTGCCAGAATATATAATCAGCTACGAAAGTAAAGAACAACACAGCTCTATCCTTCATTTAAAGCAGAAAATTAAAGTAAAACAAAAAAGAAGAGGACATATTAATTTACCATTTATATCCCCCAACAACAAAAGGATCGGAATAGAGCTTTTTCCCACTCTGGCGGGAAAAATTCTCTATATGCCATGTAAACCTAGAAGCTTGAGTTTCGTCAGCTACTTGATTTTCTGCTGTGCTAACAACTTCTACTTGTCCGTCAACTAATACATCCAAATCAAAAAACTTAGAAAGGCAATAATAAACACAGTTACCTCCCCATTACAAAAACACACGCATATGCTTAAAAATATTTTCAAAAGACAAATTAAAATCCTGTAAAACATGCTGACACAAAAACATTTCTTCTCATATGCCAATACGTTTATCGACAAAGCACAAACCTTCCATAGGCCGAGGGTTTTCAACCGGTGGAGTACCATCCAAATTAAGAGGACCTTCCACTAACTCAGAGTGTGGCACAAGCATCTCTTCTTCTTCTTGCTGTTTATAACATAACAATGTTCAATAAATATAAATAAACTTACAAAAATAAAATGAAAAAAATTAAAAGCATATACAATCACAACATGTATAGCAATAAGCAATCCATATAGAATTCTGATAAACTAAAACCCTAATTTATCCAGAACATATAAAAACCTAAAATTGAACTTCAGAATTACAAATTAAACTATAAAAAGACACTACGCACATTAATAACAAAACCCTAGCACGATCACAACTAACAAAATTAAGCAAAACGTCTTTTATTACGAAAAATTAAAACTACATCCACAAAACGTAACAATAACAATCGAAATAAATTCGAATGTAATCACTACAACTACTAATAATAACTTCACACAAACATATACATGTAGAGATGGAAATATATACGTACATCCAGCGGCTGTGGAGTCATCAACGTCATGATTCCGACGATTACGAACAAAACGCACCGGCGATACCTATAGATAAATAAACAAACGAGCGTTGTTTTGTAGGTTTGTTGAAATTGAAACTGTGCAAAGCGCTCTCGCTTTTGAGAATCGAAGAAGAGGTGTAGGGCTGTGTGTGACTTTGTATGGATGTGTTTTGGATATTGTGTAAAGATGAGGGAGGTTTTTAAAAATGGTAATAACTAGTTTTTGAACCCTTGTTTCGCGTGGAATGTTCGGTTTTCAATGTATTTTATTGCGTTTAGTTTGTAAAATTATTTTCTGGCTAACGATGATGTCGTTGAAGCGCAACTCGAGTCGAACTAAAAGGTATAACCCACGAAAGATTTAAATATTATTTTAAATTAACAATATATGTGCATCTCCGCGTGATGAAATTTTCGACTTTTAAAAATTTAACGCAAAATCAACATGTATGAAAAGTACCTCAAATATTTAGCGTTTTTTAAAAAGCGTCCGTTTTGCGTATAGTTAGTGACATTGTGTTCCTAAAATTATTTTGAGTTTAACGATGGTGTCGGAAAAATTTAACTCGTTGCGAGCGAGAATATATGACCCGTTGAATATTTGGGTGGAGTTTATTTAAGATTTTTTATGAAAATGGTTATTTGACAGTTTACCCCCCTAGTTGGGGGGGGTCGTTTTGAATTTTTGAAAAAAGTATAGGGGGTTTTGTTGGTATAATGAACTTTAGTTAAAATTAAAAAAAAAAATGTGAAATGACGAAAACACCCCTGATTACTATTCATCAACTAGGGGGTCGTTTTGAATTTTTGAAAAAAGTATAGGGGAGTTTTGTTGGTATAATGAAATTTAGTTAAAGTTAAAAAAAAATGTAAAATGACAAAAGCACCCCTGGTTACTATTCGTCATTTTGGCTATTAGGTAATATAGTAATTTTCAAATGAAGATATTGAAAATATTGAAAAAAAATATATATATATTGAAAATACCTTATTAATGGTATACGATGTCGGTATTGGTTTTTAGATTACACAAAAGACGGTTTTGTAAGCAATCTCTGTATCCTTAGAACGTTGAGAGGGATAACTTTCTCAAATATTTCTTGTGGTGTTTCACTCTGGGTGAAAAAATGGCTTCTCTTTGTTTTCAGAATAGGGAAAAGATTGTCTACATCTTACCTCCCTCATACTCCACTTTTGTGGGACTGAGTTTTGTTGTTGTTGTAAAAGACGGTTTCAGTACTATGCGGTTTGAAACTAGTACTCCGATATCAAAACCAAAATAGAAAATGAATATAAAAAGTCATATGGTATTTTGTTTTCAAGTTTTTGTATTTTCTTTTTCTTGTAACTTTTTTTTTTGGGTAAAGGGTTTTACCCGATAAATATTATTTAAAAAAATAATAAAAGATACAATGAAGAAATACGATCACAAGCGCACCTTATGGCCTCATAAAAAACCAAAAAAAAAAACAAATACGACCACAAGCGCACCTTATGGCCTCACAAAAACCAAAAAAAAATCAAACTGGACCCTACAAAAAGGACTAGCAAAACCAAAACCACCTAAGCCAAACCTACATAAGGAAATCAACCAATACATTCTTCCAACTATAACCAACCCGATTTCATACCAAACAGGGACGCTTTCTTAGAAGTATTTTTTGCTGCCATAAACATAGCAGTTTCATTATCATCAGGCTCTATCGAAAAAATTGCGCCGTTAGTCACTCATGTTTACTTCAAATTTCATATTAGCCACTAATGTTTGTTTTGAACTTGGTTGGTCACTCAAGTATGCAAAAGTTTCATGGATGGTCACTCAAGTATGCATCAGTTTCATGATTGGTCACTCTTTCAAATATTTGTCAAAAAAATTCATCACGTGTAAAACACGTGAGGGTATAATCGTCAACAAAAAAGTTCCATTGTGCTCTCTGCAAATTAGTCAAAGTTCCATTGTTCATGGTTTATGTTATAATTCAGTAGGCTTATAACTACCTTTAGTGGTTCTTGACTGTAGAAGGTATATAGAGATAGAGATACTGTAAAACGGAGAAAACAAAGGTTGAACAAAAGGTATGAGTAATTGGTTTTTTATTTATAGAAAAATGTACAATGAGAGTTTGGTGGCATTTGGAATCTAGAGAGAGAGAGTGTTTTTGTTAACCAAAAAAATACATACAATAAACTCTAACTCAACACACCTATTTATACTCAAAATAAAATATACTATGCAATATCTATAATAATAATAAAATTATCATCCAATTATTACTTTTATAACACTCCCCCTTGGATGATAATTTTATTAGTGAATAACTAGTACTGCCTCGTTAAAAACCTTGCTAAAGAAAACCCTTTGGGATAAAACTTTAGCTAAGGGAAAAAGAGTGCAGCATAGAGTTGACTCCCCCTCAAGTAGGCAACGCCTGAGTTGTTACATCTTCTGAACATGCCTCATGCCAATATTATGAACGTGTGTTCTGAAAATAGCAGTTGGAAGTGCTTTGGTAAAAAGGTCAGCAGAGTTTTTGCTGGACTGAACATATCTCATTTCAATCTGGTTGTCCTTAATGAGATTTTGAGTGTATGAGAAGAATCTAGGGGGTATGTGTTTTGTTCGGTCACTTTTGATATACCCTTCTTTCATCTGTGTTATGCAAGCTACATTATCTTCATAGATAGTTGTTGAACTTTTATTGCGTTCTAGTCCACAAGAATCAGTAATGAGTTGTGTCATTGATCTCAACCAAAAACATTCCCGACTGGCTTCATGTAATGCAATTACTTCGGCATGATTTGATGATGTTGCAACAAGTGTTTGTTTTTGAGAACGCCATGATATTGCGGTACCTCCATTTAGGAATACATATCCATTTTGAGATTTAGCTTTATGTGGATCAGATAAATAACCTGCATCTGCATAACCAATCAAATCTTGTTTTGATTCGTTAGAATAAAATAATCCTAAATCAGTAGTTCCTCGAAGGTATCGAAATATGTGTTTGATCCCATTCCAGTGTCTTTTGGTAGGAGCTGAGCTGAACCTTGCCAACAAATTAACTGCAAAAAAAATGTCAGGTCTTGTACAATTTGTAAGATACATAAGAGCTCCAATTGCACTAAGATATGGTACTTCTGGTCCCAGGATATCTTCATGATCTTCACAGGGACGAAATGGATCAGTGTCAACATTAAGTGATCTAACAACCATAGGAGTACTTAATGGTTTTGCCTTGTCCATATTAAAACATTTTAAAATCTTTTCAGTATATGTTGTTTGATGTACAAGTAAACCATTAGGCATATGTTCAATTTGTAAACCAAGGCAATACTTGGTTTTTCCGAGATCTTTTATTTCAAATTCTTTCTTTAGAAGTTGAATGGCTTCATGGATCTCTTTATTTGTACCTATGATATTAAGATCATCAACATAAACAGCTATGATCACATATCCGGATGTTGTTTTCTTAATGAAAACACATGGGCAAATAAGATTATTGGTATACCCTTTGCTTATCAAGTAATCACTTAATCGTTTATACCACATGCGACCCAATTGTTTCAACCCATATAAAGACCTTTGTAACTTGATTGAGTACATTTCTTTGGGTTTTGCATTGGTTGCTTCTGATACCTTAAATCCTTCAGGTATCTTCATATATATATCACTATCAAGTGATCCATAAAGATAAGCAGTCACAACATCCATGAGATGCATTTCTAAATTTTCAGAAACTGCCAGGCTGATTAAGTATCTAAAAGTAATTGCATCCATAACAGGAGAATAAGTTTCCTCATAATCAATTCCCGGTCTTTGAGAAAAACCTTGAGCTACAAGTCTAGCTTTATACCTTGTAACTTCATTTTTCTCATTTCTTTTTCGCACAAAAACCCATCTATATCCCACACGTTTCACATCTTTAGGTGTGAGAATGATAGATCCGAAAACTTTTCTTTTATTGAGTGATTCAAATTCAGCTCGTATTGCTCCTTTCCAATGATCCCAATCATGTCTATTTTGACATTCCATGACAGATTTTGGTTCTGGATCATCATCATCATTCATGATGTCATATGCAACATTATATGAAAATATCTCATCAAGATTTTTCATTTCATTTCGGTTCCATAATATTTTTGAATGTGCGTAATTGATTGAAAATTCTGTATTGACATCATCAATCTCCTCTGCAGAAGGAGTATTGATTTGTAGTTCTTCTTGAACACTTTCTTTTACCTCATTATCAGCTGATTTTCTTTTCCGAGGATTTTTATCTTTGGAACCAATTGGTCTCCCACGTTTCTGGCGTGGCAAAGACTCAAGAATAACATTATTGCCAGTTTTTGGAATTTCAATTCGAGCTGGAGCATTTGCTGCTGGTATATATGATTTAGTCACTCTTTTTGTATCTGTAAATGCATCAGGCAATTTATTTGCAAGTTCTTGCATATGCATTATTTTTTGAACTTCGATCTCGCATTCTTTTGTGCGAGGATCAAGATACATTAATTGAGGTTCACACCATGAAACATCATTTTCTTTATTTTTTATTTCTCCCCCTAATCTAGGGAATAATGTTTCATTAAAGTGACAATCAGCAAAACGTGCTGTAAAAACATCACCCGTCATGGGTTCAATATATCTTATTATTGAAGATGTTTCATATCCAACATATATTCCCATCCTTCTTTGAGGACCCATTTTAGTGCGTTGTGGTGGTGCGATAGGGACATAAATCGCACAACCAAATGTTCTAAGGTGGGAAATATTTGGCTGATGACCAAAAGCAAGTTGCAAAGGAGAATATGTATGACTTGCGCTTGGTCTAATGCGAATCAATGATGCAGCATGCAAAATTGCATGGCCCCATACAGATACTGGGAGTTTTGTTCGCATTATCAATGGTCTAGCTATTAGCTGCAATCGTTTAATTAATGATTCAGCTAAACCATTTTGTGTATGCACATGGGCAACGGGATGTTCAACAATAATCCCAATAGACATGCAAAAGTTATTAAATGCTTGAGACGTAAACTCACCGGCATTATCTAGTCTCACCCTTTTAATAGTATAATCAGGGAAATGTGCTCTCAATTTAATAATTTGAGCAAGAAATTTTGCAAATGCCATATTTCGACTTGATAATAGACAAACATGAGACCATCTACTAGATGCGTCTATTAGAACCATAAAATATCTAAATGGTCCACATGGTGGATGAATTGGTCCACATATATCACCTTGAATTCTTTCAAGAAACATTGGTGATTCTTTTTCAACCTTAAGAGGTGATGGTCTTATTATCAACTTTCCAAGTGAGCATGATGTACATGGGATAAGTGCATCATGAGGGATCCTTTGATCCGCCAATGGATGTCCATGTGTATTTTGTATTATTCTTTTCATCATTGTTGATCCTGGGTGACCTAATCTCTCATGCCACAAACTGATCATTACAGGATCACATAATTTTTCTTTAACTACCACATTTACTTCAGGTACATTTATATGTGTATAATGTAAACCAGAATGAAGTCTTGGTAGTTTTTCAATTACACGATTCTTATCAGTGATACTTAAATATTTTTCATTTTCTGTTGTCACTGACTGATAATCATATCCATTTTGGTATATGTCAGAGAAACTTAACAAATTTCTCTTTGACATGGGAGAAAATAAGGCATTATTTATCAGAAAATTCGTACCATTTGGTAACATGAATTTTGCCTTTCCCATTCCTTTTATTAAGTCCACAGGACCTGATATAGTATGTATAGTTCCTTCTGTTGCTTTCAAGTCTGTGAAATATTTTTTAGATTTGAGTATGGTGTGAGTGGCACCACTGTCTGCAATACAAATATCTCCACCATTTGACTGATTTTTTTACTCCAGCAGTATACATCATGAACTTCAAAAAAAAATATGAGAAACAAATAATGAGTATATAATTCATCAATATATTACATTCAAAACATGTTACAAACGATAGCACATAATAAGGAAATATGTAGTAAACTAGATATGGTGTAGATTGAAAATCTACAACCATTTATTTAACGAGAACATATAATAGGATATCTATATATATATATATATATATATAGATATTAGAAATTTATTCATTAAAGTAGTCACAAGTTGGCTCAGTGATTTTTGTATCAAGGTCATCCACAAGATTTGCTTCTTTTCCTTTTCCCTTTAGGGATTCTTGATACCGATTAACAGAATGCTGATTTGTTCGGCAGTTTTTAGACCAGTGGCCAATTTTACCACATCGGTAACAAGAATCTTCAACATTCTTTGAAGAGCTTTCTTCAACATTGTGATTTGTGGGATTGTATGGTGTTTGGATTTTATAATTTTGTGGATTATTATTTCTTTGTCCACGACCACGACCACCACGACCACCACGACCACGACCACCACCACGACCATTACCATAAGGGTGATTTCGAACATAGTTATGATTTTTATTATTGTTATGGTAATTTCCATGATGATGGTTTTGGCCAATATGGCTACGACCTCTTCCACGCCCTCGTCCATGTGCATTTCTTCTTTTATTATTATTATTATTATTATTATTGTTAATAGCATTAGCTTCAGGAAATGCTAGCGCACCGGTAGGACGAGATTCTTGATTTTTCATCAGTAATTCTTTATTAACTTCTACAACTAAGAGATAAGTTTGAAGTTTGGAAAAAGTTTTATAATTCTGCAATCTTAAATTTTCTTGCACAGTTATATTTGCAGAATGCATTGTGGAGAAAGTTTTCTCCATCATATCAGCATCACTTATTTCTTGACCACAGAATTGAAGCTTTGAACGGATCTTGAACATGGCCGAGCTGTATTCACTTACCTTTTTGAAATCTTGGAACCTTAGATTTCTCCATTCTTCCCTCGCAGCTGGAAGTAATATTTCCTTTTGATTATCGAATCTACTCTTGATACTTTCCCATAAAACATGTGGATCTTTGATAGTGAGAAACATATGTTTTAAGGTGGTATCAATATGTTTGCGAATAAAAGCAATTGATTTTAATTTATCTTGATCGGAACAAGTATTATTTTCTTTTAAAGTTTCTAGAATACCCAATGATCCAAGATTTATTTCTACGTCCATGACCCATGATGTGTAGTTTGTTCCCGATACGTCTAAGGCATCAAACTCAAGCTTTGATAAGTTTGACATTTTCTATTTACAGAAAGATGAACAACATAAATCATAATCATAATCATAATCATAATATTTTTTTTTTTCGTAGATAAATAACAACATGCAATTAGAATTAGTTTAGATTCATAAGTAGTAAACAAAGGAATAATGGTATGATTACAAATAATAAAATCATAAGGGAATATAGGTTCATATTATATTATATTATTAATGATATTATTATAATATATATTTAGTTATAATATATATTATTATAATATATTTTTCTTATTTTAACCTTTAAGATTTACTTTTAATAAAAATACAAACTACTTTTCTTATTTTAACTTTTAAGATTTACTTTTAATAAAAATACAAACTACTTTTTTTATTTTAACTTTTAAGATTTACTTTTAATAAAAATACAAACTATTTTTTCTATTTTAACTTTTAAGATTTACTTTTAATAAAAATACAAACTACTTTTTTTATTTTAACTTTTAAGATTATAAATTTAAGAATAAACATTAGTATGCATGAAATAAATAATGATTAATTGCATAAGTAATCATAAATGTTAGATAACATATAAAGACCCCATCGTATTCGAATTGATCGGAATTAATCTCGACCCATGGTACCGTGTTGTCAAATGACGTGTTGCGTACATAAAGTACCGTGTTGTCAAATGACGTGTTGCGTACAATCATGAGGTCTTATTAACATAAATATAAATGTTAGTGAAGTTAATAAGAGTTAGATTACAGAAAATATAATTCAGGTGGTATAACCGACCATATATAACTTAAATAACATAAATATAAATGTTAGTGAAGTTAATAATAGTTAGATTACAGAAAATATAATTCAGGTGGTATAACCGACCATATATAACTTAAATAACATAAATATAAATGTTAGTGAACATAACTGTAAATGTTAGTATACATAAATAAATGTTAGATAACATAAATGTAAATGTTAGTATACATAAATAAATGTTAGATAACATAAATGTAAATTAGGCGACAGTGTCGACCATATATCATTTAGGTGGTATAACCGACCATATATTAGTTAGGTGGCAGAGCCAACCATATTTAGTATAAATGTTGAGATAATCGTGCTGATAACGTGTTATAATTCAGTAGGCTTATAACTACCTTTAGTGGTTCTTGACTGTAGAAGGTATATAGAGATAGAGATACTGTAAAACGGAGAAAACAAATGTTGAACAAAAGGTATGAGTAATTGGTTTTTTATTTATAGAAAAATGTACAATGAGAGTTTGGTGACATTTGGAATCTAGAGAGAGAGAGTGATTTTGTTAACCAAAAAAATACATACAATAAACTTTAACTCAACACACCTATTTATACTCAAAATAAAATATACTATGCAATATCTATAATAATAATAAAATTATCATCCAATTATTACTTTTATAACAGTTTAATATATATTGATTTGTTATTTGTTATTGATTTGCTTTAAGAAAAAAGTGAATGTAAAATATCAATTAAATACCAGATTGCTACTTGCTACTACATCTTTCATCAAACCCACTTTTCACGCATCTTTAATATGTATCTTCCATCTTTAACCATGAAATTGAAACTGAATTTTTTAAGATGGAAGATAATATGAAGTACAAAGATAATATGAAGACCATCTTTAACCCACTTTTCACCACCGATACCGTACAAAGACCATCAGTTTCAGGGTTAAAAATGGAAGATAATATGAAGTATTATACGTAAGCTACTGTACGCATCTTTCATCATCAAATCCTAAGCTACTGCTACTTTGAGCTTACCTTAAATTAATTTATGAAGAATAGCTACAACCCTTTTTTTCACAAAACATATTTATGATTTTATCATCATTATTAATTAACTGGTTACAATTTCATATCATATTACAGAAAATCAAAATCAGAATTTATATATATTTTTTATCTGCTACAGTACTCAAGTTCATCTTCATGAACATGTTCTTCAATTTAGCCTTTTTCTATTATATTGATTTTACAACAAATCGAGCCTGGATCCTTGTTCTTCATAATAAACCTAAGCTTCGTTCATCTCGATGATGACGATGAAGCTGTTGATGTACGCCTATTTGTACTCTGATGATGATGTAAGCCGATCTGTACAGGGTTGAAACGCCATCCAATTCTCATCTAATCGTACCTTAAATTCAAGATCTTCAAAGATTCGGCACTGGAAAGGGTTTTTCGTCAGATCTGGTTTAGCAGCGTTACTTCTGTCTGATGGAATGGTGAATAGGTAGGTTGGGTTTTTTTTTTATGCTAGATTCATCAGGCTCGTGTTTTTTTTCAGGCTTGTGTTGTAAATACGGAGTATAGATTTTGATGAACATTAATTTCAGTTTTTAATGAACGTAGATTTTTATTTTTATTTTTATAAATTTATGTGTGTGGACGATTATACCCTCATGTGTACAATTGTTGGAACTTTTTTTTACATAAATTTCCAGGGTGACCAACCATGCAACTTTTGCATACTTGAGTGACCAACCACGTTCAAAACAAACATTAGTGGCTAGCATGAAATTTGGAGTAAACATGAGTGACCAGCGGCGTAATTTTTTCCGGCTCTATATCGCTCAGCTCATCCACAAAATTACCAAACGAATTTTGAACCTTCACTTGTTTATCCTTACTTGTGCCAACTTCCGATCTCTTTTTATTTTCATTGTGGGTCACCTTTGGACGATAAACCATTTTCTGTTTGGGTTGACCCACAACAAACCTCCATTTGTATCCCTGTTTCTGAACCACGGTTGCAACACATTTTCCTTTCTTTTTGATCACCTCTTGGAAACCATCAGCATCCACATGTTTTAGTTTATTATCATCCTCCATCACCTTAGGTTGCACCTTTGGGCATTGCAAATCTGTATGACCATAAACTTTACAACATGAGCCCCGCGGTGGTTTCCATTCATATTCCACACGCACCAAATCTATCGTACGACCTTGATCGTCCATATTAGGAGTAGCAACACACAACTTCTCCTGTAAATCTTCTTCCGCGGACACTTCAACCATTGCCCGAGCAAAGTTTGGCCGCCCCCATGATTCTTGTAACTTTCGGTATAGAAACTGAATATAAAGAGCCCTGAGGTATTATGCAATATAGCTTTGAAGTTTTCATACTTTTTTCCCTTGTAACTTTCTGTATAATTAAATTTGAGACAAAAAAAGCTACGATTAATTAATACTCGCATGCTCCATATAGCGCATCACACGTGTTATGACGTACCTTTCGTGGTTGGATAAACGGTTTAACCAAAGTATGACCCATTATGGCGCCGGCTCAGCAAACACAAACTTAGTTTTATAGCGTCAGATTGCATATTCGTGCACTGACATAAAGTCTGCATGAAATACTGTGACCTGCAGTTTACAGGTAAAGCACAAATAAACAAAAAAAGACAACACGGACGATTGGCACGATCCCAATATGTTCTTTTTGTGTGATGTTACAACTACCAGAAGCAGATACATCCTGCAAAAGAGTAAACGACGGGTCAACCAAAAACATCCAAAGCACCACAAGGGCAACTAAAGGCGCCAGACTTTTCAAAGTCGTCAAACACGGGGCCTTCCAGTGGCCCTAGCTAGATCCCTCCCAGAACAGTACCTCTTTTCTCACTTGACACTCCGACGCAAGACTTTGAAACACCATAAATGACGCGTTCGATACCGTGGGCTGCAAGTACTACTTTCGTGCGAACAACTCCTATATACATTCCTACGGCGTCAGCTAATACTGATACGCATGACGTCCCAATGACTCAACCCAGTACTAATCAGTAGATGCCGATCACACCGGCAAGTGCAATCGAAGCCTTGAAAAATATGGAAGGCAACACGGGAGAGTTCGATACTCAAGGAAAACATCCAAACCTAACATTGTATCAACAAGCGTGTAAGACCTTGATTCTGAAACTAGACATACGTCGCGTCGTATATTTGCGCGTCGCGCAAATGAGCTGGCAGACCTGGGATTGTGTTGCAATTTTTATAAATTGTGGACTTGTGTGCAACTATGCATGGAACGAGTTTTAAGGCTAATGATCAGATCTGAAACTTAGTTTGGTTCATCTCAAAGTTTCAAGAACACTCTCTCAACCTAGTGAGAGAGTAGTGTGAGAAAATGAAGCTCTAGGTTGAAGAAGGTGCAAATTCAACCCAAAATTGGAACCTAGTCTTAATGTTGCACCCATCTAGCTCGAATTTGGCTCTTGAGTTAAACTATAATCCGAATTTTATTGTTTGATTTTAAGTTTGTGTTAGGGTTTGAGTTGGTGGTGGGTTATAAACCCCCATTTCCTTTGAAATTTGGGGGTTTTGGTGTGAGTTTGGGTATGTAAACCCTAATGTGGTGGTTTTAGGGTTTGATGACGAATTTGGAAGAGATCAGTCATGACTTTGGGTGTTAATCACTTATTACAAGTGTATTGTTAATTAAGATGTTCATAAGAACATGTTTTGAGTAAAATTTGGGTGTTGGATTTGAATTTTGTCAAAGCTAGGGTTATGTCAAATTTTTGGTAAATCTAAGCGTGAGTACTTGGAATAATTGTGTAATTGATATTTTGGAGACATAATCACTAGGGTGTTTTTGACTTGTGTCATATGCATTATGTGCTTTTGGGTCAAATTGGACTTGTAGGGTTTAATGTTGGAAAATCATTAGTGTATAATCACTATTTTGGTGCTAATTGTGGAGGAATTACGTATGAAGGTCTATTTGGGTCAGGTACAATAGGTGTTAGATTGTACTTGTTTGTGTAGGTTAGGATTACCACCCGTAGTGGTAAATTGGTTGTGTCCATTTAAGTCTAAATGGGCGGGTTTTGGTGAGAAAGGTAAAAACCCTAGGTTGAGGGTTGATGGTGTCGGTTTCTCCCTTAGAGAATGGATTTTTATGTGCTTTGTATGCCTATGTGTTAATAGGTGATTACTTACTCGGATGTGATGACGGTGATCATGCTTATACGATATTGTGTTGTTAGAGATTCCAAGGTGAGTGGAATAATTATATGTGTCCGTGATATGGCCAAAACGGACGATTTTATTTGTGCGGTGTCGTTATGTCGCAAAATGTCAGAATCAGTTACCAAGAGGGAGTAATGGTTTTATTATTTATATTTATCTGGGTTTCCTAGCTATAATTCACCTACTTGTCTTCCTTTTAACGAGTAAGTGGTAAGTATAACTCAGATTCGTATTTTTGTATGTTTGCTCAGTAATGTGGGACAAAAGTGCCAAGATAGTTAACCCTAATGACAAGTGGTGATATATTAGATTTAACTAAGGTAATACAAACTATAAAGATAGAAAGGGATAGGTATGGAGAATAGAATACTGATGGAGAACTATTACAAGAGTTTAACTTCCTAGAATGAACACTAAACCTCAATCAATTGGGTTATGAACCTAATCAATTTGTCACTAAGAGTTTAGGCTTTGAAGATTCTAGCTAAGACGAATATCCCTACTCCCAACCTTAGAGGGTTTAAATGACCTTGTGGATAGAATCTTAGGTATATGAATAAAGTGGTATATCCTTAAAGGAAAGTCTCAGCTTTTCTTAATCATAGTCGGTTTAACTACAGTAACATTCCTCCACTTAATACTAAGTTATGCCTTAACATTAACATATGTGCAATCTTAGATATTTTAAGGTACTGCTAATTGGATTAGAGGTCTCTCCTTTGCAATCACTTACTCAACCCCGAATCATCTTACAACATCACAAGAACGTTGATTCTGACACGAATCATGCTTTTGAGTAAGCCAGTGTTCACTGAAGTCTATATTGCCTACTCTAATCACAACCTAAATAGGTAGCTCTTCTTTAACGGATAAGTGATTATCCGTACGTAGGTACTCTATCCATATTGTGACCTTTAGCACACATAACTACTTACCTTGTATCATAGGGTTGATCAGGTCCTAATACTAGGTTATAGCCACGTGAATAAATGAAAAGGGTGGTCCGTAAATTAGACTTCTAAACCGTCAAGGTTTCAGCACAACAATAGCATAAGTTTCAGATAAGATATTCAACATGTAATAAACATTTGCAATGTGTAGATAAGCATGCAAGATGAAAGCAACTTAAAGTAACAAAATAACTTTATTAGATTAAGGAAGGCGTTCACCGTTTACAGACGAGATCTGGACCATTACAAGTGCTAACATCCTCTAGACCGCTCCTAGTACAATCTTCGGCGTTCGCCTCCGGATACTTAATTTCCCGCTCGGAGGTGAGAAGGCCTTGAAAGCTCTAGTGAGAGAAAGTTTATTGTAGTGAGAGAGTTAAAAGAGGTGTGTGTAAAATGGATGACAAATGCCCTTTAAATAAGCTTGGATTTTGTCTGCATATGGCTGGTAGGCCGTATGGCTTGTCCGTATGTCCTGGCAAGCCATTTGACCTGGGCGTATGGTGGCAAGCCGTTTTCCCTTATGGAAAGCCGCATGGCTTGTGTAGTGACCCGAACTTTTCCATGTTTATATATATTAATTAAGATTGATTTTTACATGATTAAATGTTTCCAACATGTTAAGCAATCAAACTTGTTAAGACTTGATTAATTGAAATATGTTTCATATAGACAATTGACCACCCAAGTTGACCGGTGATTCACGAACGTTAAAACTTGTAAAAACTATACGATGACATATATATGGTTATATATATAGTTAACATGTTTTTATTATAAGTATGTATCTCATTAGATATTTTAACAATGAGTTATATACATAAAAATGAGACTATTAATTTAAGAAACTCGAAAACGATATATATAACGATTATCGTTATAACAACGTCTTACTAGGTACATATGAATCATATTAAGATATTGATACACTTGGTTAATTATGTTAAATGATAAGTAAATATATTATTAAGTGTATTAACAATGAAATACATATGTAAAAATAAGACTACTAACTTAATGATTTCGAAACGAGACATATATGTAACGATTATCGTTGTAACGA
This sequence comes from Rutidosis leptorrhynchoides, assembly GCF_046630445.1. Lineage (NCBI taxonomy): Eukaryota > Viridiplantae > Streptophyta > Magnoliopsida > Asterales > Asteraceae > Rutidosis > Rutidosis leptorrhynchoides. Next base: position 418,967,942 of record NC_092336.1, read on the forward strand.
CATTTAACTGTATATACATCATACTGAGATATATTATATATCATAATATCATGATAATATAACAATTTAATATCTCATTTGTTATAATAAACAATGGGTTAACAACATTCAACAAGATCGTTAACCTAAAGGTTTCAAAACAACATTTACATGTAACGACTAACGATGACTTAACGACTCAGTTAAAATGTATATACATGTAGTGTTTTAATATGTATTCATACACTTTTGAAAGACTTCAAGACACTTATCAAAATACTTCTACTTAACAAAAATGCTTACAATTACATCCTCGTTCAGTTTCATCAACAATTCTACTCGTATGCACCCGTATTCGTACTCGTACAATACACAGCTTTTAGATGTATGTACTATTGGTATATACACTCCAATGATCAGCTTTTAGCAGCCCATCTAACACATGTGGGAACCATCATTTGGCAACTAGCATGAAATATCTCATAAAATTACAAAAATATGAGTAATCATTCATGACTTATTTACATGAAAACAAAATTACATATCCTTTATATCTAATCCATACACCAACGACCAAAAACACCTACAAACACTTTCATTCTTCAATTTTCTTCATCTAATTGATCTCTCTCAAGTTCTATCTTCAAGTTCTAAGTGTTCTTCATAAATTCCAAAAGTTCTAGTTACATAAAATCAAGAATACTTTCAAGTTTGCTAGCTCACTTCCAATCTTGTAAGGTGATCATCCAACCTCAAGAAATCTTTGTTTCTTACAGTAGGTTATCATTCTAATACAAGGTAATAATCATATTCAAACTTTGGTTCAATTTCTATAACTATAACAATCTTATTTCAAGTGATGATCTTACTTGAACTTGTTTTCGTGTCATGATTCTGCTTCAAGAACTTCGAGCCATCCAAGGATCCATTGAAGCTAGATCCACTTTTCTCTTTTCCAGTAGGTTTATCCAAGGAACTTAAGGTAGTAATGATGTTCATAACATCATTCGATTCATACATATAAAGCTATCTTATTCGAAGGTTTAAACTTGTAATCACTAGAACATAGTTTAGTTAATTCTAAACTTGTTCGCAAATAAAAGTTAATCCTTCTAACTTGACTTTTAAAATCAACTAAACACATGTTCTATATCTATATGATATGCTAACTTAATGATTTAAAACCTGGAAACACGAAAAACACCGTAAAACCGGATTTACGCCGTCGTAGTAACACCGCGGGCTGTTTTGGGTTAGTTAATTAAAAACTATGATAAACTTTGATTTAAAAGTTGTTATTCTGGGAAAATGATTTTTATTATGAACATGAAACTATATCCAAAAATTATGGTTAAACTCAAAGTGGAAGTATGTTTTCTAAAATGGTCATCTAGACGTCGTTCTTTCGACTGAAATGACTACCTTTACAAAAACGACTTGTAACTTATTTTTCCGACTATAAACCTATACTTTTCTGTTTAGATTCATAAAATAGAGTTCAATATGAAACCATAGCAATTTGATTCACTCAAAATGGATTTAAAATGAAGAAGTTATGGGTAAAACAAGATTGGATAATTTTTCTCATTTTAGCTACGTGAAAATTTGTAACAAATCTATTCCAACCATAACTTAATCAACTTGTATTGTATATTATGTAATCTTGAGATACCATAGACACGTATACAATGTTTCGACCTATCATGTCGACACATCTATATATATTTCGGAACAACCATAGACACTCTATATGTGAATGTTGGAGTTAGCTATACAGGGTTGAGGTTGATTCCAAAATATATATAGTTTGAGTTGTGATCAATACTGAGATACGTATACACTGGGTCGTGGATTGATTCAAGATAATATTTATCGATTTATTTCTGTACATCTAACTGTGGACAACTAGTTGTAGGTTACTAACGAGGACAGCTGACTTAATAAACTTAAAACATCAAAATATATTAAAAGTGTTGTAAATATATTTTGAACATACTTTGATATATATGTATATATTGTTATAGGTTCGTGAATCAACCAGTGGCTAAGTCTTACTTCCCGACGAAGTAAAAATCTGTGAAAGTGAGTTATAGTCCCACTTTTAAAATCTAATATTTTTGGGATGAGAATACATGCAGGTTTTATAAATGATTTACAAAATAGACACAAGTACGTGAAACTACATTCTATGGTTGAATTATCAAAATCGAATATGCCCCTTTTTATTAAGTCTGGTAATCTAAGAATTAGGGAACAGACACCCTAATTGACGCGAATCCTAAAGATAGATCTATTGGGCCTAACAAACCCCATCCAAAGTACCGGATGCTTTAGTACTTCGAAATTTATATCATATCCGAAGGGTGTCCCGGAATGATGGGGATATTCTTATATATGCATCTTGTTATTGTCGGTTACCAGGTGTTCACCATATGAATGATTTTTATCTCTATGTATGGGATGTGTATTGAAATATGAAATCTTGTGGTCTATTGTTACGATTTGATATATATAGGTTAAACCTATAACTCACCAACATTTTTGTTGACGTTTAAAGCATGTTTATTCTCAGGTGAATATTAAGAGCTTCCACTGTTGCATACTAAAATAAGGACAAGATTTGGAGTCCATGTTTGTATGATATTGTGTAAAAACTGCATTCAAGAAACTGATTTCGATGTAACATATTTGTATTGTAAACCATTATGTAATGGTCGTGTGTAAACAGGATATTTTAGATTATCATTATTTGATAATCTACGTAAAGCTTTTTAAACCTTTATTTATGAAATAAAGGTTATGGTTTGTTTTAAAAATGAATGCAGTCTTTGAAAAACGTCTCATATAGAGGTCAAAACCTCGCAACGAAATCAATTAATATGGAACGTTTTTAATCAATAAGAACGGGACATTTCAGTTGGTATCAGAGCGTTGGTCTTAGAGAACCAGAAAATTTGCATTAGTGTGTCTTATCGAGTTTGTTAGGATGCATTAGTGAGTCTGGACTTCGACCGTGTTTTCTTTAAAAATGATTGCTTAACATTTTTGTTGGAAACTATATATTTTTAACATATGAATATTATGTGATATATTAATCTCTTAACGTGTTTGATATTATGTGATAGATGTCTACCTCTAGAACAAGTCCCATTGACTCACCTAATAATAATGAAGAGTCAAATGTAAATTGGAATGATTTGTGGACTGATTCACAAGTTCCCGAAGAGGAACCGGAAGAAGAGTCGGAACCGGAAGAAGAATCGGAACCGGAAGAAGAATCGGAACCGGATGAAGAAATAGAACCGGTGGGGGAAATAATAAAACGGTTAAGTAAAAGAAAATCCTCAACCAACCGACCAAAGTTAATTATGGTCAATGGTGTTTCCGCCAAGGAAGCAAAATATTGGGAGGATTACCAATTCTCCGATGAATCGGATTCCGACGAGAATTCCGATGATGTTATAGAAATTACCCCAACTGAATTTAAAAAGGCAAAAGAAAATAATAAGGGAAGGGGCATAAAAATAGAGAAATCTAATTCCAACCCCGATGAACTTTATATGTATCGTCAACCCCCGAAGTCCTTAAGTTGTAACAATGACCCGGGAACCTCTAAACCACCAGGTTTTTCTAAACCAATGTGGATAACGACGGCTCGTATTAGGGGAAAATCATATATCCCTAGAAACTTGGCAAAACGAACCAAAACCGAAGAAGAAGAAACGAGCGAGTCGGAATAAGATAGTTGTATTCGTGTGGTGTAATATATGTAATATAGTGTTCTTATGCTTTATGATATATGTAAAAATTGCTTGTATTAATAAGTATTTTTTTATGAATCTAACTCTTGTCTATTTTACAGTTTAAAAACACAAAATGGATAGACAACCCAATATTTTAAGAGACCTACCCGGAGACATGATTGATGAAATCTTGTCTAGAGTCGGCCAGAATTCTTCGGCACAACTATTTAAGGCGAGATCAGTTTGTAAGACATTCGAAGAACGTTCCAAGAATGTCTTGGTTTATAAGAGACTTTCGTTTGAAAGATGGGGGATATCACATTGGGAAACCCATAAGTTACGATGTGTTTACTTTGACGCATATATTGCGGGGAACCCAAATGCTATTTTACGCAACGGGTTAAGAAATTATTTTGACTCAATATATCCGAATATTGGACTTCGTGATTTAGAAAAAGCGGCTAACATGCAACATAAAGAAGCATGTTATGCTTACGGATTAGTAATGTTCGCTTCTCACCAAAGTGAGAACAAGAACATCGGGCTACAACTATTAAACAAAACGTTTCCACAAGTTACGGAGTCGGTAATTGGGGTAAGAAATGAGGTTTTTAGATTATTACGGGACTGTTGGACATTACGTAACCCTCGTCCCTTTGATGACGTTACAACACGCTGTCTTATCAACGGCCATAACGGTTATGTTGCACAAGACCAAGGATGGGAAGTAGTCCTAGTAAAACCAGAATGCATGACTTGTTTCTGGACGTATGAATTACGTGTCTTTATTGCCTTTGCTGAACGACTTGTGTACTAGCTAGAATTGTCTTCACAACTATCTTGTATCAAAGTTATTGTGTGCTATATTTCATGCTTTATGTAAAATAAGCGGTATTGTAAGTTTGTAAAATATTGTATAAAAGTTTGAACGCGAAATATTATTATAATCAGTTTTTCATATAGAATTGTAGTAGTTGAATTGTATATTAGCTACTAAGTATGAACTTAACGGGTAGGTACTACCCGAATTTAAACTTATAAAACGCTAATATGAAGAAAAAGCTTTTATAAATGAGTTCATATTATGCTACGAAATACTATTAACTACTCTTAATATTCTGTATGATTAACTTGTTCCATTTAACTATTTTGAAGGAAATGGCACCGACTACTCGACACACCGTGAATATGAATGAAGAGGAATTCCGTACTTTTCTAGCTTCAAACATAGCCGCAGTACAGGCTGCGCTACATACCAACAATAACCTTGGATCTAGCAGTACAGGAAATCGTGTAGGATGCACCTACAAAGAATTCACTGCCTGCAAACCTTTGGAATTTGATGGAACCGAAGGACCGATCGGATTAAAACGGTGGACCGAGAAGGTCGAATCGGTGTTTGCCATAAGTAAGTGTACTGAAGAGGACAAAGTAAAGTACGCTACGCATACCTTCACAGGTTCTGCGTTAACATGGTGGAATACCTATCTAGAGCAAGTGGGACAAGACGATGCGTACGCACTACCGTGGTCAGCATTCAAGCACTTGATGAACGAGAAGTACCGTCCCAGAACCGAGGTCAATAAGCTCAAGACAGAACTTAGAGGGTTACGAACCCAAGGATTTGATATTACCACGTACGAAAGACGATTCACAGAATTGTGCCTATTGTGTCCGGGAGCATTCGAAGATGAGGAAGAGAAGATCGACGCGTTTGTGAAAGGATTACCGGAAAGAATCCAAGAAGATATAAGTTCACACGAGCCCGCCTCCATACAACAGGCATGTAGAATGGCTCACAAACTAGTGAACCAGATTGAAGAAAGAATTAAAGAACAGACTGCTGAAGAGGCCAATGTGAAGCAAGTCAAAAGAAAGTGGGAGGAAAACGGTGATAAGAATCACCAATACAACAACAACAGCAATTACAACAATAATCGCAACAATTATCCCAACAATCGCAACATCAATCGCAACTACAACAAACGGCCCAACAGCAACAACAACAACAACAACAACAACAACTACAACAATCATCCCAACAACAATAATAACCGCAACAACAACAACAATCAGAAGCAGCTATGCCAAAGGTGTGAAAAGAATCACTCGGGGTTCTGCACCAAATTTTGCAACAAGTGTAAAAGAAATGGTCATAGCGCGGCGAAGTGTGAGGTCTACGGACCAGGGGTTAATAGAACGAAAGGAACAAATGGTGTCGGAACGAGTAATGGTGGAACAAGTAGTGTCGGAGCAAGTTATGCCAATGTAGTTTGTTATAAATGTGGAAAACCAGGCCACATTATTAGAAATTGCCCGAACCAGGAGAACACGAATGGACAAGGCCGTGGAAGAGTTTTCAATATTAATGCGGTAGAGGCACAGGAAGACCCGGAGCTTGTTACGGGTACGTTTCTTATTGACAATAAATCTGCTTACGTTTTATTTGATTCGGGTGCGGATAGAAGCTATATGAGTAGAGATTTTTGTGCTAAATTAAGTTGTCCATTGACGCCTTTGGATAGTAAATTTTTACTCGAATTAGCAAATGGTAAATTAATTTCAGCAGATAATATATGTCGGAATCGAGAAATTAAACTGGTTAGTGAAACATTTAAGATTGATTTGATACCAGTAGAGTTAGGGAGTTTTGATGTGATAATCGGTATGGACTGGTTGAAAGAAGTGAAAGCGGAGATCGTTTGTTACAAAAATGCAATTCGCATTATACGAGAAAAAGGAAAACCCTTAATGGTGTACGGAGAAAAGGGCAACACGAAGCTACATCTTATTAGTAATTTGAAAGCACAAAAACTAATAAGAAAAGGTTGCTATGCTGTTCTAGCACACGTCGAGAAATTACAAACTGAAGAAAAGAGCATCAATGATGTTCCCGTCGCAAAAGAATTTCCTGATGTATTTCCGAAAGAATTACCGGGATTACCCCCACATCGATCCGTTGAATTTCAAATAGATCTTGTACCAGGAGCTGCACCAATAGCTCGTGCTCCTTACAGACTCGCACCCAGCGAGATGAAAGAACTACAAAGCCAATTACAAGAACTTTTAGAGCGTGGTTTCATTCGACCAAGCACATCACCGTGGGGAGCTCCTGTTTTGTTTGTCAAGAAGAAAGATGGTACATTCAGGTTGTGTATCGACTACCGAGAGTTGAACAAACTTACCATCAAGAACCGCTACCCACTACCGAGAATCGATGACTTATTTGATCAACTACAAGGCTCGTCTGTTTATTCAAAGATTGACTTACGTTCCGGGTATCATCAAATGCGGGTGAAAGAAGATGATATTCCAAAGACTGCTTTCAGAACACGTTACGGTCATTACGAGTTTATGGTCATGCCGTTTGGTTTAACTAATGCACCAGCTGTGTTCATGGACCTTATGAACCGAGTGTGTGGACCATACCTTGACAAGTTTGTCATTGTTTTCATTGATGACATACTTATTTACTCAAAGAATGACCAAGAACACGGTGAACATTTGAGAAAGGTGTTAGAAGTATTGAGGAAGGAAGAATTGTACGCTAAGTTTTCAAAGTGTGCATTTTGGTTGGAAGAAGTTCAATTCCTCGGTCACATAGTGAACAAAGAAGGTATTAAGGTGGATCCGGCAAAGATAGAAACTGTTGAAAAGTGGGAAACCCCGAAAACTCCGAAACACATACACCAGTTTTTAGGACTAGCTGGTTACTACAGAAGGTTCATCCAAGACTTTTCCAGAATAGCAAAACCCTTGACTGCATTAACGCATAAAGGGAAGAAATTTGAATGGAATGATGAACAAGAGAAAGCGTTTCAGTTATTGAAGAAAAAGCTAACTACGGCACCTATATTGTCATTGCCTGAAGGGAATGATGATTTTGTGATTTATTGTGATGCATCAAAGCAAGGTCTCGGTTGTGTATTAATGCAACGAACGAAGGTGATTGCTTATGCGTCTAGACAATTGAAGATTCACGAACAAAATTATAGGACGCATGATTTGGAATTAGGCGCGGTTGTTTTTGCATTAAAGACTTGGAGGCACTACTTATATGGGGTCAAAAGTATTATATATACCGACCACAAAAGTCTTCAACACATATTTAATCAGAAACAACTGAATATGAGGCAGCGTAGGTGGATTGAATTATTGAATGATTACGACTTTGAGATTCGTTACCACCCGGGGAAGGCAAATGTGGTAGCCGATGCCTTGAGCAGGAAGGACAGAGAACCCATTCGAGTAAAATCTATGAATATAATGATTCATAATAACCTTACTACTCAAATAAAGGAGGCGCAACAAGGAGTTTTAAAAGAGGGAAATTTAAAGGATGAAATACCCAAAGGATCGGAGAAGCATCTTAATATTCGGGAAGACGGAACCCGGTATAGGGCTGAAAGGATTTGGGTACCAAAATTTGGAGATATGAGAGAAATGGTACTTAGAGAAGCTCATAAAACCAGATACTCAATACATCCTGGAACGGGGAAGATGTACAAGGATCTCAAGAAACATTTTTGGTGGCCGGGTATGAAAGCCGATGTTGCTAAATACGTAGGAGAATGTTTGACGTGTTCTAAGGTCAAAGCTGAGCATCAGAAACCATCAGGTCTACTTCAACAACCCAAAATCCCGGAATGGAAATGGGAAAACATTACCATGGATTTCATCACTAAATTGCCAAGGACTGCAAGTGGTTTTGATACTATTTGGGTAATAGTTGATCGTCTCACCAAATCAGCACACTTCCTGCCAATAAGAGAAGATGACAAGATGGAGAAGTTAGCACGACTGTATTTGAAGGAAGTCATCTCCAGACATGGAATACCAATCTCTATTATCTCTGATAGGGATGGCAGATTTATTTCAAGATTCTGGCAGACATTACAGCAAGCATTAGGAACTCGTCTAGACATGAGTACTGCCTATCATCCACAAACTGATGGGCAGAGCGAAAGGACGATACAAACGCTTGAAGACATGCTACGAGCATGTGTTATTGATTTCGGAAACAGTTGGGATCGACATCTACCGTTAGCAGAATTTTCCTACAACAACAGCTACCATTCAAGCATTGAGATGGCGCCGTTTGAAGCACTTTATGGTAGAAAGTGCAGGTCTCCGATTTGTTGGAGTGAAGTGGGGGATAGACAGATTACGGGTCCGGAGATTATACAAGAAACTACCGAGAAGATCATCCAAATTCAACAACGGTTGAAAACCGCCCAAAGTCGACAAAAGAGCTACGCTGACATTAAAAGAAAAGATATAGAATTTGAAATTGGAGAGATGGTCATGCTTAAAGTTGCACCTTGGAAAGGCGTTGTTCGATTTGGTAAACGAGGGAAATTAAATCCAAGGTATATTGGACCATTCAAGATTATTGATCGTGTCGGACCAGTAGCTTACCGACTAGAGTTACCTCAACAACTCGCGGCTGTACATAACACTTTCCACGTCTCAAATTTAAAGAAATGTTTTGCTAAAGAAGATCTCACTATTCCGTTAGATGAAATCCAAATCAACGAAAAACTTCAATTCATCGAAGAACCCGTCGAAATAATGGATCGTGAGGTTAAAAGACTTAAGCAAAACAAGATACCAATTGTTAAGGTTCGATGGAATGCTCGTAGAGGACCCGAGTTCACCTGGGAGTGTGAAGATCAGATGAAGAAGAAATACCCGCATCTATTTCCAGAAGATTCATCAACACCTTCAACAGCTTAAAATTTCGGGACGAAATTTATTTAACGGGTAGGTACTGTAGTGACCCGAACTTTTCCATGTTTATATATATTAATTAAGATTGATTTTTACATGATTAAATGTTTCCAACATGTTAAGCAATCAAACTTGTTAAGACTTGATTAATTGAAATATGTTTCATATAGACAATTGACCACCCAAGTTGACCGGTGATTCACGAACGTTAAAACTTGTAAAAACTATACGATGACATATATATGGTTATATATATAGTTAACATGTTTTTATTATAAGTATGTATCTCATTAGATATTTTAACAATGAGTTATATACATAAAAATGAGACTATTAATTTAAGAAACTCGAAAACGATATATATAACGATTATCGTTATAACAACGTCTTACTAGGTACATATGAATCATATTAAGATATTGATACACTTGGTTAATTATGTTAAATGATAAGTAAATATATTATTAAGTGTATTAACAATGAAATACATATGTAAAAATAAGACTACTAACTTAATGATTTCGAAACGAGACATATATGTAACGATTATCGTTGTAACGACATTTAACTGTATATACATCATACTGAGATATATTATATATCATAATATCATGATAATATAACAATTTAATATCTCATTTGTTATAATAAACAATGGGTTAACAACATTCAACAAGATCGTTAACCTAAAGGTTTCAAAACAACATTTACATGTAACGACTAACGATGACTTAACGACTCAGTTAAAATGTATATACATGTAGTGTTTTAATATGTATTCATACACTTTTGAAAGACTTCAAGACACTTATCAAAATACTTCTACTTAACAAAAATGCTTACAATTACATCCTCGTTCAGTTTCATCAACAATTCTACTCGTATGCACCCGTATTCGTACTCGTACAATACACAGCTTTTAGATGTATGTACTATTGGTATATACACTCCAATGATCAGCTCTTAGCAGCCCATCTAACACATGTGGGAACCATCATTTGGCAACTAGCATGAAATATCTCATAAAATTACAAAAATATGAGTAATCATTCATGACTTATTTACATGAAAACAAAATTACATATCCTTTATATCTAATCCATACACCAACGACCAAAAACACCTACAAACACTTTCATTCTTCAATTTTCTTCATCTAATTGATCTCTCTCAAGTTCTATCTTCAAGTTCTAAGTGTTCTTCATAAATTCCAAAAGTTCTAGTTACATAAAATCAAGAATACTTTCAAGTTTGCTAGCTCACTTCCAATCTTGTAAGGTGATCATCCAACCTCAAGAAATCTTTGTTTCTTACAGTAGGTTATCATTCTAATACAAGGTAATAATCATATTCAAACTTTGGTTCAATTTCTATAACTATAACAATCTTATTTCAAGTGATGATCTTACTTGAACTTGTTTTCGTGTCATGATTCTGCTTCAAGAACTTCGAGCCATCCAAGGATCCATTGAAGCTAGATCCACTTTTCTCTTTTCCAGTAGGTTTATCCAAGGAACTTAAGGTAGTAATGATGTTCATAACATCATTCGATTCATACATATAAAGCTATCTTATTCGAAGGTTTAAACTTGTAATCACTAGAACATAGTTTAGTTAATTCTAAACTTGTTCGCAAATAAAAGTTAATCCTTCTAACTTGACTTTTAAAATCAACTAAACACATGTTCTATATCTATATGATATGCTAACTTAATGATTTAAAACCTGGAAACACGAAAAACACCGTAAAACCGGATTTACGCCGTCGTAGTAACACCGCGGGCTGTTTTGGGTTAGTTAATTAAAAACTATGATAAACTTTGATTTAAAAGTTGTTATTCTGGGAAAATGATTTTTATTATGAACATGAAACTATATCCAAAAATTATGGTTAAACTCAAAGTGGAAGTATGTTTTCTAAAATGGTCATCTAGACGTCGTTCTTTCGACTGAAATGACTACCTTTACAAAAACGACTTGTAACTTATTTTTCCGACTATAAACCTATACTTTTCTGTTTAGATTCATAAAATAGAGTTCAATATGAAACCATAGCAATTTGATTCACTCAAAACGGATTTAAAATGAAGAAGTTATGGGTAAAACAAGATTGGATAATTTTTCTCATTTTAGCTACGTGAAAATTTGTAACAAATCTATTCCAACCATAACTTAATCAACTTGTATTGTATATTATGTAATCTTGAGATACCATAGACACGTATACAATGTTTCGACCTATCATGTCGACACATCTATATATATTTCGGAACAACCATAGACACTCTATATGTGAATGTTGGAGTTAGCTATACAGGGTTGAGGTTGATTCCAAAATATATATAGTTTGAGTTGTGATCAATACTGAGATACGTATACACTGGGTCATGGATTGATTCAAGATAATATTTATCAATTTATTTCTGTACATCTAACTGTGGACAACTAGTTGTAGGTTACTAACGAGGACAGCTGACTTAATAAACTTAAAACATCAAAATATATTAAAAGTGTTGTAAATATATTTTGAACATACTTTGATATATATGTATATATTGTTATAGGTTCGTGAATCAACCAGTGGCTAAGTCTTACTTCCCGACGAAGTAAAAATCTGTGAAAGTGAGTTATAGTCCCACTTTTAAAATCTAATATTTTTGGGATGAGAATACATGCAGGTTTTATAAATGATTTACAAAATAGACACAAGTACGTGAAACTACATTCTATGGTTGAATTATCAAAATCGAATATGCCCCTTTTTATTAAGTCTGGTAATCTAAGAATTAGGGAACAGACACCCTAATTGACGCGAATCCTAAAGATAGATCTATTGGGCCTAACAAACCCCATCCAAAGTACCGGATGCTTTAGTACTTCGAAATTTATATCATATCCGAAGGGTGTCCCGGAATGATGGGGATATTCTTATATATGCATCTTGTTATTGTCGGTTACCAGGTGTTCACCATATGAATGATTTTTATCTCTATGTATGGGATGTGTATTGAAATATGAAATCTTGTGATCTATTGTTACGATTTGATATATATAGGTTAAACCTATAACTCACCAACATTTTTGTTGACGTTTAAAGCATGTTTATTCTCAGGTGAATATTAAGAGCTTCCGCTGTTGCATACTAAAATAAGGACAAGATTTGGAGTCCATGTTTGTATGATATTGTGTAAAAACTGCATTCAAGAAACTGATTTCGATGTAACATATTTGTATTGTAAACCATTATGTAATGGTCGTGTGTAAACAGGATATTTTAGATTATCATTATTTGATAATCTACGTAAAGCTTTTTAAACCTTTATTTATGAAATAAAGGTTATGGTTTGTTTTAAAAATGAATGCAGTCTTTGAAAAACGTCTCATATAGAGGTCAAAACCTCGCAACGAAATCAATTAATATGGAACGTTTTTAATCAATAAGAACGGGACATTTCAGCTTGCCCTGGTCTGCTGTTTTTGCTGGATCGTAACTTTATTTTTTGGGTCGTAACTTGTCTTTCACCGTTTTCGCTCTAGAATCTCCGTTTTAGCTCCGATTCTCCTGATTCTTTTTGCATCGTCTTCGTAATTATTAATTCTACAAAATTAACTGACAAAGTGAATATTTTGCCGATGAAGCTTGGAACTTTATTATATTTGGACCTTAATATCGAGGTAAAAATGTGACTTTCTAGCCGATATCAGTACGTATATAATTTGTTTGCTTGCGGGAGAAGTGGTGAGTAATATTTGTGCGTGAGGATTTACTCTTCGTCGGCCACTTGATTGCAAAGTGGTAAGTGTTATCTGTAAGGATTCACTTTTCGTTAACCATATTTGCGATTGTGATATGTGGTGAGTGTTAATTGTAAGAATTCACTCTTTGTTGGCCACATGGTGCGGTGGAATGTGGTAAGTGTCATCCGAGAGGTTTTACTTTTCGTTAGCCATATTCATGTTATGTATGTGGTAAGTGCCATCCGTAAGGGTTCACTTTTCGTCGGCCACATACATGTGTTAAATAGTGTTATATCATATGATGTATAACAATATTGTGTATGGTTAACCATAACTGTGTGATTGTAGAATTAGCATGTTATATTGTGATTATATGCTTTTGTGATGCTAGCTTTGTATGCGGATTTTTGTAAGTGTATACAAGTAAGGAGGTTATGTATGTATATATATAATTATTGCATTCACTAAGCTTTATTTTACCCCTCGCGTTGATTACATTTTTATAGCAGCTCACTGGACGATTTAGAGTTTTCTAGTAGCTTGACTAGAGTGCTAGGGGTTGCTCTCGTAGCTATATAAACCAAACCTTGGAGCAATTGAAGACTCACCTCTTGCACTTACAATTTCATATATTTTCTGATATTATTCAAATTCTATTGTAAACTATTTAGAGTGATTCTATCAAGAATGATTGTAAGCTTAGTTGTGAGTTTACTTGTATTGAAACTTAGTTGTGAGTTTACTTGTAAACTATCTTCTTAAAGGGATCTAGAAGATAGTTAAGTTTTCACTAAGTTGGAGCATTAGGATCTTGTGGTAAGAGCATTTGACGATTATGAATTCTTCAAAGGGACGTAAGGGTTCATAAGTTGCGGCTTATAGAGGAGCTAGTGTTGTATCTGGACACTCCACCGAGTTTGAAGTATCGTAGTGAAAAAACTCTCAATTCGTTAGAATTGGGGAGTGGATTAAGGAAGATTAGTTAAAATCTTCCCGAACCGCTATAAATCTATGTGTTTGTTCTATTATTCCTTATCTTTACATTTATATTACTTGTGAACAAACAATTCAAATCTCACTATAGTCATCTCAAGTTCTAAATCGAAAATATTTGTAAAAATCAACTAAGTGACTATTCACCCTCCCTCTAGTTACTTACAGTATTGTTATTAAGATGTTCATAAGAACATGTTTTGAGTCAAATTTGGGTATTGGCTTTGAATTGTGTCAAAGATAGGGTTATGTCAAATTTTTGGTAAATCTAAGCGTAAGTACTTGGAAAAAATTGTGTAGTTGGTGTTTTGGAGACATAATCACTAGCCATTAGTGATTATGGGTGTTTTTGACTTATGACAAATGAGTTATGTGCTTTTGGGTCAAATTGGACCTGTAGGGTTTAGTGTTGGAAAGTGATTAGTGTATAATCATCTTGTTGGTAATCGTGGAGGAATTACGTATGATGGTCTATTTGGGTCAAGTACAATAGGTGTTAGATTGTACTTGTTTGTGTAGGTTAGGATTACCACCCATAGTGGTAAATTGGTTGTGTCCATTTAAGTCTAAATGGGCGGGTTTTAGTGAGAAAGGTAAAAACCCTAGGTTGAGGGTTGATGGTGTCGGATTCTCCCTTAGAGAATGGATTTTTATGTGCTTTGTATGCCTATGTGTTAATAGGTGATTACTTGCTCGGATGTGATGACGGTGATCATGCTTATACGATATTATGTTGTTAGAGATTCCAAGGTGAGTGGAATATTTATATGTGTATGTATATAATTTGTTTGCTTGCGGGAGATGTGGCGAGTGATATCCGTGCGTGAGGATTTACTCTTCGTCGGCCACTTGATTGCAAAATGGTAAGTGTTATCCGTAAGGATTCGCTTTTCGTTGGCCACATTTGCGATTGTGATATGTGGTGAGTGTTAATTGTAAGAATTCACTCTTCGTTGGCCACATGGTGCGGTGGAATGTGGTAAGTGTCATTCGAGAGGTTTTACTTTTCGTCTGCCATATTCGTGTTATGTATGTGGTAAGTGCCATCCGTAAGGGTTCACTTTTCGTTGGCCACATACATGTGTTGAATAGTGTTATATCATATTATGTATAACATTATTGTGTATGGTTAACCATAATTGCGTAATTGTAGATTTTGTGATTATATGCTTTTGTGATGCTAGCCTTGTATGCGAATTTGTGTAAGTGTATGCAAGTAAGGAGGTTATGTATGTATATATATAATTATTGTATTCACTGAACATTATGCTTCCCCTTTGCATTGATTACCTTTTTATAGGCGCTCACTGGACGATTTGGAGTTTTCGAGTAGCTTGACTAGAGTACTAGGGGTTGCTCATGGCGGGGTAGCCTCACTAGCATTAGGTTTTGGATGTGGATTGGGTGATTGATAAAGTCCCCGGGATTATGCTATTGGGATCATGCTTATTACACTATGTTTAATGTTAGTTCGATACTCACCACCATATCCTTGCTGGGGGACATGATACATATTTTTATGTGACTGGTAGTGACACCCCCGAAATTCCCTAAAGCGTGCATCTTATTATCTATTATTACGCTTTTGGCGTAGATTTTCATATGATTCCCATGACCACATTTGGAAATTCAACGAACATAATTGACAATCACTTATAGGGATTTTATTTGAACCCTCAAGCGTCGAACTCATAAACATCTTACTATTTCGTCCCTTATACTAAGAAGGTAATTATCTCACGGGCATAACCTTTTCAAGAATCGAACCTACCTACGGGTATCTTTTGATTAATATGATCAAGAAAATTTTCACGCTCGTGCGTTCATTAAATAGAAGATTGCTCGGCACCATGCGAGTAATGATGTTGTACCCAACTAAAAATCGTTCACTATGAATTTAAAACCTAGGGTGAGATACATCATCTGAAGTTCTTCCGTTTGCCTGTAGGCTGTGGCATGAACTAAATTCATCCTAAATACATTCGAAAACTACTATGACAAATAAACATTAATAATGAGGCTACCAATCCACTATAGACCCTTTTGACCTTGGGTATGTGTGTATGTTATTATAATAACTATATATTTATAATTATTTGGTTATTTAGTTGAGACCAGTTTGTGACAAGGGTCACAGAACATGTTCATTTATTTAATTTGGACTCCGTTAGAGTTGTCAAATTGATTACGAAAGTTATCAGATAACTGGTAAATACCCGTGTGTTATGGGGTATGGATTTATAACCCAATATAAATAGCTTGAATCTGGATTATTCCATCATTTTTCCCCAAATTAAAAATAATACTCCGTACCTAAACTTTCACTCCCTTGAAACCCTAATTTCTTGAATCTCGATTTAGAGTCTAATTTGTGTTGTGTAATCAATTGCTACTAATTTCGTGGTCATAACAAGGTAAGAATCATTCATTTTCATGATGTAATATGAGATTAAATGACTTTTTGGTTAGGTTTTGGTACAAAGGTTTTTTGGTCAAAATCAAGTGATTTGGATATGATATAATTCGTTGGAGTTTAAGTTTATATAAGTGTTATAAACGTTTACTGAATGGATTTTGGTGTCAAAATGTTTAAAATTCGAGATTTGGGTGATTTTGGTTCAAAACCCGTCAGTTTCTGTTGTTCTTGCTCGATGAACACAATCGTACGATTGCAGCTTGCAACCGCACGGGTACAATGTGCAACCGTACGGGTACACATGCAACCGTACGGATGCGGTGATGTTGTGCAACCGGGCTGTGGACTTGCAACCGTACGGGTACATGATGTAACCGTACGGATGGACTTGTAATCGTACGGATGCATATGCAATCGTACGGATGTAGATCAGTTCTGACTGTTGTTGTTTAATGGTTGTTTTCTAGCTGTTATGCTGCCCGCGTGACTTATGATTATCATAATGTAAATTCTGAAAATGCATAAGTGTTGAGTAGACTTTTTGTTACGCTTTTGATACTGATTTGCTGTATTGTGCTAACGGACAGAAACTAACTTGATTTGCCTTATGTTCAGGTAATAAGGATAAAGAAGAAGCTCGGTGATAGATTATCTGACCTAGTTGTTGGTATTCAGTGAGTGGGATTATCTCTTGGTGTAGTATAGAGTAGCAAGTTGCGCTACTATGTTTATATTGTTGTTAGTTGCCATGTTTAGTAGTTATGTTGTACAGTTGATCACACTTAGGGTTGCCATGCTTTTAGTAGTATTAGTTGTCTGTATAGTAGCAGTAGTTGACTGGTTGCATGTGCACAAGTTGTTGTTGTTGTTATTGGAACCTTAATCTGTTAGGTTCGGCTTAGAGAGGTAAACCTAGTTGTGGTTGGGTCCAGTTGGCTACTGTTTGTTGAGTATAGTGCAGAACGATGCATCACCTGCGTGTGGATGACTATACTGGGGATTCAGTAGTAAGGACTATCGGTAGACTGTAGCCTGATCAGCTAGTGGTCGTGTGCCCGTACAAGCCGTCAGTCCTCTATTTGGAGCATAGTTGCCAGTTGTTGTTTGTTGTGTGTGGTTGTATACAGTTGTTGTTATAGGAGTACAAGTTGGTACTGTATGCTAGACATATTGTTAGTTCCATTCACTTAGCCTTGTGTTAATCCCTCACCCCCTCCCTTGCAGGTTTTAGATCTTAGTGCTGGTAGGGACGGAAGCCAGGTTAAAGATATGTTTGACAAGACGAACTCTGATGTCTTCACTTTTGTAAATATGTAACTAGTCGTTTAAAGTAACACCGGTAGTTTGTAATGAAGTATTTGACTAATGATTTGTGGTAATCATGTTTGTAAGTAACTAAGAGTATTTATGTAAATTAAGTCTTCCACTGTGATTTAAAAAAATAGGGTGTTACAACTCGGTTTCAGAGCATAGGTTTGGCCGCATGTACATTGTGTTGAATGTTGTGATGACCCGGGAATTTCCGACCAAATTTAAACTTAATCTTATATGATTTCGACACGATAAGCAAAGTCTGTAATGTCAGAGTCTCGAAAATTGTGGAACAAAATTACATGAGTGCATTTACCCTTTGACTATCTCCAACGATTCACGAACAAATTGGTTATATATATATATATATATATATATATATATATATATATATATATATATATATGATAATCTAATATATGTAAGTTGTTATATTATTATAATAAGTAGTATCATTAATAATATTATTGTTATCATTTTATTATGATTATTATTTGTAAACTTATTAAAATTATCAATTTTATTAGGATCACTACTACTTAGCAATATTATCAATACAATTATTGTTTTTAAATTATTATCATTAATATTATTTCTATTATTATTATTGTTAGTTTCATAATATTGGTGTATTAAAATTAATATGGGATATTAATATTTGCATAAATATTATTATTATAATTATTAGAAAACAAGACAATTCATTATTATTATTATTATTATTAATATTGGTATTTTTATTATCAGTAATCCTATTATTATAAATCAGTATCATTGATTATTATTAATTAATATTAATGTTATTAATATATTTATTAATATTAATATAAAAAAATATATAACTGGTACGAGTTTGTTACCCATACCTATCGAAACTATGTGTTTATTTTGTTTTCTGTCTCCACTTGATACAAATTGACAACGATAATCACAGATGGATAGTTGAAGGTCACTTTCTGTTTTATCTCTTTCTATATTTTTCTTACTGATCGAATATTTGTAAAAATCTTGTCGACCATCTTCATTAAAATACAAACAATTGTACTGCTTCAATGATTCGATTAACCAATTCATTATTGTTTATATACGATTCATATCTGTTACGAATGGGAAGGAAGAAACAGATTTTTTTTATTTTTTATTTTTTTTACAGCTCGAAAACCTCTGTTGCATAACTTTTTATCAAAAGTTTGATTTAGCATCAATCTTAAAAATCTAAAAATGCAGTTTAATTAGAAAACATGTGTTTAAACTAATTTCAAAGTTTCAAGTTCTAATTTTATATATTGAAGTCGAATTCTGAGGTTAAAACTTTATTTCAAAAAGTCAACCCAAGTGTTCTTGTCAAAAATTCGAATTCGTTCTTGAGTAAATGGAGCAATTGATGATTGAGATTGTTTATAGGAACGATTTGAAACATGTTTGGTGTTTTAATCTTTGGCTAAAACATTACTATATTAAAAATCAAATTTTTTTATTTATTTTATTTACAGCGAAGAACAGACGGGTTCTTGTTCTCTTTTTTTATTTATTATTTTATTTTATGTAATCTCAATTGATTGTTTATGTAACGTATTAAATCCTAAAATTAAATTTGTAAAAATGGGTGTCGTTTGATTTTGGAATCTCTGGTCGATGTAGAAGATGAAGAAGAAGGAAATATGGATAAATAATAATACGGGTTATAAACAAAGGATTTCTGTATTCATTCAGAAAACGGGCCACGGTCCAATGGTTAAGAAGAGTGACAGGTATTCGAGAGGTCGGGGGTTCGAGTCTCTATTGGGACAGTTTATTTTTTTGGACCGATTTCCTTGAAGGTAGTTTACTTTTCATTTATTATTATTATTATTATTATTATTATTATTATTATTATTATTATTATTATTATTATTATTATTATTATTATTATTATTATTATTATCATCATCATTATTACATACTAGTATTATTGTAATTACTAATTATTATCATTATTATTAATATCACGGTTACTAAAATTATCATCATTAATATGGTTTATATTATTATCATTATTAATATTTTTAGTTTTAACATTATTATTAGTAGTATTATTATTATTGTTATTGTTAGTATTATTATTAAGTGTTATAAATATTATAGTTGTAATATTATTATTATTATTATTAGGATTATGATTAAAATTATTATAATTCTATATTCATTAATATTGTTGGGATTATTATTGTTACCTATATACAAAAATCAATAAAAGTATTTTTATTAATAGTATTATTATCATTAATATTAGTATACTAGGAGAACCCATTTAACATAAATCTAGTATTATCAATTATGATCATTAAAATTTCTTTTAAAAACAATAATTATTATTAAACTTATCATTACTATTGAAACTACTATTTTTACTAAAACTATTATTTTTACTTATCCTCATTAATAAAATTACCATTTTTATTAAAATTACTATTATCAGTATTGTTATTATCCTTAAACTAGTATTACTACAATTGATAATAATTTTACAAAACAAAAGATATATTTATATATAAATACAAATATATTTATTAAATAAAGTATACTAATGTTACATAAAATTTCGTCTTAGCTAGTAACATTAATTATATATCAAATAAGTATTATAACGAAAAGAAAGTATTAATAAAATTATATATGTAAGAATATTAATCTTAGTACATACAATAATAGATATACACTTGTTTGATTACGATTATCTGTTTTAATATATATATATATATATATATATATATATATATATATATATATATATATATATATATATATATATATATATATGCAAATGATTTAGGTTCGTGAATCCAAGGCCAACCCTGCATTGTTCATTATTGTCATATTATTTTTACTACAAAATACAGTATGGTGAGTTTCATTAGTCCCTTTTTAAATACTTTTGCAATATATATTTTTAGGACTGAGAATACATGCGCTGCTTTTATAAATGTTTTACAAAACAGACACAAGTAATTGAAACTACATTATATGGTTGAATGATCGAAATCGAATATGCCCCTTTTTATTAAGTCTGGTAATCTAAGAATTAGAGAACAGACACCCTAATTGACGCGAACTCTAAAGATAGATCTATCGGGCCCAACAAGCCCCATCCAAAGTACCGGATGCTTTAGTACTTCGAAATTTATATCATGTCCGAAGGAGGATCCCGGAATGATGGGGATATTCTTATATGCATATTGTGAATGTCGGTTACCAGGTGTTCAATCCATATGAATGATATTTTTGTCTCTATGCATGGGACGTATATTTATGAGAAAATGAAAATCTTGTGGTCTATTAAAATGATAGAAATGATTATTTATGTTAAACTAATGAACTCACCAACCTTTTGGTTGACACTTTAAAGCATGTTCATTCTCAGGTACGAAAGAAATCTTCCGCTGTGCATTTGCTCATCTTAAAGATATTATTTGGAGTCATTCATGACATATTTCAAAAGATGTTGCATTCGAGTCGTTGAGTTCATCAAGATTATTATTAAGTCAATTATAGTAAGATATATTACGAAATGGTATGCATGTTGTCAACTTTCGATGTAATGAAAGATTGTCTTTTCAAAAACGAATGCAATGTTTGTAAAATGTATCATATAGAGGTCAAGTACCTCGCGAAGTAATCAACTGTTGTGATTAGTTTATAATCGATATGGACTTTGTCCGGATGGGTTAGGACGGGTCCTTTCAGTTGGTATCAAAGCGGTGGTCTTAGCGAACCATGTCTGCATTAGTGTGTCTAACTGATAAGTCGTTAGGATGCATTATTGAGTCTAGACTTCGACCGTGTCTGCATATCAAAAGTTTTGCTTATCATTTTGTGTCAAAAATTACCTGCTTATCATTCTTAGAGAATCACTTACTTATCATTCTTAGTCTAGACACGTTTTACTGCATTGACTGCATGAATAGTGTATAGACAAAATTCATATCTTAGCGTATTTGCTACTTCATATCTTAGCGTATCTGTTACTGTAACTTTGCCTGACAACTTCCGTAGATTCCTCCGTAACTTATGGGATTTTAGTATTATATATGCATATGTAAATTATGTATTGCAGGGTACTAATCTACATCCTATAATCTATTTCTTATCGAAAATCCTTCATCTGATCGTACGAGATGAATCCTGCAACCAGTTCGAGTCCCTCAGATTCCGATAGCTATTCCGACATAGATGTTCACCTAAGCTCCGAAAACAGCGTCATCGGCATGAATCAACCAATCAGCCATTATCAATTCATCTGATGGGTTCGTAGTTGACTTAATTAATGGAAACGCGCAGAAGGCAATCCCTTCCACCAACTGAATTCACCTCTTGACAATGAACCTGAAGCGTTTACCGGCGAACCTGTTCGAGACACCATTTTTAGTCCCATTTCCAGGGTAACTCGACAAGATCATATTCTATCCACAATTCTGAACCTTATTCATCCGCTCGTTCCGACCGACAATCATCCTGGAGTAATAAGTCAACGAACTTCACGCTCGAATAATCAATTCGGAGAATATGGTGCAAAATGTACCAGCTTCAGCAACATCACCGGCACCAACAGTACAATCAATAACAGCACCAGTACCATCAACAATCCATGCTTCAATATCATCATATGTACTTTGAGTATGATCTTCGTTCTACGTATCGTTCTACCTCATTTATCTTCGTTCGACATGGCGAATATGTAATCTCTAAAGTTTTAGAGATTATTTATTCTAGTTCCAACCGAAAAGCAAATGAGTTTAATATCATATTAACTCATTAAATCCATGAATACATCTGAAGAAAATATATATGTATATATGTTTTCATAAAGTTTGTAATTAAAAATTCTCTTGTACAAACTGTTAATGGTGAAAATATTTTAACGGGTAGGTAATACCCGAGGACTATTTAAATTTCACATTAATAAGTTACATTGTACGTTCTTCGAATCTGTTTCAACAAGTCATATACTATCCTACTTACATCCACCGATATACAAATCAGTTCACCACAGAATAACCATATTCATCCAATTACATATTTGGATTTTGATCTATCAGAATCCATCAAGTGGCAAAACGAAGAAATAATGGACACAATAAAAATTGATTAGAAAAAGATTAATTAACAATATGAAATTCTATTAAGAATCCACGCTAACAAAATCCTAGCTAACTGTTCCTAGCTAACTGTTAATTTCGTATTACCATTTAATTATCGCAATTTATTTATCGCAGTTTATTTATCGCAATTTTATATTCTCGCAATTTTATTTATCGTCATTTAATTTCTGTTATTTACTTTACGCACTTTATTATTCGTCATTTAAATTCCAGTTATTTATTTTTACGCACTTTAAATATCGGGACATGTATACAAGGTTTTGACATATCATATTGATGCATTTATATATATATTATTTGGAATAACCATAGGCACTCTATATGCAGTAATGAACGAGTTCTCTATACAGGGTTGAGGTTGATTCTACAATAATATATATAATTTGAGTTGTGATCGAGTCTGAGACATGTACACGGGTCACGATACGTATTAATTAATTCGAATATTATATATTAAACTATATATGAATTATTGAATTGCTAACTGTGGACTATCAACTGTGGACTACCAACATTGGACAATTAAAATGAATTAAAATATTGACTATAACATATGAAACTAAACATTTCTTTAAGTTGTCACTTGATTTCATCTTAAACCTCATTTGTATCTTGACGATTACAATCCGCGTTCAAACCTTTCATGATTCTTGAAAACACCTCAATCGTTAGGATGAATCAACCGCACTTCATTAAAGGAAGGAAAGATTTATGCATATAGTTATGCACCTGAGAAACTCTCGGCAACTGAGTAAAAGTTTAACACGTAGCCGCGTCAGATCCTTTGACATTTATTAGCAAAAATAACTTTGCGATCCCTTTTTAAAGTAGCCAATTTTGTCATAGCTCCAGCAAGTCAACTTCGACTTTTCATTCGAAGTAGCCTTACTATAATCCTGATATATACAATTACCCTTTTAATACCGGAGAATTCTTTTATATTCCACCATATTACCAGCAGACGTACTAGCAACCTCGTTGCTTTTTGGCTTAAATCTCTCTGATAAATCATTATATTTATTCATTGAAACCCTATCATATACTCATCCGCATCTTATAACGAGAACTGCCATAACAATTACCGGGAATCAGCAATCAGTGCTTTGAAAACTCACAACATATCTACATCAACAGTTATATATATGACATTTATCTTTTAGAATTATGATCTCTCATTCTGAAATTCTGAAAAGCACTCAGTCACAAATCAATACTCTGAATGTTGAAAAAGCTGAATGAAGCAGCAGAAACTGTAGATAACCGTAAACGACCATAATCATCGAAAGTTTGATGATAAAGATTAGTATGTTGGAAAAGCTCAGAAAAGTTGGAACTGGAAAGCGGATTGAGCTAACCATAAAGGAAACCAAGGAGAAATACAAGTAACATACCCTAAATTCATAGAACCCAGATAAATCTAGATCCGTTGAAATCTTTAGAGAATATCTTGCTCCGAAGTCATGTTAAAATCTTGCAGAAAATCTTTCTCCATCAACCATCGAACTTAGAAATTCCAAAATATCATCATCAATATCTTCGATATTTCTGAGGATATTTTTATAAATATTCTCGTCCAAAATTATATACCTCTTCATGCTTCCTGTGTATCATTATATTGGAAACATTCAATAGAAAATTTAGTACCGAAAAGCAGATTATGCGAAACTATGAAGAACGCCGTGGACAAATCGCAAAGAATAAGTTTGACTTCAAAGAATCCAAATGATTCTGTTTCTGATGAAATCTTTAGCGAATACCTTGCTTCCGAATCTAAACCTTTACGAATAAATCTTCTTCATCATCCATCGATATTAGAAATTTCAAGATATCATCGTATCTTTCATTATAAATATCCTTCATATTTCTGAAGATATTTTCATAACTATTCTTATCTGAAATCATTAATCTCTTCGTGCTATCAGTGTTACATCATATAGAAACTGTTAGTTTCTATATTCTGTAAACTCTCGAGCTTAAAATATGAATGTTATTGAAGTAGTGTTGGGAACTGATGCATGAGTTAGTATAATATAATGACACTTGATCAACTTGATTATATTACAGTAAGTCATGCTGAGCTTCTATTGGAACGTGATGATTCACTGATCATAACGTCATCATGTGCCATGTTATATAACTCTTTCATTCTACTTAACTCCTGAACAAATCAAGAAAATGTATTCTTGATGGTTCTATCTTCCGTGATGTTGATAAATTTGAAAATCAAATCGTGCTATCACGTTCCTTCCTGCTTAGAACATTATAATCATTCGAAACACTATATCTACGAATTCTGGACCATTATTCGCTTGACTTGAAGTCGGGAAGAGAAAAACAAAAGCATAGAGCTTTGAAATATAAGGGAGAATATAAATCCCAATGACAACACCGAAATTACAAACCGTGGATATCAGTACGTATAGCAATATAAAGACACGGGAGGATTATAAATACAATAATCCCTAGAGCATAATAGAAATAAACAGATTCTTCAGGTGGGAGTTAAAAAAGGAGAATGAATGTTACGATAGTAAGAAAAAGGACAAGGATCAGAGCCGGATTAAGCATTTTTCATAAAGTTTTGAATTTGGGAATTGGGTATAGAAATGGTAAAAGTAACGGAACGGAAAAAGTTAATTTATAGTGACATATCTGATAGAAAAATCAAGGCAGATCTCCGCATTTAATTAGAGAATCCTAATTTTTTTTTACTAAGAATCAAATCTTTTAGATTTTGAAGAGTATCTTTAAATCCCTTGAATTCCGGAATTCAACCAAGACAACGTCAATAGTTAAGACGCACCTTATTTTCTAAATTCAATCCTGTCTACGTCAAAAGATATGACGAATCTACATTTACTCATTTCACTCTTTCATGATAGCTTCACTCGTACCCTTCGTAAAAACGAAATGTTTTATCCATATTACTCGATGATGATAAAACTCAATTTATCAACTTATATTAGTCATGAAAACATTTTTATTGTTATCCATGACCACCTCACTCAAATTTCGGGATGAAATTTCTTTAACGGGTAGGTACTGTGATGACCCGGGAATTTCTGACCAAATTTAAACTTAATCTTATATGATTTCGACACGATAAGCAAAGTCTGTAATGTCGAGTCTCGAAAATTGTGGAACAAAATTACATGAGTGCATTTACCCTTTGACTATCTCCAACGATTCACGAACAAATTGGTTATATATATATATATATATATACATATATATGATAATCTAATATATGTAAGTTGTTATGTTATTATAATAAGTAGTATCATTAATAATATTATTGTTATCATTTTATTATGATTATTATTTGTAAACTTATTAAAATTATCAATTTTATTAGGATCACTACTACTTAGCAATATTATCAATACAATTATTGTTTTTAAATTATTATCATTAATATTATTTCTATTATTATTATTGTTAGTTTCATAATATTGGTGTATTAAAATTAATATGGGATATTAATATTTGCATAAATATTATTATTATAATTATTAGAAAATAATACAATTCATTATTATTATTATTATTATTATTATTATTATTATTATTATTATTATTATTATTATTATTATTATTATTATTATTATTATTATTATTATTATTATTATTATTAATATTGGTATTTTTATTATCAGTAATCTTATTATTATAAATCAGTATAATTGATTATTATTAATTAATATTAATGTTATTAATATATTTATTAATATTAATATAAAAAAAATATATAACTGGTACGAGTTTGTTACCCATACCTATCGAAACTATGTGTTTATTTTGTTTTCTGTCTCCACTTGATACAAATTGACAACGATAATCACAGATGGATAGTTGAAGGTCACTTTCTATTTTATCTCTTTCTATATTTTTCTTACTGATCGAATATTTGTAAAAATCTTGTCGACCATCTTCATTAAAATACAAACAATTGTACTGCTTCAATGATTCGATTAACCAATTCATTATTGTTTATATACGATTCATATCTGTTACGAATGGGAAGGAAGAAACAGATTTTTTTTAATTTTCTATTTTTTTTACAGCTCGAAAACCTCTGTTGCATAACTTTTTATCAAAAGTTCGATTTAGCATCAATCTTAAAAATCTAAAAATGCATTTTAATTAGAAAACATGTGTTTAAACTAATTGCAAAGTTTCAAGTTCTAATTTTATATATTGAAGTCGAATTCTGAGGTCAAAACTTTATTTCAAAAAGTCAACCCAAGTGTTCTTGTCAAAAATTCGAATTCGTTCTTGAGTAAATGGAGCAATTGATGATTGAGATAGTTTATAGGAACGATTTGAAACATGTTTGGTGTTTTAATCTTTGGCTAAAACATTACTATATTAAAAATCAATTTTTTTATTTTATTTACAGCGAAGAACAGACGGGTTCTTGTTCTCTTTTTTTTTATTTATTTATTATTTTATTTTATGTAATCTCAATTGATTGTTTATGTAACGTATTAAATCCTAAAATTAAATTTGTAAAAATGGGTGTCATTTGATTTTGGAATCTCTGGTCTATTTAGAAGATGAAGAAGAAGGAAATATGGATAAATAATAATACAGGTTATAAACAAAGGATTTCTGTATTCATTCAGAAAATGGGCCACGGTCCAATGGTTAAGAAGAGTGACAGGTATTCGAGAGGTCGGGGGTTCGAGTCTCTATTGGGACAGTTTATTTTTTTTAGATCGATTTCCTTGAAGGTAGTTTACTTTTCATTTATTATTATTATTATTATTATTAATATTAATATTATTATTATTATTATTATTATTATTATTATTATTATTATTATTATTATTATTATTATTATTATTATTATTATTATTATTATTATTATTATTATTATTATTATTATTATTATCATCATTATTACATACTAGTATTATTGTAATTACTAATTATTATCATTATTATTAATATCATGGTTACTAAAATTATCATCATTAATATGGTTTATATTATTATCATAATTAATATTTTTAGTATTAACATTATTATTAGTAGTATTATTATTATTGTTATTGTTAGTATTATTATTAAGTGTTATAAATATTATAGTTGTAATATTATTATTATTATTATTATTATTATTATTATTAGGATTATGATTAAATTATTATAATTCTATATTCATTAATATTGTTAGGATTATTATTGTTACCTATATAAAAAAATCAATAAAAGTATTTTTATTAATAGTATTATTATCATTAATATTAGTATACTAGGAGAACCCATTTAACATAAATCTAGTATTATCAATTATGATCATTAAAATTTCTTTTAAAAACAATAATTATTATTAAACTTATCATTACTATTGAAACTACTATTTTTACTAAAACTATTATTTTTACTTATCCTCATTAATAAAATTACCATTTTTATTAAAATTACTATTATCAGTATTGTTATTATCCTTAAACTAGTATTACTACAATTGATAATAATCTTACAAAACAAAAGATATATTTATATATAAATACAAATATATTTATTAAATAAAGTATACTAATGTTACATAAAATTTCGTCTTAGCTAGTAACATTAATTATATATCAAATAAGTATTATAACGAAAAGAAAGTATTAATAAAATTATATATGTAAGAATATTAATCTTAGTACATACAATAATAGATATACACTTGTTTGATTACGATTATCTGTTTTAATATATATATATATATATATATATATATATATATATATATATATATATATATATATATATATATATATATATATATATATATGTATATATATATATATATGTATATATATATATATATATATATATATATGCAAATGATTTAGGTTCGTGAATCCAAGGCCAACCCTGCATTGTTCATTATTGTCATATGTATTTTTACTACAAAATACAGTATGGTGAGTTTCATTAATCCCTTTTTAAATGCTTTTGCAATATATATTTTTGCGACTGAGAATACATGCACTGCTTTTATAAATGTTTTACGAAATAGACACAAGTAATTGAAACTACATTATATGGTTGAATGATCGAAATCGAATATGCCCCTTTTTATTAAGTCTGGTAATCTAAGAATTAGGGAACAGACACCCTAATTGACGCGAACTCTAAAGATAGATCTATCAGGCCCAACATGCCCCATCCAAAGTACTGGATGCTTTAGTACTTCAAAATTTATATCATGTCCGAAGGAGGATCCCAGAATAATGGGGATATTCTTATATGCATATTGTGAATGTCGGTTACCAGGTGTTCAATCCATATGAATGATATTTTTGTCTCTATGCATGGGACGTATATTTATGAGAAAATGAAAATCTTGTGGTCTATTAAAATGATGGAAATGATTATTTATGTTAAACTAATGAACTCACCAACCTTTTGGTTGACACTTTAAAGCATGTTCATTCTCAGGTACGAAAGAAATCTTCCGCTGTGCATTTGCTCATCTTAAAGATATTATTTGGAGTCATTCATGACATATTTCAAAAGATGTTGCATTCGAGTCGTTGAGTTCATCAAGCTTATTATTAAGTCAATTATAGTAAGATATATTACGAAATGGTATGAATGTTGTCAACTTTCGATGTAATGAAAGATTGTCTTTTCAAAAACGAATGCAATGTTTGTAAAATGTATCATATAGAGGTCAAGTACCTCGCGAAGTAATCAACTGTTGTGATTCGTTTATAATCGATATGAACTTCGTCCGGATGGATTAGGACGGGTCCTTTCAAATGTCATGTTCCCAAACCTTGTGTTGTGTCAAACATATTAGAGGGGACGGGTTAAGTGAATGTAGGGTTGATGTGTGTAATTCGATAGGCACTAATATGTTTTCCACTAAGAGCTTATGTGAGTTGTTGTGGTAGTGCATATATGGCAGATAATACAGGAAACGCAATTGGTCCGTCAGCCCCCGAAACATTCAGACACAGATGAAGACGGGTATGTGTCAGAAGAAAATCCGCAGGAACAAATTCTAGATTTGGAAAGTCGGTTAAAGGAATCACGCGATCGAATAAGGGAATTAGAACAATGTCAGGTAACATTGAATCCAAGTGGTAGTGTACCGAATCAGATGTTTAGTAGGTATCCAGTGCACTCAAATATGTATTAGCAAACTGGAAGTGATTTCCAACAATGACAATGGTTACCACATCAGTGTTAATATCCTCAACAGTATCAGATGCCACCTTAGTTTAATCAACAGTTCCCAAATCAGATGTGAGGTCCGCATCAGATGCCGATGTTTCATAACCCAAGAAATGTACCTTCAAACAGTTTCTGAATTGTAATCCTCCAGAGTACTCAGGAAGTTCTAACCCAACGTAACTGGTTAAGAGATATAGAAAGGGTTTTTGAGGCTTGTCAGTGTGAAGCGAAATTACGAGTTATTTATGCTAGTCATATGTTGAAAAAAGGGCAATGGTTTGGTGGGATACAGTTATTTCTAGTATACTGCAAGAGCAAGTGAACATGATTACTTATGAACAATTTTATAGTAAAGTTTGTGAGCAGTATTGTTCGTCTTATGACCTCAATCGAATTAAGACAGAATTTCTGGCAATGAAAATGACACATCAGATGATGATAAATGAGGTGCTTGAACAGTATATGGATAAATTAAGGTTCGTGCAACAGTGGGTTTCGAATGAACAGTCCAAAACTCAGCACTTTGTTAATATAATTTTACCAGAGTACAAAACAATGGTTAGGATGACGACGACGTTATCACAAGCATTTGTTATGGCCAAAATGGTAGAAGATGATGTCAGAGCAGCAAGAAACAGACTGGAAGGTTATGTGATTCCACAACAAGATCAGGTGATGAGTCAATCGGACTTTAGGTCAAAGAAGTCTGTTAAGTTGAAACAGAAAAGTGGGTCAGAACAGAGTGGGTCAGCATCAAGTCAGAATTCTTGGTGTTATAGTTGTAGATCATCTCATAGTGGTCCTTGTTCAGCTTCAACCAGAAGATATTTGAGATGTAGTATTGTGGGGCACGAGATTCGGATGTGTTCGTTCCAAGAGGATGCATTCTGGAAATGTCACCTAGTGGGGCATATGTCAGCCAAGTGTCTGTATGTAAGAGGATCAGGTTCTGGGGCAAGCCAGGAGCGCAGTCGGGATTGGTAGGTGGAGCTTCTGGTTCTCCGAGAGGGCAGAAAAGAAAGAATCCACCTACGGCAACAGCAAGAGCTTATCAGATGGTTGCAGATGTAGATGTTGATATGATGTGAATACATGTATGCTTCAAAATCCTCGTACTGTTTAGTTGCATATATGTATATGATTGTGTATATATACATATGTGTGTGTTTTAGATTGATAAATCTTGTTTGTAGTGTAAGATTTATTTTTTTGGATTATGTTATTGTATGTTTGGTTGTGACCCTTGTGTGCTTTGTGGGGTAAGGGTGACCCCTAGGTTGATTTTTGGATTTGAAGACCGTGACTTGGATAGAGATGTGTTGGGTATCTTTATGCAGTGGACTTTTAGAAGACAGGAAGTTGTTAGATAGTGACATAAGTATGAGTGATATGTCGGTAGTGAACTTTATTGACCAGATATTTCCTATTCTTGTTGGATGTTTGGTAATGTTGGTAGATTATATTTAAACATTAGATGGACAATGTTTAAATAACTATGATTGGACAGATGTTGTGATTGATTAATTATACAGTAGCTTAGTTATATCTGAAGCGTTCGAGGAGACTCGTTGGATTTAAGCTAGTGAGTGAGACAAGTAGTATTTTTCCGTTTCGAGCAACTCGGAATGAATGTGTGATTCAAGATAATATACTTGTGTCTGGCCAACAAAAATGTATTATGGTGAGTCATACTGAGTTTCTAGGAAGCAGAGCAAAAAAAATTAGGTTTCCCGAGCTATTTGTGGTTTGTGAATTGAACATTGGGACTGCGATAGGATTGGAAGTAAGACAAGTAACTTGGGAGATTACTATGAATTAAGGACAATTTTGTAAATATAGACACATAATGTAGAATGATGATTAATTCTATTGCCCGGGCTTGGAATAATTATGAAATGTTGTCTGTGTTAGGAGTTGAATTTGATGACATATTGTGAAATTTCGATACAGAATGACTTAGAAACATGAAATTTGACTTGGATAATTGGATTGACAGTGGAGATTTATGGATTCAACTTGTTGACCAATGGACGTTATGGTAATTTGTATTGTATCAGACGTGAGTAAAAGTTAGAAATTCCATATTCATGCACTTGTTTGAAAGAAGATGATTGGTATTGGAAGGACGATTTGCTAGTTTGGATCGATTATTGAGAAAGATTTTGTTGAGTTTACGGTTTTGTTGACCATAGTTGACCCGATTCCGAGGACGGAAGATTTGTAACATCCTGTAATCGGGCCTAGCTGAAAAGACCCTTTTGACCTTGGGTATGTGTGTATGTTATTATAATAACTATATGTTTATAATTATTTGGTTGTTTAGTTAAGACCAGTTTGTGACAAGGGTCACAGAACAGGTTCGTTTATTTAATTTGGACTCCATTAGGGTTGTCAAATTAAGTACGAAAGTTATCAGATAACTGGTAAATACCCGTGTGTTATGGGGTATGGGTCTATAACCCAATATAAATAGCTTGAATCTGGATTATTCCATCATTTTACCCCAAATTAAAAATAATCCGTACCTAAACTTTCACTCCCTTAAAAACCTAATCTCTTGAATCTCGATTTAGAGTCTAGTTTGTGTTGTGTAATCAGTTGCTACTGATTTCGTGGTCATAACAAGGTAAGAATCATTCATTTTTATGATGTAATATGAGATTAAATGAGTTTTTGGTTAGATTTTGGTATAAAAGGATTTTTGGTCAAAATCAAGTGATTTGGATGTTGTTTTGATGTAATTCGTTGGGGATTAAGTTTATGTAA
Organism: Rutidosis leptorrhynchoides; assembly: GCF_046630445.1. NCBI lineage: Eukaryota > Viridiplantae > Streptophyta > Magnoliopsida > Asterales > Asteraceae > Rutidosis > Rutidosis leptorrhynchoides. The sequence continues at coordinate 419,000,935 of NC_092336.1, forward strand.
GTGTTATAAACGTTTACTGAATGGATTTTGGTGTCAAAATGTTTAGAAATCGAGATTTGGGTGATTTTGGTTCGAAACCCGTCAGTTTCTGCTGTTGTTGCTCGATGAATACGAGTACAATGTGCAACCGTACGGGTACACATGCAACCGTATAGATGCAGTGGTGTTGTGCAACCGGGCTGTGGACTTGCAACCGTACGGGTACATGATGTAACCGTACGGATGGACTTGTAACCGTATGGATGCATGTGCAACCGTACGGATGTAGATCAGTGCTGACTGTTGTTGTTTAATGGTTGTTTTCTAGCTGTTATGCTGCCCGCGTGACTTATGATGATCAGAATGTAAATTCTGAAAAGTGTTGAGTAGACTTTTTGTGGCGCTTTTGATACTGATTTGCTGTATTGTGCTATTTTGTGCTAACGGACAGAAACTAACTTGATTTCCCTTATGTTCAGGTAATAAGGATAAAGAAGAAGCTCAATGATAGATTATATGAGCTAATTGTAGGTATTCGGTGAGTGGCATTATCTCTTGGTGTAGTATAGAGTAGCAAGTTGCGCTACTATGTTTATATTGTTATTAATTGCCATGTTTAGTAGTTATGTTGTACAGTTGATCACAGTTAGGGTTGCCATGCTTTTAGTAGTATTAGTTGTCTATATAGTAGTAGTCGTTGACTGGTTGCATGTGCACAAGTTGTTGTTATTGTTGTTGGAACCTTGATCTGTTAGGTTCAGCTCAGAGAGGTTGATAGTGCTCTAAATGAACATATATTTAGTATCAATATCCTTCCAATATGTAAAGCTTTTAGTTGTAATTGTTCTATTTTTATGTAATATTCGTTTAAATAAATAAGTGCGAAGACAAAAGAAGAAAATGACGATTTGAAGACGCAAATGACCAAAAAGCTCAAATGTACAAGATATAATTCAAGTGGTTCCATTTATTGATAAGAAACGTCTAAAAATGACAAGAGTACAATCCGCGGAAAGCAAAGTACAAGATATCTACGCATACGAAAGGATGTTCACAAATCCGGAACCGGGACCTGAGCCAACTATCAACGCGCAATGCAACGGACTTAAAATTACAAGTCAACTATGCACAAGAATATAATATAATATAATATATATATATAATTAATATAAATTATATATATTATATATATATTTAAATAAAACGTCGGCAAACTAGAAAATAAAAGCATATGAGCTGGATCAGAGGGCCATGCGATCGCATGGCCAGAAGGCACAAAATCCATGCGATCGCATGGAGGTCAGAACCTAGCCAAGTGCTATAAAAGGCGACGTTTTCAGCAAATTATGTACACTATCTTTTTCCTTTCTTTCCTCTGATCAAATTATATATATTTATATTTATAATTTTAAGTTTAATTTAAGATTAATAATAATTGGGTTATTGTAAGAAATGTTTTAAGGTTTTGTAAGTCGAAATTCTGTCCGTGCAACGCTACGCAATTAAGCACCACTGTAAGCTATGTTCTTCCTTTTTAATTTAATATCTCGTAAGTAAGTTATTATTATGCTTATTTGAGCCGAAGTAATCGTGATGTTAGGCTAAATATTAAAGACGGGTTTATTGGATTTTGTACCATAATTTAGGTTTGGACAAAAGACCGACACTTGTGAACATTGGACTATGGACTATTAATAGATGGGGGGTATTGTCTAATTGAATGACAACTCATTGGAATCTGTCGAACCTATCTTCAAATTAGTTAATTTAATAATTATTAAATGATTATGCATGTCCTATTTAGTGATGTTTATACGACATCTTTTACAAATCATTTAATTTAATCAATTGGATTGGGTAATTTATTATTCATTATGGCCAAGTGAATAAATTAATGTATCATGGACTAATTATAACAGGGGTGGATTACATACAAGGGTAATTGGTGTAATTGTTAACAAAGTATTAAAATCTTGGATTATACGCAGTCGATAACCTGGTGTAATCATTAAACAAAGTATTAAAACCTTGTTACAGTTTGAATCCCTAATTAGTTGGAATATTTGACTTCGGGAATAAGGTTAATTTGACGAGCATTTTATAATTATGACCGATGAACTATTATGGACAAAAACCAGATAGGTTTCAAATAATCCAGGACAAAGGACAATTAACCCAGAGTAATAAATTAAAATCAAAACGTCAAACATCATGGTTACGGAAGTTTAAATAAGAATAATTGTTTTATTTTATATCTCATCGTACTTTTATTTACTGTCATTTTATTTATTGTCATTTTAAAATTGTTATTTATTTTACGCATTTTAATTGTTGTCATTTATCTTTACACTTAAAATATAAAATCGACAAACCGGTCATTAAACGGTAAACCCGCTTTTATAATAATAATACTTATATATATACATAGTTATATTTTGTACAATATAGTTGTTAAAAATATAGTACGTATTCACCAGCTCCCTGTGGAACGAGCCGAACTTACTAAAAACTACACTACTCTACGATTAGGTACACTGCTTATAGTGTTGTAGCAAGGTTTAGGTATATCCCACCCATAAATAAATATATAAAACTTGTGTAATTTGTAATGTATTTCGTAATAAAAATAATAGTATTTCGTACACCTCCGCTACCACATCAAGTTTTTGGTGCCGCTGCCGGGGAACCGGCGAAACGCTATATTTTTACGCTATATTTTAGTAAAAGTATATATATATATATATATATATATATTATTTCTTATTTCGTAAAAATATTTTGAATTTATAATAAGTGTTAAAAATAATAAAAAAAAACAAATAAATAATAATAATATATTTTTAAGATTTTGTATTTTTATTTTAAAATATAAGTTTGTTTTAAATTATATAAATTTTCTTTATAATATTTTGTAAAATTAAAAATCAAATAATAATTAATATATTAAAAATTGGGCCGAAACGGATTAAAAGCCCAAGAGTTTCCTGGAATGCCTTATCATGCGATCGCATGATCCTAGTAGGTAATATCCATGCGTTCGCATGGGACACACTGACAGGACCGATCCTTAAAACATTAATTACGCAGTAGGGTTTTTATAATTATTATTATTTAATTTAATTAGGGTTTGTATTAATTAATATATTTATATCTAGTTTTATTATTATTTGTAATTTCAAGTTTATTTATTTGTGATAATTATATAGAAAAATATAAAAATAGTATTTTTATATAAAATCTTATTTTTACCATTTTTATTTTATATCTTTTAGAGTTTGTATCTTTTTATCGTATCGTTCATAATTATAGTTTTAAGTATAGTTTTGCCGTAGTTATTTTTATATTTCTAGATTTTTAGGCTTTGCAGTAAAATCCGTTAAGTGTTTTTTCTTTAGATTAAGATTTAGGCGCTGTAGAATTTTGCGACGCCATTTATATATTTTAGTACTTTTTAAGTAATTGCCGTTTTGGATATAGAATTCCTTTAAGCTTTAATACTTCTAGACGCAAGTTTTAATTTTGAGTTTGTAGACTTTTAAGTTTCGACACTTTACTTTCTTATTATTATTTTTCGATTTTTTTTATTTTTCGACGTTTGTTTTTCGACTCTTATTTCTCGACGCGCTTTTTCTTTCTCATTTCTACGCTCTAGTTTTTAGGACATAGAATTTTCTTTATTTTCTTTAAATTTCGACGAAAAATTATTTTAAGCGGTTAAATTGATAGACATCCAAATTTTCTGCTTCGTAGTAATAGTTGGATTTGTTAGTGGCTGAGTTGTGGATTTTCCGACTTAAAGGATCCTGGCTCCCTGCTGCATCTTTTGGCTATTCGAAATGTGGGCAAAAGCAGAAAAGTCTATTAATTTGATAACTTATATAATTTTTATTTTTATAACTATTAGGATATTCAGTGAATGCACCGAGCAAAACGTTCACCACCTTTCATACGTTCACCACCTGTAATTCGATCAAGACATCTAGCCAATATTGTCGCCGTTGATTTTTCTTTAGAATCATCATCTAGTCGAACAAGTACTCCAATTCAAATTTCCGATAATCTATTTTTTGAACCCGACTTCATAATTGAGAACTCGGAGGATATTCAGGGACAATTCCATCCACTAATCATTCCTCCTGAACCACAAACCGTTAAATCAGAATCTTCTAGTGATTCGGATTCAACATTTTCAAATATGGAAATAACGGAACCTCTAAGTATGGAAGATCGAATGAGAGCCACACGCACTGGCCAAGGTCATGCCATTACGCGACCAGACATTAATGCGCCAGATTATGAAATCAAAGGACAAATCCTACACATGGTAACTAATCAATGCCAATATAGTGGTACGCCAAAAGAAGATACAAACGAATATCTTCGAACCTTTAATAGGATCTGTATTCTATTCAAAATCAGAGAAGTAGAGGATGAACAGATTTATCTCATATTGTTTCCCTGGACTTTAAAGGGAGAAGCCAAAAATTGGTTAGAATCGTTACCTGAAGGGGCGATTGACACATGGGATGTCTTAGCTGAAAATTTTATTAAAAGATTCTTTCCGGCATCTAAAGCCGCAAGACTTCAAGGAGAAATTGTTACGTTCACGTAAAAGCCAAATGAAACTCTATATGAGGCGTGGACAAGATTCAGAAAGTTGTTGAGAGGATGTCCTCAACATGGTTTAGACACTTATCAAATAGTACAGATATTCTACCAAGGATGCGATGTTGCTACACGAAAAGACATCGACACAGCAGCTGGTGGTTCCATTATAAAGAAAACCGCAACCAAAGCTCACAAAATTATTGATAACACAGCCTCCCACTCGCATGACTGGCATCAAGAAAAAGATATTTTTCGTTCATCTAAAGCGGCTAGAGCCGATTCTAGCCATGACTTTGATTCCGTTTCCTCAAAAATAGATGCTTTCGAGAGACGAATGAAAAAGATGACTAAAGATATTCACGCAATACGAATCAGTTGTGAGCAATGCGGTGGACCACACTTAACGAAAGATTGTCATATTGAGCAAACGATGGAACAACGTGAGAATGTTTCCTACATGAACCAAAGGCCGGGAAATAATTATCAAAATAATTATCAACCGCCAAGACCAAACTTTAATCGAAATCAAAACATTCTTTACAATCCAAATGGACCCAACAATAACTCGTATAACCAACAAGGTCTGAATAACCAACCAACTCAAAACAACACTTTCAATCAACAAAGACCTGACTTGTATAAATCACCACAACAAACCGAAGAGAAAAAGTCAAATCTGGAAAAAATGATGGCAAAGCTAATGGAATCTCAAACATAATTTATTACATCTCAAACCAAAACAAATGAGAGGTTTGATCAGTCATTAAGAACTCAACAAGCTTCCATTTCGAATCTAGAAAAACAAGTAGTTACTCTTGCTAGCATGATGAGTGAGAGGGAACAAGGAAAGCTACCGAGTAATACTGAAGTAAATTCTCGGAATGAGAATGTTAATATGGTATCAACAAATTCTAAAAAATTAGCACCAGAAGATGGGAAGGTTTTAGATGTGAGTAACAATGAAGAAGTTACAACACCATCACCACTCAAGTATGTAAAGCCAGTGGTGGCACCATACAGACCACCCATCCCGTTTCCAAGAAAATGAGTTGAGTATGAGCAAGTGATAGGTAATAAAGTTTGTGATACCTCTGGAAAGAATAAGAAGAATAAGAAAGTGCAAGAAACAAAAACTGTAAAAATAAACTCGGTGAAGACAGTTCCACCAAAAGTTTCACCCAGGTTGGGTGATCCGGGTGAATTTATTGTTCCTTGTCTACTTAGTAATTGTGTCATGTATGATGCACTAGCATATTTAGGTGCGAGTATAAGTGTTATGCCTCTTTCATTATATAAGAGATTAGGTGTAGGTGAGTTAAGTCCAACAGAAATAAGTGTTCAACTCTTTGATCAAACCATTAAGCACCCAGTTGGAATTGCTGACAACCTACCCGTTCAAGTGGATAGTTTAAATTTTTTAGTCGAATTTATTGTCATTGACATAGAAGAGGACTCAAATATTCCTCTAATTTTAGGTCGACCATTCTTAGCGTCCACCGGGGCGTTATTTGATGTAAGAGAGGGTAGAATGACACTTAGTAATGATGAAAAATCGATCACCTTTGTGAGTCGAAAGTCTAAATCTCCACCAACCAAAACTGTTGAACCAACAAAAACGATTGGTAAGAACCATATTGTTTTACCAACTCCAACGGTTGTGCTTAACAATAATAAAATGCCTAAGTGTGGGGAAGATGAAGTAAAACCTAATGATGACCTGATAACAAAGAACCCCGTTGTTGATACAAAATTAAATGACACCGTTATTAATAGTTCAATGAAGAAACTTATTAAACGGATTCGCGAGGCTAGAACCAAGGGGAACTTTAAGTTGTGTAACCGGTTAGTATCCAATCTATCGCCTAACTAGTTGAATTTGTGGATATTACACAGGAATCCGACCAATGGGTTAAAGCAAAAGTCACAGATATGCAAGTTGATTATGGTCCAAGAGAAATTGACAATGAAGTTAATCACAATTTCGACACCACAGCTACTTAAGTGTGGGGAGACTCAAATGTTCTAAAAGAAAATACTGTCTAAAGTTAGTTGTTCTGTTCTCATTTATTTCCGAGAATGGAATCCGATTGGTCTTTTCCACTAGCAGACACTAAAGAACTAGTTTTTTTCCTCCATTCTGAATTTTTTTCTTTTTGTTTTGTAGGTTTTATATGAAATTAATATGCTTTTTAAATTTAAGTTTTGTGTGAATTTAAAAACAAAATTTACTTTATTTCATTAAATTTAAAAAATGATTTCTAAAATTCGTCGTAAGTTAAAGACTAGGTCATGGAATCGAAATTGCTTTACCTGAGGACGGGGCGAAAACTTTTGTTATCATTATTTTTAATTTTATTGATCTAAAGTATGCCAAAAAATTAAAAAAACCCGAAAATCTTTGTTTTTAAAACAATCGCTTTAAAAACGACAAATTTTAAATTTTGTCGAGGGACGGACTAGGTAAACGTACCGAAACTACCTAAAGTAAAAGGAAACAAAATTTTAAAAATTATTCATTTAAATAGTTTTAATAAATAAAGGTTTTATAAAAAAAATATATGTAAAAGTATGTATATATATGTTTGTAGTTTATCTCATGTACAAAACAGGGTAAAACATCGTACTTTCAAAGACTGGCATTAAGTTCAGCAAAAGCTATTAATTTTGACGACATGATGTAAAATATCAAATGTGATATAAAACAATATGTTTGCAAACTCGGTATTTTTAATTATTTTTCTACGCTAATCACCCTCATGAATTTAAATTTTTACTGATTTCTTGCAAATGAGGGCATTGCAAGATCTCAAGTGTGGGGAAGAGTTATAAATTCTCTCGGGTTTACACTTAGTTTAATTGCCAAATTTTGTGAAAATTTGAAAAATTTTCAATTAAATGAACTCAAAATCATATTTATACATATTTATGAACGATAAAACTAGGTGATAATACCGAAATTATTGTTACCTTAGAAAGGACATAAATTGAGAAACAACCCAAAACGTTTGAATTCATTTAAAATGGAATAAAGGAGAATAAAAAGGCAAAGAAAAGAATAAATAAAAGCTAAGTATGGGAAGAATGCACAAGTTCTTTAAAACATATATCACATATTTTGTACAAGATTATTGCAGGTACTTTTGCTTTGGACTAAACTAATCAGTTTAACCTGATTTACTGTAATATATTTGAAAGAAAGATGGATCTACACGATGAATCAATTCCATCATTAAAAGGAAGTAAAGTCTTCCGAAAAAGACACGCGCTTCTTGATTTAGGTCAGGAAGTTGTCGTCCAGACCAGCTGTAGGTTGACTTAAAACCTAGAAAAGTCATCTCTAAAATCAGCAGGAAATCCACGGACCTCGGCATCAAACAGGGTTGCCAAGTGGTCAGACTTATCCTAACCATGAGAGGATCTGTCTCGTAAAATGGGGAGAGCGCCGTGCAAATTAGCTTGATAAGACTAATGAATCAGACCCCCAGAAAGGATAATCTCCTTAAAGATTAAAAATCAGCTTTTAAGCCTGATATTACTCAATCCTTGAGATTGACTTTAAAGATTGAGAATTAAAAACTCATGGAATTCAATGATATCTAAACTCGAGCTTGAACGAGAAAATATTTTGATCAAATTAAAATCGATTTGTTTTCTGAAAAACCTATTTTCAATGCGTTCATTACCATTGAACATAAAGTCCTGAGAATTCACCGGAATTCATTAGGTCACCTGAACCAAATCGGGTGTCAACCGTAAGAACGGTGGTTGCATAGCATGGTCGAAGACAGGACCTTGTGCCAGACCAAAAAATTATAGGGTGATCTTTACTATTGCTCCTACAAAGGATAGTAATTGCATCCGACACGTTGTAGACCATGAACATCTGCATGTCATTAGACATTGCCTTAATAGTTGCTTGTTCAACGCTTTTCTTTACAACCGGACGGTAGTTTACCGAAAGGTAATATACGGAGCATGTATACTGGACGTGTGTTTTCCTAATACAAGGTTAGCAAGTGGGTGACATAAAACCGCAAGTTTTGAGCTAAAATTTTAAAATCTGAAACCCACAAAACCCACAAAAATAATTTGCAAACACCGGTGAAGGGTTATTCCGAAAAACTTACCTAGGGTAAAAGCTAGATTGAATTTTCAAAAGATCAAATGTTTTCATAAAGATTCAATTTCCTTTAAGGATCTAAATTTTCATAGTCATGTGGGACTGTAAACCACATCGTTACTATCATTGTTTATGCTGCTGTATCAAAATAACTGATGTATAAAGTGTGAGAATAAAAAAGTGATTCGAGTGAAGTGTGATTTTATATCAAGTTATGTATTGCTTGAGGACAAGCAACACTCAAGTGTGAGGATATTTGATAGTGCTCTAAATGAACATATATTTAGTATCAATATCCTTCCAATATGTAAAGTTTTTAGTTATAATTGTTCTATTTTTATGTAATATTCGTTTAAATAAATAAGTGCGAAGACAAAAGAAGAAAATGACGATTTGAAGACGCAAATGACCAAAAAGCTCAAATGTACAAGATATAATTCAAGTGGTTCCATCTATTGATAAAAAACGTCTAAAAATGACAAGAGTACGAGCCGCGAAAAGCAAAGTACAAGATATCTACGCATACAAAAGGATGTTCACAAATCCGGAATCGGGACCTGAGCCAACTATCAACGCGCAATGCAACGGACCTAAAATTACAAGTAAACTATGCACAAGAATATAATATATATATATATATATATATATATATATATATATAATTAATATAAATTATATAAATTATATATATATTTAAATAAAATGTCGGCAAACTTGAAAACAAAAGCATATGAGCTGGATCAGAGGGCCATGCGATCGCATGACCAGAAGGCACAAAATCCATGCGATCGCATGGAGGTCAGAACCTGGCCAAGTGCTATAAAAGGCGACGTTTTCAGCGAATTATGTACACTATCTTTTTCCTTTCTTTCCTCTGATCAAGTTATATATATTTATATTTATAATTTTAAGTTTAATTTAAGATTAATAATAATTGGGTTATTGTAAGAAATTGTTTTAAGGTTTTGTAAGTCGAAATTATGTCCGTGCAACGCTACATAATTAAGCACCACTGTAAGCTATGTTCTTCCTTTTTAATTTAATGTCTCGTAACTAAGTTGTTATTATGCTTATTTGAGCCGAAGTAATCATGATGTTAGGCTAAATATTAAAGACGGGGTTATTGGATTTTGTACCATAATTTGAGTTTGGACAAAAGACCGACACTTGTGAACATTGGACTATGGACTATTAATAGATGGAGGGTATTGTCTAATTGAATGACAACTCATTGGAATCTGTCGAACTTATCTTCAAATTAGTTAATCTAATAATTATTAAATGATTATGCATGTCCTATTTAGTGACGTTTATACGACATCTTTTACAAATCATTTAATTTAATCAATTGGATTGGGTAATTTATTATTCATTATGGCCAAATGAATAAATTAATGTATCATGGACTAATTATAACAGGGGTGGATTACATACAAGGGTAATTGGTGTAATTGTTAACAAAGTATTAAAACCTTGGATTATACGTAGTCGATAACCTGGTGTAATCATTAAACAAAGTATTAAAACATTGTTACAGTTTGAATCCCGAATTAGTTGAAATATTTGACTTCGGGAATAAGGTTAATTTGACGAGCATTTTATAATTATGACCGATGAACTATTAGGGACAAAAACCAGATAGGTTTCAAATAATCCAGGACAAAGGACAATTAACCCAGAGTAATAAATTAAAATCAAAACGTCAAACATCATGGTTACGGAAGTTTAAATAAGAATAATTGTTTTATTTTATATCTCATCGTACTTTTATTTACTGTCATTTTAATATTGTTTTTTATTTTACGCATTTTAATTATTGTCATTTATCTTTACGCTTAAAATATAAAATCGACAAACCGGTCATTAAACGGTAAACCCCCCTTTTATAATAATAATACTTATATATATATATATATATATATATATATATATATATATATATATATATATATATATATATATATATATATATATATATATATATATATATAGTTATATTTTGTACAATATAGTTGTTAAAAATATAGTACGTATTCACTAGCTCCCAGTGGAACGAATCGGACTTACTAAAAACTACACTACTCTACGATTAGGTACACTGCCTATAGTGTTGTAGCAAGGTTTAGGAATATCCCATCCGTAAATAAATATGTAAAACTTGTGTAATTTGTAACGTGAAAGGACCCGTCCTAATCCATCCGGACAAAGTCCACATCGATGATGAACGATTCACAACAGTTGATTACATCGCGAGGTACTTGACCTCTATATAATACATTTTACAAACATTGCATTCATTTTTGAAAAGACAATCTTTTATTACATCTACGGTTGACGACATGCATACCATTTCATAATATATTTTACTATAATTGACTTAATAATAATCTTGATGAACTCAACGACTCGAATGCAACGTCTTTTGAAATATGTCATGAATGACTCCAATTAATATCTCTAAGATGAGCAAAAGCACAGCGGAAGATTTCTTTCATACCTGAGAATAAACATGCTTTAAAGTGTCAACCAAAAGGTTGGTGAGTTCATTAGTTTATCATAAACAAACATTTCATAATTTTAATAGACCACAAGATTTCATATTTCCAATTCTCATAAATAAACGTCCCATGCATAGAGACAAAAATATCATTAATATGGATTGAACACCTGGTAACCGACATTCACAATATGCATATAAGAATATCCTCATCATTCCGGGATCCTCTTTCGGACATGATATAAATTTCGAAGTACTAAAGCATCCGGTACTTTGGATGGGGCTTGTTGGGCCCGATAGATCTATCTTTAGAGTTCGCGTCAATTAGGGTGCCTGTTCCCTAATTCTTAGATTGCCAGACTTAATAAAAAGGGGCATATTCGATTTCGATAATTCAACCATATAATGTAGTTTCAATTACTTGTGTCTATTTCGTAAAACAGTTATAAAAACAACGCATATATTCTCAGTCCCAAAAATATATATTGCAAAAGCATTTAAAACGGGATTAATGAAACTCACGCATATAAATATTGTAAAACAGTTAATAAAGTATTTGCATGTATTCTCAGCCCAAAAACGTAAAGAGTAAAAGGGAGCAAATGAAACTCACGCATATAAATATTGTAAAACAGTTAATAAAGCATTTGCATGTATTCTCAGCTCAAAAATGTAATGAGTAAAAAGGGAATCAAATGAAACTCACAATACGATATTTTGTAGTAAAAATATGCATACGACGATACTGAACAATGAAAGGTTGGCCTCGAACTCACGAACCTATATCATTTATGTATATATTAACACATATAATTGTAATCGAACAAATTTATATTTATATAAATTTATTAGTTATATCATTTTAATATTAATAACTTATATGTTCCATATATTCATTTTATATAGTTAGAATAATTAAAAATATAAATTTTGTTATGTTATATGTGTTAAAATATAATTTTGTTATGAATAATAATAATAATAATAATAATAATAATAATAATAATAATAATAATAATAATAATAATAATAATAATAATGATAAAAATAATAAAAATAAAAGAAGACTACCTTAAAAATTTTCCCAAAAAGAATGCCCTGGACAAGGCTCGAACTCGCGACCCTTCACTTAAACACAAACACTCACTAGCCATGGATCCGTCTGTCCTTTACTGAATTAAATTAGACACTAATTATATATACCCTGTATTTAATCTGTTTCACCACCTTCTTTTTCTTCACATCGTACATCACCATCTATACTCTTAAAACAAAATGTGTACGGGCCATTATTTTCAGTCCACTAGAAATCCATCAAGTTTATGAACCAAATTAAGGCAGTCCATTATTATAACTCGGTCCAACAGCAGATTGGATCTTGGCCCAATCTCTACAACATGTAAACGGCCCATACACAATTTTAAAAGAAACATGTGGCCAACAAACCAACTTGGTATCAAACGATTTGATTTTAAAACAAGTGGGGTTTGTGGCAAGTGTCGGCCATAAAAAAAAATTCAATACTTCATCTTCACGTGTCACCATCATCTATTATTAACCTACTCTTCATCCTCATTTTCTTCATTCGTTATCATGGTAGTTGGGGGTGAATTGAACGGAAAACAGAAATATAATTATAACAGACTGCAGAAAAATTTAAGTAGATTGGTGGTGGTTTGCGATAGTTAACAGAAGCAATAGTAGCAACAAAATAATGGCAGTGGTAGTGGTTTGTAACAGCTGAAACAGAAGCAACAGAAAAAACGAAATAGTGATTGTATGGTGTTATGGTTTGTTAACGGTGATGGTCGGTTTTGAAGCTAATAGTAAACAGAAACAAATGAGCTGTAGTTTTCGATTAAAAGAAAGACAAAGACGAGGAGAGGGAGAGGAGAGAGAGATAAGAGAGAGTGAGTGAGGTGGTGATGGCTGTACGTGTTAGAAAGACATGAAACAGTCGAGCAGTTTTAGAGGAAATAAAGGGTTTACAAACGGGTGTTGGGTTCTTCGATAATGAGAGTGGCGGTTTATCATGGTGGTGTTGGGATATTAACGAATGAAATAAGAAGAAGAAGAAAGAAAAATTATAAATGTATCGATGGGTTTAAGGTGATGATAGCCGGAATAGTGTATCGGTTAATATCAGGAGGGTGTTTGGCTTGTGGCTAATTAGAAACAAAGAACAGAAAGGATTCGGTTTCCAATAGCAATCGAACAATAATTTGTAACCCTTGATGATGTAACGATGATGGTAGTTCTTATAGTTTGGTTCTCGAATGAGAAGAAGAAAAGAAGCAAAAATAAACTGGTAGTAGTAGCAGTCTAAAGTGGTAAAAGGTTGTTTAAGTGGGTTTCGTTGTTTTTGGGAAGGTGATTCGAATTCGGGTGTTTTATATATGGGTTTGTAGTTAACGATGAACACGAATATAACAAGCGGGTTTTGATGATGGTTCTTTGATGATAGTTTAAAGGTGGTGGTTTTGTTAATGGTGGTTCGAAACCAAATTAATAATAGAAGAAATAATAAGTTCAAGTGGTGATGGTTTATATGATGAATCATGGTGGTTAATTTAGTGTTGTGATCAAAGGTGGTGATCGATTAACAAACAAAGGCAACCAGGATTGGAAACAAGTTGCCGGTAGCAAGTGATGTTTGGGTCGAGTATTAGTAGAAAGCAGAAGGTTTTTAGTTCAATGAAAAAGATGATATTATGAGTCTATAAATCAACAATGATAGATATATATGTGTATATCTATTTGCAACTAATAGTATTAGGTTGTAAAGGAAAAGAAGTTTTGGAGTCGTGCTCAAAAGTCATAAAGTATAACAAAATAAAGGAGATGGTGGTGGAAACATACAGAAAATATAAGAATATTTATAAATGGGTGTGTCTTAGTGATAGAGATAATATCGAATATCAGCAACAAATCATAAATAGATATGCATGGATATATATATCTATATACCTATATAATAACAATAATAGTAATATCAATAATAACTAATATCTATATCTATATAGTAATAACAATAATGTAAAAAGAAGTATTACTAGTAATTTGATGATGATGGAAAAGGTGATGGGGATGATGGGTTTTTAATTAGGAAAACAATACATGTAATAATATCTATAGGTAATAATATCTATATAAGTGTTCTAATTTGATGGATATATATTTATATTCATAGTTGCAAGTAGTAAACAAGTGAACTGTTGGTTGCATGTGTGTTATATATTATATAGTATATAAATATAATATAATACCTAACATATTAAAGTAGTAATAATAATAATAATAATAATAATAATAATAATAATAATAATAATAATAATAATAATAATAATAATAATAATAATGATATTGAATAATTGGAAGATACAAATCATGGAAACATAAGAGGCCAAAGTGTTAGGCTCCACACGTCTATCACTATTCAACTTTTTGTTAATTATTTTTCACAAATTAAAATTTTTGAGAGTTCTATAGCTTACAGTACAACTTGCAAGACTTTTAGATCATATATATATATATATATATATATATATATATATATATATACACAAATATATACTTATAAAAAGTTGTTCGTGAATCGTCGAGAACAATCGAAGGTCAATTGAATATATGAAACAGTTCGAAATTTTTGAGACTCAACATAACAGACTTTGCTTATCGTGTTAAAAATACAATATCGTATCGAAATCATATAAAGATTAAGTTTAAATTTGGTCGGAAATCTCCGGGTCGTCACAGTACCTACCCGTTAAAGAAATTTCGTCCCGAAATTTGAGTGAGGTGGTTATGACTAACAATAAAAATGTTCTCATGATGAATATGAGTTGGTAAATAGAGTTTTATCATTATTGAGTAATATGGATAAAATAATTCGATTTTTCGAAGAGTACTAATGAAGCTATCACTAAATAGTGAAATAAGAAAAGTAAAATATGACTTAACTTTTGATGTAGTCACGTTTGAATTTAGAAAATAAGGCGCGTCTTAACTTTTGACGTTGCCTTGGTTGAATTCCGGAATTCAAGGGATTTAAAGAAGATCTTGGAAATCTATAAGATCTGATTCTTCGGGATTTATAGAAAATAAGATCTCTATAATTTAATGCGATCATCTGTCTCGATTGCTATGTCTGATATTTCTATTATAATTTAAATTCTTCCGTTCCATTATTTTTACCATTCCTATACTGTCTTCCTCTATTCCTACTTCCAAAATATTGTGGAAATGCTCCATCCAGTTCTGATTCTTGATATTTTCCTAACTATCGTATCTGCCATTCTTCTTTTCCATTTACCGCCGGAGGAATCTATTCACTTCTACTATTACCTTGGGGTTATTGTGTTTATCATACTCTCGTGTCTTTATATTGCTATTCGTATTAATGTACACGGTTTGTTATTTCTGTGTTGTTGTCGGGTTTTATATCTTCCTTTACATTTCAGTGCTCTTTGCCTTTTTCTTCTCTTCTCGACCTCTAGTAAAGCGAGTAACGGTTCAGAATTTGTAAGTATGGAGTTTCGAATGATTATAACATATTAAGCAAAAAGGAACAGTAATAGCACGAGTTGTTTTGTCAAATCACCCTAATCCTTGAGGATGGAACTATCAAGAATATATTTTCTTGATATGTTCAGAGGTTAAGTAGAATGAAAGAGTTATGTAACATGACACATGATGATGGTATGATCTACTGTGAACCATCATCACGTTTCTTTAGAAACTCAGCATGACTTACTGTAATATAATCACGTTAGCCGGGCGTCATTATATTATACTAATCCATGCTTCAATTCCCAACACTTCTCCACAATTCATTCATAATTTATACTTAGATTTTACAGAAATTTTCAATATAATGGAATACAGAAAGCACGAAGAGGTAGATAATTTTGGACAAGAATATTTATAAAAATATCCTCAGAAATATCGAAGATATTTATGATGATATTTTAGAATTTCTAAGTTCGAAGGTTGATGAAGAAAAATTTTCCGCAAGATTTTAACATGACTTCGGAGCAAGATATTCTCTAAAGATTTCATCGGATCCAGAATTACCTGGATTCTTTGAATATATGGGTTGGTCCTTGTATTTGTCATTGGTCTCCTTCATGGTTAACTCAATCTGTTTTTCTGTACCAAATTTTCTATCGAGCGTTCCTAACACTCCTTTCTTTATCATCAAAATTTTTGGCCGTTTAGACCATCTACCATTTTTCTGTTTCCTTTGTATTTAATGCTACGATATCTGAATCATCGGTTATCAATTTGAGGTGGTTTCAGAAGAACTGTGTTTTTAGATGATTTAACGCTGATGGTAATATGATGGAATATGAAAGGTTCCCCGATAACAATAAAAGAGCATGCATATATATCAAGGTTATAATTAGGTTGTTTCGAACGAAAAATTGAAGTTGACTTGTTGGAGCTGTGACAAAATTGGCTAATTTGGAAAGAGATTGCAAAGTTATTTTCGGTAATAATAACGCTAAAGGAATTAGCACAGCTACGCGTTAAACATTTATTCAGTTTCCGAGAGTTTTTCAGGTATACTACTATATGCATAAATCTTTCCTTCCGTAGATGAAGTGCGGTTGGTTCATCCTCTCGATTGAGGTGTTTTCAAGAATCATGAAAGGTTTGAACGCAGATTGTAATTGTGATGATACGAATGGGGTTTAAAATGAAAGCAAGTGGCAAACTTGAAGAATTGTTTAGTTTCATATGTTATAATCAATATTTTAATTCATTTTAATTGTCCAGTGTTGGTAGTCCATAGTTGATAGTCCACAGTAACAGTCCAGTAATTCATATATAGTTTAATATATAATATTCGAATTAATTAATAAATATCGTGACCCGTGTACATGTCTCAGACTCGATCACAACTCAAAGTATATATATTATTTGAGAATCAACCTCAACCCTGTATAGAGAACTCGATCATTACTGCATATAGAGTGTCTATGGTGATTCCAAATAATATATATAGATGCGTCGATATGATATGTCAAAACCTTGTATACGTGTCCCGATATTTAAAGTGCGTAAAATAAATAACAGAAATTAAATGACGATAATTAAAGTGCGTAAAGTAAATAACAGAAATTAAATGACGATAAATAAAATTGCGAGAATGTAAATTGCGATAAATAAACTGCGATAAATAAATTGCGATAATTAAATGGTAATACGGAATTAACAGTTAGTTAGGAACAGTTAGCTACGATTTTGTTAGCGTGAATTCTTAATAGAATTTCATATTGTTAATTAATCTGTTTCTAATCAATTTTTATTGTGTCTATTATTTCTTCATTATGCCACTTGTTGGATTCTGATAGATCAAAATCCAAATATGTAATTGGATGAATATGGTTATTCTGTGGTGAACGGATTTGTATATCGGTGGATGTAAGTAGGATAGTATATGACTGTTGAAACAGATTTGAAGAATGTACAATGTAACTTATTAATGTGAAATTTAAATAGTCCTCGGGTATTACCTACCCGTTAAAATATTTTCATCATCAACAGTTTGTACAAAAGAATTTTTAATTACAATCTTTATGAAAATATATATACATATATATTTTCTTCAGATATAATCATGGATTTAATGAGTTAATATGATATTAAACTCATTTGGTGTGATGACCCAGAAATTTCCAATCAAATTTAAACTTTAATCTTTATATGTATCTGACACGATAAGCAAATTCTGTAATGCTGAGTCTAGAAAGTTTTGAAACTGTATTCATTTAATCAAATACCCTTTGACCATGTCTAACGATTCACGAACAATCATGTGTAAATAAATATATATACATATACATGTGTGATTATTAAATTGAAATATATTAATGAAACATTGAACGGATTAGTTAATATGAATATAAGCTATGAGATCTATTTAATGAGGTTGGAAATGTTATCAAGGTATTGAATGAATAATACTTTATACGAACGTATTTGTTCGATGTAAGTTTATCGACAAGAGTAAAAGATAATATCAAATGATTGAATTATCAGATACATTGAATTAAGATTACGAGTCTCTGTTATGAGGTGCACTTTGAATTGAAAATTCTTACTTTTAACGGTATTCGGAATATTTGGTAAAGTAATCACGGGTAAGAACAAAAGTGTTATTATTAAGGGTTAGACAAAAGCTAGTGGAGAAATGAATTCTATAATAATAGTTTGAATTATTTTCAAACGTGCGAAAACGTTTTTCGATATAATAGAACCTGGTTATTTGATTCGATCGATATTAAAATATTTTATTTAGAAAGTTTAAGGAAAACATTGGCGCATAAATGAATTATATCGACATAGGTTTTAAAGTGTAAACTTTACGTGTTATAAGCTTTTCTAAACGAATTTAAAATAAACTTTTAAACTATTATTAGTTTTGGAAAAATCTAATTATTGTATCATTAAATAAATATAACAAACCTACATATTAGGTATATATTTTGATATCTTAATTAATCATTGAAACGTTTTGATTTACACTAATATTAATAAATATGCTTTGATAAATAACGAGACTACGATTTATAAAAGGAAATGATCAAAACACTCAAAAGATTAAGTTACACTTTGAGTGGGTTAGTTTTTAATTAATTTAAGTCTAGTTATTAATAAAGGTACATGTCACAAAACGTTTAATTTAAAATAAAATATTTTGACAAACAACGAGACTTTGATTTATAGAAGGAAATGACCACAATGCTCAACTTTACAAGTTATATTTTTATAAAGGTAATTTATTGTTATGTAAGTCTAATTTTTGTAAAAGGTACACGTCACGTAACATAAAAGGCTAGTTTCCTAAACGTACGAAAGTGCGCCCGAAAAACCGAAAGTGGTACATGAGTCGAGTGACAACGTACGAGTCATTTTTGTAAAAATTATATTTTTACCACGCACGTAAATATAATATAATATTTAATTAATTCTAAAGATTAAATATATTAAATATTAAATATTATAAAAACAAACTACTTCCACGTTTTTTTTTCTTCATATGAGATATAAACATTAAACCATAAATCACGGACACTACTTTTACGTAGTTGGTGAGATTAGATTTTTATAAATATCGAACGTACCCAATTTTATTATCATTCATCTATCTCGATCTCACTCTCTCTAAATATACATATACATACTTATTTAGTATTTATTTTATTATTATTATTATTAAACTTATTATTATTATTAGTAGGAGCGATATTATTAGTAATATACATAAAATATTACGACGAGATTCTGCTCGTGTGTTTTCAAAATGGGTTTTATGAGCGGGATAGAGCCAAGGAAATTATGGGTTATAGCTATGGAGGTTATGGGTAATGTTCGGGGGTATGCTCGTGAAGTCAAACTAGTGTTTATCATCTCCGTTGCATCTACGTACCTTTCCTACAATATTGAACCTCAATATTGATACGTGAGCACTCATAACTTAACTTTTAATTACTAATAGTGTATCCCTGACTAGTGCTCGAGATTATAGGGTTATGCATGCTTGTATATTTGATATTTCCCTTAGATAGGTTATGTTAAATCTTAAAGGTTGTTATACTAGGGATGAAATAAGGTATAAGATATGCATGTCATTGGAAAGCTAGTGAAAAATTAATAACTTTTCCTTTAGATACCAAAGGGATCTGATGGACGGATTAGAAGTTCTAGCCAATTGAAATTTCGTAAAAATGATTATTATTATCGTTGTTAATATCGTTGTTCTAATTTTTTTTCTAATTGCTAATAATAATTATTATCATTATAATTATTATCATTATTATTATTATTATTATTATTATTATCAATAAAAGTATTATCATTGAGATATGTTATTTTATAGTTATTATCAATAAAGTTATATTTAGTATTATTATTATTATCACATAAAATAGTTATTAGTATATTCATTATCATAATTAGAATTATCATTTTACCATAATATCATTTGTAGTAAAAAAAAAATATTGATTGTTATTAATAAAATAATAATAATTATTATTACAAAATAATACGACTTTTACTTATTATTATCATCAATGCTATTTTATCAAATAAAAATGTAATACAAATTATATAATTTCCTCAATAGAATCTATCACAATATTTTTATGATATTAAATGAACTTTATAAATTTTATTACTTAAGATGTATAAAAGTATACTTTAATATAAAATTGTATTTATTAATAAATGAATTATATTATTTACTCTATTAAATCTTTTAAAAAATATAAAACGACGATATTTAAATTATATAATAATCATTTTTGAATCTTGAAATCATTTTAAGTCAAACTAATTTTTGTTGACCTTTGCATATTAGACTCGAGCATTAGGATTGTGGTACACTAAGACTTGACCTTAATTGTTAGACAGATATTAACCAGCATATGAATATATATAATAAATATAGGTTCGTGAATCCGAGGCCAATCTTACATTTGTCCAATGATGTTATATGTATTTTTACTACAAAATACAGTATGGTGAGTTTCATTTGCCTTTTTACCCTTTATATTTTTGGAACTGAGAATACATGCGCTTTTATAAATGTTTGACGAAATAGACACAAGTAATTGAAACTACATTCTATGGTTGAATTATCGAAATCGAATATGCCCCTTTTTATTAAGTCTGGTAATCTAAGAATTAGGGAACAGACACCCTAATTGACGCGAATCCTAAAGATAGATCTATTGGGCCTAACAAACCCCATCCAAAGTACCGGATGCTTTAGTACTTCGAAATTTATATCATGTCCGAAGGAGGATCCCGGAATGATAGGGGATATTCTTATATGTATCTAGTTAATGTCGGTTACCAGGTGTTCACCATATGAATGATTATTTTTGTCTCTATGCATGGGACGTATATTTATGAGAACTGAAAATGAAATTCTTGTGGTCTATTAAAATGATGGAAATAAATGATTATGATAAACTAATGAACTCACCAACCTTTTGGTTGACACTTTAAAGCATGTTTATTCTCAGGTGTTAAAGAAATCTTCCGCTGTGCATTTGCTCATTTTAAAGATATTACTTGGAGTCTTTCATAGCATATTTCGAAGAACGTTGCATTCGAGTCATTGAGTTCATCAAAGATTATTATTAAATCAATTTATAGTTGGATAGTGGATATTATGAAATGGTATGCATGCCTGTCAATTTTCGATGTAAAGAAAGTTTGTCTTTTAAAAACGAATGCAATGCTTGTAAAATGTATCATATAGAGGTCAAATACCTCGCAATGTAATCAACTATTGTGAATCGTTTATAATGTATATGAACGGGTCCTTTCATTTGGTTTACCATTAGAACTAGAATACATAATCTCTAAAACATTTAGAGATTACTTAATCGTCATGAAGAACGAAGATAATCGATGTAGAACGATACGTAGAACGATACGTAGAACGATGATTATACTCGAGGTACATAATGAGATGTTGAGGCATGGATTGTTGATGGTACTGGTGCTGTTACTGATGGTACTGTTGGTGCCGGTGATGTTGCTGAAGCTGGTACATTTTGTACCATATTTTTCAAGGCTACAACTCAGTGCGAAACTCGTTGACTTATTACTCCGGAATGATTGTCGGTAGGAACGAGCGATTGAATAAGCTTTAGAATTATGGATAGAATATAATCGTGTCGAGCTACCATGTAAATGAGGCTGAGAATGATGTTTCAGATAGGTTCGCCGGTAAGTACTTCAGGTTCATTGCCAAGAGGTAAATTCGGTTGTTGAAAAGGATCGCCTTCTTCGAGTCTCCATTGATTAAGTCGACTACGAATCCATCAGATGAATTGGGGATGGCTGATTGGTTGATTCATTCTGATGACGCCGCTTTCGGAGCTTAGGTGAATATCCATGTCGGAATAGCTGTCGGAATAGCTGTCGGAATAACTATCGGAATCTGAGGGACTCGAACTGGTTGAGGGATTCATCTCGTACGATCAGATGAAGGATTTTCGATAAGAAATAGATTATAGGATGTAGATTAGTACCCTACAATACATAATTTACATATGCGTATATAATACTAAAATTCCATAAGTTACGGAGGAATTTACGGAAGCTGTCAGGCAAAAGTAACAATAACAGATATGCTAAAATATGAATTTATCTATACACTGTCTATGTAATAGAGGCAGTAAGACATGTCTAGACTAAGAATTATAAGCAGGTAATTTCCTAAGGATGATAAGCAGATGATTTTCGACTAGAAATGTTAAGCAAAACTTTTGACATGCAGACACGGTCGAAGTCCAGACTCACTCAGGCATCTAAACAACTATCAGTTAGACACACTAATGCAAGACCTGGTTCGCTAAGACCACCGCTCTGATACCAACTGAAAGGACCCGTCCTAATCCATCCGGACAAAGTCCACATCGATGATGAACGATTCACAACAGTTGATTACATCGCGAGGTACTTGACCTCTATATAATACATTTTACAAACATTGCATTCATTTTTGAAAAGACAATCTTTTATTACATCTACGGTTGATGACATGCATACCATTTCATAATATATTTTACTATAATTGACTTAATAATAATCTTGATGAACTCAACGACTCGAATGCAACGTCTTTTAAAATATGTCATGAATGACTCCAATTAATATCTCTAAGATGAGCAAAAGCATAGCGGAAGATTTCTTTCATACCTGAGAATAAACATGCTTTAAAGTGTCAACCAAAAGGTTGGTGAGTTCATTAGTTTATCATAAACAAACATTTCATAATTTTAATAGACCACAAGATTTCATATTTCCAATTCTCATAAATAAACATCCCATGCATAGAGACAAAAATATCATTCATATGGATTGAACACCTGGTAACCGACATTCACAATATGCATATAAGAATATCCTCATCATTCCGGGATCCTCCTTCGGACATGATATAAATTTCGAAGTACTAAAGCATCCGGTACTTTGGATGGGGCTTGTTGGGCCCGATAGATCTATCTTTAGAGTTCGCGTCAATTAGGGTGTCTGTTCCCTAATTCTTAGATTACCAGACTTAATAAAAAGGGGCATATTCGATTTCGATAATTCAACCATATAATGTAGTTTCAATTACTTATGTCTATTTCGTAAAATAGTTATAAAAACAACGCATGTATTCTCAGTCCCAAAAATATATATTGCAAAAGCATTTAAAACGGGATTAATGAAACTCACGCATATAAATATTGTAAAACAGTTAATAAAGCATTTGCATGTATTCTCAGCCCAAAAACGTAAAGAGTAAAAGGGAGCAAATGAAACTCACGCATATAAATATTGTAAAACAGTTAATAAAGCATTTGCATGTATTCTCAGCTCAAAAATGTAATGAGTAAAAAGGGAATCAAATGAAACTCACAATACGATATTTTGTAGTAAAAATATGCATACGACGATACTGAACAATGCAAGGTTGGCCTCGAACTCACGAACCTATATCATTTATGTATATATTAACACACATAATTGTAATCGAACAAATTTATATTTATATAAATTTATTAGTTATATCATTTTAATATTAATAACTTATATGTTCCATATATTCATTTTATATAGTTAGAATAATTAAAAATATAAATTTTGTTATGTTATATGTGTTAAAATATAATTTTGTTATGAATAATAATAATAATAATAATAATAATAATAATAATAATAATAATGATAAAAATAATAAAAATAAAAGAAGACTACCTTAAAAATTTTCCCAAAAAGAATGCCCTGGACAAGGCTCGAACTCGCGACCCTTTACTTAAACACAAACACTCACTAGCCATGGATCCGTCTGTGCTTTACTGAATTAAATTAGACACTAATTATATATACCCTGTATTTAATCTGTTTCACCACCTTCTTTTTCTTCACATCGTACATCACCATCTATACTCTTAAAACAAAATGTGTACGGGCCATTATTTTCAGTCCACTAGAAATCCATCAAGTTTATGAACCAAATTAAGGCAGTCCATTATTATAACTCGGTCCAACAGCAGATTGGATCTTGGCCCAATCTCTACAACATGTAAACGGCCCATACACAATTTTAAAAGAAACATGTGGCCAACAAACCAACTTGGTATCAAACGATTTGATTTTAAAACAAGTGGGGTTTGTGGCAAGTGTCGGCCTTAAAAAAAAATTCAATACTTCATCTTCACGTGTCACCATCATCTATTATTAACCTACTCTTCATCCTCATTTTCTTCATTCGTTATCATGGTAGTTGGGGGTGAATTGAACGGAAAACAGAAATATAATTATAACAGACTGCAGAAAAATTTAAGTAGATTGGTGGTGGTTTGCGATAGTTAACAGAAGCAATAGTAGTAACAAAATAATGGCAGCGGTAGTGGTTTGTAACAGCTGAAACAGAAGCAACAGAAACAACGAAATAGTGATTGTATGGTGTTATGGTTTGTTAACGGTGATGGTCGGTTTTGAAGCTAATAGTAAACAGAAACAAATGAGCTGTAGTTTTTGATTAAAAGAAAGACAAAGACGAGGAGAGGGAGAGGAGAGAGAGATAAGAGAGAGTGAGTGAGGTGGTGATGGCTGTACGTGTTAGAAAGACATGAAACAGTCGAGCAGTTTTAGAGGAAATAAAGGGTTTACAAACGGGTGTTGGGTTCTTCGATAATGAGAGTGGCGGTTTATCATGGTGGTGTTGGGATATTAACGAATGAAATAAGAAGAAGAAGAAAGAAAAATTATAAATGTATCGATGGGTTTAAGGTGATGATAGCTGGAATAGTGTATCGGTTAATATCAGGAGGGTGTTTGGCTTGTGGCTAATTAGAAACAAAGAACAGAAAGGATTCGGTTTCCAATAGCAATCGAACAATAATTTGTAACCCTTGATGATGTAACGATGATGGTAGTTCTTATAGTTTAGTTCTCGAATGAGAAGAAGAAAAGAAGCAAAAATAAACTGGTAGTAGTAGCAGTCTAAAGTGGTAAAAGGTTGTTTAAGTGGGTTTCGTTGTTTTTGGGAAGGTGATTCGAATTCGGGTGTTTTATATATGGGTTTGTAGTTAACGATGAACACGAATATAACAAGCGGGTTTTGATGATGGTTCTTTGATGATAGTTTAACGGTGGTGGTTTTGTTAATGGTGGTTCGAAACTGAATTAATAATAGAAGAAATAATAAGTTCAAGTGGTGATGGTTTATATGATGAATCATGGTGGTTAATTTAGTGTGGTGATCAAAGGTGGTGATCGATTAACAAACAAAGGCAACTAGGATTGGAAACAAGTTGCCGGTAGCAAGTGATGTTTGGGTCGAGTATTAGTAGAAAGCAGAAGATTTTTAGTTCAATGAAAAAGATGATATTATGAGTCTATAAATCAACAATGATAGATATATATGTGTATATCTATTTGCAACTAATAGTATTAGGTTGTAAAGGAAAAGAAGTTTTGGAGTCGTGCTCAAAAGTCATAAAGTATAACAAAATAAAGGAGATGGTGGTGGAAACATATAGAAAATATAAGAATCTTTATAAATGGGTGTGTCTTAGTGATAGAGATAATATCGAATATTAGCAACAAATCATAAATAGATATGCATGGATATATATATCTATATACCTATATAATAACAATAATAGTAATATCAATAATAACTAATATCTATATCTATATAGTAATAACAATAATGTAAAAAGAAGTATTACTAGTAATTTGATGATGATGGAAAAGGTGATGGGGATGATGGGTTTTTAATTAGGAAAACAATACAGGTAATAATATCTATAGGTAATAATATCTATATAAGTGTTCTAATTTGATGGATATATATTTATATTCATAGTTGCAAGTAGTAAACAAGTGAACTGTTGGTTGCATGTGTGTTATATATTATATAGTATATAAATATAATATAATACCTAACATATTAAAGTAATAATAATAATAATAATAATAATAATAATAATAATAATAATAATAATAATAATAATGATATTGAATAATTGGAAGATACAAATCATGGAAACATAAGAGGCCAAAGTGTTAGGCTCCACACGTCTATCACTATTCAACTTTTTGTTAATTATTTTTCACGAATTAAAATTTTTGAGAGTTCTATAGCTTACAGTACAACTTGCAAGACTTTTAGATCATATATATATATATATATATATATATATATATATATATATATATATATATATATATATACACACACACACAAATATATACTTATAAAAAGTTGTTCGTGAATCGTCGAGAACAATCGAAGGTCAATTGAATATATGAAACAGTTCGAAATTTTTGAGACTCAACATAACAGACTTTGCTTATCGTGTTAAAAATACAATATCGTATCGAAATCATATAAAGATTAAGTTTAAATTTGGTTGGAAATCTCCGGGTCGTCACATAACATATTTCGTAATAAAAATAATAGTATTTCGTACACCTCCGCTACCACATCAGAGGTCCACCTAGTTGTGGTTGGGTCGAGTTGGCTACTGTTTGTTGAGTATAGTGCAGAACGATGCATCACCTGTGTGTGGATGACTATACTGGAGATTCAGTAGTAAGGACTATCGGTAGACTCTAGCCTAATCAGCTAGTGGTCGTGTGCCCGTACAAGCCGCCGGTCCTCTAGTTGGTGCATAGTTGCCAGTTGTTGTTTGTTGTATGTGCTTGTATACAGTTGTTGTTATGGGAGTACAAGTTGGTACTGTATGTTAGACCTATTGATAGTTCCATTCACTTAGTCTTGTACGAATCCCTCACCCCCTGCGGGTTTTGGATCTTAGTGCTGGTAGGGACGGAAGCCAGGTTAAAGATATGTTTGACAAGACGAACTCTGATGTCTTAACTTTTGTAAATATGTAACTAGTCGTTTAAAGTAACACCGGTGGTTTGTAATGAAGTAATTGACTAATGATTTGTGGTAATCATTTTTGTAAGTAACTAAGGGTATTTATGTAAATTAAGTCTTCCGCTGTTATTTAAAAAAAACGGGGTGTTACATATCGCCCATGTCATAAGACATGTCACTGGATATTTCGGCATTATAAGTAACTACATCATAGCATACACTAAAGATAACTACTTGCTAATTATGATAATAATATCACAAATCATAATAATGGAAGACATTATATAAAGACAAAGGATAGAAGTACCAGTTGATTAAACGAGTTTCGAATACAAAAGTAACAACTTCAAACTCTAGACCGCTCCTAATACAATCTTCAGCGTTCTTCTCCGGGTACTAGGTTTCCCGCACGGAGTCGAAGACCTTGAAAGTATGACTAATATTGTAGAGAGAGAGAGAGAGAGAAGTGAATTGAAGAGTGTGTAAAAATGGATGCCAAATGCCCTTTAAATAGACTTGATTTTTACTGGGATACGGTCGACAGGCCGTATGGCAAGCCATTTTCCCAGGCCGTTTGCAAGGCAAGCCATTTTCACAGGCCGTTTGTGATGTTGGTAGGCCGTATGGTGCCCTGGTTTGCTGTTTTACTTGGCAGACCGTTTTCGCTCTAGAATCTTCGTTTTAGCTCTGATTCTTTGATTCTTTTTTCACCGGCTTCGTAAATACTCGATCTTCACTTTTAACCAACAAAGCGAGTATTTTAACGATAAAGCTTGGAACTTTATTTTTTTGGGCCTCAATATCGGGGTGAAAATGTGACTTTTTAGCCGATATCAAATATCTCACACTTAGACTTTGCTTGTCCTCAAGAAAACTCGCGTTTTTAACTTCACGAAATCTTTTTGGAGTTTCCTTTCTATTGGCCTAAGCGGTTTGCTTTTTATTATAAGAGCGAAAAATAAGGTAAGTCATCTATGTTAGGATAGAAACTATCTCTGCAATCATGATAGGAGGTCACATGACTTTGGTTGGCTTTCATGGGTCACTCAAATCACACAAGTGTTTAGGGTTCCCTATAAATCTAAGAAATGAATTCACTCTTAACCAGTCATGTTTCACCCATTGTCATAGGTTTGATAAAGACCCAAATCCTTGCCACTAATGCGAAAGAGGTAATAACCATAGCTTCTAGGTCATTTGTCAATTTGGAAGTATGAAAAAGGAATTTTGAAGTAGTGGTGAAGTTATTTTAAGGGGTGTGAAAGGGTAAAATAGTCTTTTTAAGACTTTTATTCTGAATTTCAGAAATGAAAAGATAGATAGGAGTGCTAATATTTTTGAGAAGCACTTATGAACCTTTCTACTTTTGGAGTGATAGGCATTTTTCGGTCGAGTTCTTCTTCGACGTTTCTCTTTATAAGTTCTGCTCCTTTTCTCCGAACTTTGAGACAGTATATATATATATATATATATATATATATATATATATATATATATATATATATATATATTGGAGATTTTATCTCGAGAAACTTTCTGCCGGTAAACTTTTTGCAAGACCTTTACCGTGATACTTGAGAAGTTTATAACATTGGGTTTTCAGAAGGAATCTCATTTTCTGGGTTTTTCGGGTGATAGTAAAGATGATGTAAGGTGTGAAGTGTTTCTTTGACAAATGGCTAGCTTTTCTGATTATACCTATATCACATTTCCTTACTCGAAAATGTAGATCTAGAGCAAGTTCTGATTCTGGGGGCAGACATCGGTACTCAAAATAGTGAAGCATTAAAGATGAATGCTTATATGGTCTTATTTGGGTGCCTCACCATAATCAATTTAGGTCGATAATGCCTAGTCATGCAATGCTCTATTAGAGATTTGGTTCGTCTCAACAAGATTTCTACCTTACTTAAGCCTTTTTTTATTTACAAATGTTTTTGGTTTTCGAAAGTACTTTTTTGAATAGGCTTTCCTTTGTTAAAAATTTTGAAACATGACTTAAGAACTAGGAATCTTTGTAATGGGGTTTTTAATACAACATAAAAAGCTTATACCAACAGCCCACACTTAGACAAACATTGTCCTCAATGTTCCTAGTATATCCTACACTTAGGAGTTTTAGTTAAAGATTTTTGGGAATATTTGTCTAGTGTTTATTTGGGTTGGAATCCCACGCTTAGTGATAAGCTAGGATGTAGCATAATTTAAATTTGAGCTAGTAACGAGTGGAAAGGAACGAGTACTCCCCAACGAATTGTAGTGGTTGCTTGTGAAGAAACTGACTGGCTTGTGAAGGCAGGTTGTTTCAGCAATCTTGGAAGTTACGCTCTTTATTGATCGGCTCATTTTTCATCATTTATTCTTCTACTCTACTTTATTATACGGGTTGCCTCCCGAGAAGCGCTTTTGTTTAGGGTCGTTGGCTCGACCTTAATGATGCCTAAAAAGGTGACATTCCCCTCTGGTTGTTGTAATCGTAGTTTTCTTGAGGGAACGTGAGTCTTGGTGGATAGATTCGGAGAAAATGCCGGACCAAGAGTGGTGTTAGATCCGGTATTTCTCTTGAAGATCTTCTGAAGGAGAGATAATGTGCAGTTTCAGCTCGTGACAAACTTGAAGTCCGATGAGAACATGGTCCACTGCTCTGCTGATTGATCCATGAATGTCAATCATTGAGGCCGTGCTTGTGGTGATTGTTTCTCTAACTGGATGTTCATTTTGGAGGTCTTCAAATAGTGTCAGAAATTGTATCTTCAGTATCTCAAAATCTTCTGAACGGTGGTCTCCACAGTAGGAGTCTGTAGCTTTGCATAAATTTGTTAAGAGACGAAGCTGGAAAGAAGTGAAAAGCAATCCTGACCCAAGCATTAATGTCACCGTCTTGGAATATATCTCCCGACATCCAGCTTTGAATCTGAAAATAGGATCTGTGGATTCGTGGAAGATACGTGCTAACTGCTTCGTAACAAAGGTGGCAATGTTGACTCGGTCTGGTTCCAGGTGTGAGAACAGATTGTTGCGTCTTTCTTCTTCTGCTACTATGTCTCGTAATTCTTTGATAGTCAGATCAACATTGAAATGTTCCGTTCTTATTGATTAAAAACGTTCCATATTAATTGATTTCGTTGCGAGGTTTTGACCTCTATATGAGACGTTTTTTTCAAAGACTGCATTCATTTTTAAAACAAACCATAACCTTTATTTCATAAATAAAGGTTTAAAAAGCTTTACGTAGATGATCAAATAATGATAATCTAAAATATCCTGTTTACACACGACCATTATATAATGGTTTACAATACAAATATGTTACATCGAAATCAGTTTCTTGAATGCAGTTTTTACACAATATCATACAAACATGGACTCCAAATCTTGTCCTTATTTTAGTATGCAACAGCGGAAGCTCTTAGTATTCACCTGAGAATAAACATGCTTTAAACGTCAACAAAAATGTTGGTGAGTTATAGGTTTAACCTGTATATATCAAATTGTAACAATAGACCACAAGATTTCATATTTCAATACACATCCCATACATAGAGATAAAAATCATTCATATGGTGAACACCTGGTAACCGACATTAACAAGATGCATATATAAGAATATCCCCATCATTCCGGGACACCCTTCGGATATGATATAAATTTCGAAGTACTAAAGCATCCGGTACTTTGGATGGGGTTTGTTAGGCCCAATAGATCTATCTTTAGGATTCGCGTCAATTAGGGTGTCTGTTCCCTAATTCTTAGATTACCAGACTTA
This sequence comes from Rutidosis leptorrhynchoides, assembly GCF_046630445.1. Lineage (NCBI taxonomy): Eukaryota > Viridiplantae > Streptophyta > Magnoliopsida > Asterales > Asteraceae > Rutidosis > Rutidosis leptorrhynchoides. Next base: position 419,031,812 of record NC_092336.1, read on the forward strand.
ATAAAAAGGGGCATATTCGATTTCGATAATTCAACCCTAGAATGTAGTTTCACGTACTTGTGTCTATTTTGTAAATCATTTATAAAACCTGCATGTATTCTCATCCCAAAAATATTAGATTTTAAAAGTGGGACTATAACTCACTTTCACAGATTTTTACTTCGTTGGGAAGTAAGACTTGGCCACTAGTTGATTCACGAACCTATAACAATATATAGATATATATCAAAGTATGTTCAAAATATATTTACAATACTTTTAATACATTTTGATGTTTTAAGTTTATTAAGTCAGCTGTCCTCGTTAGTAACCTACAACTAGTTGTCCACAGTTAGATGTACAGAAATAAATCGATAAATATTATCTTGAATCAATCCACGAACCAGTGTATACGTATCTCAGTATTGATCACAACTCAAACTATATATATATTTTGGAATCAACCTCAACCCTGTATAGCCAACTCCAACATTCACATATAGAGTGTCTATGGTTGTTCCGCAATATATATATAGATGGGTCGACATGATAGGTCGAAACATTGTATACGTGTCTATAGTATCTCAAGATTACATAATATACAATATAAGTTGATTAGGTTATGGTTGGAATAGATTTATTACTAACTTTCACGTAGGTAAAATGAGTAGTTTTTATCAATCTTGTTTTACTCGCCATTTCTTCGTTTCTAATCCGTTTTGAGTGATTCCAGTGGCCATGGTTTCGTATTGAACTTAACTTTATGAATCTAAATAGAAAAAGTATAAGTTTATAGTTGGAAATACAAGTTAAAAGTCATTTTTGAAAGAGGTAGTCATTTTCGTCGAAAGAACGACATCTTGATGACCATTTTGAAAAACATACTTTCACTTTGAGTTTAACCATGATTTTTGGATATAGTTTCATGTTCATAAGAAAAATCATTTTTCCAGAAGTATAGCTTTTAAATCAAAGTTCTTCTTAGCTTTTAATTATCCCAACCAAAACAGCCTCCGGTTTTACTACGACGGCGTATATCCAGTTTTATGGTGTTTATCGTGTTTCCGGGTTTTAAATTATTAAGTTAGCATATCATATAGATATAGAACATGTGTTTAGTTGATTTTAAAAGTCTAGTTAGAAGGATTAACTTTATTTGCGAACAAGTTTAGAATTAACTAAACTATGTTCTAGTGATTACAAGTTTATAACGTTGAATAAGACAGCTTTTTATGTATGAATCGAATGATGTTATGAACATCATTACTACCTCAAGTTCCTTGGATAAACCTACTGGAAATGAGAAAAATGGATCTAGCTTCAAAGGATCCTTGGATGGCTTGAAAGTTCTTGAAGCAGAATCATGACACGAAAACAATTTCAAGTAAGATTTCCACTCGAAATAAGATTGTTATAGTTATAGAAATTTAATTAAAGTTTGAATATGATTATTACCTTGTATTAGAAAGATAATCTACTGTAAGTAACTAAGATTTCTTGATCTTGGATGATTACTTGGAATGGATTTAGAAAACTTGGAAGTAAACTTGCAATCTTGGAAGTATTCTTGATTTTATGAAACTAGAACTTTTGGAATTTATGAAGAACACTTAGAACTTGAATATAGAACTTGAGAGAGATTAATTAGATGAAGAAAATTGAAAAATGAAAGTGTTTGTAGGTGTTTTTGGTCGTTGGTGTATGGATTAGATATAAAAGATATTTAATTTTGTTTTCATGTAAATAAGTCATGAATGATTACTCATATTTTTGTAATTTTATGAGATATTTCATGCTAGTTGCCAAATGATGGTTCCTACATGTGTTAGGTGACTCACATGAGCTGCTAAGAGCTAATCATTGGAGTGTATATACCAATAGTATATACATCTAAAAGCTGTGTATTGTACGAGTACGAATACGGGTTCATACGAGTAGATTTGTTGATGAAACTGAACGAGGATGTAATTGTAAGCAATTTTGTTAAGTAGAAGTATTTTGATAAGTGTCTTGAAGTCTTTCAAAAGTGTATGAATACATATTAAAACACTACATATATATACATTTTAACTGAGTCGTTAAGTCATCGTTAGTCGTTACATGTAAATGTTGTTTTGAAACCTTTAGGTTAACGATCTTGTTAAATGTTGTTAATTCAATGTTTATAATATCAAATGAGATTTTAAATTATTATATTATCATGATATTATGATGTACGAATATGTCTTAATATGATCTATATACATTAAATGTCGTTACAACGATAATCGTTACATATATGTCTCGTTTCAAAATCATTAAGTTAGTAGTCTTATTTTTACATATGTAGTTCATTGTTAATACATTTAATGATATATTTACTTATAATTTAACATAATTAACCAAGTGTATCAATATCTTAATATGATTCATATGTACCTAGTAAGACGTTATAACGATAATCGTTATATATATCGTTTTCGAGTTTCTTAATTTAATAGTCTCATTTTTATGTATATAACTCATTGTTAAAATACCTAATGAGATACATTCTTATAATAAAATCATGTTAACTATATATATAACCATATATATGTCATCGTATAGTTTTTACAAGTTTTAACGTTCGTGAATCACCGGTCAACTTGGGTGGTCATTTGTCTATATGAAACCTATTCCAATTAATCAAGTCTTAATAAGTTTGATTTCTTAACATGTTGGAAACACTTAATCATGTAAATATCAATTTCATTTAATATATATAAACATGGAAAAGTTCGGGTCACTACAGTACCTACCCGTTAAATAAATTTCGTCCCGAAATTTTAAGCTATTGAAAGTGTTGACGAATCTTCTAGAAATAGATGCGGGTATTTCTTCTTCATCTGATCTTCACGCTCCCAGGTGAACTCGGGTCCTCTACGAGCATTCCATCGAACCTTAACAATCGGTATCTTGTTTTGTTTAAGTCCCTTAACCTCACGATCCATTATTTCGACGGGTTCTTCAATGAATTGAAGTTTTTCATTGATTTGGATTTCGTCTAACGGAATAGTGAGATCTTCTTTAGCAAAACATTTCTTCAAATTTGAGACGTGGAAAGTGTTATGTACAGCCGTGAGTTATTGAGGTAGCTCCAGTTGGTAAGCTACGGGTCCGACACGATCTATAATCTTGAATGGTCCAATGTACCTTGGATTTAGTTTCCCCCGTTTACCAAATCGAACAACGCCTTTCCAAGGTGAAACCTTAAGCATGATCATTTCTCCAATTTCAAACTCTATATCTTTTCTTTTACTGTCCACGTAGCTCTTTTGTCGACTCTGGGCGGTTTTCAATCTTTGTTGAATTTGGATGATTTTCTCGGTAGTTTCTTGTATTATCTCCGGACATGTAATCTGTCTATCCCCCACTTCATTCCAACAAATCGGAGAAATGCACTTTCTACCATAAAGTGCCTCAAACGGCGCCATCTCAATACTAGAATGATAACTGTTATTGTAGGAAAATTCTGCTAACGGTAGGTGTCGATCCCAACTGTTTCCGAAATCAATAACACATGCTCGTAGCATGTCTTCAAGCGTTTGTATCGTCCTTTCACTCTGCCCATCAGTTTGTGGATGATAGGCAGTACTCATGTCTAGACAAGTTCCTAATGCTTGCTGTAATGTCTGCCAGAATCTTGAAATAAATCTGCCATCCCTATCAGAGATAATAGAGATTGGTATTCCATGTCTGGAGACGACTTCCTTCAAATACAGTCGTGCTAACTTATCCATCTTGTCATCTTCTCTTCTTGGCAGGAAGTGTGCTGATTTGGTGAGACGATCAACTATTACCCAAATAGTATCAAAACCACTTGCAGTCCTTGGCAATTTAGTGATGAAATCCATGGTAATATTTTCCCATTTCCATTCTGGGATTTCGGGTTGTTGAAGTAGACCTGATGGTTTCTGATGCTCAGCTTTGACCTTAGAACACGTCAAACATTCTCCTACGTATTTAGCAACATCGGATTTCATACCCGGCCACCAAAAATGTTTCTTGAGATCCTTGTACATCTTCTCCTTTCCAGGATGTATTGAGTATCTGGTTTTATGAGCTTTTCTAAGTACCATTTCTCTCATATCTCCAAATTTTGGTACCCAAATCCTTTCAGCCATATACCGGGTTCCGTCTTCCCGAATATTAAGATGCTTCTCCGATCCTTTGGGTATTTCATCCTTTAAATTTCCCTCTTTTAAAACTCCTTGTTGCGCCTCCTTTATTTGAGTAGTAAGGTTATTGTGAATCATTATATTCATAGATTTTACTCGAATGGGTTCTCTGTCCTTCCTGCTCAAGGCGTCGGCTACCACATTTGCCTTCCCCGGGTGGTAACGAATCTCAAAGTCGTAATCATTCAATAATTTAATCCACCTACTCTGCCTCATATTCAGTTGTTTCTGATTAAATATGTGTTGAAGACTTTTGTGGTCGGTATATATAATACTTTTGACCCCATATAAGTAGTGCCTCCAAGTATTTAATGTAAAAACAACCGCGCCTAATTCCAAATCATGCGTCGTATAATTTTGTTCGTGAATCTTCAATTGTCTAGACGCATAAGTCACCTTCGTTCATTGCATTAATACACAACCGAGACCTTGCTTTAATGTGTCACAATAAATCACAAAATCATCATTCCCTTCAGGCAATGACAATATAGGTACCGTAGTTAGCTTTTTCTTCAATATCTGAAACGCTTTCTCTTGTTCATCCTTCCATTCAAATTTCTTCCCTTTATGCGTTAATGCAATCAAGGGTTTTGCTATTCTGGAAAAGTCTTGGATGAACCTTCTGTAGTAACCAGCTAGTCCTAAAAACTGGCGTATGTGTTTCAGAGTTTTCGGGGTTTCCCACTTTTCAACAGTTTCTATCTTTGCCAGATCCACCTTAATACCTTCTTTGTTCACTATGTGACCGAGGAATTGAACTTCTTCCAACCAAAATGCACACTTTGAAAATTTAGCGTACAATTCTTCCTTCCTCAATACTTCTAACACCTTTCTCAAATGTTCACCGTGTTCTTGGTCATTCTTTGAGTAAATAAGTATGTCATCAATGAAAATAATGACAAACTTGTCAAGGTATGGTCCACACACTCGGTTCATAAGGTCCATGAACACAGCTGGTGCATTAGTTAAACCAAACGGCATGACCATAAACTCGTAATGACCGTAACGTGTTCTGAAAGCAGTCTTTGGAATATCATCTTCTTTCACCCGCATTTGATGATACCCGAAACGTAAGTCAATCTTTGAATAAACAGACGAGCCTTGTAGTTGATCAAATAAGTCGTCGATTCTCGGTAGTGGGTAGCGGTTCTTGATGGTAAGTTTGTTCAACTCTTGGTAGTCGATACACAACCTGAATGTACCATCTTTCTTCTTGACAAACAAAACAGGAGCTCCCCACGGTGATGTGCTTGGTCGAATGAAACCACGCTCTAAAAGTTCTTGTAATTGGCTTTGCAGTTCTTTCATCTCGCTGGGTGCGAGTCTGTAAGGAGCACGAGCTATTGGTGCAGCTCCTGGTACAAGATCTATTTGAAATTCAACGGATCGATGTGGGGGTAATCCCGGTAATTCTTTCGGAAATACATCGGGAAATTCTTTTGCGACGGGAACATCATTGATGCTCTTTTCTTCAGTTTGTACTTTCTCGACGTGTGCTAGAACAGCATAGCAACCTTTTCTTATTAGTTTTTGTGCCTTCAAATTACTAATAAGATGTAGCTTCGTGTTGCCCTTTTCTCCGTACACCATTAAGGGTTTTCCTTTTTCTCGTATAATACGAATTGCATTTTTGTAACAAACGATCTCCGCTTTCACTTCTTTCAACCAGTCTATACCGATTATCACATCAAAACTCCCTAACTCTACTGGTATCAAGTCAATCTTAAATGTTTCGCTAACCAGTTTAATTTCTTGATTCCGACATATATTATCTGCTGAAATTAATTTACCATTTGCTAATTCGAGTAAAAACTTACTATCCAAAGGCATCAATGGACAACTTAATTTAGCACAAAAATCTCTACTCATATAGCTTCTATCCGCACCCGAATCAAATAAAACTTAAGCAGATTTATTGTCAATAAGAAACGTACCCGTAACAAGCTCCGGGTCTTCCTGTGCCTCTGCTACATTAATATTGAAAACTCTTCCGCGGCCTTGTCCATTCGTGTTCTCCTGGTTCGGGAAATTTCTAATAATGTGGCCCGGTTTTCCACATTTATAACAAACTACATTGGCATAACTTGCTCCGACACTACTTGCTCCGCCATTACTCGTTCCGACACCATTTGTTCCTTTCGTTCTGTTAACCCCTGGTCCGTAGACCTCACACTTCGCCGCGCTATGACCATTTCTTTTACACTTGTTGCAAAATTTGGTGCAGAACCCCGAGTGATACTTTTCACACGTTTGGCATAGCTGCTTCTGATTGTTGTTGTTGTTGCGGTTATTATTGTTGTTAAGATGATTGTTGTAGTTACTGTTGTTGTTGTTGTTGTTGTTGTTGTTGTTGTTGTTGTTGTTGTTGGGCCGTTTGTTGTAGTTGCGATTGATGTTGCGATTGTTAGGATACTTGTTGCGATTATTGTTGTAATTGCTGTTGTTGTTGTATTGGTGATTCTTATCACCGTTTTCCTCCCACTTTCTTTTGACTTGCTTCACATTGGCCTCTTCAGCAGTCTGTTCTTTAATTCTTTCTTCAATCTGGTTCACTAGTTTGTGAGCCATTCTACATGCCTGTTGTATGGAGGCGGGCTCGTGTGAACTTATATCTTCTTGGATTCTTTCTGGTAATCCTTTCACAAACGCGTCGATCTTCTCTTCCTCATCTTCGAACGCTCCCGGACACAATAGGCATAATTCTATGAATCGTCTTTTGTACATGGTAATATCAAATCCTTGGGTTCGTAACCCTCTAAGTTCTGTCTTGAGCTTATTGACCTCGGTTCTGGGACGGTACTTCTCGTTCATCAAGTGCTTGAATGCTGACCACGGTAGTGCGTACGCATCGTCTTGTCCCACTTGCTCTAGATAGGTATTCCACCATGTTAACGCAGAACCTGTGAAGGTATGCGTAGCGTACTTCACTTTGTCCTCTTCAGTACACTTACTTATGGCAAACACCGATTCGACCTTCTCGGTCCACCGTTTCAATTTGATCGGTCCTTCGGTTCCATCAAATTCCAAAGGTTTGCAGGCAGTGAATTCTTTGTAGGTGCATCCTACACGATTTCCTGTACTGCTAGATCCAAGGTTATTGTTGGTATGTAGCGCGGCCTGTACTGCGGCTATATTTGAAGCAAGAAAGGCACGAAATTCCTCTTCACTCATATTCAAGGTGTGTCGAGTAGTCGGTGCCATTTCCTTCAAAATAGTCAAATAAAATGAGTTAATCATATAGAATATCAAGAGTAGTCAATAGTATTTCGTAGCGTAATATGAACTTATTTATAAAAGCTCTTTCTTCATATTAGCGTTTTATACTCTTTAATTCGGGTAGTACCTACCCGTTAAGTTCATACTTAGTAGCTAACATACCATTTCAACTACTACAATTCTATATGAAAAACTAATCACAAAAAAGAAATATATATCATATTCAAACCTTTATACAATAACTTGCAAACTTACAATACCGCTATTTTACATATAGCATGAAATATAGCACATAAAACTTTAATACAAAGTAGTTGCGAAGATAATTCTATTTAATAAATAAGGCGTTCAGCAAGGGCAACAAAGACACGTAATTCATACGTCCAGAAACAAGTCATGCATTCTAGTTTTACTAATACCACTTCCCATCCTTGGTCTTATGGAACGTAACCGTTGTGACCGATAGTATGATAACGTGTTGTAACGTCGTCAAAAGGACGAAGGTTACGTAATGACCAACAGTCTCGTAATAACCTAAAAACCTCATTTCTTACCCCAATTACCGACTCCGTGTAGTGACCCGAACTTTTCCATGTTTATATATATTAATTGAGATTGATATTTACATGATTAAATGTTTCCAACATGTTAAGCAATCAAACTTGTTAAGACTTGATTAATTGAAATAGGTTTCATATAGACAATTGACCACCCAAGTTGACCGGTGATTCACGAACGTTAAAACTTGTAAAAACTATATGATGACATATATATGGATATATATATAGTTAACATGATACTATGATAAGTAAACATGTCATTAAGTATATTAACAATGAACTACATATGTAAAAACAAGACTACTAACTTAATGATTTTTAAACGAGACATATATGTAACGATTATCGTTGTAAAGACATTTAATGTATATATATCATATTAAGAGATATTCATACATGATAATATCATGATAATATAATAATTTAAAATCTCATTTGATATTATAAACATTGGGTTAACAACATTTAACAAGATCGTTAACCTAAAGGTTTCAAAACAACACTTACATGTAACGACTAACGATGACTTAACGACTAAGTTAAAATGTATATACATGTAGTGTTTTAATATGTATTTATACACTTTTTAAAGACTTCAATACACTTATCAAAATACTTCTACTTAACAAAAATGCTTACAATTATATCCTCGTTCAGTTTCATCAACAATTCTACTCGTATGCACCCGTATTCGTACTCGTACAATACACAGCTTTTAGATGTATGTACTATTGGTATATACACTCCAATGATCAGCTCTTAGCAGCCCATGTGAGTCACCTAACACATGTGGGAACCATCATTTGGCAACTAGCATGAAATATCTCATAAAATTACAAAAATATGAGTAATCATTCATGACTTATTTACATGAAAACAAAATTACATATCCTTTATATCTAATCCATACACCAACGACCAAAAACACCTACAAACACTTTCATTCTTCAATTTTCTTCATCTAATTAATCTCTCTCAAGTTCTATCTTCAAGTTCTAAGTGTTCTTCATATATTCTACAAGTTCTAGTTACATAAAATCAAGAATACTTTCAAGTTTGCTAGCTCACTTTCAATCTTGTAAGGTGATCATCCAACCTCAAGAAATCTTTGTTTCTTACAGTAGGTTATCATTCTAATACAAGGTAATAATCATATTCAAACTTTGGTTCAATTTCTATAACTATAACAATCTTATTTCAAGTGATGATCTTACTTGAACTTGTTTTCGTGTCATGATTCTGCTTCAAGAACTTCGAGCCATCCAAGGATCCATTGAAGCTAGATCCATTTTTCTCTTTTCCAGTAGGTTTATCCAAGGAACTTAAGGTAGTAATGATGTTCATAACATCATTCAATTCATACATATAAAGCTATCTTATTCGAAGGTTTAAACTTGTAATCACTAGAACATAGTTTAGTTAATTCTAAACTTGTTCGCAAACAAAAGTTAATCCTTCTAACTTGACTTTTAAAATCAACTAAACACATGTTCTATATCTATATGATATGCTAACTTAATGATTTAAAACCTGGAAACACGAAAAACACCGTAAAACCGGATTTACGCCGTCGTAGTAACACCGCGGGCTGTTTTGGGTTAGTTAATTAAAAACTATGATAAACTTTGATTTAAAAGTTGTTATTCTGAGAAAATGATTTTTATTATGAACATGAAACTATATCCAAAAATTATGGTTAAACTCAAAGTGGAAGTATGTTTTCTAAAATGGTCATCTAGACGTCGTTCTTTCGACTGAAATGACTACCTTTACAAAAACGACTTGTAACTTATTTTTCCGACTATAAACCTATACCTTTTCTGTTTAGATTCATAAAATAGAGTTCAATATGAAACCATAGCAATTTGATTCACTCAAAACGGATTTAAAATGAAGAAGTTATGGGTAAAACAAGATTGGATAATTTTTCTCATTTTAGCTACGTGAAAATTGGTAACAAATCTATTCCAACCATAACTTAATCAACTTGTATTGTATATTATGTAATCTTGAGATACCATAGACACGTATACAATGTTTCGACCTATCATGTCGACACATCTATATATATTTCGGAACAACCATAGACACTCTATATGTGAATGTTGGAGTTAGCTATACAGGGTTGAGGTTGATTCCAAAATATATATAGTTTGAGTTGTGATCAATACTGAGATACGTATACACTGGGTCGTGGATTGATTCAAGATAATATTTATCGATTTATTTCTGTACATCTAACTGTGGACAACTAGTTGTAGGTTACTAACGAGGACAGCTGACTTAATAAACGTAAAACATCAAAATATATTAAAAGTGTTGTAAATATATTTTGAACATACTTTGATATATATGTATATATTGTTATAGGTTCGTGAATCAACCAGTGGCCAAGTCTTACTTCCCGACGAAGTAAAAAAATCTGTGAAAGTGAGTTATAGTCCCACTTTTAAAATCTAATATTTTTGGGATGAGAATACATGCAGGTTTTATAAATGATTTACAAAATAGACACAAGTACGTGAAACTACATTCTATGGTTGAATTATCGAAATCGAATATGCCCCTTTTTATTAAGTCTGGTAATCTAAGAATTAGGGAACAGACACCCTAATTGACGCGAATCCTAAAGATAGATCTATCGGGCCCAACAAGCCCCATCCAAAGTACCGGATGCTTTAGTACTTCGAAATTTATATCATATCCGAAGGGTGTCCCGGAATGATGGGGATATTCTTATATATGCATCTTGTTAATGTCGGTTACCAGGTGTTCACCATATGAATGATTTTTATCTCTATGTATGGGATGTGTATTGAAATATGAAATCTTGTGGTCTATTATTATGATTTGATATATATAGGTTAAACCTATAACTCACCAACATTTTTTTTGACGTTTTAAGCATGTTTATTCTCAGGTGATTATTAAGAGCTTCCGCTGTCGCATACTTAAATAAGGACGAGATTTGGAGTCCATGCTTGTATGATATTGTGTAAAAACTGCATTCAAGAAACTTATTTTGTTGTAACATATTTGTATTGTAAACCATTATGTAATGGTCGTGTGTAAACAGGATATTTTAGATTATCATTATTTGATAATCTACGTAAAGCTTTTTAAACCTTTATTGATGAAATAAAGGTTATGGTTTGTTTTAAAATGAATGCAGTCTTTGAAAAACGTCTCATATAGAGGTCAAAACCTCGCAACGAAATCAATTAATATGGAACGTTTTTAATCAATAAGAACGGGACATTTCAGTTGGTATCCGAGCGTTGGTCTTAGAGAACCAGAATTTTGCATTAGTGTGTCTTATCGAGTTTGTTAGGATGCATTAGTGAGTCTGGACTTCGACCGTGTTTACTTGAAAAATGATTGCTTAACAAATTTTGTTGGAAACTATATATTTTTAACATGTGAATATTATGTGATATATTAATCTCTTAACGCGTTTGATATTATGTGATAGATGTCTACCTCTAGAACAAGTCCCATTGACTCACCTAATAATAATGAAGAGTCAAATGTAAATTGGAATGATTCGTGGACTGATTCACAAGTTCCCGAAGAGGAACCGGAAGAAGAGTCGGAACCGGAAGAAGAATCGGAACCGGAAGAAGAATCGGAACCGGATGAAGAAATAGAACCGGTGGGGGAAATAATAAAACGGTTAAGTAAAAGAAAATCCTCAACCAACCGACCAAGGCTAATTATGGTCAATGGTGTTTCCGCCAAGGAAGCAAAATATTGGGAGGATTATCAATTCTCCGATGAATCGGATTCCGACGAGAATTCCGATGATGTTATAGAAATTACCCCAACTGAATTTAAAAAGGCAAAAGAAAATAATAAGGGAAAGGGCATAAAAATAGAGAAATCTAATTCCAACCCCGATGAACTTTATATGTATCGTCAACCCCCGAAGTCCTTAAGTTGTAACAATGACCCGGGAACCTCTAAACCACCAGGTTTTTCTAAACCAATGTGGAAAATAACGGCTCGTATTAGGGGAACATCATATATCCCTAGAAACTTGGCAAAACGAACCAAAACCGAAGAAGAAGAAACAAGCGAGTCGGAATAAGATAGTTGTATTCGTGTGGTGTAATATATGTAATATAGTGTGCTTATGCTTTATGATATATGTAAAAATTGCTTGTATTAAAAAGTATTTTTTTTTTATGAATCTAACTCTTGTCTATTTTACAGTATAAAAACACAAAATGGATAGACAACCCAATATTTTAAGAGACCTACCCGGAGACATGATTGATGAAATCTTGTCTAGAGTCGGTCAGAATTCTTCGGCACAACTATTTAAGGCGAGATCAGTTTGTAAGACATTTGAAGAACGTTCCAAGAATGCCTTGGTTTATAAAAGGCTTTCGTTCGAAAGATGGGGGATATCACATTGGGAAATCCATAAGTTACGATGTGTTTACTTTGACACATATATTGCGGGGAACCCAAATGCTATTTTACGCAATGGGTTAAGAAATTATTTTGACTCAAAATATCCGAATATTGGACTTCGTGATTTAGAAAAAGTGGCTAACATGCAACATAAAGAAGCATGTTATGCTTACGGATTAGTAATGTTCGCTTCTCACCAAAGTGAGAACAAGAACATCGGGCTACAACTATTAAACAAAACGTTCCCACAAGTGACGGAGTCGGTAATTGGGGTAAGAAATGAGGTTTTTAGATTGTTACGGGACTGTTGGACATTACGTAACCCTCGTCCCTTTGACGACGTTACAACACGCTGTCTTATCAACGGCCATAACGGTTATGTTCCACAAGACCAAGGATGGGAAGTAGTCCTAGTAAAACCAGAATGCATGACTTGTTTCTGGACGTATGAATTACGTGTCTTTATTGCCTTTGCTGAACGACTTGTGTACTAGCTAGAATTATCTTCACAACTGTCTTGTATCAAAGTTATTGTGTGCTATATTTCATGCTTTATGTAAAATAAGCGGTATTGTAAGTTTGTAAAATATTGTGAAAAAGTTTGAACGCGAAATATTATTATAATCAGTTTTTCATATAGAATTGTAGTAGTTGAATTGTATATTAGCTACTAAGTATGAACTTAACGGGTAGGTACTACCCGAATTTAAACTTATAAAACGCTAATATGAAGAAAAAGCTTTTATAAATGAGTTCATATTATGCTACGAAATACTATTAACTACTCTTAATATTCTGTATGATTAACTTGTTCCATTTGACTATTTTGAAGGAAATGGCACCGACTACTCGACACACCGTGAATATGAATGAAGAGGAATTCCGTACTTTTCTAGCTTCAAACATAGCCGCAGTACAGGCTGCGCTACATACCAACAATAACCTTGGATCTAGCAGTACAGGAAATCGTGTAGGATGCACCTACAAAGAATTCACTGCCTGCAAACCTTTGGAATTTGATGGAACCGAAGGACCGATCGGATTGAAACGGTGGACCGAGAAGGTCGAATCGGTGTTTGCCATAAGTAAGTGTACTGAAGAGGACAAAGTGAAGTACGCTATGCATACCTTCACAGGTTCTGCGTTAACATGGTGGAATACCTATCTAGAGCAAGTGGGACAAGACGATGCGTACGCACTACCGTGGTCAGCATTCAAGCACTTGATGAACGAGAAGTACCGTCCCAGAACCGAGGTCAATAAGCTCAAGACAGAACTTAGAGGGTTACGAACCCAAGGATTTGATATTACCAAGTACGAAAGACGATTCACAGAATTGTGCCTATTGTGTCCGGGAGCATTCGAAGATGAGGAAGAGAAGATCGACGCGTTTGTGAAAGGATTACCGGAAAGAATCCAAGAAGATATAAGTTCACACGAGCCCGCCTCCATACAACAGGCATGTAGAATGGCTCACAAACTAGTGAACCAGATTGAAGAAAGAATTAAAGAACAGACTGCTGAAGAGACCAATGTGAAGCAAGTCAAAAGAAAGTGGGAGGAAAACGGTGATAAGAATCACCAATACAACAACAACAGCAATTACAACAATAATCGCAACAATTATCCCAGCAATCGCAACATCAATCGCAAATACAACAAACGGCCCAACAACAACAACAACAACAACAACAGCAGCAGCAACTACAACAATCATCCCAACAACAATAATAACCGCAACAACAACAACAATCAGAAGCAGCTATGCCAAAGGTGTGAAAAGTATCACTCGGGGTTCTGCACCAAATTTTGCAACAAGTGTAAAAGAAATGGTCATAGCGCGGTGAAGTGTGAGGTCTACGGACCAGGGGTTAATAGAACGAAAGGAACAAATGGTGTCGGAACGAGTAATGGCGGAGCAAGTAGTGTCGGAGCAAGTTATGCCAATGTAGTTTGTTATAAATGTGGAAAACCGGGCCACATTATTAGAAATTGCCCGAACCAGGAGAACACGAATGGACAAGGCCGCGGAAGAGTTTTCAATATTAATGCGGCAGAGGCACAGGAAGACCCGGAGCTTGTTACGGGTACGTTTCTTATTGACAATAAATCTGCTTACGTTTTATTTGATTCGGGTGCGGATAGAAGCTATATGAGTAGAGATTTTTGTGCTAAATTAAGTTGTCCATTGACGCCTTTGGATAGTAAATTTTTACTCGAATTAGCAAATGGTAAATTAATTTCAGCAGATAATATATGTTGGAATCGAGAAATTAAACTGGTTAGCGAAACATTTAAGATTGATTTGATACCAGTAGAGTTAGGGAGTTTTGATGTGATAATCGGTATGGACTGGTTGAAAGAAGTGAAAGCAGAGATCGTTTATTACAAAAATGCAATTCGCATTATACGAGAAAAAGGAAAACCCTTAATGGTGTACGGAGAAAAGGGCAACACGAAGCTACATCTTATTAGTAATTTGAAGGCACAAAAACTAATAAGAAAAGGTTGCTATGCTGTTCTAGCACACGTCGAGAAAGTACAAACTCAAGAAAAGAGCATCAATGATGTTCCCATTGCAAAAGAATTTCCCGATGTATTTCCGAAAGAATTACCGGGATTACCCCCACATCGATCCGTTGAATTTCAAATAGATCTTGTACCAGGAGCTGCACCAATAGCTCGTGCTCCTTACAGACTCGCACCCAGCGAGATGAAAGAACTGCAAAGCCAATTACAAGAACTTTTAGAGCGAGGTTTCATTCGACCAAGCACATCACCGTGGGGAGCTCCTGTTTTGTTTGTCAAGAAGAAAGATGGTACATTCAGGTTGTGTATCGACTACCGAGAGTTGAACAAACTTACCATCAAGAACTGCTACCCACTACCGAGAATCGACGACTTATTTGATCAACTACAAGGCTCGTCTGTTTATTCAAAGATTGACTTACGTTCCGGGTATCATCAAATGCGGGTGAAAGAAGATGATATTCCAAAGACTACTTTCAGAACACGTTACGGTCATTACGAGTTTATGGTCATGCCGTTTGGTTTAACTAATGCACCAGCTGTGTTCATGGACCTTATGAACCGAGTGTGTGGACCATACCTTGACAAGTTTGTCATTGTTTTCATTGATGACATACTTATTTACTCAAAGAATGACCAAGAACACGGTGAACATTTGAGAAAGGTGTTAGAAGTATTGAGGAAGGAAGAATTGTACGCTAAGTTTTCAAAGTGTGCATTTTGGTTGGAAGAAGTTCAATTCCTCGGTCACATAGTGAACAAAGAAGGTATTAAGGTGGATCCGGCAAAGATAGAAACTGTTGAAAAGTGGGAAACCCCGAAAACTCCGAAACACATACGCCAGTTTTTAGGACTAGCTGGTTACTACAGAAGGTTCATCCAAGACTTTTCCAGAATAGCAAAACCCTTGACTGCATTAACGCATAAAGGGAAGAAATTTGAATGGAATGATGAACAAGAGAAAGCGTTTCAGTTATTGAAGAAAAAGCTAACTACGGCACCTATATTGTCATTGCCTGAAGGGAATGATGATTTTGTGATTTATTGTGACGCATCAAAGCAAGGTCTCGGTTGTGTATTAATGCAACGAACGAAGGTGATTGCTTATGCGTCTAGACAATTGAAGATTCACGAACAAAATTATACGACGCATGATTTAGAATTAGGCGCGGTTGTTTTTGCATTAAAGACTTGGAGGCACTACTTATATGGGGTCAAAAGTATTATATATACCGACCACAAAAGTCTTCAACACATATTTAATCAGAAACAACTGAATATAAGGCAGCGTAGGTGGATTGAATTATTGAATGATTACGACTTTGAGATTCGTTACCACCCGGGGAAGGCAAATGTGGTAGCCGATGCCTTGAGCAGGAAGGACAGAGAACCCATTCGAGTAAAATCTATGAATATAATGATTCATAATAACCTTACTACTCAAATAAAGGAGGCGCAACAAGGAGTTTTAAAAGAGGGAAATTTAAAGGATGAAATACCCAAAGGATCGGAGAAGCATCTTAATATTCGGGAAGACGGAACCCGGTATAGGGCTGAAAGGATTTGGGTACCAAAATTTGGGGATATGAGAGAAATGGTACTTAGAGAATCTCATAAAACCAGATACTCAATACATCCTGGAACGGGGAAGATGTACAAGGATCTCAAGAAACATTTTTGGTGGCCGGGTATGAAAGCCGATGTTGCTAAATACGTAGGAGAATGTTTGACGTGTTCTAAGGTCAAAGCTGAGCATCAGAAACCATCAGGTCTACTTCAACAACCCGAAATCCCAGAATGGAAATGGGAAAACATTACCATGGATTTCATCACTAAATTGCCAAGGACTGCAAGTGGTTTTGATACTATTTGGGTAATAGTTGATCGTCTCACCAAATCAGCACACTTCCTGCCAATAAGAGAAGATGACAAGATGGAGAAGTTAGCACGACAGTATTTGAAGGAAGTCGTCTCCAGACATGGAATACCAATCTCTATTATCTCTGATAGGGATGGCAGATTTATTTCAAGATTCTGGCAGACATTACAGCAAGCATTAGGAACTCGTCTAGACATGAGTACTGCCTATCATCCACAAACTGATGGGCAGAGCGAAAGGACGATACAAACGCTTGAAGACATGCTACGAGCATGTGTTATTGATTTCGGAAACAGTTGGGATCGACATCTACCGTTAGCAGAATTTTCCTACAACAACAGCTACCATTCAAGCATTGAGATGGCACCGTTTGAAGCACTTTATGGTAGAAAGTGCAAGTCTCCGATTTGTTGGAGTGAAGTGGGGGATAGACAGATTACGGGTCCGGAGATTATATAAGAAACTGCCGAGAAGATCATCCAAATTCAACAACGGTTGAAAACCGCACAAAGTCGACAAAAGATCTACGCTGACATTAAAAGAAAAGATATAGAATTTGAAATTGGAGAGATGGTCATGCTTAAAGTTGCACCTTGGAAAGGCGTTGTTCGATTTGGTAAACGAGAGAAATTAAATCCAAGGTATATTGGACCATTCAAGATTATTGATCGTGTCGGACCAGTAGCTTACCGACTTGAGTTACCTCAACAACTCGCGGCTGTACATAATACTTTCCACGTCTCGAATTTGAAGAAATGTTTTGCTAAAGAAGATCTCACTATTCCGTTAGATGAAATCCAAATCAACGAAAAACTTCAATTCATCGAAGAACCCGTCGAAATAATGGATCGTGAGGTTAAAAGACTTAAGCAAAACAAGATACCAATTGTTAAGGTTCGATGGAATGCTCGTAGAGGACCCGAGTTCACCTGGGAGCGTGAAGATCAGATGAAGAAGAAATACCCGCATCTATTTCCAGAAGATTCGTCAACACCTTCAACAGCTTAAAATTTCGGGACGAAATTTATTTAACGGGTAGGTACTGTAGTGACCCGAACTTTTCCATGTTTATATATATTAATTGAGATTGATATTTACATGATTAAATGTTTCCAACATGTTAAGCAATCAAACTTGTTAAGACTTGATTAATTGAAATAGGTTTCATATAGACAATTGACCACCCAAGTTGACCGGTGATTCACGAACGTTAAAACTTGTAAAAACTATATGATGACATATATATGGATATATATATAGTTAACATGATACTATGATAAGTAAACATATCATTAAGTATATTAACAATGAACTACATATGTAAAAACAAGACTACTAACTTAATGATTTTTAAACGAGACATATATGTAACGATTATCGTTGTAAAGACATTTAATGTATATATATCATATTAAGAGATATTCATACATGATAATATCATGATAATATAATAATTTAAAATCTCATTTGATATTATAAACATTGGGTTAACAACATTTAACAAGATCATTAACCTAAAGGTTTCAAAACAACACTTACATGTAACGACTAACGATGACTTAACGACTCAGTTAAAATGTATATACATGTAGTGTTTTAATATGTATTTATACACTTTTTAAAGACTTCAATACACTTATCAAAATACTTCTACTTAACAAAAATGCTTACAATTATATCCTCGTTCAGTTTCATCAACAATTCTACTCGTATGCACCCGTATTCGTACTCGTACAATACACAGCTTTTAGATGTATGTACTATTGGTATATACACTCCAATGATCAGCTCTTAGCAGCCCATGTGAGTCACCTAACACATGTGGGAACCATCATTTGGCAACTAGCATGAAATATCTCATAAAATTACAAAAATATGAGTAATCATTCATGACTTATTTACATGAAAACAAAATTACATATCCTTTATATCTAATCCATACACCAACGACCAAAAACACCTACAAACACTTTCATTCTTCAATTTTCTTCATCTAATTAATCTCTCTCAAGTTCTATCTTCAAGTTCTAAGTGTTCTTCATATATTCTACAAGTTCTAGTTACATAAAATCAAGAATACTTTCAAGTTTGCTAGCTCACTTTCAATCTTGTAAGGTGATCATCCAACCTCAAGAAATCTTTGTTTCTTACAGTAGGTTATCATTCTAATACAAGGTAATAATCATATTCAAACTTTGGTTCAATTTCTATAACTATAACAATCTTATTTCAAGTGATGATCTTACTTGAACTTGTTTTCGTGTCATGATTCTGCTTCAAGAACTTCGAGCCATCCAAGGATCCATTGAAGCTAGATCCATTTTTCTCTTTTCCAGTAGGTTTATCCAAGGAACTTAAGGTAGTAATGATGTTCATAACATCATTCAATTCATACATATAAAGCTATCTTATTCGAAGGTTTAAACTTGTAATCACTAGAACATAGTTTAGTTAATTCTAAACTTGTTCGCAAACAAAAGTTAATCCTTCTAACTTGACTTTTAAAATCAACTAAACACATGTTCTATATCTATATGATATGCTAACTTAATGATTTAAAACCTGGAAACACGAAAAACACCGTAAAACCGGATTTACGCCGTCGTAGTAACACCGCGGGCTGTTTTGGGTTAGTTAATTAAAAACTATGATAAACTTTGATTTAAAAGTTGTTATTCTGATAAAATGATTTTTATTATGAACATGAAACTATATCCAAAAATTATGGTTAAACTCAAAGTGGAAGAATGTTTTCTAAAATGGTCATCTAGACGTCGTTCTTTCAACTGAAATGACTACCTTTACAAAAACGACTTGTAACTTATTTTTCCGACTATAAACCTATACCTTTTCTGTTTAGATTCATAAAATAGAGTTCAATATGAAACCATAGCAATTTGATTCACTCAAAACGGATTTAAAATGAAGAAGTTATGGGTAAAACAAGATTGGATAATTTTTCTCATTTTAGCTACGTGAAAATTGGTAACAAATCTATTCCAACCATAACTTAATCAACTTGTATTGTATATTATGTAATCTTGAGATACCATAGACACGTATACAATGTTTCGACCTATCATGTCGACACATCTATATATATTTCGGAACAACCATAGACACTCTATATGTGAATGTTGGAGTTAGCTATACAGGGTTGAGGTTGATTCCAAAATATATATAGTTTGAGTTGTGATCAATACTGAGATACGTATACACTGGGTCGTGGATTGATTCAAGATAATATTTATCGATTTATTTCTGTACATCTAACTGTGGACAACTAGTTGTAGGTTACTAACGAGGACAGCTGACTTAATAAACGTAAAACATCAAAATATATTAAAAGTGTTGTAAATATATTTTGAACATACTTTGATATATATGTATATATTGTTATAGGTTCGTGAATCAACCAGTGGCCAAGTCTTACTTCCCGACGAAGTAAAAAAATCTGTGAAAGTGAGTTATAGTCCCACTTTTAAAATCTAATATTTTTGGGATGAGAATACATGCAGGTTTTATAAATGATTTACAAAATAGACACAAGTACGTGAAACTACATTCTATGGTTGAATTATCGAAATCGAATATGCCCCTTTTTATTAAGTCTGGTAATCTAAGAATTAGGGAACAGACACCCTAATTGACGCGAATCCTAAAGATAGATCTATCGGGCCCAACAAGCCCCATCCAAAGTACCGGATGCTTTAGTACTTCGAAATTTATATCATATCCGAAGGGTGTCCCGGAATGATGGGGATATTCTTATATATGCATCTTGTTAATGTCGGTTACCAGGTGTTCACCATATGAATGATTTTTATCTCTATGTATGGGATGTGTATTGAAATATGAAATCTTGTGGTCTATTATTATGATTTGATATATATAGGTTAAACCTATAACTCACCAACATTTTTTTGACGTTTTAAGCATGTTTATTCTCAGGTGATTATTAAGAGCTTCCGCTGTCGCATACTTAAATAAGGACGAGATTTGGAGTCCATGCTTGTATGATATTGTGTAAAAACTGCATTTAAGAAACTTATTTTGTTGTAACATATTTGTATTGTAAACCATTATGTAATGGTCGTGTGTAAACAGGATATTTTAGATTATCATTATTTGATAATCTACGTAAAGCTTTTTAAACCTTTATTGATGAAATAAAGGTTATGGTTTGTTTTAAAATGAATGCAGTCTTTGAAAAACGTCTCATATAGAGGTCAAAACCTCGCAACGAAATCAATTAATATGGAACGTTTTTAATCAATAAGAACGGGACATTTCACTCCGTCACTTGTGGGAACGTTTTGTTTAATAGTTATAGCCCGATGTCCTTTTTCTCACTTTGGTGAGAAGCGAACATTACTAACCCGTAAGCATAACATGCTTCTTTATGTTGCATGTTAGCCGCTTTTTTCTAAATCATGAAGTCCTATATTCGGATACATTGAGTCAAAATAATTTCTTAACCCGTTGCTTAAAATAGCATTTGGGTTCCCCGCAATATATGCGTCAAAGTAAACACATTGTAACTTATGGGTTTCCCAATGTGATATCCCCCATCTTTCAAACGAAAGCCTTTTATAAACCAAGGCATTCTTGGAACGTTCTTCGAATGTCTTACAAACTGATTTTGCCATAAATAGTTGTGCCGAGGAATTCTGACCGACTCTAGATAAGATTTCATCAATCATGTCTCCGGGTAAGTCTTCTAAAATATTGGGTTGTCTATCCATTTTGTGTTTTTATACAGTAAAATAGACAAGAGTTAGATTCATAAAAGATACTTATTAATACAAGCAATTTTTACATATATCGTAAAGCATAAGCACACTATATTACAAATACTACATCGCACAAATACAACTATCTTATTCCAACTCACTCGTTTCTTCTTTTTCAAACTTGGTTCTTTTTGCTAAGTTTTTAGGGATATATGATGTTCCCCTAATACGAGCCATCGTTTTCTACATTGGTCTAGAAAAACCTGGTGGTTTAGAGGTTCCCGGGTTATTGTTACAACTTAAGAAATACGGGTGTTGACGATACATATAAAGTTCATCGGGGTTGGAATCAGATTTCTCTATTTTTATGCCCTTTCCCTTATTGTTCTCTTTTGCCTTTTTAAATTCAGTTGGGGTAATTTCTATAACATCATCGGAATTCTCGTCGGGATCCTATTCATCGGAGAATTGGTAATCCTCCCAATATTTTGCTTCCTTGGCGGAAACACCGTTGACCATAATTAACCTTGGTCGGTTGGTTGAGGATTTTCTTTTACTTAACCATTTTATTATTTCCCCAACCGATTCTATTTCTTCTTCCGGTTCCTCCTCCTCCGGTTCCGATTCTTCTTCCGGTTCCGATTCTTCTTCCGGTTCTTCTTCGGGAACTTGTGAATCAGTCCACGAATCATTCCAAATTACATTTGACTCTTCATTATTATTAGGTGAGTCAATGGGACTTGTATTAGAGGTAGACATCTATCACATAATATCAAACACGTTAAGAGATTAATATATCACATAATATTCACATGTTAAAAATATATAGTTTCCAACAAAATTTGTTAAACAATCATTTTTCAAGTAAACACGGTCGTGATGGAATTCAACATATAAACAAGTTTCATAAACATGCATGTTATTAGATTTAAAGCGGAAGCATATATTTGCAAGAAAAACTTATATATATGTTTAACCTTTTAAACATGAATTCCATTTCATAGATCTAGTCTTGTAAATATACTAAAATGTAAATAGAAGCTAGTTAGGGTTTATACCTTCTCCAAAAGGAGGTTGAAGCAAGAAGATGAAGATGATGAAGATGAGAATGAATGGAGCTTCAAAAGGATGAAACCTCAAGGAGAAATACCCCAAGCCTTTTAACACCAACACCACCCTTTTTTTAGTTAGGATTTTAGACACTTTAATCACCAAATTACCAAGCAAAACACCCTCTTCTTTTCCTCTTTTTGGTTCGGCCAGCAGCACCACAAAAGGGAGGAGTTTTTCAAGTATATTTGAATGTGGAGTGTGTATTTGGTTCAAGGATTCAAGCATGCAACTTAGGGTGTTGTGTTAATAAAGCAACCAATAAATATACATGGGAAAACCCCATTTTTCCCTCCCCAAAAAAACGCCACCCTTGGCCTTTCAAAAGGGAATAATTAATTTTTATATAAAACTAGTTATATAAAACATGTATATTTAAAGTTACTTGCATTTTATAAAACCAATTTTATAAAATATAACTCAACATAATTATTTAACCCATAAATAATTAAATCCTTTATCATATAAATTATCCAAATAATTTATCTCTAGTGATAGTATTTTAGAAAACCAATTTTCTAAAATTCAAGTGTCACGTATCTATTTAATGAACCAATCGTTAAAATTAAATACGTATAAGGTGTCGGTAAGCTTGTTATTGGGTATGACCCGACTTGGATCATAACATGTTAGCCACATTAGTTTAATATGTCTCTCGGGCATATGAAATACCTTCAATCTCCCACTTGCACGAGAAACATAAGAAATTAATGCAAGTGATGGATACCACCTAACGACCGTCCATCACCCCTAATATGTTATGACTTAGTGCCATTCAATAACATCATCCCTTTCGAGTTCCCATCTCGAATATGATTAGGTGAATCTTTCAATATATCCTTTCGTCCTAGATGTCATGTTAAATCCAAGAGATACAGAGTGACCACTCTCTTATAGATTTAACTTTATCAGGCCTTAGACATCTGACTCTCAACGAATAAGAGGGACAAATTCCATCTTGGCTACTTACGTCCTAGATACTACACCTTGTACCATACCTGAAGCCTCCCTTATGAGCTACCTTCTCAGAATAGCGAAGGAAAGAATCAAGGTACGATATTCAGTGAATATCTAAACCCAATATGTATCTCAGGTCAGAGGATATAATGATATTCTCCTTTACTCAAGATTACATGTGATCAACCACAAAGGCTCCATACGGTAAATCTTGAGAGCGGGTCTTCCAATATTTGTGTCCCACAAATATCTATGAACCTTGGTTGCAACCTTGCCCCACATTCACCATTTGAATGTTAACCAATCCAAGTTCATAATAGTCTAGACCTCACATTTGTTCCCACAAACGTGATCAACTACGGAATTTAGAATAATAGTTTATTCATGGATAAAATATGCAAAATTGGAACATGACTCATAATTAAATTAATACCATAATTATATTGATGAGTTTAAACTAATTCGTTCCGTTACAATACATAAAATAGATAATTTCCAATCACTAGAATATCGAAGCCCTAATGCACAAACATGTCCCTTATGTTTTGGCCAATGTAAAAGCTTCGTGAGTGGATCCGCAACATTTTGATCTGTGTGAACCTTGTGAATACATATCTTTCCCTTTTCAACCTCATCCCTGATGTAGTTGAATCTCCACTCAATGTGACGAGTCTTTTGATGAGTACGAGGTTCCTTGATTTGATCAATCGCACCCTCGTTGTCACAAAAGATCTCAAGAGGGTCCTGAATGGAAGGGACCACTCCTAAGTCGTCGATGAATTTCTTCATCCATGCAGCTTCCTGAGCTGCCAATGAGGCGGCAATGTACTCCGACTCTGTAGTGGATAACACAACAACTTCCTGTTTTGAGCTCTTCCAAGAGACCGCACCACCATTCAACATGAAGACATAACCAGATTGTGATCGAGAGTCATCTCGATCATTTTGGAAACTCGCGTCCACGTAACCTTTTATAGCGAGTTCCTCCTCACCAGACCCATATATTAGAAACATATCCTTAGTCCTTCTAAGGTATTTCAATATACATTTAACCGCAGTTCAATGACTATTTCCTGGGTTATTCTGGTATCTACTTGTCAAGCTTAGAGCGCATGACACATCCGGTCTAGTACATATCATTGCATACATGATAGACCCAATAGCAGATGCGTATGGGACTTTCTTCATTCTCTCTTGTTCATCTTTCGTGGTAGGACACTGAGATGAACTGAGAATGGTTCCCTTTTGAATAGGTACCAAACCCTTCTTAGAGTTTTCCATCTTGAACCTTTTCAAGATTTTATCAATGTATGCACTTTGACTTAAACCTATCAATCTCTTGGATCTATTCCTATAGATCCCGATCCCCAATATGTATTGTGCTTCTCCAAGATCCTTAATGGAGAAGCAACTCTTTAGCCAAGTTTTGACTTCTTGCATTGTGGTGATATCATTCCCAAACAATAATATGTCATCCACATATAGCACAAGGAACATTATAGAGCTCCCACTAGCCTTCTTGTATACACAAGCTTCATCACCATTTTTAATGAAGCCAAATTTCTTTACCTCTTCATTAAAACGATGATTCCACATTCTAGATGCTTGTTTCAATCCGTAGATTGATTTCTTTAACTTGCATACCTTTTTAGGATTTTGCGGATCAACAAAACCTTCGGGCTGTACCATATAGACATCTTCCTCAAGATATCCATTTAGGAAAGCGGTTTTGACATCCATTTGCCATATTTCATAGTCATAGTGAGCAGCAATGGCAAATAATATCCTAATAGACTTTAGCATTGCCACAGGCGAGAAAGTTTCATCATAATCAACCCCTTGAGTTTGAGTGAAACCTTTTGCTACAAGTCTAGCTTTGTATGTTTCCAAGTTTCCATGTATGTCGGTTTTCTTCTTGAAAAGCCATTTGCAATCAACTAGCTTGGAGCTAGGAGGTTGCACAACAAGTTCCCAAACTTGGTTTTCATACATGGATTGCATCTCGGCGTTCATGGCTTCCTGCCATTTATCTTTATCAATTCTTGATAAAGCATCTTTGTAGTTTGTCGGTTCATCCAAATCAACCGTATAGCAACCTTCCACGAGAAACCCATATCTCTCGAGAGGATTACTAATCCTACTAGATCTTCGAACGTCTTGTGTACCTTGATCATCCACTTGATCATTTTCAACATCCTCATGTTGAGTACTAGTGCCAACCAATTGTGTATCATCGGCTTGATCTTGTACCTCTACAAGATCTATCTTCCTTTCACCATCACCTTCCATAAGGAACTTGGTTTCAAGGAATTCCGCTTTTCGAGCAACAAATACCGTTTGCTCGGATGGATCATAGAAGTAATATCCCATGTCATCTTTGGGATATCCTATGAAGATACACTTTGTGGATCGAGCATGTAGCTTATTTGCTATATAACGCTTAGGATAAGCTTCACATCCCCATACTTTCAAGTATGAAAGAGAAGGAGGTTTTCGAAACCACATCTCATGAGGAGTTCGTTCCACTTTCTTGGTTGGGGCCATATTTAAAATACGAGCCGCGGAGCTTAGACAATAACCCCAAAATGATAGAGGTAACGAGCTTCTTGCCATCATAGATCGAACCATATCCATTAGGGTTCGGTTCCTCCTTTCGGAAACTCCATTAAGTTGGGGTGTTCCGGGTGGAGTAAGTTGTGAGATAATCCCACAACTCCTAAGATGATCTTGGAAGGCATCGCTTAGGTATTCACCTCCTCTATCGGTACGAAGTACCTTTATTGTTTTATTGAGTTGATTTTGTACTTCGTTTTGATATTCTTTGAATGCTTCGAACGTTTCGTCCTTGTGTCTTAATAAGTAGACATATCCGAAACGACTAAAGTCATCAATGAAAGTAACAAAGTATCTTTCACCATTCCTAGTCATGGGTTTAAAGGGTCCACATTCATCCGAATGTATTAATCCCAATAAATCTTTAGCCCTTTCATAAGTCCCTTTGAAAGGTGCTTTAGTCATCTTGCCTTGTAAACAAGATTCACATACATCAAACGAATCCATTTCATTTGATTTCAAAAGTCCATTCTTTTGAAGTGTATGCATTCGGTTCTTGTTTATGTGACCAAGGCGACAATGCCATAAATAGGAATCACTCAAATCCCTTTTGAGTTTCTTGGTGCTAGTATGGTATATAGAGTTCGATGATGCGTCATCATGAACCAATTCATAAATTCCATTTGAAGGCGAAGCCTTGAAATAGAATACATTATCTTTAGAAACATGAATATCATCATCAATAAAATTAACAACGTAACCACATTGTTTTAAGCGGGAAATAGAAATAATGTTTCGACATAAATCCGGTGCATACAAAACATTTTCTAAAATAAGTTCCAATCCACTTGGAAGCTTCAAAACAAAATCTCCTTGAGCTTTAACATGCACCTTTGCACCATTGCCCATATAGAGACTTGATGTTCCCGCCTTATGATCACTTCTTTTGAACCCCTGCAAAGAATTGCAAATATGAGTTCCACATCCCGTGTCTAATACCCATGTATTAGAAGAAGTAATATTAAGCTCAATATATACCATATATATATTACCTGAGGTTTGCCCCGCATCCCTCTTGTCCTTCAACTCCTTAAGATAGACCGGGCAATTTCGCTTCCAGTGACCCATTTCACCGCAACCGAAACACGGGACTTCTTTGGGGTTTGCCTTCTCGGCTACCTTTTGCTTCTTAGCCTTGTTGATGGTTGGGGTAACCATCTTCCCCTTCCCTTTGCCTTGATGGGCGGGTCCTTTTCTCTTAGCCACCTTTGGCTTAGAGGTGTTACCTTTGGATCCACCTTGATCGATTGCTAACACGGGTAAAGCCCTTTTACCCATGTTAGTTTCCGCCGTTCTAAGCATACCGTGAAGCTCACCTATGCTCTTATCCATCCCATTCATATTGTAATTGATTACAAATTGATCAAACCTTTTTGATAGGGAGTTAAGGATAAGATCGGTGGCTAACTCATTAGAAATGTTTAGGTTGAGATGGTTAGCACGATCGATGAGGCTTTTCATCTTATGTACATAAGATGAAACTGATTGGGTATCGTCCATACGACAAGCATGTAGCGCCCGAACCGTTTCGAAGCGCTCGACACGCGCTTGTTGGAGGAACATCTCCTTCAATTGCGTTATCATGTCGTATGCACTATGATGCTCGAAATCCTTTTGGAGTTCGGGTATCATAGTCCCAAGCATTAAGCATGAGACTTGAAGGGAGTCGTGGCAATACTTATTGTAAGAGGCCATTGCCTCCACATCATTCTCATCCGGTTGATCGGGAATGGGGTCCTCAAGTACATACGCTTTATCCTCTTGTTTGAGGACAATCCGAAGATTGCGGAACCAATCCATAAAGTTGGTATGGTTGAGTTTGTCTTTCTCGAGGAGAGACCGTAACGATAGGTTGTTCATGTTAAGTGGTGTGTTTTGCATGTTGTTGTTGTTATTAGCGGCCATCTACAAAATTCAACAAAGTTCATTTTAAGTATCGATTTTAGATTTAATAAACAATACCCTCTTAATTTGTTTTATTAAATATTAGAATCCAACGGTAAATCAAATTTCGGTTAGGTGACCTTTATCCCGTGATTTGATTTAGCTAGGTAGTCATAATGACAATTGCAATCCTTTTGCAACTTCTAAGTTATGGGATCATGCAATCCTTTTGCATGGCATATTAATCCCATCAACGCCTATTTGTTCCTCATGCTTCGGTGACCCTAAGTTCATGATTCCCAAATCAAGTCGTCCTACTTGTGTAAACATGTAGACTTAACATACAAGTGGTTAGGTGACCTTTATCCCACATGTATGCGAAGTGTACCTTATTCATATTAGTTCACTCATGACGGTTAGGTGACCTTTATCCCATCAAGAGATTCCTAATATGTCTAAGTGTTTCCACAAAAGGATGGCGTTTAACTTGTTTACCTTGTTTTAGTTAAATGGATTTTATGTTTTCTACATTCTAGTTTTAGAAAACAAAATGCTATACACCAACATGCATTTGGTGTGTAGTGTATTATGAAAACCTATTTTCATGTCCTTTTAGTAAAACCAATTACTAGTTATAAGCCAATTTGTTACCTTTTAAATAAACCATTTTATTTAGGTCTAATAACCAATTATTAGTGCCTTTTGTTATGTTTTATTATAACCATTTATAATGTATTATGCAAGTGTTAACATGTGATAATCTTGTAGCAACCAAACATACAAACATACACAAACATGCATAACAAAATATGTTCACAATCGGGAGCCATTATGGTGGACATTTGTTTAGCCAAAAAACAAATGTCACCTAAGAGGGTTAACCAAAGTAAGAGATTTTATACAAAATCTCCCACTTAATCTTGTAACTTCATAAGCTCCATCTTGTAATCTTCATCTTGAATCTTCATTTTCTCTTTACAAAATTATATCCTAATACAATTTTTCTAGAAAATGAAATAACAACCTATTCTATTTTTACAAACAAATAGAATAAATTACATGAAAAAATTACAAGATTAATTACAACTTATTACATACCAAAATGAATAAATTACAACATGAAAGATAACCAAATCAATCAACCAAACAAACACACGGTCTAGGCTCGATTGTGAACAATAACATAACATCAAATCTTGGCCAAACTTGAAGTCCCAAAACCCATTTTTGGGGTCCAAAAATTCGGCCAAAACCAAACCCCACCAAGAACTCATGATTTTTACATTCTACTTTCATGCATGTTGGTAGATTGTAAAATAAATGAGTTTACTAGCCAAAAACAAGAAGCATATTAACAAGACTTTGGCTCTAGATACCATTGATGGAATTCAACATATAAACAAGTTTCATAAACATGCATGTTATTAGATTTAAAGCGGAAGCATATATTTTCAAGAAAAACTTATATATATGTTTAACCTTTTAAACATGAATTCCATTTCATAGATCTAGTCTTGTAAATATACTAAAATGTAAATAGAAGCTAGTTAGGGTTTATACCTTCTCCAAAAGGAGGTTGAAGCAAGAAGATGAAGATGATGAAGATGAGAATGAATGGAGCTTCAAAAGGATGAAACCTCAAGGAGAAATACCCCAAGCCTTTTAACACCAACACCACCCTTTTTTTAGTTAGGATTTTAGACACTTTAATCACCAAATTACCAAGCAAAACACCCTCTTCTTTTCCTCTTTTTGGTTCGGCCAGCAGCACCACAAAAGGGAGGAGTTTTTCAAGTATATTTGAATGTGGAGTGTGTATTTGGTTCAAGGATTCAAGCATGCAACTTAGGGTGTTGTGTTAATAAAGCAACCAATAAATATACATGGGAAAACCCCATTTTTCCCTCCCCAAAAAAACACCACCCTTGGCCTTTCAAAAGGGAATAATTAATTTTTATATAAAACTAGTTATATAAAACATGTATATTTAAAGTTACTTGCATTTTATAAACCAAATTTATAAAATATAACTCAACATAATTATTTAACCCATAAATAATTAAATCCTTTATCATATAAATTATCCAAATAATTTATCTCTAGTGATAGTATTTTAGAAAACCAATTTTCTAAAATTCAAGTGTCACGTATCTATTTAATGAACCAATCGTTAAAATTAAATACGTATAAGGTGTCGGTAAGCTTGTTATTGGGTATGACCCGACTTGGATCATAACATGTTAGCCACATTAGTTTAATATGTCTCTCGGGCATATGAAATACCTTCAGGTCGAAGTCCAGACTCACTAATGCATCCTAACAAATTCGATAAGACACACTAATACAAAATTCTGGTTCTCTAAGACCAACGCTCGGATACCAACTGAAATGTCCCGTTCTTATTGATTAAAAACGTTACATATTAATTGATTTCGTTGCGAGGTTTTGATCTCTATATGCGACGTTTTTTTTTCAAAGACTGCATTCATACCTTTATTTCATAAATAAAGGTTTAAAAAGCTTTACGTAGATTATCAAATGATGATAATCTAAAATATCCTGTTTACACACGACCATTACATAATGGTTTACAATACAAATATGTTACATCGAAATCAGTTTCTTGAATGCAGTTTTTACACAATATCATACAAACATGGACTCCAAATCTTGTCCTTATTTTAGTATGCAACAGCGGAAGCTCTTAGTATTCACCTGAGAATAAACATGCTTTAAACGTCAACAAAAATGTTGGTGAGTTATAGGTTTAACCTATATATATCAAATTGTAACAATAGACCACAAGATTTCATATTTCAATACACATCCCATACATAGAGATAAAAATCATTCATATGGTGAACACCTGGTAACCGACATTAACAAGATGCATATATAAGAATATCCCCATCATTCCGGGACACCCTTCGGATATGATATAAATTTTGAAGTACTAAAGCATCCAGTACTTTGGATGGGGTTTGTTAGGCCCAATAGATCTATCTTTAGGATTCGCGTCAATTAGGGTGTCTGTTCCCTAATTCTTAGATTACCAGACTTAATAAAAAGGGGCATATTCGATTTCGATAATTCAACCATAGAATGTAGTTTCACGTACTTGTGTCTATTTTGTAAATCATTTATAAAACTTGCATGTATTCTCTTCCCAAAAATATTAGATTTTAAAAGTGGGACTATAACTCACTTTCACAGATTTTTACTTCGTCGGGAAGTAAGACTTGGCCACTGGTTGATTCACGAACCTATAACAATATATACATATATATCAAAGTATGTTCAAAATATATTTACAATACTTTTAATACATTTTGATGTTTTAAGTTTATTAAGTCAGCTGTCCTCGTTAGTAACCTACAACTAGTTGTCCACAGTTAGATGTACAGAAATAAATCGATAAATATTATCTTGAATCAATCCACGACCCAGTGTATACGTATCTCAGTATTGATCACAACTTAAACTATATATATATATTTTGGAATCAACCTCAACCCTGTATAGCCAACTCCAACATTCACATATAAAGTGTCTATGGTTGTTCCGCAATATATATATAGATGGGTCGACATGATAGGTCAAAACATTGTATACGTGTTTATGGTATCTCAAGATTACATAATATACAATATAAGTTGATTAGGTTATGGTTGGAATAGATTTATTACTAACTTTCACGTAGGTAAAATGAGTAGTTTTTATCAATCTTGTTTTACTCGCCATTTCTTCGTTTCTAATCCGTTTTGAGTGATTCCAGTGGCCATGGTTTTGTATTGAACTTAACTTTATGAATCTAAATAGAAAAAGTATAAGTTTATAGTCGGAAATACAAGTTACAAATTCGTTTTTGAAAGAGGTAGTCATTTCCGTCGAAAGAACGACATCTTGATGACCATTTTGAAAAACATACTTTCACTTTGAGTTTAACCATAATTTTTGGATATAGTTTCATGTTCATAAGAAAAATTATTTTTCCAGAAGTATAGCTTTTAAATCAAAGTTCTTCTTAGCTTTTAATTATCCCAACCAAAACAGCCCCCGGTTTTACTACGACGGCGTATATCCAGTTTTATGGTGTTTATCGTGTTTCCGGGTTTTAAATTATCAAGTTAGCATATCATATATATATAGAACATGTGTTTAGTTGATTTTAAAAGTCTAGTTAGAAGGATTAACTTTATTTGCGAACAAGTTTAGAATTAACTAAACTATGTTCTAGTGATTACAAGTTTATAACGTTGAATAAGACAGCTTTTTATGTATGAATCGAATGATGTTATAAAAATCATTACTACCTCAAGTTCCTTAGATAAACCTACTTGAAATGAGAAAAATGGATCTAGCTTCAAAGGATCCTTGGATGGCTTGAAAGTTCTTGAAGCAGAATCATGACACGAAAACAATTTCAAGTAAGATTTCCACTCGAAATAAGATTGTTATAGTTATAGAAATTGAATTAAAGTTTGAATATGATTATTA
Source organism: Rutidosis leptorrhynchoides (assembly GCF_046630445.1). NCBI lineage: Eukaryota > Viridiplantae > Streptophyta > Magnoliopsida > Asterales > Asteraceae > Rutidosis > Rutidosis leptorrhynchoides. The sequence continues at coordinate 419,064,381 of NC_092336.1, forward strand.
CCTTGTATTAGAAATATAATCTACTGTAAGTAACAAAGGTTTCTTGATTTTGGATGATTACTTGGAATGGATTTAGAAAACTTGGAAGTAAACTTGCAATCTTGGAAGTATTCTTGATTTTATGAAACTAGAACTTTTGGAATTTATGAAGAACACTTAGAACTTGAAGATAGAACTTGAGAGAGATCAATTAGATGAAGAAAATTGAAGAATGAAAGTGTTTGTAGGTGTTTTTGGTCGTTGGTGTATGGATTAGATATAAAGGATATGTAATTTTGTTTTCATGTAAATAAGTCATGAATGATTACTCATATTTTTGTAATTTTATGATATATTTCATGCTAGTTGCCAAATGATGGTTCCCACATGTGTTAGGTGACTTACATGGGCTGCTAAGAGCTGATCATTGGAGTGTATATACCAATAGTATATACATCTAAAAGCTGTGTATTGTACGAGTACGAATACGGGTGCATACGAGTAGATTTGTTGATGAAACTGAACGAGGATGTAATTGTAATAATTTTTTTTAAGTAGAAGTATTTTGATAAGTGTCTTGAAGTCTTTCAAAAGTGTAAGAATACATATCAAAACACAATATGTATATACATTCTAATGGAGTCGTTAAGTCTTCGTTAGTCGTTACATGTAAGTGTTGTTTTGAAACCTTTAGGTTAACGATCTTGTTAAATGTTGTTAACCCATTGTTTATAATATCAAATGAGATTTTAAATTATTATATTATCATGATATTATGATGTACGAATATCTCTTAATATGATCTATATACATTAAATGTCGTTACAACGATAATCGTTACATATATGTCTCGTTTCAAAATCATTAAGTTAGTAGTCTTATTTTTACATATGTAGTTCATTGTTAATACATTTAATGATATATTTACTTATCATTTAACATAATTAACCAAGTGTATCAATATCTTAATATGATTCATATGTACCTAGTAAGACGTTATAACGATAATCGTTATATATATCGTTTTCGAGTTTCTTAATTTAATAGTCTCATTTTTATGTATATAACTCATTGTTAAAATACCTAATGAGATACATACTTATAATAAAATCATGTTAACTATATATATAACCATATATATGTCATCGTATAGTTTTTACAAGTTTTAACGTTCGTGAATCACCGGTCAACTTGGGTGGTCATTTGTCTATATGAAACCTATTCCAATTAATCAAGTCTTAATAAGTTTGATTGCTTAACATGTTGGAAACACTTAATCATGTAAATATCAATTTCATTTAATATATATAAACATGGAAAAGTTCGGGTCACTACAAACATGGTGATCAATGGTTACGTAAATAACTAGTCTGTATGGTGTGCTTTCAAAATATCTCTTACCAAGAGAACGAAGAGGCTGTGAATATCTTCGATCATTTATGAATCAGAGTGATAAGTAGGGCATACGATGGAAAGATCCATATGCTTCCGGATGAGAGTCAGTAGTGCTCGTTGGTTTGTGGAGAACGGAATTACAGATCCGGCTAAGGCATTGTAAACCATGGAGTAAATGATCTTCTGATCTCGAAAAAATCTTATCTCGAGAATAGTGCGAACTACTGAATTGTGCTCTCGTTTCCTTTCTTCATGGTAGATATGATCGTGAAGAGTATTGATAAAGTCTTGAATGCGTCCTTCTAAGATTTAAACATCATCGTCTTCTCTTGGTAGATAAAGGTAGTATTCATCTTTGATAGCCTTGATCCGCACCTTTAAACATGTGTGAAAACAATTGTTGATCTATGGATGGCTTCGAGAATAACTTCAAATTCATCGGTGTTATTGATGAAGGTTATCATGTCGGTGTGGTTAGATATGACTGGTATCTCTGAGTGATCTGAAGAAGAGTCCGGCTCCTCTTGATCTGGTGTGGGTAGAGAATATGAATCATCCAGAATGTCTTCATTTTGCTCTTCTTCCTCATCATCATCAGTATAGCTTTCATCTGTAGATTCGGCTGATGAACGAGTTTCTTCAGTATTCTGGTGCTTCACTTCTATACTAGCAGGGTCAATCTCTATATCTTTAACTTCGACCTTATCAGTTTTATTTTTGAATTGAATAATTAAACTGTGATCCTCCGTCTCTAGCCTCATTCATTGTTCATGACGATTGTGATTTGCTGCTAAGCTTAGAGAGGGTAATATCGCAATTTTCTCTACGTCTCCAATATCTTCTTTCTCCTCAGATTCTTCCTCCTCCTTTATTTCTTCGCTGAGATCCTCCTCTTCTATTTCTGGGTCGTTAGCAGACAGTGATTCGACACCCATTTTGATATCATTTGCTGGTAGTGGGGACTCATCATCGAAAGTGATCCGTCCAGTGGATATAGCCAACATCTATGCATGTCCAGAAAGATCTGTAGATCGGTCAATTTTGAAGGTAACGCTCTCCTCATGTGATCGTAAGATCATGGTTTGATTGTACACATCAATGAAAGTCCTAACCGTGTTCATGAAAAGTTTTCCTAATAATATTGGTGTATGTAGGTCTTCCTTAATATCCATCACTACGAAATCCGTAGGATACAAGAATTTGTCGATTTTCACCAAGACGTTCTCAACTATGCCCTTAGGATATCGAATTGTGTGATCGGCAAGTTGAATTGTCATTTTGGTTGGTGACAAGTCTCGAAGCTCTAGTCTCTTGTAGAGAGAATTAGGAATTAGGTTGATACTAGCTCCTAAATCTACTAGCGCATGAATGGTTCCAGATTGGTAGATTGAACATGGGAAAATATATCGGCCCGTATCTCCTAGTTTCTTGGGTAGAGAGTTTCTGAGCAATGCCGAACATTCTTCACTCAGTTGAATTTTGTTGGAATATGGTATCCTTTCCTTTGTAGAGAGAAGCCTTAGTATGTATCTCTTCTGGTTGGGAACTTTGTGTGACGACCCAGAAAATTTCGACTAATTCTAAACCAAACTCTCGATGCGATTTAATATTTTTGACACGATAAGCAAAGTCTGTTAGGTTGAGTCTCAGAAATTTTGAACTGTTTTCATATATACAATTACCCTTCGACTATCTCCGACGATTCACGAACAACTATTTGTAAATAGCTACATATATATTTTATATGTATAGATATGTATATATTTGAAGTATAATTTAAAATGTTACATGCTCTAATTAACTATGTAAAATAAAAATAAAATATGATATATATATATATATATATATATATATTAATATTATAAAAATAATATTATCATTTTTAATATTATCATTATTATTATTATTATTATTATAAAAATAATACATTTTATTATTATTATTATCATTAATATTATTATTACTACTACCATTTTTATAAGTATTATTATCATTATTATTATTATTATTATTACTATTATTAACATTAATATTTATTAACAAGTATAACTATTAAGTATTATTAGTATTAAGAATTTTTTTTGTCAAAATTAGTGTTTTTATTGCAAAAATAATACAACCTTTTTATTTTATTATTATTACTATAATTATTATCCTTAATCTAGTATTATTACAATTATTAATTTAACAAATAAATGATCTTTATATAAAAATATATATTTAATACACATAACTTAATTATATTACTATCTTTATTTATTTAAAATATATAAAATGAATATATCTAATAAAATAATGAAACATATAAGTTATTAATATAAAAATGTTATCACTAATAAATATATATATAAATTTGTTCGATTACAATGTGTTAATATATATATATATATATATATATATATATATATATATATATATATATATATATATATATATATATATATATATATATATATATATATATATATATATATATATATATATATATATATATATATATATATATATATGAATAATATAGGTTCGTGAATCCGAGGCCAACCCTGCATTGTTCAGTTTCGTCGTATGCATATTTTTACTACAAAATGTCGTATCGTGAGTTTCATTTGCTCCCTTTTTAAATGCTTTTGCAATATATATTTTTGGGCTGAGAATACATGCGCTGCTTTTATAAATATTTTACGAAATCGACACAAGTACTTAAAACTACATTCTATGGTTGGATTATTATACCGAATATTACCCCCTTTAGTCTGGTAACTTAAGAATTAGGGAACAAACACCCTAATTGACGCGAATCCTAAAGGTATATCTACGGGCACTAACACCCCCCATTCTGGAAAATGGAATGCTTTAGTACTTCGAATTTTAGTATACAACCCTCATTCTGGGAAATGGAATGCCTCCTGTATGTTTAGTATACAACCCTCATTCTGAAAAATGGAATGCGGCCTGTATGCTGATTTTTAGTATAGTAGCTGCGCGCTGTATACTGGGGGATATTCTATATGCATTTTTGTTTAGGCCGGTTACCAGGTGTTCACCATATGAATGATTTTTATGCAGATCGCGAAATGCCTGTATGATGTTAATGAAAAATGAAATCTTGTGGTCTATTAAAATATTGAAATGATTGTTATGATAAACCTATGAACTCACCAACCTTTTGGTTGACACTTTTAAGCATGTCTATTCTCAGGTATGAAAGAAATCTTTCGATGTGCATTTGCTCATTTTAAAGATATTACTTGAAGTCATTCATGACATATTTCAAAAGACGTTGCATTCAAGTCATTCGAGTTCAAAAAGATGTTTATTAAGTTAATGACAGATTAGTCATTCATATTATGGGAATCATATATCATTTGTATAGAAAGGTTATATTTTGAAATGAGTTCGTATTTTAAAATGAATGCAATGTTTGTAAAACATATCATATAGTGGACAGTACCTCGCAATGGGACCAGATGTTGATATACCGTCCATATGGATTTGGACGGGTCACTACAGTTGGTATCAGAGCAGGGGTCTTAGCGAATCAGGTCTTGCAATAATGTGTCTAACTGATAGTTGTTAAGAATCGTTCGTGAGTCTGGACTTCGACCGTGTCTGCATGTCAAAAGTTTTGTTTATCATTTCATGTCGGAAATTACCTGCTTATCATTCCTAGTCTAGACACGTCTTACTGCATTTATTGCATAGATAGTGTATAGATAAATTCATATCTTAGCGTATCTGTTACTGTAAACTTTGCCTGACAGCTTCCGAAAGTTCCTCCGTAATCTACGGTATCTTTTGTACTATATATGGGTATTCTATGTAATTAGAATAAAATCCGATATCCAAAAATCATTTCATATCAAAAAATCCTTTATCTGACCGTACAAGATAGATCCTGCAACCAGTTCGAGTTCCTCAAATTCTGACAGATATTCTGATATGGATTTCTCACTTGATTCCTCGAGTCCCTCGAGCTCCAAGGGCAGTGTAACCGGAATGAACCAACCAATTAGTTATCATCTATTCTGGATGAATTTGGGATGGGTTCGTAGTCGACTTGATCAATGGAGATGAGAAGAAGGTGATCCTTTCCATCCACCAAATTTCCCTATTAGCGAAGAACCTGAAGCGTTTACCAGCGAACTAATCCGAAACACCATTTTCACCCTCATTTCCAGAATAGCTAGCAACGATTACATAATATCTACAATTATAAACCTTATTCATCCGCTTGTTCTAACCGCCAATCATCCCGGTGTAATAGAAGAAGTCAACGAGCTTCGCGCCCGAGTAGTAACTTTGGAGAATATGGTGCAAAATTTGCAAGCACCAACAGCACCAGTACCACCAACAACAACATCCGTATCACACGTCTCAACACCACAATCTATATCTCGAGCATATCTTCGTTCTACATATCTTTCTACAACATTTATCTTCATTCTACATGGCGACTATGTAATCTCTAATGTTTTAGAGATTATGTATTCTAGTTCTAACGGTAAATCAAATGAGATTAATATCATATTGACTCATTAAATCCATGATTACATTTGAAGAAAATATATATGTAAATATATTTTCATAAAGATTGTAATTAAAATTCTTTTGTATAAACTATTAATGAGGAGGATATTTTAACGGGTAGGTAATACTCGAAGAATATTTAGATTTCACATTAATATGTTACACTGTACATTCTTCGATTCTGATTCAACAGTCATTTACTATTCTACTTACATTTACAGATATACGTATTCATTCACCGCAGAATAACCGATTTTATTCAAATTCAATTTCATATTCGAATTTTGACCGATCATAATCCAAGTCAAGATTTAACATGTGGCATAATGAAGAAATTATTGACAGAATAAAAATTGATTAGAAACAAACTAATTAACTATATGAAATTTTGTTAAGAATTCACGCTAACAATATCCTAGCTAACTGTTCCTATATTCGTTATGACTATTTCCTTATTACATTTTATTTATTGTCATTTTAATTATCGCAATTAATTATCGCAAATTTAATACTCGCAATTTTATTTATTGTCATTTAAATACTGTTATTTATTTTACGCACTTTAAATACTGTCATAATATATCGTTATGCAATACGTCGGATAAATTGGGACACATGTACAAAATACGTCGAGATTACTTCAAAGACAATAGTTGTACAATGGGCCGTGATTGAGTCTTAGGCAATACGTATATAATACGTCGATTAATTTTAAGATTATATATTGGACTATATTGGGACTACTAACTGTGGAGTACTAACATTGGACAATTAAAAAGTATTAAAATATTGATTATAACATATGAAACTAAACATTTCTTTAAGTTTGCCACTTGATTTCATCTTAAACAATCTTGTATCTTGACGATTACAATCTGCGTTCAAATTCTTCAAAATTTACTGAAAACACCTCGGATCGATAACCAATGATTCAGATTCGTTAACCTTGGGAATACTGATGAGGCATCAAAAGCTACAGATGGTCTTAATGGCCAAAAGCTTGATAATAAGAATGGTGTGTTGAAAAAGCTCAGATTTGGAACTGAAAAATGGATTGAGGAAACCCTGAAGGAGACTATGTACAAATCACTAGGACTAACCTTGTATTCAAAGAATCCAGATGATTCAGTATCTGCTGAACCCTTTAGCGAATATCTTACTCCGTATTTACTTTAAATTCTTGAGGAAAAATTCTAAGATACCGTCGCATCTTTCATTATAATTATTCTTGATATTTCTGAATATATATTCATAACTATTCTAGTCTGAGATTATTTATCTCTTCGTGCTATCTGTGTTACATCATAAAGGAAACTGTTTTAGTTTCTATCTTTCTGTAAAATTAGAGTTTAAATTATGAATATTTTCTGGAGAAGTGTTGGGAATTGAAGCATGAGTTAGTATAATATAATGACGCTTTGCCAACGTGGTTATATATTACAGTAAGTCATGCTGAATTTCTAATGGAATGTGATGATTCACAGATTATACCGTCATCATATGACATGTTACATAACTCTTTCATTCTACTTAACCTCTAATCATATCAAGAAAATATATTCTTAATAGTTCTATCCTCAGTGATTCTGGTAATTTGACAAATCAAATCGTGATATTACCTTTCCTTTCTGCTTAGTATATTATGATCATTCGAAACTTTATACCTACAAATTCTGGACCATTACTTTCTTTACATAAAGTCGAGAAGAGAAAACAAAAGCATGGAGCTCCGAAATATAAGGGAAAATACAAAGCTTGACAACAACACAGAAATTACAAACCGTGTATATCAATGCGTATATCAATATAACGGCACGGGAGAATGAAAAACACTATAACCCCATGGTAATAGTAGAAGTGAACAGATTCCTCAGTCGGTAGTTAAAAAAAGAAGGATAATTGTGGCAATGGACAGGATAATGTCAAGAACCAGAGCTGGATTGAGTAGTTTCACAATCTTTGGAATAAGAATCGAGGAAGAAAAGTATAGTAGTGGTGAAAATAATGGAACAAAAAAGGTAATTTATAGTGAAATATCAGGCATAGCAATCGAGGAAAATTACCGCATTTAATCAAAGAGGATTCTAGTTTCCTTAATTACTGGAGAATCAAATCTTATATAGATTATGAAGATATTCTCTAAATTTCTTGAATTCCTGAAATCAACCATGACTACGTCAAAAGTTAAGATAAACTTGACTTTCTTCATTCCAATCTTTTGTGATAGCTTCTCTTATACTCTTCGAGTAATCAAATTGTTTATCTATATTACCCAATGATGATAAAACTCTATTTATTAACTCATATTCGTCATGAAAACATTCTTATTGTTACCATGACGACCTCTATCAAATTTCGGGATGAAATTTCTTTAACACCCAGAAAATTTCAACTAATTTTAAACCAAACTCTCGATGCGATTTAATATATTTGACATGATAAGCAAAGTCTGTTAGGTTGAGTCTCAGAAATTTTGAACTGTTTTCATATATACAATTACCCTTCGACTATCTCCGACGATTCACGAACAACTATTTGTAAATAGATACATATATATTTTATATGTATAGATATGTATATATTTGAAGTATAATTTAAAATGTTACATGCTCTAATTAACTATGTAAAATAAAAATAAAATATGATATAAATATATATATATATATATATATATATATATATATATATATATATATATATATATATATATATATATATATATATATATATATATATATATATACACACACACACATATATAAAGTATATTAAAATTAAGTATTAAATAATAGTAATACTCGTTTGTCGATTCGTTGGTATTTAAATAAGTGATTCAAACTTATGTGATTTTAAAATAAATGAAAGCTCATTAATAGACTACGTAAACTTCAGACTAGTTGAAAATACATCTACTATCTTATTTTAAATTTTAATTAATTTCTATATTTTAGTTGAGATTGAGCTCGAATGACATGTCAATTTTTATGATCGACATGAAATGAGTTTAAACTCAAAATTTTGAGAAGTTGAAATTAAACGTTGGTCCATAATTAAGTTTTATCAATTTTAAGTTTGTTAAAAATATAATTAAATACCCTGAGTTAAGTTTTAATACTCCGTACAAGATTACTTGAAATTAAAAACATATAATGGATTAACTTTTTAGATCATGTTTTACACCGCTAAGACTAAAATAAATAAATATATTCAATATAAAAATTTGGGATTTTTCTGAATAATTTTATCCGTGACTAATTAATCACGGAGTACGAAATCCAGTCCATGAAAAACTGTCGGTAAGATATATAATTAGATGCACGTTTATAATTATTAATATTATTATATTATATATTTATATTCTCAATTGATTGAATCCGTGAATTGATTGAAGGCTTACTATACCTAATTGATTAATCATTTGAACGTTAGTATGCTGATGATTGAATGTGTTACTGTACAATATTGAATTACTGATTGAATTACTGTTTCATTTTCGTTCTTCCATTTGATACAATTATTATTATATTTATTATTATATTAGAATGATATCTTTTCTGTTTAATCACAAATCGAGAACCATTGCCCATTTATAATCCCGATCAACTCTACAAACCCGTCACCATAAATCACCATGACCTTCACTATCACCACCTTCATCCTTTTCCTCTCTCGACAAACACCACCTTCACCATTCTTCTTCGTGAACAACCTTCAACAACACCATCTTCAATCATGAACCTCAAACACCATCACAAACCCACATGATTATTCTAACACTGCTGCTGCGTTTCTTTACTTTGTTCGAATCACACCCACAAATACAAAACTAGTATCTGTTTACATTTCCATCAACCAACACCTTGCTTCTGTTTCTTTGATCGAACACCAACCTCACTCATTGATCACCCTTGGAAACCACCATAACAAACCATCACCTTTCTTGATGAAACCCATTTCATTACTTCTTTAAAGATCACAACCATGAACCACCGGTTAGTCACCATCACCATCAAAGCAACCACCACCTACATGACAACCATTAAACCACCTTCAACCCTTCGATTTAACTCAACCCGATCGCTATATATACTTCTGTTTTCGGTTACAAATCCAAACCACCACCTTTGCTAATTGTTCAACTCGACAAACTACACACAACCTCATCACCACAAACTGCAGCTAAATTTGCCATGCAACACCATCTTCTACCACCACGATAACCATCATGAACCTACTGCTACTGCTCAGTTTTTTTTATTGTTTTCAAACACGAAACCCACTTGAAGGAAAGGATAAATAGTAGCGATGAAGAACTATGATAATGGTGATACCGTAATGATAAACGATGATGATAGACCGAAGCATGACTAACTGATGTTCGAACCATGGCTGTGTTTTCTGATTTCGTCTGATAACAAACCAACCCCAATCGAAATTTTTTTTATTTATTCTAACTCGCCGTATTCTGCTCTACTTCAAACAACAATCATGAACCCGCTTCAGACCCAACACCATCGTTAACTATTATCTACTGTTGATGCTCGAAGTCTTGATGAATGAGTAAATGATGATGACATCCTGTTCCTATTCGGATGGTTTATGTTGTACGTTAGAAAAAAAAGAAAAAAAAAGAAATGAAACCCTACTATAGCTATTAAATGAATTTGATAGTTTCTTATCATGGGCTCGTGGCTATCAAACCCTTTTGATTAGTAGGCTTATGGACGGAGTTCTTTATTGGGCTCGTCAACCTGCTCTTGGGCTACAACATTTAAATGAGTTTTGGTTTCGGCTTGAACATATGAACGGGTTAAATGGAATTAAATCATGCATTAGGATAGAAAAACTGAAACAGAGCAGTTGGTTAGGAGTATTATCGGGGAGCGAGAGGTCTCGGGTTCGAGCTCGGGCAGTGGCATATTGTTTTTAGAAGCTTGTTTATTCAAAGGTTGTATTCTAAAATTATTATTATTATTATTATTATTATTATTATTATTATTATTATTATTATTATTATTATTATTATTATTATTATTATTATTATTATTATTATCATTATGATTATCATTATGATTATTATTATTATTATTATTATTATTATTATTATTATTATTATTATTATTATTATCATTTTTAATATTATCATCATTATTATTATTATTATTATCATTATTATTATTATCATTATTATTATTATTATTATTATTATTATTATTATTATTATTATTATTATTATTATTATTATTATTATTATTATTATTATAAAAATAATACATTTTATTATTATTATCATTAATATTATTATTACTACCATTTTTATAAGTATAATTATCATTATTATTATTATTATTACTATTATTAACATTAATATATTTATTAACAAGTATTATTATTAAGTATTATTAGTATTAAGAATTTTTATCAAAATTAGTGTTTTTATTGTAAAAATAATACAACCTTTTTATTTTATTATTATTACTATCATTATTATCCTTAATCTAGTATTATTACAATTATTAATTTAACAAATAAATGATCTTTATATAAAAATATATATTTAATACACATAACTTAATTATATTACTATCTTTATTTATTTAAAATATATAAAATGAATATATTTAATTAAATAATGAAACATATAAGTTATTAATATAACAATGTTATCACTAATAAATATATATATAAATTTGTTCGATTACAAAGTGTTAATATATATGAATAATATAGGTTCGTGAATCCGAGGCCAACTCTGCATTGTTCAGTTCCGTCGTATGCATATTTTTACTACAAAAATCGTATCGTGAGTTTCATTTGCTCTCTTTTTAAATGCTTTTGCAATATATATTTTTGGGATGAGAATATATGCGCCGCTTTTATAAATGTTTTACGAAATAGACACAAGTACTTAAAACTACATTCTATGGTTGGATTACTATACCGAATATTACCCCCTTGTTGGGACCCCGGGAATTGCATAGATTGTGTGCTAAGCCTTGTAATGGTGGGATATAGATGAGGGCTATATATATATCCCACAAGGCAACCTTAGAAGTGATCCATTCACACACAATAGCCAAGCACCTAAAAGAGTTCAAGAGAGTTGTGAAAAAGTCAATCTTGACCAATTGACTTTTCCTCTCAATATTCATATCAATATACAGGGTATTCATACGTAATCGGACCTAACACATGGTATCAGAGCCAGGTTAGGGTCGGGTTTTGAACTGAGTTGTTCAAAAGCCATTCCCGAAAATTCATCGAACTTGACATTGATGCTTTCCTTGATCGTCTTTGTCCATTTATAATAGTCACGATAAGCAACTTTGTTCGAGGAATAACCGAGAAATATGGCCTGATCGCCATGAGGATCAAACTTTCTGAGGCTGTCAAAATCGTTAAGCACATACATCTTGTAACGACCCAACCCGTTATCCAACCCATCACGCAATTTTTTTTTATACAGAAGGGTGCGCGGCGCGCAACCCTTTATGTGCGCGGCGCGCACAAGGCCTGACAGCCTCTGTCCGGATTTTCCAAATTTTGATTAAAGATCTCCAACTTCCCGACACTTTTAGGCGAAATGCTTTTCACAACACATTATAATAGTTAGAACTAACATGTTCCAATAATAAAATGAGTTTTATGACACCGGGCCCACATATGCCCAAATTACCATTTAAGTACAAAATACAAGTTTCAACCCAATCTACATTTAGACGAGTTAGGACTCTATAACCCAACCCGATACCAAGAGCATAATCCCGGGGACTACCAAATCCCCAATCCGCGTCCAAATATCCGATAGCTACCCCATCGAGCCCAAGCGCTCCTACACATCTAGTCTAATAACTAGCTAGCTTCATAACGCAATACCTGTAAAAAGGTAAACAACGAGAGGGGTAAGCATAAAGCTTAGTGAGTGCAATAGTTATACATACACATATATAATATACCTACTTGCAATCACTTACACACATACCGCATACATGCTAGCAATATAATTAGCAACCATCTCAAGTATAAAGCTAATAACCTCCAATGTCGCAAGCTAGCATAACCAATAGCATATACTCAAACAATATAATATGCTACACTACAACACATACACAAATCATATGGTTAACCATACTCGCGTCATGGCGCTACCGGCTCTTTGGTTTACATCATACGCACTTGTCATGATGCTACTGGCTCTTTGGTTCACATCACAACTTGAGTCATACTCACGCTAAAGTGCTACCGGCTCTTTGGTTCACACTCTAACAAACTCACGCTAAGATGCTACCGGCTCTTTGGTTCACACCCTAACAACTCATGTTATAGTGCTACCGAATCTTTGGTTCACACTACAACACATATGCCATGATGCTACCGGCTCATTGGTTCACATCATAGCACATTCGCACATGCTATGGCACTACCTGATCTTTTGTTCATACCATAGCACACAAATAAATACACTATATATATACACGTATAATTATTCCACTCACATTGGAATATCCGCACGAGTCGTGTATCGTGATCTCCGTCCTCATATCCGAGCAAATAGTTACCTATATCGCATAGGCACAAAATACACATAAATAACAATTCTCTAAAAGAGAATCCGACACTCACATCCCTTAGTCGAGGGATCTCACCTTGCTCGCCAAAACCCGCCCATTTTACACCTAATGGACACAAACCAATTACCACTTCGGGTGGTAATTCAAACCCGCTCTACAAAGTACAATCTAACTCGAATTATACTTGACACCAATTAGACCAATCTAGGTCTTAACACTAAATTACTACTTATGTAGTAATTATTTCAAACGCCATTTACACTAAAAATCCCAACACGTGCAATATTGACCCATTTTGCGTTCGACCACGTTTGACTTATGTTAAAATATCATTTTAACCTAAAATTACTTCTCACGAGTAATAACACCCAAAAACATAATTTAACACTTAACAAAAGCATTTAACGTCCATTTAATCAAATTTAGTGTCATCATCAATTTTGACCCAATTCAAAGTCCACCCATTTTGACATAAGTCCCAAAAACGCCCAAACTAACCAATAATCACTAACGGCTAGTGATTATATTTTCAAAACACCAATTTACACCTAAATCAAACATTTATATACTCAATTCATCAAATCTTGACCCATAACTTAGTTTGACACCAAATTAAGGTTAACACCCATTTGACCAACAAACATGTTCTTATGAACATCTAAAACACCAACACACTTACAATCTAGTGAATTAACACCCAAACCATGACGAATACTTCCAAATTCGTCATCAAACCCTAAACCCATAATAATCGGGTTTACTTACACTAGCAATACAACAAAACCCCCAATTTCATGAGAAATGGGGTTTAGAACCCCAACAAGCTCAAACCCTAAACATGAACAAGAATCTTAAAAATTAAATTCGAAGTTAAAGCTTACCAACACTATCAAAATGTAGCCGTTAACGAGGCGAACAACCTTAACTCTTGCACCTTAGCCCGAATCAACTCCCTTCTTCTCGAAGTGGAGCTTTCCCTCTCTAAAAACTCTTCCTCTCTATAGGGTTTGAAGATGAGAGAGTTGTGGATGTGAAAATGATCCAAAAGTGGATCTAAAACTGCTAATATAGCCATAGATCCGTCCCCAAGTGAAAAGTCCAAAAAGCCCCTCATTTAACTCAAAAATAGAAAAATCAGAAATCTATCGCCAGACAGAGTGCGCGGCGCGCTCCCTTAAATGTGCGCGGCGCGCTCCCTTAAATGTGCACGGCGCGCACGAGGGTCTAAACAGATTCTGAAGTTCAGGGACTGATTCTGATGCACACATTTACTGACACTTTCAGGAACATTTTCTGATGCACAAAATTCAGGATCTTCATCATCTTCAACCAAAACCTTCAAATCTTCATCATCTTCATCATCTTCATCATCTTCATCATCTTCATCATCTTCATCATGAAGATATGAAGATCTACAAATTTTTTCGAAAAATTTTTGGAAAAATTTTTCAAAACCGAATCTCACTTACCGAGTTTACACCGAACCTGATCCAAATCAAAATCAAAACACAAACACATTCAAATAAGATTCAACCGAAACCGAATCTATTTTACCGAATCTCACCGAAACTGTCATGACCCGGAAAATTTCAACTAATTTTAAATTAAACTCTCGATACGATTTAATATTTTTAACACGATAAGCAAAGTCTGTTAGGTTGTGTCTCAAAAATTTTGAACTGTTTAATATATTCATTTGACCTTCGACTAGTTTCGACGATTCACAAACAACTATTTGTAAATAAATGCATATATGTTTAAATATATATATATATATATATATATATATATATATATATATATATATATATATATATATATATATATATATATATATATATATATATAATCATAATAATTTGAAAAGGATTATATGATTTAGTTATTAAAAGTAAGTATGTGAAATAAAAATAAAAATGTGATATTATGATAATTAATATTTAAAACATATCTATATATATAAATTAAGTATATTAAATATATTTTGTGATTTCAAATCTATTTAGTAAACGACAGTAACACTCAATTTTCTTTCGATTGATATTAAGCAAGTTAAAAATTTAAACTTATATGATTCTAAAATAAACGGCGATTCGAAAATGAGTGATATGAATTATAGACTCATTAAAAATATATTTAGGAGCTATTTTCTAAATTTGAGCACTTTTCATATTTTACCTAGAATCAAGCACGGATAGTGATTTAATTTTTATTTAATAATTTTAAAGAATTAATGACCGAATTTTATACCATAATGACTGAAATAATTAAAGATAATTAATCTAAAAATTTGGGATTTTTCCAAGTACTTTTATCCGCCACTGATTAACAATGAAGCACGAATTAGTACCCCTATTATATATGTCGACACATAAATAGTAATTGATCCGTGAAATTAAAGTGGGTTCAATGTTTGTACAGCTAATTCCCAATTATTATGAGATATTTATATTATATATGTCTGTTCTCAAATCAACTAATTGTACACCCGTGAACTAAATGAGCATGAAACTTTTTAATTGAGGTTACTTTCTTTTATTCCTTGTCTCCCTACACTAACTTAATATAATACATATATATGTTCATATACACTACATAACATATAGTTATAACACACACATGTATCCGATACATACAACTTGAGAACCCAAGCACCATCTTCTTCATCCCCACTCTCGCCACCCATACAATCACAATTGGCCATCACCTTTGAACCCATCGACACCCTACACCTCCACCACCTCCTAACACCGCCGGAGATCACCATGTTCAAACACCTAGAACCGTCTCTCTCTCATCTTCTTTCTCTATATTTTCTATTTTCTTTTCGGACGTGAACAACCCACAACACCTTGAAAACACCAATGAACACAAACACCTTCTTGTATAATTCGTATTTGCTGTAACTTTTGAATTCGATTAACAATCAAAATCGAAACCCACTTGTTGATTCTTCCTGTTTCTGGTTCGTTCCATCAAAACCCAAACCACCATAAACTGCTACTACATTTCTGTTTCGTAAACCAACCTGCAACAGTGAGAGGAACAAGGAAAAAGATGATGAATAGTGATGGTGAACGAAGAAGAAGATGATACGGTGTGATTACGATAATGACGATGGTGATGTACTGATGATAATGATAAGGATGATGGTGATGATTAATGATAAAGATGATGATTGTAATTCTGTGATGATTATTAATGATGGTGAAACACGATGAGATGAATGAAGGTGATTACGATGAAGATGACTGATGATACATGATGATACGATAAAGATGATTAATGATGATGATGATTAATGTTACTGCAATTCTTTTCTTTCCTTTTCGTTCTGTCCGATCATCATAAGATCAAACATCCATCTTTACCACGAATCATCTTCGATAACTACTGCTTGAACCATTCCTTTTGCGTATAAACCATCGGCTATGATTTTCTTTTAAGAACCGAAACCCTATTTTGCTACTGAACAACTTCTGCGTGCTTTGATGTTAAGGATTCAACCGAAATCCTTTTTATATTGTTAATGGGCTTATGGATACAATTAAACACATACATGGACTGATTTCTGTGTTGGGCTTCTTTAATATAAAAGGGTTTTGAATTGGGCTTTAAGCATCAAAATATTAAAAGCATTAAACGTGTGCTTTAATTCAAAAATGAAAGCGTGGTTCATTGGTTTGGAAAGTGTTTGTCTAAGCAAGAGGTCTTGGGTTCGAGCCTGGGCTCGGGCATTTTTTTAATTGCTACTTCTTGAGGTAGTATTACTATTACCATTACTTATTTTTATTATTATTATTATTATTATTATTATTATTATTATTATTATTATTATTATTATTATTATTATTATTATTATTATTATTATTATTATTATTATTATTATTATTATTATTATTATTATTATTATTATTACTACAAATTATTTTAGTATTATTATAATTATTATTTTAACAAATAAAAGATATTTTTATAAAAATATAATTAGTACATATATCATAAGTGTATCTAATCTACTATTTCAATAAAAAAGCAACATATATATATATATATATATATATATATATATATATATATATATATATATATATATATATATATATATATATATATAACATTTGAAATAACAAATACATTATAAAATGTAAAATATTATATAATTAATATATATAACTAGTTTGATTATTATTACATGTTAATTATACGTTTTAATATATATAACTGATATAGGTTCATGAATCCGAGGCCAACCTTGCATTGTTCAGTTCCGTCATATGCATATTTTTACTAGAAAATATCGTATTGTGAGTTCATTTGATTCCCTTTTACGCTTTACATTTTTGGGACTGGGAATACATGCGTTATTTTTACAACTGCTTTATTAAATGCCTTTGAAATCTATATTTTTGGACTGAGATACTTTTATAAATGTTTGACGAGATAGACACAAGCAAAACATTCCTCGAATGAATTATTATGCAGACAGAAGTTCTGTGGATTATTATTGAATTAGTTGGACGTTATAATTGCCACTAATTATTGTGAATATTTCTTCTGATTATTATTGCTTGGTACCCTAAGAATTAGAAACGGGTATGGCCCTAATTCACGCGAATCCTAAAGGTAGCTACCGGGTTTAACACCCCCACCCAGAATGTTCACTAGACAGAAGAGCTAGTGGGCGTGGTGTTTAGTACTTCGAAGTTTATATATTATACATATGAGATGTTCTATTTTGGGGATATTATTGATGCGCATTATATGTTAAGGTCGGTTACCATGTTGAGCAATGAAATCAAAATGAATGTTATGTATCGAGAGAATGATTTTTATACACATGTTATGTGTATTATTTTTGTGCACGAGATATGTGTACGGTTATTAAAAATCGCGAGGCAACCTACGGGGGAGAAAAGGATACGAACCTACTCTGCCAAGCATTATGACAAATGGTTTAGAACACGAGATAGGTGTACTGTATGTGACGACCCAGAAATTTTCGACCAAATTTAAACTTGATCTTTATATGTTTCCAACATGATAAGCAAAGTCAATAATGTTGAGTCTCGAAAATTTTAGAACTATGTTCATGTATTCAATTACCTTCGACCAGTTTCGACGATTCACGAACAATTAATTGTAAATAGATATGTGTGTGTGTGTGTGTGTGTGTATATATATATATATATATATATACATATATATATATATATATATACATATATATATATATATATATATATATATATATATATATATATATATATATATATATATATATAATGGTAATTGAAAATATAATTTGAAATATTATATGTTATTGCTATTAAAATTTAATTATGTAAAATAAAATAAAAATAGGATATTATAATAATTATTATTTAAAATATATCTATATATATAAATAAAGTATATTAAAAATAAATATTAAATGATTGTAATACTCATTTGATGTCTCGATTGATATTAAGTAAGTTAAATTCAACTTATATGATTTTAAATAAACAGTGATTCGAAAATGAGTTCTATAAATTTTAGGCTTACTAAAAATGTATTTAGGATCTAGTTATTAAATTTTAACACTTTTTATATTTTACCCAGAATTGAGAGGTACAGTTAATGTAATTTTTATTTAATAAATTAAGGATCGAATTTTATACCATAATGACCAAAATAAATAAATATAGTTAATTTAAAAATATGGGATTTTTCTGAAGACTTTTATCCGCTACTGATTAACATCGGAACACGAGATCCAGTCCGTAAAATAGAATTTTAGACAATAATGGCAGGCGGCTAGTTATTCCCACATTCTATTAATTAATTATATAATAATAATAATTATTAATTATTAAATTATATTATAATAGATATATGTATATATATATATATATATATATATATATATATATATATATATATATATATATATATATATATATATATATATATATATATATATGAGACATGTGGGATTCATGAAGTGATACCGCCACCACCATCAGCTCAATGATCCACCACCACCTTCACCTCCGGCCACCCTACACCACGAACCACCATGCTACCACCAGGAACCACCATCGCTGGCCAACACTTAAAACCACCCCAAAAACTGCCACTCTCTCTCTTCTCTCTCTCATCTTTTATTACGAAATTGTTGCTGCAATTTTCTTCCTTCTTCTTCGTATGATATCTCTACCATCTCCATAAACAACCATCACCGGTCACAACCACCGTGACATTTGTTTTCTTTTTCTTTCTCGCGACAATCATAAATAATCACCAAACTACCGTTATTTTGGATCGTGTCTTTGTTACGGTCTACAATCACACACGCCATCCTACAAACACCCATGAATACGCCATCACCAACTGCAAGTTTTCTGTTACGACCCAACTTCATAAACCATCGACCTGCTACTGTTGCTACGCTTACTTTTACAGTTTGTTTCTGTTTCAGTTCTATCGAAATGAGATGATAAACAACGATGATGATGGAGAAGAGGAACAGTTGAAAACGAGATGGTGATGACGTGATTATGACGAACGAATGATGATCATGAACGAGATGATGATGGTGACATACGATGAAGAATAAGATGATGATAATCATGCGTGAGAATTTAAATGATGATGTTGAAATGATAGGATGATGATATATGATGATTGTTTGAGATGATGATGATGCGAGTGTGATGATGAAGACGAGATGATTATGATCGATGATTGTAACAACCCAACCCGTAATACAAACGATCACGCGGAAATATCAATAAAATAATTTTTTTTGCTGGAACAGCATATGGCGCGGCACGCCATATGGCCGCGCGGCGCGCCAAACTGGCCTGTCCAAAAAGTCATGAAATGCGAAAATGTTTGACCACTTCCCGACGTATTTAGACAAAAAGCTTTTAACCATACATTAATATATGTAGAACTAACACATCCCATTAATAAAATTAGTTTTACGAAGACCGGGCCCACATCGGCCGTTTTACGACTTTCGTACGAAAATACAAGTTTTCAACCACATGATTTGTAATACAAAATAAAGGCCGAGCATGGCGATTGGGGATACGCTACCCAATCCTAATCAATCCAAAAGTACGCCTTCTAAAGCAACTACGCAAGTCCACTAGTCCCCGCTTACCCGAGTCTCCGCATCCATGCAATCTATAAAAAAAGTCAACAACGAGAGGGTAAGCTAACGCTTAGTGAATGCAATACTTATACATATACATATGTAATTTAACTACACGCATCCACTTACAATACCATGCAAACAAAATGCATAAACGAGCTAGCAACACCAAACATACGACTAGTAACAACGTTAGTATATAAATCGCCACAATAATATACTAAATCACAATAATGCATAAATATAACAAACCATTCCCCGCTATGGCACTACCGACTTGTAGACGACCATTAACGTCGAGTCTCACTCGTATGATGTCACCGACTTGTGACTCATCGTAAGGTGTCACCGACTTGTGAATCACCATGTGGCATCACCGACTTGTGAAGCCCCACCTAGTGTCACCGACTTGTGAACACTAAGAAATGTCACTGACTTGTGACTCATCATAAGGTGTCACCGACTTGTGAATCACCATCTAGTGTCACCGAATCGTGAACACTACGAAGTGTCACCGACTTGTGAATCACTTCCTTAACTTATGGTATCACCGACTTGTGAACCATCATCTAGTGTCACCAATTCGTGAACACTACGAAGTGTCACCGACTTGTGAATCACTTCCCCAACTTATGGTATCACCGACTTGTGAACCATCAACCAATTACCAAAGGGGTCACCACCTCGTGAACCACCATGAGGTGTCACCGATTGTGAGGCACCTAACGAGACACTACCAACCCGTAGTTCTCTTCACCCTTAACCTCAATAAGTCACCATCTTGTGACATAACGCCCAATACTCACGATGTGGCACCAAAGGCCTACATCGCGTACGAGTAAATAAACCACATACATACATGTATAAATATTCCACTCACCTTGTCACCTTGAAGAAATGCCAACGAATAATCCGCAACACACCGATGGAATGTACCTATTCCATTATCACAAACACAACAACACAATTAGGGTGGATTTACAAATCAACCCAAATTGACAACTAGTGCAATTTCGACCCAAATGCACTTCCAAGCACAAACCGTGCCCAAACTAACCAATAATCGCTAACACAAGTGAGAATGGTCCTAATACGCCAATTAGACCCAATCATAGGTGTTAAACACCTATCTTGCCTAAAATGGCACTTAAACCCTAATTTGACCCATAAGAAGTCAATATCGCGCCATTATCAAGTTTTAACAACAAAACATATTTAACTCGGTTTTATACTTCAACTTAATCCATTTTAAGTTTATAAACCTTATTAAATCGACAATTGGGTCATAATCATCACCAAACCCTAATTTTGACTCTAGTCAAAGTTAGTCAACCATAAGAATCCTAATGGTTTCCAAAACACCAATAATCACTAACACTAGTGATTATACACCATTTACGAGTCTTAAACATGGTTAAATCATTAACCAACCCAAAACCCGCCAAATATCAAAATAGCAAGTTTCCATAAACCCTCTTCATCAACCAAATGAGTTTTATAACTAACCATCTCAAACCCTAACTTGAATATCAAATCTAACAAATGAAATTCGGAGTTAGAACTTACCAATACTACCAAAACGTAGCTAGGAGCGAGATGAACAACTTTAAAACCCGAGCTTTGGCGAGAATTCGACTCCTTCTTCTTCAAATCAAGCTCTCTCACTCTAGAACTCTTCCTCTCTCTCTAGATGTGGATGAGAGTGTTTGTGTGGGTGAGAAATGAGCTCTAATGGAGTTCTAGATCAGTCTTGATGACCCTAAACCGACCCTAAATGAAAAGACCAAAGTACCCCTCATTTAGACCTTTTAAAAAGGCTGAAAATTGCATCAGACGGGTTCGGCGCGCCTCGCCGAAAGGTGGAGCGCCGCTCCAACCTACAGGTCAGTTTTCAGAAACTTGTTTTGGCCATAACTTTTTGACCGTAGCTCCGTTTTCGATGAATCAAATATCGTTGGAAATGTAATAAGATTTCCTTTCCAATGGTAAGGCTTTAAAACATCAACACAAACTTTATTTAGGGTTGAAAAGATACGTACACACCTTGCCACTTCAGACAACGTCCAGTTTCCTTCGGCGTTCGAGCAAGCAACACGTACACTTCATACACGCATTGTACACCATAAATATATTATGTACAATAAATATTTGGGTCTTACAACTCTCCCCCACTTAAACTCGATCACGTCCTCGTGATCTTCTCCACTTAACCAATCCGGAACTACTCAACGGCCCTCAATCCTAAGTTCCAATCCGAACTTTCCTAGACAATTCTTCCCAATGAATCACCTTTAACAACTAAAATCGTCACCCGCGATTTATCAAAACCACCATCCGAGCACTAAAACCTGCTCTTTTCCCCATATCGGGAAAAACTCAACCAATCTCGTACCGAGATATCAATTCCTTAGCGTACCTTTATCGAGGACAACGCTAAAAGTGACCAAGTTTCAACCTAAAGTCAACGATCCGAACGTTGAAGATCGAACCACATGAATCCTTACGGATTACACTTACCACTAAACATCCTTTGTAGTGCGCAATACCACCAATACGCCACTATCCTAACATCATAAGCAACGGCTAAAACCAAAAGCGCCCAAAATGACTATGGCTACGCTAAACCTAAGGTGTACAAAATCGACTATTGTCACACCCGTAACAACATGTGAGCGAAACACGGCTATCGGCTCACTAATCCCACAACGTGGTCCTCGCGACCCCACTCTCGGCGTAGAAAACCACCAATAGATCACACATCCAACAATCATGAAGACTGGCCGAAAACTACACATATCAAAGATAGTCAACATCCGTGACTCTTCTTGCACACATACTTGGTCAACGTAAACGCCTCTCGAACGGCATACCATTTCTACGCTAACCATTATGGAGAACAATACAAGTAACCCTCTAATCACCTCATGGTTACAACTGACTTGGTTAAGCCTCCACACCAAAACAATTAACCCGAACTCGTTAGTCAAACACACTTGGTCAACCTGCCTCGATCAACACCTATCACCTAATTGATTAACCCGACTTGGTTAAGTCAAACTTACTTGGTCAACCCGACTCGGTCAACACCTAACATCTAATTGATTAACCCGACCCGGTTAGTCAAACTCACTTGGTTAACCCGCCTCGGTCAACACCTAACATCTAATTGATTAACCCGACTCGGTTAGTCAAACTCGCTTGGTTAACCCACCTCGGTCAAACCTCTAACGACAAATGATTAACCCAACTTGGTTAGTCAAACGCATTCGGTCAATACCTAACATCAAATTGATTAACCCGACCCGGTTAGTCAAACTCACTTGGTTAACCAACCCGACTTGGTTAGTCAAACTCGCTTGGTTAACCCGCCTCGGTCAACACCTAACATCTAATTAATTAACCCGACTCGGTTAGTCAAACTGCAATGGACTAACTCGACCTAGCTAGTCACTACATCACACTAGAATACCTTCGTGTGAGAGTATAAACTCCCCCACCTAGAACTCCGTTCCGTAAACACACCGTCGAAATAATAGCATCCCATGGAATGGCCACTCATCAACATTCACAACCAATATCCTCATTGGTCATAGTCCTCGAATTCTCACGAATTCATCTCCAACAATAGCTCCCGACGATAAACACATGCTCACTCTCACGGAAAGAGTGACCACTAATCCGACAACTAATGCGCCAATCGCATTATCATAACTCCTAAAAGAAAGACGAGGTTCACCCGTCTTGCATCTCTTAATACGCACGTCAACAAACCTTGCTCCAACCTTGAGCATACGAAGGATTTCGGATTATCCTTTGCTACTTCAACCGAAGCACTTACCGAACCGTACGGGTATTACTCTAGCATTCATCGAGTTACTATCGCTTGTAACTTCCACACCGCCACTCAAACACGTAAGGGTTTTCTTGCCGGCACCCTATGCTCAATGTAACAGTAACACCATCGGAGTCGAATACCACGCTAGTAGGTATGAAAGAGGCACCTAACGTTGCGTCCCGTAGACTCCATTACCAACATTCATCTAGATCAAACACTTGATCTCAGGGGTTTTATTCACCCGACGAACCTCATGGATCATCAACTTCAACACGAAAGCGAACACGCTCTAACATCCGAATACTACTACAATCGCCTAACATACGTGTAACTATAGCATTAAACTCAGCGTCGTTCTTCTCGATCCCATTTCCCGTCGCCATTCTAAGGAATGCAAAGCGATTAGATCACGAACGTATAAAGCACACACACAATACCACCCCATCTTGCTAAACACTCGTCGTACATCACTTGCTAGACACGATTTGCACCCGTAATAAGGTTTGCAAGTCCTTATTACGCATACACGTCGTATCGACTCGTTAGTACAACGACCGCCTCTCTTGATGATATATGCAACCGCAAACACAAACAAAACATATTAATAATATCCGCATTACTAATATAAATGTTAGTCAACCTATAAACAAGGCACTAACTAAACCCATTCCGACCCGCAATCCTACAAGTCCCGCAACAAATTTAGCACACACAAAAGTCTAAGTCTAGGCACCTATCTCAAGTCACCTAAATCCCTTAGACCATGCTCTGATACCACTTGTAACATCCCAACCCGTAATACAAACGATCACGCGAAAATATCAATAAAATAATTTTTTTTTGCTGGAACAGCATATGGCGCGGCGCGCCATATGGCCGCGCAGTGCGCCAAACTGGCCTGTCCAAAAGGTCATGAAATGCGAAAATGTTTGACCACTTCCCGACGTATTTAGACAAAACGCTTTTAACCATACATTAATATATGTAGAACTAACACGTCCCATTAATAAAATTAGTTTTACGAAGACCGGGCCCACATCATCCGTTTTACGACTTTCGTACGAAAATACAAGTTTTCAACCACATGATTTGTAATACAAAATAAAGGCCGAGCATGGCGATTGGGGATACGCTACCCAATCCTAATCAATCCAAAAGCAAGCCTTCTAAAGCAACTACACAAGTCCACTAGTCCCCGCTTACCCGAGTCTCTGCATCCATGCAATCTATAAAAAAAAGTCAACAACGAGAGGGTAAGCTAACGCTTAGTGAATGCAATATTTATACATATACATATGTAATTTACCTACACGCATCCACTTACAATACCATGCAAACAAAATGCATAAACGAGCTAGCAACACCAAACATACGACTAGCAACAACGTTAGTATATAAATCGCCACAATAATATACTAAATCAAAATAATGCATAAATATAACAAACCGTTCCCCGCTATGGCACTACCGACTTGTAGACGACCATTAACGTCGAGTCTCACTCGTATGATGTCACCGACTTGTGACTCATCGTAAGGTGTCACCGACTTGTGAATTACCATGTGGCATCACCGACTTGTGAAGCCCCACCTAGTGTCACCGACTTGTGAACACTAAGAAATGTCACCGACTTGTGACTCATCATAAGGTGTCACCGACTTGTGAATCACCATCTAGTGTCACCGACTCGTGAACACTACGAAGTGTCACCGACTTGTGAATCACTTCCCCAACTTATGGTATCACCAACTTGTGAACCATCATCTAGTGTCACCGACTCGTGAACACTACGAAGTGTCACCGACTTGTGAATCACTTCCCCAACTTATGGTATCACCGACTTGTGAACCATCAACCAATTACCAAAGGGGTCACCGCCTCATGAACCACCATGAGGTGTCACCGACTTGTGAGGCACCTAACGAGACACTACCAACCCGTAGTTCTCTTCACCCTTAACCTCAATACGTCACCATCTTGTGACATAACTGAAATGTCCCGTTCTTATTGATTAAAAACGTTCCATATTAATTGATTTCGTTGCGAGGTTTTGACCTCTATATGAGACGTTTTTCAAAGACTGCATTCATTTTAAAACAAACCATAACCTTTATTTCATCAATAAAGGTTTAAAAAGCTTTACGTAGATTATCAAATAATGATAATCTAAAATATCCTGTTTACACACGACCATTACATAATGGTTTACAATACAAATATGTTACAATAAAATAAGTTTCTTGAATGCAGTTTTTACAAAATATCATACAAGCATGGACTCCAAATCTCGTCCTTATTTAAGTATGCGATAGCGGAAGCTCTTAATAATCACCTGAGAATAAACATGCTTAAAACGTCAACAAAAATGTTGGTGAGTTATAGGTTTAACCTATATATATCAAATCATAATAATAGACCACAAGATTTCATATTTCAATACACATCCCATACATAGAGATAAAAATCATTCATATGGTGAACACCTGGTAACCGACATTAACAAGATGCATATATAAGAATATCAACATCATTCCGGGACACCCTTCGGATATGATATAAATTTCGAAGTACTAAAGCATCCGGTACTTTGGATGGGGTTTGTTAGGCCCAATAGATCTATCTTTAGGATTCGCGTCAATTAGGGTGTCTGTTCCCTAATTCTTAGATTACCAGACTTAATAAAAAGGGGCATATTCGATTTCGATAATTCAACCATAGAATGTAGTTTCACGTACTTGTGTCTATTTTGTAAATCATTTATAAAACCTGCATGTATTCTCATCCCAAAAATATTAGATTTTAAAAGTGGGACCATAACTCACCTTCACAGATTTTTTACTTCGTCGGGAAGTAAGACTTGGCCACTGGTTGATTCATGAACCTATAATAATATATACATATATATCAAAGTATGTTCAAAATATATTTACAACACTTTTAATATATTTTGATGTTTTAAGTTTATTAAGTCAGCTGTCCTCGTTAGTAACCTACAACTAGTTGTCCACAGTTAGATGTACAGAAATAAATCGATAAATATTATCTTGAATCAATCCACGACCCAGTGTATACGTATCTCAAAATTGATCACAACTCAAACTATATATATTTTGGAATCAACCTCAACCCTGTATAGCTAACTCCAACATTCACATATAGAGTGTCTATGGTTGTTCCGAAATATATATAGATGTGTCGACATGATAGGTCGAAACATTGTATACGTGTCTATGGTATCTCAAGATTACATAATATACAATACAAGTTGATTAAGTTATGGTTGGGATAGATTTGTTACCAATTTTCACGTAGCTAAAATGAGAAAAATTATCCAATCTTGTTTTACCCATAACTTCTTCATTTTAAATCCGTTTTGAGTGAATAAAATTGCTATGGTTTCATATTGAACTCTATTTTATGAATCTAAACAAAAAAAGTATAGGTTTATAGTCGGAAAAATAAGTTACAAGTCGGTTTTGTAAAGGTAGTCATTTCAGTCGAAAGAACGTCGTCTAGATGACCATTTTAGAAAACATACTTCCACTTTGAGTTTAACCATAATTTTTGGATATAGTTTCATGTTCATAATAAAAATATTTTTCTCAGAATAACAACTTTTAAATCAAAGTTTATCATAGTTTTTAATTAACTAACCCAAAACAGCCCGCGGTGTTACTACGACGGCGTAAATCCGGTTTTACGGTGTTTTTCGTGTTTCCAGGTTTTAAATCATTAAGTTAGCATATCATATAGATATAGAACATGTGTTTAGTTGATTTTAAAAGTCAAGTTAGAAGGATTAACTTTTTTTTGCGAACAAGTTTAGAATTAACTAAACTATGTTCCAGTGATTACAAGTTTAAACCTTCGAATAAGATAGCTTTATATGTATGAATCGAATGATGTTATGAACATCATTACTACCTTAAGTTCCTTGGATAAACCTACTGGAAAATAGAAAAATGGATCTAGCTTCAACGGATCCTTAGATGGCTCGAAGTTCTTGAAGCAGAATCATGACACGAAAACAAGTTCAAGTAAGATCATCACTTGAAATAAGATTGTTATAGTTATAGAAGTTGAACCAAAGTTTGAATATGATTATTACCTTGTATTAGAATGATAACCTACTATAAGAGACAAAGATTTCTTGAGGTTGGATGATCACCTTACAAGATTGGAAGTGAGCTAGCAAACTTGAAAGTATTCTTGATTTTATGTAACTAGAACTTGTAGAATATATGAAGAACACTTAGAACTTGAAGATAGAACTTGAGAGAGATCAATTAGATGAAGAAAATTGAAGAATTAAAGTGTTTGTAGGTGTTTTTGGTAGTTGTTGTATGGATTAGATATAAAGGATATGTAATTTTGTTTTCATGTAAATAAGTCATGAATGATTACTCATATTTTTGTAATTTTATGAGATATTTCATGCTAGTTGCCAAATGATGGTTCCCACATGTGTTAGGTGACTCACATGGGCTGCTAAGAGCTGATCATTGGAGTGTATATACTAATAGTACATACATCTAAAAGCTGTGTATTGTACGAGTACGAATACGGGTGCATACGAGTAGAATTGTTGATGAAACTGAACGAGGATGTAATTGTAAGCATTTTTGTTAAGTAGAAGTATTTTGATAAGTGTATTGAAGTCTTTCAAAAGTGTATAAATACATATTAAAACACTACATGTATATACATTTTAACTGAGTCGTTAAGTCATCGTTAGTCGTTACATGTAAGTGTTGTTTTGAAACCTTTAGGTTAACGATCTTGTTAAATGTTGTTAACCCAATGTTTATAATATCAAATGAGATTTTAAATTATTATATTATCATGATATTATCATGTATGAATATCTCTTAATATGATATATATACATTAACTGTCTTTACAACGATAATCGTTACATATATGTCTCGTTTAAAAATCATTAAGTTAGTAGTCTTGTTTTTACATATGTAGTTCATTGTTAATATACTTAATGATATGTTTACTTATCATAGTATCATGTTAACTATATATATATATATATATATATATATATATATATATATATATATATATATATATATATATATGTATATATATATATATCCATATATATGTCATCATATAGTTTTTACAAGTTTTAACGTTCGTGAATCACCGGTCAACTTGGGTGGTCAATTGTCTATATGAAACATATTTCAATTAATCAAGTCTTAACAAGTTTGATTGCTTAACATGTTGGAAACATTTAATCATGTAAATATCAATCTCAATTAATATATATAAACATGGAAAAGTTCGGGTCACTACAGTACCTACCCGTTAAATAAATTTCGTCCCGAAATTTTAAGCTGTTGAAGGTGTTGACGAATCTTCTGGAAATAGATGCGGGTATTTCTTCTTCATCTGATCTTCACGCTCCCAGGTGAACTCGGGTCCTCTAAGAGCATTCCATCGAACCTTAACAATTGGTATCTTATTTTGCTTAAGTCTTTTAACCTCACGATCCATTATTTCGACGGGTTCTTTGATGAATTGAAGTTTTTTGTTGATTTGGATTTCATCTAACGGAATAGTGAGATCTTCTTTAGCAAAACATTTCTTCAAATTCGAGACGTGGAAAGTGTTATGTACAGCCGCGAGTTGTTGAGGTAACTCAAGTCGGTAAGCTACTGGTCCGACACGATCAATAATCTTGAATGGTCCAATATACCTTGGATTTAATTTCCCTCGTTTACCAAATCGAACAACGCCTTTCCAAGGTGCAACTTTAAGCATGACCATCTCTCCAATTTCAAATTCTATATCTTTTCTTTTAATGTCAGCGTAGCTCTTTTGTCGACTTTGGGCGGTTTTCAACCGTTGTTGAATTTGGATGATCTTCTCGGTAGTTTCTTGTATAATCTCCGGACCCGTAATCTGTCTATCCCCCACTTCACTCCAACAAATCGGAGACCTGCACTTTCTACCATAAAGTGCTTCAAACGGCGCCATCTCAATGCTTGAATGGTAGCTGTTGTTGTAGGAAAATTCTGCTAACGGTAGATGTCGATCCCAACTGTTTCCGAAATCAATAACACATGCTCGTAGCATGTCTTCAAGTGTTTGTATTGTCCTTTCGCTCTGCCCATCAGTTTGTGGATGATAGGCAGTACTCATGTCTAGACGAGTTCCTAATGCTTGCTGTAATGTCTGCAAGAATCTTGAAATAAATCTTCCCTATCAGAGATAATAGAGATTGGTATTCCATGTCTGGAGACGACTTCCTTCAAATACAGTCGTGCTAACTTCTCCATCTTGTCATCTTCTCTTATTGGAAGGAAGTGTGCTGATTTGGTGAGACGATCAACTATTACCCAAATAGTATCAAAACCACTTGCAGTCCTTGGCAATTTAGTGATGAAATCCATGGTAATGTTTTTCCATTTCCATTCCGGGATTTCGGGTTGTTGAAGTAGACCTGATGGTTTTTGATGCTCAGCTTTGACCTTAGAACACGTCAAACATTCTCCTACGTATTTAGCAACATCGGCTTTCATACCCGGCCACCAAAAATGTTTCTTGAGATCCTTGTACATCTTTCCCGTTCCAGGATGTATTGAGTATCTGGTTTTATGAGCTTCTCTAAGTACCATTTCTCTCATATCTCCAAATTTTGGTACCCAAATCCTTTCAGCCCTATACCGGGTTCCGTCTTCCCGAATATTAAGATGCTTCTCCGATCCTTTGGGTATTTCATCCTTTAAATTTCCCTCTTTTAAAACTCCTTGTTGCGCCTCCTTTATTTGAGTAGTAAGGTTATTATGAATCATTATATTCATAGATTTTACTCGAATGGGTTCTCTGTCCTTCCTGCTCAAGGCATCGGCTACCACATTTGCCTTCCCCGGGTGGTAACGAATCTCAAAGTCGTAATCATTCAATAATTCAATCCACCTACGCTGCCTCATATTCAGTTGTTTCTGATTAAATATGTGTTGAAGACTTTTGTGGTCGGTATATATAATACTTTTGACCCCATATAAGTAGTGCCTCCAAGTCTTTAATGCAAAAACAACCGCGCCTAATTCCAAATCATGCGTCGTATAATTTTGTTCGTGAATCTTCAATTGTCTAGACGCATAAGCAATCACCTTCGTTCATTGCATTAATACACAACCGAGACCTTGCTTTGATGCGTCACAATAAATCACAAAATCATCATTCCCTTCAGGCAATGACAATATAGGTGCCGTAGTTAGCTTTTTTCCTTCAATAACTGAA
Organism: Rutidosis leptorrhynchoides; assembly: GCF_046630445.1. Taxonomy (NCBI): domain Eukaryota; kingdom Viridiplantae; phylum Streptophyta; class Magnoliopsida; order Asterales; family Asteraceae; genus Rutidosis; species Rutidosis leptorrhynchoides. The sequence goes on from NC_092336.1 coordinate 419,096,092, forward strand.
ACGCTTTCTCTTGTTCATCATTCCATTCAAATTTCTTCCCTTTATGCGTTAATGCAGTTAAGGGTTTTGCTATTCTGGAAAAGTCTTGGATGAACCTTCTGTAGTAACCAGCTAGTCCTAAAAACTGGCGTATGTGTTTTGGAGTTTTCGGGGTTTCCCACTTTTCAACAGTTTCTATCTTTGCCGGATCCACCTTAATACCTTCTTTGTTCACTATGTGACCGAGGAATTGAACTTCTTCCAACCAAAATGCACACTTTGAAAACTTAGCGTACAATTCTTCCTTCCTCAATACTTCTAACACCTTTCTCAAATGTTCACCGTGTTCTTGGTCATTATTTGAGTAAATAAGTATGTCATCAATGAAAACAATGACAAACTTGTCAAGGTATGGTCCACACACTCGGTTCATAAGGTCCATGAACACAGCTGGTGCATTAGTTAAACCAAACGGCATGACCATAAACTCGTAATGACCGTAACGTGTTCTTAAAGCAGTCTTTGGAATATCATCTTCTTTCACCCGCATTTGATGATACCCGGAACGTAAGTCAATCTTTGAATAAACAGACGAGCCTTGTAGTTGATCAAATAAGTCGTCGATTCTCGGTAGTGGGTAGCAGTTCTTGATGGTAAGTTTATTCAACTCTCGGTAGTCGATACACAACCTGAATGTACCATCTTTCTTCTTGACAAACAAAACAGGAGCTCCCCACGGTGATGTGCTTGGTCGAATGAAACCACGCTCTAAAAGTTCTTGTAATTGGCTTTGCAGTTCTTTCATCTCGCTGGGTGCGAGTCTGTAAGGAGCACGAGCTATTGGTGCAGCTCCTGGTACAAGATCTATTTTAAATTCAACGGATCGATGTGGGGGTAATCCCGGTAATTCTTTCGGAAATACATCGGGAAATTCTTTTGCAATGAGAACATCATTGATGTTCTTTTCTTCAGTTTGTACTTTCTCGACGTGTGCTAGAACAGCATAGCAACGTTTTCTTATTAGTTTTTGTGCCTTCAAATTACTAATAAGATGTAGCTTCGTGTTGCCCTTTTCTCCGTAAACCATTAAGGGTTTTTCTTTTTCTCGTATAATGCGAATTGCATTTTTGTAACAAATGATCTCTGCTTTCATTTCTTTCAACCAGTCCATACCGATTATCACATCAAAACTCCCTAACTCTACTGGCATCAAATCAATCTTAAATGTTTCGCTAACCAGTTTAATTTCTCGATTCCGACATATATTATCTGCTGAAAATAATTTACCATTTGCTAATTCGAGTAAAAATTTACTATCCAAAGGCGTCAATGGACAACTTAATTTAGCACAAAAATCTCTACTCATATAGCTTCTATCCGCACCCGAATCAAATAAAACGTAAGCAAATTTATTGTCAATAAGAAACGTACTCGTAACAAGCTCCGGGTCTTCCTGTGCCTCTGCCGCATTAATATTGAAAACTCTTCCGCGGCCTTGTCCATTCGTGTTCTCCTGGTTCGGGCAATTTCTAATAATGTGGCCCGGTTTTCCACATTTATAACAAACTACATTGGCATAACTTGCTCCGGCACTACTTGCTCCGCCATTACTCGTTCCGACACCATTTGTTCCTTTCGTTCTATTAACCCCTGGTCCGTAGACCTCACACTTCGCCGCGCTATGACCATTTCTTTTACACTTGTTGTAAAATTTGGTGTAGAACCCCGAGTGATACTTTTCACACCTTTGGCATAGCTGCTTCTGATTGTTGTTGTTGTTGTGGTTATTATTGTTGTTGGGATGATTGTTGTAGTTGTTGTTGTTGTTGTTGTTGTTGTTGTTGTTGTTGTTGGGCCGTTTGTTGTATTTGCGATTGATGTTGCGATTGTTGGGATAATTGTTGCGATTATTGTTGTAATTGCTGTTGTTGTTGTATTGGTGATTCTTATCACCGTTTTCCTCCCACTTTCTTTTGACTTGCTTCACATTGGCCTCTTCAGCAGTCTGTTCTTTAATTCTTTCTTCAATCTGGTTCACTAGCTTGTGAGCCATTCTACATGCCTGTTGTATGGAGGCGGGCTCGTGTGAACTTATATCTTCTTGGATTCTTTCCGGTAATCCTTTCACAAACGCGTCGATCTTCTCTTCCTCATCTTCGAATGCTCCCGGACACAATAGGCACAATTCTGTGAATCGTCTTTCGTACGTGGTAATATCAAATCCTTGGGTTCGTAACCCTCTAAGTTCTGTCTTGAGCTTATTGACCTCAGTTCTGGGACGGTACTTCTCGTTCATCAAGTGCTTGAATGCTGACCACGGTAGTGCGTACGCATCGTCTTGTCCCACTTTCTCTAGATAGGTATTCCACCATGTTAACGCAGAACCTGTGAAGGTATGCGTAGCGTACTTCACTTTGTCCTATTCAGTACACTTACTTATGGCAAACACCGATTCGACCTTCTCGGTCCACCATTTCAATCCGATCGGTCCTTCGGTTCCATCAAATTCCAAAGGTTTGCAGGCAGTGAATTCTTTGTAGGTGCATCCTACACGATTTCCTGTACTGCTAGATCCAAGGTTATTGTTGGTATGTAGCGCAGCCTGTACTGCGGCTATGTTTGAAGCTAGAAAAGTACGGAATTCCTCTTCATTCATATTCACGGTGTGTCAAGTAGTCGGTGCCATTTCCTTCAAAATAGTCAAATGGAACAAGTTAATCATACAGAATATTAAGAGTAGTTAATAGTATTTCGTAGCATAATATGAACTCATTTATAAAAGCTTTTTTTCATATTAGTGTTTTATAAGTTTAAATTCGGGTAGTACCTACCCGTTAAGTTCATACTTAGTAGCTAATATACAATTCAACTACTATAATTCTATATGAAAAACTGATTATAATAATATTTCGCGTTCAAACTTTTACACAATATTTTACAAACTTACAATACCGCTTATTTTACATATAGCATGAAATATAGCACACAATAAATTTGATACAAGATGGTTGTGAAGATAATTCTAGCTAGTACACATGTCGTTCAGCAAAGGCAATAAAGACAAGTAATTCATACGTCCAGAAACAAGTCATGCATTCTGGTTTTACTAGGATTACTTCCCATCCTTGGTCTTGTGGAACATAACCGTTATGGCCGTTGATAAGACAACGTGTTGTAACGTCGTCAAAGGGACGAGGGTTACGTAATGTCCAACAGTCCCGTAACAATCTAAAAACCTCATTTCTTACCCCAATTACCGACTCCGTCACTTGTGGGAACATTTTGTTTAATAGTTGTAGCCCGATGTTCTTGTTCTCACTTTGGTGAGAAGCGAACATTACTAATCCGTAAGCATAACATGCATCTTTATGTTGCATGTTAGCCGCTTTTTCTAAATCACGAAGTCCAATATTCGGATATATTGAGTTAAAATAATTTCTTAAACCATTGCGTAAAATAGCATTTGGGTTCCCCGCAATATATGCGTCAAAGTAAACACATCGTAACTTATGGATTTCCCAATGTGATATCCCCCATCTTTCGAACGAAAGCCTTTTATAAACCAAGGCATTCTTGGAACGTTCTTCGAATGTCTTACAAACTGATCTCACCTTAAATAGTTGTGCCGAAGAATTCTGACCGACTCTAGACAAGATTTCATCAATCATGTCTCCGGGTAGGTCTCTTAAAATATTGGGTTGTCTATCCATTTTGTGTTTTTATACTGTAAAATAGACAAGAGTTAGATTCATAAAAAAAAAATACTTATTAATACAAGCAATTTTTACATATATCATAAAGCATAAGCACACTATATTACATATATTACACCACACGAATACAACTATCTTATTCCAACTCTCTTGTTTCTTCTTCTTCGGTTTTGGTTCGTTTTGCCAAGTTTCTAGGGATATATGATGTTCCCCTAATACGAGCCGTCGTTTTCCACATTGGTTTAGAAAAACCTGGTGGTTTAGAGGTTCCCGGGTCATTGTTACAACTTAAGGACTTCGGGGGTTGACGATACATATAAAGTTCATTGGGGTTGGAATTAGATTTCTCTATTTTTATGCCCTTTCCCTTATTATTTTCTTTTGCCTTTTTAAATTCAGTTGGGGTAATTTCTATAACATCATCGGAATTCTCGTTGGAATCCGATTCATCGAAGAATTGGTAATCCTCCCAATATTTTGCTTCCTTGGCGGAAACACCATTGACCATAATTAACCTTGGTCGGTTGGTTGAGGATTTTCTTTTACTTAACCGTTTTATTATTTCCCCCACCGGTTCTATTTCTTCATCCGGTTCCGATTCTTCTTCCGGTTCCGATTCTTCTTCCGGTTCCGACTCTTCTTCCGGTTCCTCTTCGGGAACTTGTGAATCAGTCCACGAATCATTCCAATTTACATTTGACTCTTCATTATTATTAGGTGAGTCAATGGGACTTGTTCTAGAGGTAGACATCTATCACATAATATCAAACGCGTTAAGAGATTAATATATCACATAATATTCACATGTTAAAAATATATAGTTTCCAACAAAATTTGTTAAGCAATCATTTTTCAAGTAAACACGGTCGAAGTCCAGACTCACTAATGCATCCTAACAAACTCGATAAGACACACTAATGCAAAATTCTTGTTCTCTAAGACCAACGCTCGGATACCAACTGAAATGTCCCGTTCTTATTGATTAAAAACGTTCCATATTAATTGATTTCGTTGCGAGGTTTTGACCTCTATATGAGACGTTTTTCAAAGACTGCATTCATTTTAAAACAAACCATAACCTTTATTTCATCAATAAAGGTTTAAAAAGCTTTACGTAGATTATCAAATAATGATAATCTAAAATATCCTGTTTACACACGACCATTACATAATGGTTTACAATACAAATATGTTACAACAAAATAAGTTTCTTGAATGTAGTTTTTACACAATATCATACAAGCATGGACTCCAAATCTCGTCCTTATTTAAGTATGCGACAGCGGAAGCTCTTAATAATCACCTGAGAATAAACATGCTTAAAACGTCAACAAAAATGTTGGTGAGTTATAGGTTTAACCTATATATATCAAATCATAATAATAGACCACAAGATTTCATATTTCAATATACATCCCATACATAGAGATAAAAATCATTCATATGGTGAACACATGGTAACCGACATTAACAAGATGCATATATAAGAATATCCCCATCATTCCGGGATCCTCCTTCGGACATGATATAAATTTAGAAGTACTAAAGCATCCGGTACTTTGGATGGGGCTTGTTGGGCCCGATAGATCTATCTTTAGGATTCGCGTCAATTAGGGTGTCTGTTCCCTAATTCTTAGATTACCAGACTTAATAAAAAGGGGCATATTCGATTTCGATAATTCAACCATAGAATGTAGTTTCATGTACTTGTGTCTATTTTGTAAATCATTTATAAAACCTGCATGTATTCTCATCCCAAAAATATTAGATTTTAAAAGTGGGACTATAACTCACCTTCACAGATTTTTACTTCGTCGGGAAGTAAGACTTGGCCACTGGTTGATTCATGAACCTATAACAATATATACATATATATCAAAGTATGTTCAAAATATATTTACAACACTTTTAATATATTTTGATGTTTTAAGTTTATTAAGTCAGCTGTCCTCGTTAGTAACCTACAACTAGTTGTCCACAGTTAGATGTACAGAAATAAATCGATAAATATTATCTTGAATCAATCCACGACCCAGTGTATACGTATCTCAGTATTGATCACAACTCAAACTATATATATTTTGGAATCAACCTCAACCCTGTATAGCTAACTCCAACATTCACATATAGAGTGTCTATGGTTGTTCCGAAATATATATAGATGTGTCGACATGATAGGTCGAAACATTGTATACGTGTCTATGGTATCTCAAGATTACATAATATACAATACAAGTTGATTAAGTTATGGTTGGAATTGATTTGTTACCAATTTTCACGTAGCTAAAATGAGAAAAATTATCCAATCTTGTTTTACCCATAACTTCTTCATTTTAAATCCGTTTTGAGTGAATCAAATTGCTATGGTTTCATATTGAACTCTATTTTATGAATCTAAAAAAAAAGTATAGGTTTATAGTCGGAAAAATAAGTTACAAGTCGTTTTTGTAAAGGTAGTCATTTCAGTCGAAAGAACGTCGTCTAGATGACCATTTTAGAAAACATACTTCCACTTTGAGTTTAACCATAATTTTTGGATATAGTTTCATGTTCATAATAAAAATCATTTTCTCAGAATAACAACTTTTAAATCAAAGTTTATCATAGTTTTTAATTAACTAACCCAAAATAGCCTGCGGTGTTACTACGACGGCGTAAATCCGGTTTTACGGTGTTTTTCGTGTTTCCAGGTTTTAAATCATTAAGTTAGCATATCATATAGATATAGAACATGTGTTAGTTGATTTTAAAAGTCAAGTTAGAAGGATTAACTTTTGTTTGCGAACAAGTTTAGAATTAACTAAACTATGTTCTAGTGATTACAAGTTTAAACTTTCGAATAAGATAGCTTTATATGTATGAATCGAATGATGTTATGAACATCATTACTACCTTAAGTTCCTTGGATAAACCTACCGGAAAAGAGAAAAATGGATCTAGCTTCAACGGATCCTTGGATGGCTCGAAGTTCTTGAAGCAGAATCATGACACGAAAACAAGTTCAAGTAAGATCATCACTTGAAATAAGATTGTTATAGTTATAGAAGTTGAACCAAAGTTTGAATATGATTATTACCTTGTATTAGAATGATAACCTACTATAAGAGACAAAGATTTCTTGAGGTTGGATGATCACCTTACAAGATTGGAAGTGAGCTAGCAAACTTGAAAGTATTCTTGATTTTATGTAACTAGAACTTGTAGAATATATGAAGAACACTTAGAACTTGAAGATAGAACTTGAGAGAGATCAATTAGATGAATAAAATTGAAGAATGAAAGTGTTTGTAGGTGTTTTTGGTCGTTGTTGTATGGATTAGATATAAAGGATATGTAATTTTGTTTTCATGTAAATAAGTCATGAATGATTACTCATATTTTTGTAATTTTATGAGATATTTCATGCTAGTTGCCAAATGATGGTTCCCACACGTGTTAGGTGACTCACATGGGCTGCTAAGAGCTGATCATTGGAGTGTATATACCAATAGTACATACATCTAAAAGCTGTGTATTGTACGAGTACTAATACGGGTGCATACGAGTAGAATTGTTGATGAAACTGAACGAGGATGTAATTGTAAGCATTTTTGTTAAGTAGAAGTATTTTGATAAGTGTATTGAAGTCTTTCAAAAGTGTATAAATACATATTAAAACACTACATGTATATACATTTTAACTGAGTCGTTAAGTCATCGTTAGTCGTTACATGTAAGTGTTGTTTTGAAACCTTTAGGTTAACGATCTTGTTAAATGTTGTTAACCCAATGTTTATAATATCAAATGAGATTTAAATTATTATATTATCATGATATTATCATGTATGAATATCTCTTAATATGATATATATACATTAAATGTCTTTACAACGATAATCGTTACATATATGTCTCGTTTAAAAATCATTAAGTTAGTAGTCTTGTTTTTACATATGTAGTTGATTGTTAATATACTTAATGATATGTTTACTTATCATAGTATCATGTTAACTATATATATATATATATATATATATATATATATATATATATATATATATATATATATATATATCCATATATATGTCATCATATAGTTTTTACAAGTTTTAACGTTCGTGAATCACCGGTCAACTTGGGTGGTCAATTGTCTATATGAAACATATTTCAATTAATCAAGTCTTAACAAGTTTGATTGCTTAACATGTTGGAAACATTTAATCATGTAAATATCAATCTCAATTAATATATATAAACATGGAAAAGTTCGGGTCACTACAATAACGCCCAATACTCACGATGTGGCACCAAAGGCCCACATCGCGTACGAGTAAATAAACCACATACATACATGTATAAATATTCCACTCACCTTGTCGCCTTGAAGAAATGCCACCGAATAATCCGCAACACACTGATGGAATGTACCTATTCCATTATCACAAACACAACAACACAATTAGGGTGGATTTACAAATCAACCCAAATTGACAACTAGTGCAATTTCGACCCAAATGCACTTCCAAGCACAAACCGTGCCCAAACTAACCAATAATCGCTAACACAAGTGAGAATGGTCCTAATACGCCAATTAGACCCAATCATAGGTGTTAAACACCTATCTTGCCCAAAATGGCACTTAAACCCTAATTTGACCCATAAGAAGTCAATATCGCGCCATTATCAAGTTTTAACAACAAAACATATTTAACTCGGTTTTATACTTCAACTTAATCCATTTTAAGTTTATAAACCTTATTAAATCGACATTTGGGTCATAATCATCACCAAACCCTAATTTTGACTCTAGTCAAAGTTAGTCAACCATAAGAACCCTAATGGTTTCCAAAACACCAATAATCACTAACACTAGTGATTATACACCATTTACGAGTCTTAAACATGGTTAAATCATTAACCAACCCAAAACCCGTCAAATATCAAAATAGCAAGTTTCCATAAACCCTCTTCATCAACCAAATGGGTTTTATAACTAACCATCTCAAACCCTAACTTGAATATCAAATCTAACAAATGAAATTCGGAGTTAGAACTTACCAATACTACCAAAACGTAGCTAGGAACGAGATGAACAACTTTAAAACCCGAGCTTTGGCGAGAATTCGACTCCTTCTTCTCCAAATCAAGCTCTCTCACTCTAGAACTCTTCCTCTCTCTCTAGATGTGGATGAGAGTGTTTGTGTGGGTGAGAAATGAGCTCCAATGGAGTTCTAGATCAGTCTTGATGACCCTAAACCGACCCTAAATGAAAAGACCAAAGTACCCCTCATTTAGACCTTTTAAAAAGGCTGAAAATTACATCAGACGGGTTCGGTGCACCGCGTCGAAAGGTGGAGCGCCGCTCCAACCTACAGGTCAGTTTTCAGAAACTTGTTTTGGCCATAAATTTTTGACCGTAGCTCCGTTTTCGATGAATCAAATATCGTTGGAAACGTAATAAGATTTTCTTTCCAATGATAAGGCTTTGAAACATCAACACAAACTTTATTTGAGGTTGAAAAGATACGTACACACCTTGCCACTTCAGACAACGTCCAGTTTCCTTCGGCGTTCGAGCAAGCAACACGTACACTTCATACACGCATCGTACACCATAAATACATTATGTACAATAAATATTTAGGTCTTACAATGATGATGTTAGGATGATGATGATGTTTTAATATGTTGAAGATGATGGGTATTAGAAGACGTGATGATGATAGGTCATATGGGGATGATGATGCCATCGATTTTTTTTGGTTTTGGGTTACTGTTGTGGGCAGAGACACTAACTCACTTGTTTTGTATTTAAGGTATATTTATATTTATTATTATATTTATTATTATTATTATTATTATTATTATTATTATTATTATTATTATTATTATTATTATTATTATTATTATTATTATTATTATTATTATTATTATTATGATTATTATGATTATTATTATTATGATTATTATTATTATTATTATTATTATTATTATTATTATTATGATTATTATGATTATGATTATTTTTATTATTATTATTATTATTATTATTATTATTATTATTATTATTATTATTATTATTATTATTATTATTATTATTATTATTATTATTATTATTATTATGTTAATGTTACATTATTAAAATGTTAAGATTAAGGTTAAGTATATGATTTAAAGGATATTAATGTTATGAAAATAATATAGAAGTATACAAATACATATTATTATTACTATTATTACTATTATTATTAAGATTATGATGTAGAAGATGATGGTAGAATGATGATAAGGTTATGAAAATAATAATAATATAAGTAACAAAATCATGATGATGATAATAATATAAGATGATGATGATGCAAGATGATTACATGATGATGTCATGATAATAATAATCACATAAAATGATATAATATAATTTTTATCATTATTATTATTGTTATCATTTTTTTATTATTGTTATTATCATTGTTATTATCACTAATATTAGAATTATTATTATTTTTATCATTATTATGAATATAAGTGTTATTATTATTATCATTACTATTATTATAAATATTACTAATATCATTATTATCATTAATTTTACCATTTTAGTATTATCATTATGTATTATTATTATTATTATTATTATTATTATTATTATTATTATTATTATTATTATTATTATTATTATTATTATTATTATTATTATTATTATTATTATTATTATTATTATTATTATTATTATCATTACTAATGTTATCAGATCATTATAAGTATTATTATTAATATTATCATGAGAATCATTATTATTATATAAGTATTGAGATCATTATCATAACTATCGTTAATAGTAAAATTAATATTTTTACAGTTATTATTAATATCATTATTATTATTATTATCATTAATAGAATTATTAACATTATTATCTTTATTAGTAATATTAAGTATTATTATTACTATCATTTTTACCATTACTAATATATTTTTTCCTTTTAACAAGCAAATGATATTTATATAAAAATATATATGTAATACACATAACTTAACAATGTTAATATTTTTATTTATTTAAAACATATAAAATGAATGAATTTAATTAAATAATGAAATATATAAGTTACTGACATAAAATTTTTTTATCACTAATAATATATATAAATATATTTGTTCGATTACAAGTATATGTTTTAATATATAAATGAATGATATAGGTTCGTGAATCCGAGGCCAACCCTACATTTGTTCAATGACGTCATATGTATTTTTACTACAGAATACAGTATCGTGAGTTTCATTACTCCATTTTTAAATACTTTTGCAATATATATTTTTGGGACTGAGAATACATGCACTGCTTTTATAAATATTTTACGAAATAGACACAAGTAATCGAAACTACATTCTATGGTTGGATTATCGAATCGAATATCACCCTTTTTAGTCTGATAATCTAAGAATTAGGGAACAGACACCCTAATTGACGCGAATCCTAAAGATAGATCTATTGGGCCTAACAAACCCCATATGGGTTACGGATGCTTTAGTACTTCGATTTTATCATGTCCGATGAGAGTTCCGGAATGATGGGGATATTCTAGATGCGTTTTGTTAATGTCGATTACCAGGTGTTCACCATATGAATGATTTTTATCTCTATGCAGTTTTTGCGAAATGCCTGATATGAGATGATGTTTATAAGAAATGAAAATGAAAATCTTGTGGTCTATTATATTTATGGAATTGATTGATTAAGATAAACTAATGAACTCACCAACCTTTGGTTGACACTTTTAAGCATGCTTATTCTCAGGTATTAAAGAGATGTTCCGCTGTGCATTTGCTCATTTTAGAGATATTACTTGGAGTCATTCATGACATATTTCAAAAGACGTTGCATTCGAGTCGTTGAGTTCAATAAAGATTATTATTAAAGTAAATGACAGATTAGATCATTTATAGTTTGGATATTATGAAATGGTATACATGCCTGTCAACTTTCGATGTAATGAAAGGTTGTCTTTTAAAAACGAATGCAATGTTTGTAAAATGTATCATATAGAGGTCAAATACCTCGCAATGAAATCAATTATTATGTAACATTTATAATCGATATGAACGGGGCATTTCAGTTAGTATCAGAGCGGTGGTCTTAGCGAACCAGGTCTTGCATTAGTGTGTCTAACATATAGTCGTTAAGATGCATTAGTGAGTCTGGACTTCGACCTTAGCTGCATGTTAAAAGTTTTGCTTATCATTTCTTGTCAGAAATTACATGCTTATCATTCTTAGTCTGAACACATCTTACTGCATTGATTGCATGAATAGTGTATAGACAAAATTCATACCTTAGCGTATCTGCTAATTCATATCTTAGCGTATCTGTTACTGTAAACTTTGCCTGACATATTCCGTAAATTCCTCCGTAATCTACGAAATCTTTTGTTCTATATATATATTCTATGTAATTAGAATCCCATTCGATAGCCAGAAATCATTTCATATTGAAAATAATCCTTTATTCAATCGTATGAAATGGAACTCGCCACTAGATCAAGTCCCTCGGATTCCGATATGGAATTCCACTCAAGCTCCGAAAGCAGTGTGACCGGAATGGATTAACCAATTAGCCATCATCTATTTTGGATGAATTGGGTATGGGTTCGTAGCCTACTGAATCATTGGAGACAAGGAGAAGGCGATCCCTTCCATCCACCACATTTTCCTCTTGACGAAGAACCTGAAGCACTTACCGGCGAACCGGTTCGTAATACCATTTTCTCTTTCATTTCCAGAGTATTTAGTCATGATTATATACTATCTCAAATTCTGGATCTTATTCGTCCGCTCGTCCGAACCGATAATCATACTGCTATAATAGAAGAAGTCAACGAGCTTCGCGCTCGAATAGTGACTCTGGAGAATATGGTGCAATATCTATGAGCATCAGCAGCATAACCGGTACCACCATCCACAACAACCACATCCGCTCCGCAAACCTCAACTTCACAATCTGTTCCATGAGCATCAACGTCGTACGCACCATAGATACCATGGAGTACTAATAAAAATCAACGATGAAGTATTGATTTATAACTTCATTGAAGAAATATTAGGCATCAATTATGTAATCTCTAAAGTTTTAGAGATTATTCATTCTAGTTCCAACCAAAAAGCAAATGAGATTAATATCATATTAACTCATTAAATCCATGATTACATCTGAAGAAAATATATATGTATATATGTTTTCATAAAGGTTGTAATTAAAAATTCTTTTGTACAAACTGTTAATGGTGAAAATATTTTAACGGGTAGGTAATACCCGAAGAATATTTAGATTTCACATTAATAAATTACACTGTACATTCTTCGAATCTGATTCAACGGTCATTTACTATCCTACTTACATCCACAGATATACGTATCCATTCACAACTGAATAACCATTTTCATTCAAATTTCATAAGTGGATTTTAATCTATCAGAATCCAACAAGTGGCATAATGAAGAAAACATTTGATAAAATAAAATTTGTTAGAAACAAACAAATTAAATATGAGAAATTTTGTTAAGAATCCACGCTAACAAAATCCTAGCTAACTGTTAATTCCCTATTACATTATCGCAATTTTAATTATCGCAATTTATTTGTCGCAATTTTAATTTTTGCAATTTTATTTCTGTTATTTATTTTACGCAATTTATTTATCGTCATTTAAATACTGTTAGTTACGCATTTTATATATCGGGACACATATACAATGTTTTGACATATCATATCGACGTCATCTATATATATTATTTGGAATAACCATAGACACTCTATATGCGGTAATGTTCGAGTTAGCTATACAGGGTTGAGGTTGATTCTAAAATAATATATATACTTTGAGTTGTGATCGACTCTGAGACATGTATACAATGGGTCACGATACGTATTAATTAATTCGAATATTATATATTAAACTATACATGAATCATTGAACTACTATGTAGTGACCCGAACTTTTCCATGTTTACATATATTAAATGAAAACTATATTTTTATTATTAAATGTTTCCAACATGTTAAGCAATCAAACTTGTTAAGACTTGATTATTTGAAATGAGTTTCATGTAGACAATTGACCACCTAAGTTGACCGGCGATTCACGAACGTTAAAACTTGTAAAAACTATATGATGATATATATATGGATATATATAGTTAACATGAGATTATGATAAGTAAGTATCTCACAAAGTATATTAACAAAGAGTTATTTTCATAAAAATGAGACTATTGAATTAAGAAACTCGAAACGATATATATAACGATTATCGTTATAACAACATCTTACTAAATACATATGTATCATATTAAGGTATTGTTACACTATATTTAACATGATAAAATGATAATTATATATATTATTATGTATGTTAACAATGAACTACATATGTAAAACAAGACTACTAACTTAAGAATTTCGAAACGAGGTATATATATAACGATTATTGTTGTAACGATATTTTAATGTATATATATCATATTAAGATATATTCATACATCATAATATCATGATAATGTAATAATTTAATATCTCATTAGATATAATAAACAATGGGTTAACTACATTAAATGAGATCATTAACTTAAAGGTTTCAAAGCAAAACTTACATGTAACGACTAACGATGACTTAACGACTCAGTTAAAATGTATACACATGTAGTATTTTAAGATGTATTCATACACTTTTGAAAGACTTCAAGACACATATCAAAGTACTTCTACTTATCAAAAATGCATACATTTGCATTCTCATTCATTTTCATCAACAATTCTACTCGTATACACCCGTATTCGTACTCGTACAATACACAGCTTCTAGATGTATTTACTATTGGTATATAAACTCCAATGATCAGCTCTTAGCAGCCCTTGTGAGTCACCAAGACATGTGGGAACCATCATTTGACAACTAGCATGACTTATGAGCATGAAAACAAAAACTAGTAACCTTATATTGACTAAGCATTAGGCATTTTTTTCAAACAACACACACATCACATTTCTTTGATTTTCTAATCCAAATTTTCTCCATCTTAACTCTCTATAAGCTTAAGAACGTCTATACTTCAGTAATATTGATCATCTAGGTCAATCTAGCTTCAATTACAATCAAGAAACATCATCATTCAAGAACACATCAAGAACACTTCACAAATACTTTCAAGCTTACTAGCTTACTTCCAATCTTGCAAATACATTTCAAGTGAACATCCAATATCAAGAAATCTTTGTTATTTACAATAGGTTATCTTTCTAAATCAAGATAATACTCATATTCAAACTCTGATTCAATTTCTCTAACTATAACAATCTTAATTCGAGTGATAATCTTACTTGAACTTGTTTTCATGTCATGATTCTACTTCAAGAACTTTCAAGCCATCCAAGATACTTTGAAGCTATATAAATTTTTATCACTTCCAGTAGGTTTACCTACTAAACTTGAGGTAGTAATGATATTCATAACATCATTCAATTCATATATATAAAACTATCTTATTCGAAGATTATAACATGCAATCACTAGAATATAGTTTAGTTAATTCTAAACTTGTTCGCAAACAAAGTTAACCCTTCTAACTTGACTTTTAAAATCAACTAAACACATGTTCTATATCTATATGATATGCTAACTTAATGATTTAAAACTTGTAAACATGAAAAACACCGTAAAACCGGACATACGCTGTCGTAGTAAAACCGCGGGCTGTTTTGGGTTTGATAATTAAAAACTATGATAAACTTTGAGTTAAAAGTTGTTCTCCTGGGAAAATGATTTTTCTTATTAACATGAAACTATATCCAAAAATCATGGTTAAACTCAAAGTGAAAGTATGTTTTTCAAAATCGTCATCAAGACGTCGTTCTTTAGACTGAAATGACTACCTCTTACAATATTGACTTGTAACCTGTATTTTAGACTATAAACTTATACTTTTTCTGTTTAGTTTCATAAATTTTTGTTCATTATGAAACCATAGCAACTTGAATCACTCAAAACGGATTTAAAACGAGGAAGTTATGGGTAAAACAAGATTGGATAATTTTGCTTGTTGTAGCTACATGAAATTTGTAACAAATCTATAAAAATCATAACTTAACTAACTTATATTGTATCATACATGTATTCTAACATATATTATGTAATTTTGGGATACCATAGACACGTATACAATGTTGTGACATATCATATCGACCCATCTATATATATTATTTGGGAACAACCATAGACACTATATATGCAGTAATGCTTGAGTTAGCTATACAGGGTTGAGGTTGATTTCAAAATAATATATATACTTTGAGTTATGATCTAGCCTGAGACTTGTATACACTGGGTCGTTGATTGATTCGAGATAATATATAATTTATTTCTGTACATATAACTGTGGACAACTAGTTGTAAATTACTAACGTTGGACTGCTAACTTAACAAACTTAAATCATTAAAACGTAATAAAAATGTTGTGAATATATTTCGATCATACTTTGATATATATATATATACATATTTGTTATAGGTTCGTGAATCAACCCGTGACCAAGTCTTACTTCCTGACGAAGTAAAAATCTGTGAAAGTAAGTTATAGTCCCACTTTTAAAATCTAATATCTTTTGGAATGAGAATACATGCAGTTTTATAAATGTTTTACAAAATAGACACAAGTACGTGAAACTACATTCTATGGTTGAATTTATTAAACCGAATATGCCCCTTTTTAGTCTGGTAATCTAACAATTAGGGAACAGACACCCTAATTGACGCGAATCCTAAAGATAGATCTATGGGCACTAACAAGCCCCAGTCAGAGAATTTGAACTGCTTTAGTACTTCGATTTTATCATGTCCGAAGGGAGTTCCGGAATGATGGGGATATTCTATATGCATCTTGTTAATGTCGGTTACCAGGTGTTCACCATATGAATTATTTTTATCTCTATGTATGGGATGATGTTTATGAAAAATGGAAATATGAAATCTTGTGGTCTATTATTACGATTTGATAATTATATAGGTTAAACCTATAACTCACCAACATTTTTGTTGACGTTTAAAGCATGTTTATTCTTACGTGATTATTAAGAGCTTCCGCTGTTGCATGCTAATTTACGGACAAGAGTTGGAGTCAGCATGCTTGTATTATATTGTTTAAAAACTGCATTCGAAGACTTAAATTGATGTGTAATATTATTGTAAACCATTATGTAATAATCGTGTGAAAACGCTATATTTTAGATTATCATTATTTGATAATCGTCGTAATATTTTCAAACCTTTATCGATAAAATAAAGGTTATGGTTTGTTTTAAAATCAAATACAGTCTTTGAAAAACGTCTCATATAGAGGTCAAAACCTCGCAATTAAATCAATTAATATGGAACGTTTATAATCGATATGAACGGGACATTTCAGTTGGTATCCGAGCATTGGTCTTAGAGAACCAGAAATTTGCATTAGTGTGTCTTACCGAATTTGTTAGGATGCATTAGTGAGTCTGGACTTCGACCGTGTTTTCTTTAAAAACGATTACTTAACACTTTTTGTTGAAAACTATATATTATTAACATGTAAATATTATGTGATATATTAATTTCTTAACATGTTTGATATTGTGTGATAGATGTCTACCTCTAGTACAAATCCCATCGACTCACCTAATAATAATGAAGAGTCGAATATATTTTGAGAAGATTCACAAATTCCCGAGGAAGAACCGGAAGAATAGGAACCGGAAGAGGAGGAACCGGAAGAGAGGAACCGGAAGAGGAGGAACCGGAAGAAGAGGAACCAGAAGAAGAAGAGGTTTCGGAGGAAGAAATATTAATAACTACAAAAAAACGGTTAAATAAAAGAAAATCCTCAACCAATGGACCAAAGTTAAAAATGGTCAATGGTGTTTCTGCCAAGGAAGTAAAGTATTGGGAAAATTACCAGTTTTTTGATGAATTGGATCCCGATGAGGATTCCGATGATGTTATAGAAATTACCTCGACCCAATTTGAAAAAGCAAAAGAAAACAATAAGGGAAAAGGCATCAAAATAGAAAAACCCGAGCCCAAAACCGATGAACTTTATGTTAACATGAAGTACCCTGATGTGGTGTACTATAAACACCCGTATTTCTTAAACTTTCACTATAACTCGAGAACATCTAAGCCACCAGGTTTTTCTAGAATGTTTGAGAAAAGAACTGCTCATATTAGGGGAGCACCATATATCCCTAGGAAATTAGCGAAACGAACCAAGTCCGAAGAGGAAGAAACGAGTAAGAATAAAGAGTTGTAATCATGTTGTGTAATATATGTATTGTAGTGTGCTTGTATTTTCATGTTATATGTAAAATTGCTTGTATTGTTTGTTAATTATCTTTTACGAATCTAATCCTCGTCTATTTTACAGTATAAAAACACACAATGGACGTTAAGGATAGACAACCGAATATTTTAGAAGACCTACCCGGGGACATGATTGATGAAATCTTGTCGAGAGTCGGTCAGAGTTCATCGGCACAATTATTTATGGCGAAATTAGTTTGTCAAACATTTGAAAGATGTTCCAGGCATGTCTTAGTTTATAAAAGGCTTTCCTTTAATAGATGGGGTATATCACATTGGGGAAACCATAAGTTACGCCGTGTTTTCTTTAAAGCATTGAATGCGGGGAACCCAGATGTAATTTTACGCTACGGGTTGAGAGCCTATTTTGACTCTACCTATCCCAACATAGGACTTCGTTCTTTAGAAAGAGCTTCAAACATGCAACATAAAGAAGCATGTTATGTCTACGGGTTAGTAATGTTCGCTTCTCACCAAATCGAGAAAAAGAACATAGGATTGCAACTACTAAATAAAACATTCCCACAAGTGACGGATTCAGTAGTTGGGCTGAGAAATAAGATTTTTAGATTATTACGGGGCTGTTGGGCATTACGTAACCCTCGTCCTTTTGAAAACGTTACAACATGCTGCCTAGCCAACGGTCACAACGGTTATTTTCCACAAGACCAAGGATGGGAAATAATACTAGTAAAACCCGAATGCATGACTTGTTTCTGGACTTATGAATTACGTGTCTTTATTGCCTTTGCTGAACGACTTGCGTATTAACTAGAATTGTCTTCGCAACTGCCTTGTATTAGAGTTATTGTGTGCTATATTTCATGCTATATGTAAAATAACGGTATTGTAAGTTTGTAAAATATTGTATAAAAGTTTGAACGCGAAATATTATTATCAGTTTTTCATATAGAATTGTAGTAGTTGAATTGTATAGTAGCTACTAAGTATGAACTTAACGGGTAGGTACTACCCGAATTAAAACTATAAAACGCTAATATGTAGAAAAAACTTTTATAAATAAGTTCATATTATGCTATGAAATACTATTGACTACTCTTAAATTCTATATGATTAACTCAATACTTTTGGCTATTTTGAAGGAAATGGCGCCGACGACTCGTCAGAACTTGAACATGAGTAAGGAAGACTTCTGTGTTTTCCTTACTGTGAACATAGCCGCAGTACAAGCCGCAATGCAAAATAACAACAATAACTCTGGTTCTAGCAGTGGAACAAATTCCACAAGAAATCGTGTAGGATGCTCCTACAAAGAATTCACTGCCTGTAAACTTTTGAAATTCGATGGAACCGAGGGTCCAATCGGATTGAAACGGTGGACCGAAAAGGTCGAATCGGTGTTTGCCATAAGTAAATGTACTGAAGAAGACAAAGTAAAGTAGGCTACGCATACCTTCACAGGTACTGCTTTAACATGGTGGAATACCTATCTCGAGCAAGTGGGACAAGATGCTGCTTATACATTACCGTAGTCAGCATTCAAACACCTGATGACTGAGCAGTACCGTCCCAGAAACGAGGTCAATAAGCTCAAAGTAGAGCTTAAAGGATTACGAACACAAGGATTCGACATTACCACCTATGAACGACGATTCACAGAGTTGTACCTATTGTGTCCAAGAGCGTTCGAGGATGAAGAAGAGAAGATCGACGCATTTGTAAAAGGGTTACCAGAAAGGATTCAAGAAGATGTGAGTTCACACGAGCCCGCCTCCATACAAAAGGCAATTCGAATGGCTCACAAACTCATAAATCAAATTGAGGAAAGAATTAAAGAACAGGCGGCCGAAGAAGCCAACACGAAACAAGTCAAGAGAAAGTGGGAAGAAACCAGTGACAAGGGTCACCAATACAACAACAACAATAATTACAACCACAATCGAAACAACTATCCCAACAACCGCAACATCAACCTCAACAACAACAAACGTCCCAACAACAACTATAACAATCGTCCCAATAATAATAACAATCACAACAACAATCATTTCAATAACAACAAACAGCAGAAACAACCATGCCAAAGGTGTGCAGAGTACCATCTGAATGTGTTATGCACAACATTTTGCACCAAGTGTAAGAGAAATGGTCATAGCGCGAAAAAGTGTGAGATTTACGGACCGAAGAACAACATAATTAAATGAACAAATAATGTCAGAACAAATAATGTCGCCGTAGTTTGTTATAAATGTGGAAAATTGGGCCACATTATTAGAAATTGCCCAAACTAAGGGAATACTGATGGGCAAGGCCGCATAATAGTTTTCAATATTAATGCGGCAGAAGCGCAGGGAGACCCGGAGCTTGTTACGTGTACGTTTCTTATTGACAATACATCTGCTTATGTTTTATTTGATTCGGGTGCGGATAGAAGCTATATGAGTAGAGATTTTTGTGCTAAATTAAGTTGTCCACTGACGCCTTTGGATAATAAATTTTTACTCGAATTAGCAAACGGTAAATTAATTACAGCACATAATATATGTCGGAATCGAGAAATTAAACTGGTTAGCGAAACATTTAAGATTGATTTGATACCAGTAGAGTTAGGAAGTTTTGATGTGATAATTGGCATGGACTGGTTGAAAGAGGAGAGAGCAGAGATCATATGTTACAAAAATGCAATTCGCATTGTACGAAAAAAAGGAAAACCCTTAATGGTGTACGGAGAAAAGAGCAACGTGAAGCTAAATCTTATTAGTAATTTGAAAGCGCAAAAACTAATAAGAAAAGATTACTATGCTATTTTAGCACATGTCGAGAAAGTACAAACCGAAGAAAAGAAAATCTATGATGTTCCCGTCGCAAAAGAATTTCCCGATATATTTCCGAAAGAATTACCGGGACTACCTCCACATCGATCAGTTGAATTTCAAATAGATCTTGTACCGGGAGCTGCACCAATAGCTCATGCTCCTTACAAACTTGCACCCAGCAAAATGAAGGAATTACAAAGTCAACTACAAGAACTGTTAGAACGTGGTTTCATTCGACCAAGCACATTACCGTGGGGAGCTCCTGTTTTGTTTGTCAAAAAGAAGGATGGTACATTCAGATTGTGTATCGACTACCGAGAGTTGAACAAACTTACCATCAAGAATCGTTACCCACTACCGAGAATCGACGACTTATTTGATCAACTACAAGGATCGTCAGTTTATTCGAAGATTGATTTACGTTCTGGGTATCATCAAATGCGGGTGAAGGAGGATGATATTCCGAAGACTGCTTTTAGAACGCGTTACGATCATTACGAGTTTATGGTTATGCCGTTTAGGTTGACTAACGCACCAGCTGTGTTCATGGACCTCATGAACCGAGTGTGTGGACCATACTTTGACAAGTTTGTCATTGTTTTCATCGATGACATACTTATTTACTCAAAGAATGATCAAGAGTACGAAGAACATTTGAGAAAAGTGCTAGAGTTGTTGAGGAAAGAAAAACTGTACGCTAAATTTTCAAAGTGTGAAATTTTTGTTGGAAGAAGTTCAATTCCTCGGTCACATAGTGAACAGAGAAGGCATTCAAGTAGATCCGGCAAAGATTGAAACCGTTGAAAAGTGGAAAACCCCGAAAACTCCGAAGCATATACGCCAATTTTTTAGACTGGTTGGATACTACAGAAGGTTCATCCAAGATTTTTCCAAAATAGCAAAACCCTTGACTGCATTAACGCATAAAGGGAAGAAATTTGAATGAAAGGATGAGCAGGAGAAAGCGTTTCATTTGTTGAAGAAAAAGTTAACTACGGCACCTATATTGTCATTGCCTGAAGGAAATGATGATTTTGTGATATATTGTGATGGCTCAAAGCAAGGCCTCGGTTTTGTATTAATGCAACGAACGAAGGTAATTGCCTATGCGTCCAGATAATTGAAGATTCACGAGCAAAATTATAAGACTCACGATTTGGAATTAGGTGCTGTTGTTTTTGCATTAAAGACTTGAAGGCACTACTTATATGGGGTCAAAAGTATTATATATACCGACCACAAAAGTCTCCAACATATATTTAATCAAAAACAACTGAACATGAGGTAGCGTAGGTGGATTGAATTGTTAAATGATTACGATTTTGAGATTCGTTTGTAACAACCCAAACCAATAACCAACCGATTACGCGAAAGATTTTTTTTTTTTTTTTTTTTACAGAATAGTACGCCACGCGCACCACCTCAGGGTGCGCGGCGCGCACAGGGCATTTTCAGTTCTGTCTGGTTTTGTCCATTTTCAAATAAAGATCTCCCACTTCCCGACATATTTAGACGAAACGCTTTTCACAATATGTTATAATGGTTAAAACTCACACGATTCAATAATAAAATGAGTTTTACAAAACGGGGCCCACATCAGCCGTTTTACGCGTTTCATACAAAAGTTTGAGTTTCGACCACACTAATTTAAATTCCAAATGACACTATGAGCATGGTTTTTGAGGTTAAACTACCCAATTCTCGGTCAAACTCCAAAAGCTATAACATCCAAAAGCGTCCCCTAAACAACAAGCGGGATCTCTAATCCATAAGAATGCCCTTACCCTTGTCTCCGCCAGAGCCTGTAAAAAGATAAACAACGAAAGGGTAAGCAAAGCTTAGGGAATGCAATAATTATACCCATATATATATATATATATATATATATATATATATATATATATATATATATATATATATATATATATATATATATATATATATATATATATATATATATATATATATATATATATATATATATAATATACCTACTTGCAATCACTTACACATATACCGCATACACGCTATCAATAAAATTAGCATACCATCTCAAGTACAAAGCTAATAATCTCCAACAAACCGCTACTAGCGTAATCAGTAACATATAATCAACATAATATAATATGCTACAAAACAATACACAATCATGGTTAACCATTCTCGCGTCATGGTGCTACCGGCTCTTTGGTTCACACCATACGCATTTGTCATGATGCTACTGGCTCTTTGGTTCACATCACAACTCGAGTCATACTCACGCTAGAGTGCTACCAGCTCTTTGGTTTACACTCTAACAACGCTAAGGTGCTACCGGCTCTTTGGTTCACACCCTAACAAATCATGCTATAGTGCTACCAGCTCTTTGGTTCACACTATAACACACGTACTATGATGCTACCAGCTCTTTGGTTCACATCATAGCACGCTCGCACATACTATGGCACTACCGGCTCTTTGGTTCATACCATAGCATACAAATAAATACATTACATACATATGCATATAATCATTCCACTCACCTTAACGATTTGGTGACGATTTATACCTCCACAAGCTTCAAAGCAAGGTACCTAATATAATAAGTACTCGATCAACAAACAAACTTGTTGGACTAAATACCAACACTTCACTCATGTGCATTTAATGACTTAAATGCATTAAATGCCCCATTTTCACCAAAACCGCCCTTAAGGGTCAAGACCATCATTAATCACTTAAAAGCTAGTGATTAAGGTCCAACAACACTAACTATTACATAATTAGGGTATTTCATACCCATATTTTCCAACTAGGTCAATCATTAGCCCTTTGACTAATTTAAAGTCAACACACCCATTTCGAGTCATCCACTAACCCATCTAACACCCATTTACTTATTTACTAGGTGTGCTAGTGATTATCTAACCAATTAGGACTCATAAACATCAATTAACACTTTGAAACCCTAGATTAGTTACCATTGAGTCTTCATGACTCCATCTTACCCAAGAACACCCAAAATCACCAAATATGGGTTTTATGTTCTTCATTTACCCAAACCCTAACCCATACATAAATCAAAGTAAGGAAATCCAAGTTAGAACATACCACTACAACCAAAACGTAGCTAGAGAGGAGATGGACAACTTTAGAACTCGAGCTAAGACCCAAAACTAGCTCCTCCTTCCTTAGCTTGAGCTTTCTCACACAAGAATCTCACTCTCTCTCTAAAATTGAAGTAGAAAGGATAAGGTTATTGATAATGGAGTTATGACTCTCCCAAAACTGACCTACTGGCCTTAAACTCGCCCACAAGTGAAATTACCAAAAAGCCCATCAAAATATCTAATTAAAACAAGCAGAACCCGACTATAGTGGACAGTGCGCCACACGCACCAATAGGTATGCGCTGAGCGCACTTTGCCCAGCTCGGCTTCTGACCTCAGTTTTAATGCACAACATCACCCACGCTTCATGTACTCTATTTACAGCTCTGTACAATAAATATTAGGGTCTTACAACTCTCCCCCACTAGAATTGGAGTGCGTCCTCGCGATCCAAGCCGCATGACAAGAGGGAAGGTGAATCAATACGAACTCTTCGGGCTCCCAAGTAAACTCGGAACCTTTACTACGACGCCATTGAACTTTAAAAGTTCTCACTTCTTTATTTCTCAACCTTTTGACTTTCTCATCGAGTATAGCAATAGGCTCCTCAATATACTCTAACTTATTGTTTAGCTCAATCTCGTCTAATGGCACCCAAGAAGAATCATCTGCAAGACACTTACGGAGATGGGAAACATGAAATGTATTATGGATCCCCGCAAGCTCTTCGGGTAATTCCAAACGATACGCAACTTCACCAATACGATCTAGAATTTTAAATGGCCCAATAAATCGAGGAGCTGACTTTCCCCATTTTCGAAACCGAATAACACCTTTCCATGGCGAAAACTTAAGCATCACCATGTCACCTTCTTGAAATTCGATCATTCGTTTACGCTTGTCGGCATACGACTTTTGTCTATCTTGTGCCTTTTTCAAATGATCCTGAATCATATCAATATTGCTATTCGTTTCTAAGACCAAATCGGTACTCCCGATTTCTTTTTGACCAACTTCACCCCAACAAATCGGAGTTCGACATCTACGCCCATAGAGCATCTCGTAAGGTGGCATCCCGATACTAGTATGATGACTATTATTGTACGAGAATTCCACCAAAGGTAAGTGCTCATCCCAACTACCACCGAAATCAAATAATACACGCCTGTAACATATCCTCCAAAGTTTGATTCGTACATTCGGTTTGACCGTCCGTTTGAGGATGATACGCCGTGCTCAATTTCAATTGTGTGCCCATATCTTCATGAAACTTTTCCCAAAACCGAGATGTGAAACGGGTATCTCGATCCGAAATAATAGATATAGGAACCCCGTGTCTCAATATCACTTCCTTGATGAACAAATTTGCCAAGGTCTTCGACGATATCGCTTCCCGAATGGGAGGAAACAAGGCAATCTTCGTCAATCGATCAACTATTACCCAAATTGAGTCAAATTGGGTTCTCGCCGTCTTTGGTAACTTTGTGATGAAATCCATGGTAATGTGCTCCCATTTCCATTTCGGGATTTCTAATGGTTGTAACTTACCATACGGATTTTGGTTTTCGGCTTTCACTTGCAAACACGTGACGCATTGTTCAACATACTTAACAACATCACGTTTCATGCCCGGCCACCAATACTCTTTCCTCAAATCAAGATACATTTTCGGCGCGCCCGGGTGAATGGAATACTTTGACTTATGTACTTCATCAAGTAGCAGTCGTCGATGATCACCCATTTTAGGCACCCACACTCTTCATTGAAAAGATAACAAACCATGCGGACCTAAGGTAATAAACTCCGTTTGTCCCACGATTCGTTCCTCATGCTTATTGTTAACAAAAGCTTCGATTTGAGTCTCGCCAAGCTTTACAAGAAAATCGTTAGTAATGATCATACGTAACAATCCCAATCGTAACGCCGGGTGATGACTCTTTCGACTTAATGCATCTGCGACCACATTTGCCTTGCCCGGATGATAAAGTATTTCACAATCATAGTCTTTCACCACATCCATCCACCTACATTGACGATAATTCAAATCTCTTTGATCAAAAAGATGTTTCAAACTCTTGTGATCCGAATAAATCGTGCGCTTGACACCATACAAGTAATGGCGCCAAATTTTTAACGCATGAACAACTGCCGCCAACTCAAGATCATGAGTCAGATATCTCGTTTCGTGTTCCTTTAATTGTCGGGAGGCATACGCGATGACTTTACCTCTTTGTATTAGAACACACCCGAGCCCATTAGAGAAGCATCACAATAAACTGTCATGTCTTCCACCCCTTCCGGCAATACTAACACCGGCGCTTGACATAACTTCTCTTTTAACAATTGAAAAGCAATTTCTTGCTCGTTCTCCCAATTAAATCTCGCGTTCTTTCTCGTCAATTTCGTCAATGGAGAAGCGATCTTGGAAAAGTCTTGGATAAACAGACGATATTAATCGGCCAATCCGAGAAAACTTCGGATCTTCGTAGGCGTAGTCGGTCGTCCCCAACTCTTTAACGTCTCTATCTTCCCCGGATCTACTTGAATACCATTTTCGTTCACAATATGGCCAAGGAATTGAACTTCCCTTAGCCAAAATTCACATTTGGAGAATTTAGCATACAACTTCTCCTTCCGCAACGTCTTTAACACGCACCGCAAATGATGTTCATGTTCCTTCATACTCTTCGAATAGACAAGTATGTCGTCAATGAACACAATTACCGACTTGTCCAACATAGGTTGGCACACTCGGTTCATAAGATCCATGAATACCGCCGGTGCATTCGTAAGACCAAAAGGCATAACTACGAATTCAAAATGCCCATAACGCGTTCGAAAAGCTGTTTTCTCGATATCTTCCTCACGGACCCGCATTTGGTGATAGCCAGACCGTAGGTCGATTTTAGAGAAATACGTTGCACCTTGGAGTTGGTCAAACAAATCATCAATCCGAGGTAATGGATAACGATTCTTGATCGTCACTTTGTTCAACTCCCGATAATCGATGCACATCCGCATACTACCATCCTTCTTCTTCACGAATAAAACCGGAGCGCCCCATGGAGAAGCACTCGGTCGAATAAAACCGTTTTCAAGCAACTCTTGGGTTTGATTTAACAACTCTTGCATTTCCGTTGGTGCTAAATGATAAGGAGTTTTATCAATGTGGGTAACCCCCGGAACCAACTCAATGCGAAACTCAACTTGTCTTTCCGCCGGAACACCCGGTAATTCATCCGAAAAAACGTCTTCAAATTCACTTACCACCGGAATTTCATTAATAGATGGTGGCTCATCTCGAGTATCAACAACATGGGCAAGAAAAGCCATGCCACCACTAACAAGGAAATGACGTGCCTGTGCAAAAGTGCATATCGGCACAAGTCTTCTTCGTTTATCACCATGAATAATTAACTCTCCCCCACTTGGGGTCTTCACACGAATAAACTTATCATGGCATGCAATATCGGCTCTATTATGATCGAGCCAATCCATACCAACCACGATATCAAAATCACCCAAAGTCATTGGAATGAGATCAATTTTAAAGTTTTCGGCACCAAACACAACATTACAATATTTACACACATCAACCACTAGCACCGTCTTGCCATCCGCTATTTCAACTTCTACCAAACGACTTAACTTAACTAGCGATTTATTTAACTTAGGCACAAATTGAGGCGACATAAAGGACAAATTATGTAATGACCCGCACTTTTTCGATCGTTCTATACTTATAAGATTAATATTTATATAAATTAAACCTTACCAACATGATAAGCAATCCAAATTGTTGAGACTTATGTTTTCGAAAAGAGTTTTACACAACGTTTGACCGTCTAGTTTGACCGATGATATCACGAACTATACAATATATGATAATTATACGTTTGTGTATATATATGTATATATACATATTTAACATGATCTAAGAATGTTTTAATATCTCATTTTGTATTAATAACAATAAGTTATAAGTATATTTTGAAACTACTAACTTAAGTTTTCAAAACGATAACCATACGTAACGTTATTTGACTTAAATACTTATGACCTATAATGTTTATACATATATCGTATAAGTAATGTATTTAATCACTTTTAAAGACTTAAATACATAAAACAATATAAGTATATTTACAAAAGATAGCTATATTTGAATCCTCGTTCCGTTTTCTCAAAGATTTCTATACGTATACCTAGGGTATATGTACCCGTATCATACGCAGCTTCTAGATGTATTTACTATTGGTATATACCAATAAAAATCTGCTCCTTAGCAGCCTTAAATGATTAAGAAACATGTGGAACCAACCATTTGTCAAGTAGCATGAATTATTTAGCAAGAAAACAAAGTTAGGTATTTTTTTTTCCTTTATAACCTAAAAACGTTTTTATGCATGCACACCATTTCTTCACCCCATTTTCTCATACTTACACTTCCATTTCTCTCTCAAAATACTCTTAACTTCATACTTGATCATCTCTAAGCATTTTCCCCATCATTTAGCTTCAAAAACAACACTTAAACCTCATAAGAAAACCTTACAAAAACACTTCAAGAAATCCTTCCAAGAACACAAACTTACTTCCAATCTTTCATTCAATTCCATCACCCTTTTGGTTCTAGCTTTTTACTCCTCTTTTACAGCAACCTTGTCCAAGGAACTTGAGGTAGTAACTATGTTCATAACCTTATTCGATTCATATATATATAGCTATCTTATTTTGTGGTATAAAATTTTAACAACAAGAACATAGTTTGAATGTTTTCAAACTTGTTTGCAAACTAAATAGATCCTTATAACTTAACTTTTAAAATACTTCAAGACCTGTAATATAACTTAAATATATGCTAATTTAACAAGGTATAACTTGGTTTTTCAAAGAACACCTTAAAACTGAATCTACGGTGTCGGAGTGTAACCGGGGGCTGTTTTGGGTTGGATAATTAAAAACCATCTTAAACATTGAATTGGTGGTTTATTTTCTGGACAAATGATTTTTACTATGAATATGATAACACATAAAAATTTCATGATTTAACTCAAAGTATAAGTATTTTTAGAAAAATAATCATTTAAGGTTGTTTACATGATGGAAAATGATTAACTTCATAAGTTTCACTAAAGTTTGACCTATGACCTGTGATTTCGAATACAAACTAAGGTATTTACAGTTCATAGTCTTAAAGAGGGACTCGATCCAAGGAAGTGGCAAGTTGAATCAACGAAAACGGAGTTGTAACGAAGAAACTATGACCAAAACGAGATCGGATATCTAAGACTAGTTTGGCTACGAAAATAATTGGAGAAAATTAAATAAATCACATCTTTTTAAAATAACATGATATTTTATATATATGTACTCATAATTTAATTTTATATGGTTCAGGATCACCCGTAAACAATACGAGAAGATTAATCATAAGATCCCATGATTGTACGCAACACGTCATTTGACAACACCGGTACTTTATGAACGCAACACGTCATTTGACAACACCGGTACCATGGGTCAAGATTAATCTCGACCAATACATATACGATGGGGGTTTTTATTTATTTCATTGGGGGTTTATTAAACACCTAAAAATGAACCATTAAAATTGAATTACTAACATCGGACTGCTAACTACGGACTAAGAAATTATTAAAACTATTAAAAGTATAAAAAGTATATATATGTGACGATTGTTTAAAATAGAAATATATTGATAAACTATATATGGATAGGTTCGTGATATCAATCGGAGACCAAGTCGAAATTACATATCTTCAAGACAAAAGTGAGTATATAGTCCCACTTTTAAACTCTAAATATTTCGGGATGAGAATACATGTATTTTATTTTTTACATTATGGACACAAGTAACTGAAAAATATATTCTACGTTGAGTTGTACCACTGGCATACTTCCCTGTAGCTTGGTAACTAATATTTACAGCGGTATTGTAAACGCGAATCCTGTTGATAGATCTATCGGGCCTGACAACCCCAACCGGACTGGACGACCAGTATTCAACGGTTGCACAGTACTTCGTTTCGTGACTACACTTGGTACGGTGTAGTAAGATTTCATAATAAAGGGAATATGCGATGTGATTAAATGTTAAGTATGGTTACCAAGTGCTCAACCACTTAGAATATTTTTATTAAACTGTTTATATATGAAATCTTGTGGTCTATATATATATTGCTGCCAGCATTAAACCTATATCTCACCAACTTTATGTTGACGTTTTAAACATGTCTATTCTCAGGTGATAATTAGAAGCTTCCGCTGCAACATGTTGAATTTAAACAAGATCTTGAGTATGCATATTTGTGTCAAAAATAAAACTGCATATCGGAGGATTTGTAATGTAAAATATGCTAGAAATCGTATTGTTATCATCACATGTAAAGTTTGTAAGTCTAAGATTATCGCTAAACGATAATCATCTTTATTTTGTCTAAAGCTTGTATCAAAATAAGAATTATGGTTTGTAATGTAAAATATATGCAGTTGTTCTTTTAAAAATGTCGCATATAGAGGTCAATACCTCGCAATGAAATCATACGTTATCTAACACGTTCTTATGGTTAAGGACGGGTTATGACATGTGGTATCAGAGCGGTGGTCTTAGTGAACCAGTTTTGCATTAGTGTGTCTAACTGATAAGTCGTTAGGATACATTAGTAAGTCTGGACTTTGACCGGGTCTGATTTAAAAACCATTGCTTATCATTGTTGGTTAAAATTTATATGTAAATATTATGTAGTACTAATGGGTTAGTTGTTGTGTGATAGATGTCGGGCTCAAAACTTGTTATCACATTCAGCGACTCCGAACCAGAATCTTCAGATGGTATTCCAGTCATTAACCTATCCGATGACGAAAATAATATCTTTGGGGAAGACTCACAAATTCCGGATGAACCGACTATAGAGAACCCGGAAAGTGAACCCGAGGAGGAAAGTGAACCCGAGGAGGAAAGTGAACCCGAGGAGGAAAGTGAACCCGAGGAAGAAATACAGGAAATTACAAAAGAAGAGTTCGAACTAGGAAAGAAACGAAAGGCTAATGAATTAGAAAATTCAAATCCTGAGTTTAATAAGGATGATGTGGCACCAACTCCACTAGACACTACCACCCCTATTCCCGCTATTCCTATTCGTTCTATCCCGGCATCCAGTTCTTCAGTCCCACAGCCAAAATATAGGCAGACAGCCAGGATAAGCGTTAATCGATTCTTTGAACCTAAACGTCCTAGAAAATAGACCAAATGATGCGCTGCCGTATTAAACCATGGGATCATATAATGTTTTGTATAATATTATTAGTGTGGTTTGCTTAATGTTTGATGTAAGATAAGCATATGTAAAATAGTGAAGTGTGAAATGCAATAATTTTCCATGGTTAAGTATTATTTAGATGGTAGTAATTGATTCTGTACTAAGCTATTAAGTATGGACATTAACAGGTAGGTACTACCCTAGATATAATTATAAAACGCTAATAAGAAGAAAAGGCTTTTATAATAATACCTGGTTCATATTATTAATAAGCTATAATGTACTGTAAATATACACTACATCTATAATATTCCATGTGAATAATTATTTTCTTTTCATTCTTATAGAAGAATATGGCGCGATTAAACCGAATGACGGAACAAGAAATCCAGGAACTCATCAATCAGCGAGTGAACGACAGAATGTTATGGGTCGAGGCTGCAAGAGGTGCTGCAGTTAACCCAAATCCTCGTGTAGGGTGCACTTACAAAACTTTTCAAGCTTGCAAGCCCTCATCATTCAGTGGAACAGAAGGACCGATCGGTTTAACCCGGTGGATAGAAAAGATGGAGACTGTGTTTAAAATCAGTGGTTGTGTTGAAAAGGACATGACCAAATACGCATCGTGCACTTTACAAGATAGTGCACTCACGTGGTGGAAAAATTATGTGAAGGCTGTAGGAGGAGATGTAGCTTATGATACTCCGTGGGAAGAATTCAAAACAATGTTAATCAACGAATATTGTCCAAGGAACGAGGTTAGGAAGTTGGAAGATGAGTTACGAAGTCTGAAGGTTATTGGTACTGAAATCACCAACTACAATCAGCGATTCATGGAATTAGTTTTGCTATGTCCTGAATTGGTTCCAACCGAAGAACGGAAGATTGAAATGTACAAAGATGGTTTGCCCAAAAAGGTCAAGGCAAATGTTACAGCATCGAAACCTAAGACAATTCATGAAGCTATAACCATGGCAAACGAGCTAATGGATCAGGTCATCATGGATAAGAAAGTATCCAATACTGATGTGAAGGTATCAGGTAACAAAAGAAAGTGGAATGGAAATTATGATCGAGGTAACCAACAACAATCTTTTAAGAAACAAGAAAACACGCAAGGTACGGGTAGTGGTTTAAGCTTTGGTTATAAAGGACAAAATCCTTTATGCAACCGATGCCACAAACATCACTCTGGTTACTGTAATGTGGTATGCAACAAATGTAATCGAAAGGGTCATCTTGCTGAAGATTGTAGGGCTCTCGTTACAAATACAAATGGTACCAAGACTCCTGCCACCAATGCAAATAGAACTGCTTTGGCTACCATTACTTGTTTTGGGTGTGGAAAACAAGGTCACTATAAGAGCCAGTGCCCGAATCCAGAGAAGAATATCGGACCTGCACGTGGGAGAGCATTTGTTATTAATGCTAGAGAGGCATGTGAAGACCCGGAGCTTGTTACGGGTACGTTTACCATTAATAACTTATCCGCATCTATTATATTTGATACTGGTGCTGATAGAAGTTACGTGTGTAGAGACTTTCACGCTAAATTGAATTGTTCATCATTACCTCTCGATGCTAAGTACATGATTGAGTTAGCTAATGGTAAACTAATTAAAGCCGATAAAATTTGCCGTGATTGTAAAATAAATTTAGCCGGAGAAACGTTTAAAATTGACTTGATACCCGTAGAATTAGGAAGTTTTGATGTAATAGTCGGCATGGACTGGATGTCCAAAATAGGAGCTGAAGTTGTGTGAGCCAAGAAGGCAATTCGCATTCCTCGTAAGGATAAAACGCCAGTAATGATTTATGGAGAGAAGGGTAACTCAAAGCTAAAACTCATTAGTTATTTGAAAGCTCAAAAGTGCTTGAAGAAAGGGTTCTATGCTATCTTAGCACATGTTAATAAAGTCGAAACAAAGGAAAAAGTGAAGAGCATCAATGACGTGCCTGTGGCAAGAGATTTTCCTGAAGTCTTTCCGGAAAAGTTGCCGGGATTACCTCCATTTAGATCTGTAGAATTTCAAATAGATTTAGTACCAGGAGCTGCACCAGTGGCTCGTGCTCCATATAGACATTGCACCGTCCGAGTTAAAAGAACTTCAGAGTCAGTTAAAAGAATTACTGGATCATGGATTCATACGACCAAGTACTTCACCGTGGGGAGCTCCGATTCTATTTGTTAAAAAGAAAGATGGATCTTTTAGGATGTGTATAGATTATCGTGAATTAAATAAGTTAACTATCAAGAATCGGTATCCACTACCGAGAATTGACGACTTATTTGATAAACTCCAAGGATCATGTGTGTACTCAAAAATTGACTTAAGGTCGGGCTATCATCAATTACGTGTCAAAGAAGAGGACATTCCGAAAACTGCTTTTCTGACACGTTATGGTCATTACGAATTTTTGGTCATGCCGTTTGGATTGAAAAATGCGCCAGCTGTATTCATGGACCTCATGAATCGAGTTTGTAGTCCATATTTAGATAAGTTTGTTATCGTTTTCATTGATGATATTCTTATCTATTCCAAGAGTGAGCAAGAGCATGAGCAGCATTTAAGGTTGATATTAGAGTTGTTGAGAAAAGAACAGCTATACGCTAAATTTTCTAAATGTGCTTTCTGGTTGAAAGAAGTGCAATTTCTTGGCCACGTTGTTAGTAGCAAAGGAATTCAGGTTGATCCAGCAAAAATTGAAGCCATTAAAAAATGGGAGACTCCTAAGACACCAATGCAGATACGCCAATTTTTGGGTTTAGCCGGTTATTATAGAAGGTTTATTCAAGATTTTTCCCGAATAGCTAAGCCGTTGACAGCGTTAACGCAAAAAGGGAAGAAATATGAATGGACTTCTGAGCAGGAGAGTGCATTTCAGTTACTGAAAAAGAAGTTGACTACGGCGCCTATTTTATCGTTACCAGAAGGGAACGATGATTTTGAAATATATTGTGACGCTTCGCGACAAGGTTTTGGTTGCGTTCTTATGCAACGAAAGAAAGTTATTGCATACGCATCCCGACAATTGAAGATTCACGAGCGGAATTATACGACGCATGATCTAGAACTGGGAGCAGTCGTGTTTGCATTGAAGATATGGAGACACTACTTGTATGGGGTTAAATGCACTGTGTTTACTGATCATAAAAGCCTTCAACATATTTTTGATCAGAAACAGCTGAACATGAGACAACGTAGGTGGGTCGAGTTAATAAACGACTATGATTGTGAAATTCGTTATCATCCCGGGAAAGCGAACGTGGTGGCCGACGCTCTAAGCAGAAAGGAACGAGAACCAATTCGAGTACGAGCGATGAACATAAAAATTCGCATGAATCTCAACTCACAAATCAAAGAAGTTCAACGAGAAGCACTTACTAAAGAAAATATAGGAAATGAAATAATGAAGAAGTATGAGAAGCAACTCGTTATCCGGGAAGATGGAATTCGATATTTTGCAAATCGTATTTGGGTACCGAAGTTGGGTGGATTAAGGAAGTTGATATTAAATGAGGCACATAAGACAAGATACTCGATACATCCTGGATTTAGAAAGATGTACCAAGATCTTAAGACACATTATTGGTGGCCTAATTTAAAGACAGACGTTGCAACATATGTTGGGGAATGTTTAACTTGTTCCAAAGTCAAAGCTGAACACCAGAAGCCGTCAGGGTTACTTCAACAACCAGAAATCCCAGAATGGAAATGGGATGGTATTACCATGGATTTCATCACGAAGTTACCAAAGACTGCCTGGGGATACGACACCATTTGGGTGATTGTTGATCTTCTCACCAAGTCTGCACACTTCTTGCCTATAAAGGAAACAGATAGAATGGAGAAACTATTACGATTGTATATAAAGGAAGTTTTTTCGAGGCATGGAATACCTATTTCCATTATATCCGATCGTGATAGTAGATTTACATCAAAGTTCTGGCAATCACTACAGGAGGCCCTAGGAACTCGTTTGGATATGAGTACCGCGTATCATCCGCAAACCGACGGGCAGAGTGAAAGAACGATTCAGACTCTTGAAGACATGCTCAGGGCATGTGTGATCGATTTTGGAAACGGATGGGATAAATATCTACCATTAGCAGAATTCTCGTATAATAATAGTTATCATGCGAGCATTAAAGCTGCGCCATTCGAAGCATTGTACGGAAGGAAGTGTAGATCTCCTATTTGCTGGAATGAAGTAGGAGATCGACAATTAACTGGTCCCGAGATCATACACGAAACGACTGAGAAGATAGTACAAATCAAGGAGAGATTGAAAACAGCCCGTAGTCGCCAAAAGAGCTACGCCGATGTTCGAAGGAAACCATTAGAGTTTCAGATCGGTGACATGGTTATGTTAAAGGTGTCACCGTGGAAAGGTGTAATACGCTTCGGAAAAAGGGGTAAACTGAACCCAAGATATGTAGGCCCGTTCAAGATTATCGAACGCATTGGACCGGTAGCTTATCGACTCGAGTTACCACAACAACTCGCCGGAGTACATAATACATTTCACGTCTCAAACCTTAAGAAGTGTCTTGCAAAGGAAGATCTCACCATTCCTCTTGAAGAAATCCATGTCGACGAGAAACTACAATTCATCGAAGAACCAATCGAAATCATGGATCGTGAAGTTAAACGGCTCAAGCAGAGCAACATACCGATCGTTAAGGTTCGTTGGAATGCTCGAAGGGGTCCCGAGTTTACTTGGGAACGAGAGGATCAAATGAAACAAAAATATCCACACTTGTTTTCCAATGACGCAAAATAGGTACAATTTTAAAATTTCGGGACGAAATTTATTTAACGGGTAGGTACTGTAATGACCCGCACTTTTTCGATCGTTCTATACTTATAAGATTAATATTTATATAAATTAAACCTTACCAACATGATAAGCAATCCAAATTGTTGAGACTTATGTTTTCGAAAAGAGTTTTACACAACGTTTGACCGTCTAGTTTGACCGATGATATCACGAACTATACAATATATGATAATTATACGTTTGTGTATATATATGTATATATACATATTTAACATGATCTAATAATGTTTCAATATCTCATTTTGTATTAATAACAATAAGTTATAAGTATATTTTGAAACTACTAACTTAAGTTTTCAAAACGATAACCATACGTAACGTTATTTGACTTAAATACTTATGACCTATAATGTTTATACATATATCGTATAAGTAATGTATTTAATCACTTTTAAAGACTTAAATACATAAAACAATATAAGTATATTTACAAAAGATAGCTATATTTGAATCCTCGTTCCGTTTTCTCAAAGATTTCTATACGTATACCTAGGGTATATGTACCCGTATCATACGCAGCTTCTAGATGTATTTTGATAATGCTAAAAACGAACATATATTTCATAGCATTATTCCTCAAGAAAGACAAGCTTTTAGTTGCAATTGTTCTATTTACAAGTGATATTCGTTTAAATAATAAAAGGTGAAGACAAAAGACAGATTCGACGAATTGAAGACGCAAACGACCAAAAAGCTCAAAAGTACAAAAGACAATCAAAGAGGTTCCAATTATTGATAAGAAACGTCTCGAAATTACAAGAGTACAAGATTCAAAACGCAAAATACAAAATATAAAATTGTACGCAAGGACGTTCGAAAATCCGGAACCGGGACCAGAGTCAACTCTTAACGCTCGACGCAACGGACTAAAAATTACAAGTTAACTATGCATATAAATATAATATAATATATAATTAATTATATTAATTATATATATATTATATATATATATTATAAAACCGTCGGTAGAGAAACTCCAAGGGTTTGAGCTGTAAATACATTCTCCGCGACTCGCGGAATTTGAAGAGGATTTTGCCGCGAGTCGCGGAGCCCCAAATTTCAACTCTGGCTATAAAGCAAACTGAATTCTGATCAAATTTCATATTCTATTTCTCTCTTCTCTCATATATACGATATATATATATATATAATTAATATTTTAATTTTAATTTTAATTATAATTCTAATAATAAGGGTATGTTAGCGAATGTTGTAAGGGTGTAAGTCGAAATTCTGTCCGTGTAACGCTACGCTATTTTTAATCATTGTAAGTTATGTTCAACTTTTTTATATTAATGTCTCGTAGCTAAGTTATTATTATGCTTATTTAAAATGAAGTAATCATGATGTTGGGCTAATTACTAAAATTGGGTAATTGGGCTTTGTACCATAATTGGGGTTTGGACAAAAGAACGACACTTGTGGAAATTAGACTATGGGCTATTAATGGGCTTTATATTTGTTTAACTAAATGAAAGTTTGTTAATGTTAATATAAAGATTTACAATTGGGCGTCCCTATAAATTACCATATACACTCAATCGGACACGATGGGCGGGGTATTTATATGTACGAATAATCGTTCATTTAACCGGACACGGGAATGGATTAATAGCCACTAGAATAATTAAAACAGGGGTGAAATTACATTCAAGGGTAATTGGTGTAATTGTTAACAAAGTAGTAAAACCTTGGTTTACACGCAGTCGATAACCTGGTGTATTCATTAAACAAAGTATTAAAACCTTGTTACAATTCGAATCCCCAATTAGTTGGAATATTTAACTTCGGGTATAAGAATAATTTGATGAGGACACTCGCACTTTATATTTATGACTGATGGACTGTTATGGACAAAAACCAGACGGACATATTAAATAATCCAGGACAAAGGACAATTAACCCATGGGCATAAAACTAAAATCAACACGTCAAACATCATGATTACGGAAGTTTAAATAAGCATAATTCTTTTATTTCATATTTAATTTCCTTTATTTTATATTTAATTGCACTTCTAATTATCGCACTT